>NC_065554.1:10408788-11643583 GCF_022605725.1 Anthonomus grandis grandis | reverse complement strand
CACATCTCGTGAGAGTGGACAGATTTAGCAATCCCATTGGAACTTAACATGTTTGGTGTTCAAAGATAGCAACCCTCAGATTTCAGATGTAGAAAGTGAAGTAGGGGTTTAACGACATCATTTACTCGTTTTTTTGGACGTTTCGCCTTACATATATATTTTTATCTTTTTCAATCGTAAGATTTTACTGTATATAAAATAAATTTATTAAATCGGTCATCCTCCCGGGAACTGCTTGGAGTATTTACGGTCTGATTTCTTAAGACTATCCACATTAAGATCATCACAATATTAGGAAAAAAAATTGGAGATGGCGTAATCACTTTGGTAGCAACCGACAAAATAAATTAAAGTCTCCTGTAGGCCTAGAGGCTTAGAACATTGAATGCCTAGAATTGATTAAAGCCTAGCTGCAAACCATAGGCGAGGTTGTTTGAGTTCACCATCTCTCAGCCAATGATGTCAAATCGACTTTCCAATCTTTCATTCAATATATAATTTTCTTAATCCACTACATATTATCTTACAGGAGACAGTAAGATAATATGTGATAACAGACTTTAATGATTAAAATTCTATCTTTACTCTGCGCCTCGATCATCTAATGGGGGCATTTAATATACATATGCATGTAAAAGATTCTACTCGTATAACACAGTCAACAAGCTCCACTATTGACTATATTTGTTCTAATTTTCCATATGACTCCGTGGAGTGTACAGTCGCAAATTCTGCTTTATCAGACCATGAGTTTATACTATGTAAAATAGCAAATATACAAAAGGAATGTAGTTTATCTGCACAGCCATATGGTAGAATTTTTGGTATTAATAACTTTAATAAGTTTCGTCAACTTTCAGCTCTTGAGTCCTGGAATTCTATTTTCGATTTATCTTCCTTTCACACAAAAATTGTTAAGCTCTTTGATGCTTCCTTCCCAATGATTAAAATCTAACCGAAATCCAAACCTATAAAATTTTGGTTCACGAGGGGTTTGAAAGTATCTTCAAGAAATCTTAGATCTCTTCACACAATAAGAAAGTTCACTGACTCTCCAGTTTTTTATAACTATTTCAATTCTTACCGAGCCTTGTATCGTCGTCTGATAAGAATCTCTAAGCAAACTTACTACTCCAACCGTTTAAGTGGTTCATCTAACAAATATAAGGAGAGTTGGAAAATTATTAATGATATTCGTCACAATTGTGGTAAGCAGTCAAGACAATGCCCTGAAGTCTCTCCCAATGATTTTAACAATTTTTTTTCTAATATTGCTCTACAACTTCAGTAAAATTTGAACCCTCCTGTGGATCCTCTTTCTTTTATGGCAGCCATTCATGTTCCAAATTCCTTCTTCTTTATACCTACAAACCTAAACGTACTCAAGGATATTCTGTATACTGAAAAAAATAAAAATTCAACTGGAGAAGACAACCTTTCAGCTAAGATTTTTCTCAACCTTCCAGAAACGGCGCTAAAGGCACTAGTTGACGCAATTAACCTTTCTTGGAGCAAGGGGATATTTCCATCTTGCCTAAAATCAACTAAAGTTATCCCAATTCACAAGGGTGGAGCTCTTGATAATCCTTCCAACTTTCGTCCCATCTCTCTCTTGTCTACGCTATCAAAGGTAATCGAAAAACTGGTTAAAAATCGAATAATGTCCTTTTTAAAGTCCAAAAACATCCTCACCAGACTTCAATTTGGCTTCCGTAAAAATACCAGTACCAATGATGCCATGTTTATTTTTTTTCATGAGCTTTACTCCCAGATAAATGCTGGTGGAGTTTCGGCGGCAGTTTTTTGTGATTTGTCGAAGGCTTTCGAGTGTGTCTGCCACAGGATTCTGCTGCGGAAGCTTCATCATTATGGTTTTCGGGGAGTTTCATCTTCTTGGTTTGCTTCCTATCTGCAAGATCGGCAACAACGAGTGCTTGTAGGATCTAAGTACTCTGTTTACCATCCTATCACCTTGGGAGTTCCTCAGGGTTCAGTTTTGGGGCCTTTACTTTTTCTCCTATACATAAATGATCTTACCAATCTTAATGTACGATTGGTACGATTCAATCGTTTACCAGGTGGAATCAGGGAGGCAACATGTATTGACACTTTGAAACGTAAATTGAAAATACTTTTGACCAAAAAATGTTACTATTCACTGGATGAATACTACGTCGACACATTCTAATTTTCCCTAAGTGTAAGTTTACAGTATTTGAATTTTATTTGATTTGTTTATATGGTTTGAATTCTTTGCTGTCTTATATTTGAGGAGATAATTATGGAATTTAATTTACTTTTTATGTATTTTTTTTTCTGATGTTTGTTTTGGAACATGAGTGTGTATGGGGTGTAGTGGTTAAGCTTAGTGGTAGTAATTTAAGGTACCTTTGTTTAGAACAATTTTTCTTTGTTAATAACAATAAAGCATGCTTTTTTTTTAATTTATTTTTTAATGTGTTGTATTTTGTAACAGGTAAAAAATATACTCTTTAAAAGTTTCGTTTATTTGCTAACTAATAACATATATTTTAAGAGTAATCAACAAATTTTTCAAAATAAAAAAAGATTCCTGACAAAAAAGTTAATGAAAAAAAAGCAACTTGGCAACGTAGAATACCTCTATGTTTTCAATGCACGTATCCGATGTTGCCCCTTTGTGTTGTTTTTCTAGATATTTTTTAATATCTGTGAAGCTAACGCCCGATCGATATTTAGCGACCAAAAATCTTGAACGCAGCATAATATGTCGTTTGCCAGCAACCTATTTATAGTCCGCGCCTGCTATTATTTAATCGATATAATGCCCGTATCTCCTGAAATTCCCAAGGAATTTTAATATTTTTTATCCAGATATTAACAATCAATAACTAAATCGATTTATAGTGGTTATAAACCTCTACAAAGTATTTTTTTTTTGTAAAAATTACTTAAAAGTCCCAAAAGGATTTGAATTAATCTTTTTTCTACAATACAGTATTGTGCAATATTGAACTTTCCTGTTATATATCTTTTAGTAGTATTTAGGCTTTTAAGTTGACTTTGAATTTTTTGAGAGCAAAACAAATAAATCATTGTTTGAATAATAAAATGACAGTAGCTATAGAGATTTCATAAAATAAATAAATACTGACAGTTACATGTTAGCAAAGTGACTTTTGTTTATTAAAATAGTAATTATCGCATTAAATTGGTAAAATGCCTCGCATTTATGTTTTTTTTTCTATTAAAACTTTTATCATTAATTTTAATTATGATTGTTGAGTAAGGATTAATATAGATATTTGGACTGTTGTTTAACTGCTATTTTTGAAACAAAAAGAATTACACCATAATTTCTATTTCAATTAATTATGTTTATTTTAGTCAATACAGGGTGATTTTCAACCTATGCGCATAAACTTGGGAAATGGTAGATGAAGATCAATAAAGAGTAATAATGAGAAAAAAATGTAGTAAAATATTCAGATGAATTTATTTTTGTTTATTAATAAGTGATAGTAAACAAGTCATAATGTTTGGAATTTGTTGTTTGGAATCTTTAGCAGTACTTAGTTTGGTGGTGGCTGTGATCGTTTTCGATCATTATTTTCACACGAACAAAATAAAAGCGTCAAATGTAATGGCGCACATTTTTACAAACGAAGAACTTGTCGACATGGTTTTGGTTTACGGAGAAATTCATCAGAATGCAGTGGCAGCTGCTGATCTGTATGCCCAAAGATTTCCCCGAAGATTCCAGCGGGGTAGAGAAACTGGCAATTTGCGGCCGCGGCCTGGACAAGATGGAGGATCTATTAGACTTAGGCACATTCTAACTCTGGAGGAGGATATTTTAGAAGTTATCGAAGAACAACCTGGAATTAGCACTAGCACAATTGCAGCGCGATTTGGAATATCGCAATCTACAAGTTGGCAAATTTTAAGGCACGAGTTGCTGTACCCGTTTCATGTGCAGAGGGTACAAGCCCTACTTCCAAGAGATTTGCCGCTTCGAGTACACTTTTGTGAGTGGTTGTTACATCACCAGCAGTTAAGCCCAAACTTTACCATGAACATTTTAGTTACGGATGAGGCAAATTTTACGCGCAATGGAATTTTCAACTTCACTCAAACAACACTCATTACTGGGCTTTGTAAATCCGCATATTACACGGAGAACATACTTTCAACAACGTTTTTCTGTAAATGTATGGGCTGGAATTCTGAACGGGATGCTCATCGGACCTTTTATTCTGGAAAATCGTTTGACTGGTCCTCGGTATTTAGAATTTTTGCGCAACAATTTACCAGTGCTCCTTGAAAATGTGAATCTCAACGTTAGGCAGAACATGTGGTTTCTTCATGATGGTGCTCCACTACATTTTTCATGACCAGTGCGACAACATTTAGATTGTTTCCCGGACGATGGATAGGTCGTGAAGGTCCAGTTGGGTGGCCCCCTCGCTCGCCTGACCTTAATCCATTAGACTTTTATTTGTGGGGTCATATGAAAACAATGGTGTATGTAAACGAAGTTGATACTGAGCAAGAGCTACGACAGCGCATAAACGCTGCCAGTGACGCAATTCGCCTACAGCCTGGTTTGGCCCGTGCATGTACGTCTTCATGGATTCGACGAGCTCAAGTCTGTATCGAAAATAATAGAAACAACTTCGAACAGTTGCTTTAAATTAGTTTAAAATAAACAGGTTAAAAAATACACGTTTTTTATTTAAAAAAATATGGATATCTCCAAAACTAAAAATATTTTACTAAATTTTTTTTTTCATTATTACTGATTATTACTCATCAGCTATCATTTCCCAAGTTTATGCGCATAGGTTGAAAATCACCCTGTATATGCCTTATTAGCCCTGAAGAAGGCCCCAAATATTTAGGCCGAAACTATACAAAACGATTTAAATTAAAATACTTGCAGTTTTATTCAACTGAAACCTATAAAATTACAATATATAAATTTAATCCCTAAAATAATATATTTAATTTATATAAAGTTCTGTTTATAATTCACAATATGAACTGATTTTGAAAATTCATTTTGATCCTTTTCAACTTGAGTTGTTTCTTTAAAATATTGCTGTAATTCTCATTGCTTTTTTGACCCGCAGAATAAAATTAATTATCTGTTTCAGACTCGTTAAAATCAGCTTTCTTTGGAGCCCTCAACCTGAAACTATCAAAACTAGAAGACGTCCACCAAGTGCTTTTTAAACTAGTTCAGCGCCTAGACAGTAAATTAAACCCAGAAAATTTAAACGATATATTAAGGACTCCAATATCTAGCGAAACGTTTCAATTATGGAAGAAAACCATGCAAAAAGTGGAAAAAATTGAAAAGAAAAAGAAGAAAAGTGGCGTCACTTCGGTGTTTCTTACATTATTTTTGCACATGAGTCTGCAGCTCTTTAATGAAGTCAAATTAGCCACTGAATCTCTAAATGAACTTTTTAGCTGTTATGACAGAGTCAAGAAAGACAAAAAACTAAAACATACATTGGACAACACTACGCTGGACAATACTTTGGCAGAATCTGAGAATGACCCCCATTGGATTGAAGTGGTCACTGACCTGTTTCTTAATTTACTTTCACATAATTCATCTCTTCTGAGAAGCATTATCAACAGTGTTTTTCCTCACTTGTGCGGCTTTATGACCTCTGCTACTATTCATCAAATTTTAAATGTTCTGGATCCAAAAACTGACGAAAACCCGCTCTCAAAAGATGATGGTAGTAGTTCAGAATCCGAAAATGAGCACTCTGATTCCGAATCGGAAAATGAGTCTGAAGAAGATGTTGATGATGAGGGGGAGGAAGAAGAAGAAGATGATGAGGATGAAGAGGATGTATCGGATGAGACGGCTAATGATAAACTAAGGATGGCTCTACATCAAGCACTTTCCAATGGAGCAACTCAATCTGACGATGAAAGTATTGATTTGGATCAGATGAGCGATACTGAAGGCGAAAAGCTCGATAAAGCTCTTGCAGATGCTTTCAGACAGTTTAAACCGAATCACGGCAAGAGGAAGAAACAAACTAAAGATCAAGAAACTCTAACACACTTTAGGGTAAGAGTTCTTGACTTGATTGAAATTTATTTGGACTCGACGCCGTCTATGTTGCTTTCCCTGGAAATTATGTTGCCATTGTTGCAAGCAGTTGAATTTAGCATTAGAGATGAACATCAGAAACCTCTCAATGATCGCTTGAAGCATATTTTGAAGAAGTTATTGGGGCTCAAAAAGTACTCTGATGTTGAGGGTGTGACTGACAGTACGCTGGTAGAACTTTTGAAAAGTCTTCTCGATAAGGGCAGCAAAAATGCCTTGATTGTGCAAGAAATGGGGGAACAAATTGCAGATTGTTGTATTTTTGTTGTTAAATGCTCTGAAATATTACGTAATCATGAAGGGACTCCGGCAAAAGTTAAGAAGCATTTAAAATCCCATATTTTAGAGGTTATTAGTGGGGAAATCCATCAGTTTTTCACCAAAAGGGAGTGCTTAACACCATATGTTTTACTTAAAAATCTTATGCAGCTCACATGGGAGGGAAACATTGGATTAGCTATGGTCTTGCTTGATTTTATGTTTAGCTCAGAAATCCGAAAATACAAAAAGAACCAAGTGGCAGAATTGTTGAAAATATTTTACTCCAATCAGAGGTTTTTCAGTCAGATGAAAACTAAAATTAATAGCAAAATGTCTGAAGCACATACACAATTTGGCAGTACAGTAGTAGAATTTTTCAAAGAATTGTGTAACGATCCTGACAAAAAGAACATTAAAGAACGATTTATTTGCAACATTTTTAATCTCCTGACAGCCATGAGGCAAAATGGGTCTCTAGAATCAACTCTTATGCCGTGGCAGGATATCGCCCACAACATTAGAGAATACAGAAGCTACAAATCTTTTTCCAAAGATGCTAAACTGGCTTTTAATAAACTATGCAAGGCTTTGGGTGTATCTAATACGGTCGCTATGAAGCCACAAGTTACAAAACTAGCCACTCTAATTGATGACGAAGAAGCAGAAGTAGTGAGTGATGAGGTGCCTAAACAAAAACCAGAAAAGAAGAAGTCAAAAAAGAAAAGTAAAGAAACACTGAAACTAAAGAAGGAGGCAAAACAATTGCGGTTAAGTAGTTTGAGTAAAGGTCTGGGTGAGGTAGAGTTTGAGGATGTGGGAGATGAAGTGGAGCCTGACGATTTGGATGATGCTGAATCAGAAGTGAAGAAAACTAAGAAACCTAAAGAAACGGATACAGAGGATTGTGAAGTTAATAAGAGTGTTAAGAAAAAAAGAAGAAGTAGTACAACAGAAGAGGTGTTAAATGGCAGTGTAGATAGTATATCTAACAAAAAACTTAAAAAGAATGGTATATCTGAAGAGGAAGAACATAATTCAATTAGTAATACGATTATTAATAAGAAAAGGAGGATGTCGGAAGGAGCACCTTTGGTTAAGCGAAAAAGGAAAAATAGTTTTTGATTTTTTAATATAAGAGTATCTATTGTAATAAACTGTTTTTTTTTGTATGAAATTTATTACCCAAATTTAGATTTATATCATATATTCTATTCCAAGATGGTCCACAGCTAGGATAATTTATTATCAGTGGCAGTCGTAGTTTTTGTGCTAGGGACATCAAGAAAGTTATTAGAAGCAGTTTTATAATTATGTATTTTTAACCCATATAATATTTCTTAACTGTACGTTCCGTGACTGATGTAAAAAAAAGGGTTTGAATGGGATTTTGGGGTTAGTGTTTTTGCTTAGTCTTTTTTTGAAGCAACTTCCTTCAAATGTTTCTTCTAGTTTCTGAACTAAAAGCTTTTGAGCTCCATCTGTAAACGATTTAGACCAACTTTACGACTGGGTGGAAGCAATATACCGCTAGGGAATCTTATTGATGAGAGAAACAGCGATTCTATAAAAAATTATGACCCAATAGCATGCCAAAATACAATTTGATCTTGAAGATTAACTTCCCCTTATAAATTTCGCGCAAAATCGTATAGAATAAATTGCCGAAACAATTTTTTCCCATACGTTAATTAAGAATTTGAATCCTCGACTCCTGATGACACTAAATCACTTATCGTTTTGGATTGGTTATTTATCGGAGACTTTCTAGAAATTTCATTTACTTGATAAGTAAATAACTTGAATTATTGTGGTGCAACATGAAAAATGCTTAGTTTCAAATTATTAATAAATATGAACTCATGGTTACCTACTTAATTATTGCAAACATTGCATTGTCCTATGAATATTAATTAAATTTAATGTCATAAAAAGTTAGTGGTATAGCAACAATCGACTTGATTATTTTCAACCCCTTTAGAAATACAATAGCATTTCTATTTTATGTTTATTTTTTAAATTTTTCATAGTTCATGTTCTTAGTAATTAATATGGAACGTCTGTAACACGTTTTTTTGAAAAAAACAATTTTTTTAATGTTCTTCGTTGTGTTTCATATAGCCTAATCAATAGTTCTGTACAAAATGTGTGTTAAAAAATTCTTCAGAGAGTTAAAATGTATAAATTGTTATTGTGAAACTCGACTTTTGACTGAGTAGGAAAGTGATTCGGCTGATGCTGTTATGTATTTAATGTTTTTATACCTTCGAGGCATTTTGAAGTCATTTCGCACACATTTAATAGATGCCGAAAATACGGAGTCCAACCAATGTGCTGACGACACACCGGTTTATTACTTAATAATAATTCTGACTTGGGTACAATTGAAAAAGATATAGAGGAAGATCTAAATAATTTAGTTCTATTTTCAAAACGCCGTATTCTGCTTATAAATCCAGTTAAATCTAAGTTGATGATATTTGGTACCAACAAAGACGACTTTGAAGTCTGAAACTGTGTCTCACAAAGTGGAGGACAGATGTAAGTAACTTGATTGGAAAAGAGGAACAAAATTCACTCTGATCTTTTTTCATAAGATAATAACTAGTAAGTCTCCACTTGGGACACAATAGGACTGCTTCTTAGCAGACCGCAGTGTAGGGAGCCACAAGGCACCACCCAGCGGTGGAGTTTTAGTGGGTATAGGACGAAACAGACTCGACACTGAGTCCCACACTACTGGGGGCGGCGCCGCGTAACCAGTGTTCATAAAGAATTTCTCCACCGACCCAAAAAAAAAAAAAAGTCTCCACTTCATTCGAAAAAGTTAAGCATTGTACAGATGTACATAATTTAAGGATAAGATATCCCGGCTTTACAAGGACATTCTTATAAAATTTAAAGATATGTCTATGAACCTGTTTTGAAAAAACATTCAATTTTTATTAGCAGATATTCCATGTAGGGCAAGATCGCCCAAGAGTACGCACTTAATTAGTGTTAAAACTTTATTCAAAATATTATGGGTTATATATTAATGTAACCCTAAAATATAAACGTTTGGATGAGTTTTAACTTTTAAAAAAATGCGTACTTTTAGATCCTTGGTACCCTAAGAGTACTCAGTGGTATTCTAAAGAGTACGCAGTAGAATCTAAGAGTACGCAAAACAAAATAGTGCCCAAAAATTATTATTATATGTTTCTATATGGCTTAATAAAACCAAAAGTAAAAAAAAATAAGAACATAAGTCGCATGAAAATTGCCTACAGCCGAGATAATTTGAACAGTCCTCATGCCACCAGTTTTCACAGGAATTGCACTTTAACCAAAAAGATGTAGAATAATGTTCAAAAGACCGAACATAAATTGTAGTGTCGTTTTTGTCAGCTTTTTTTTTCTAAAGCCCTTTTGAAAGGAAAGAAAAAATCTCCTATCCAATGGTTGAATCTTATGACTCGCATGGGGCAGTAGGGTTAATAAAGTTATAAAATTACTTCTCGCGAATAAAATGGCACTCAATGAGCAATGAGATATATGATTGTCCATTAATAATAGCACTGGATCTGTTTTTGATGGCTTTACAAAGTCTCTAAAATGTCGCAGCCAAATCAGAAATAACTCGGTGTTCATGTAGCCCGAATCTGATTCCGAATCTGGTTATTACAGACTACTTTTTTCCGGAGCTCTAAGGGATAAATTATTTCTTAATGCAAAATCTTGCACCCAATGTTTTCCCGCCATTTTATTTTCAGTATTAAACCTATGCGGAATTTTGTTTACTATGGCATATTGAAACGCCATTGACCTGACGTCTTTCATAAGCAGACCATAAAACATTGCATCCAAATCAGCTAACTCCCTTTCTTGCTCTTTTGAAAATATGGGTTTGAACCTACCCAGACTAGAAGGAACAGTGCCCTAAAATAAAAATTGAAGCACGGTTTACTCTTATCTTAAAAACACAAAATCATTATTCCTAATTAACTTAACATAATCATTATTTATACTTCTCGCAATTTTTTTCGTAATGTGCACTTATTTACTTACATCAAAAAATGATCTAACAACTGATCTTTTACTCTCTCCTTTTGAAATATGATCTCTCGCCTCATCAAGCATTTCTTGGGTGAATTTTAACGTTCTGTTGCTCTTACGATTGTATTTACCCATCATGAAAAACTAAAAAAAAAATTATAGAAATTAAAACCTCTATCGCATAAATCCTAAGAGCTAGATCCTCAGACGCAAAGACTTCAACATTTTAAATACAAATTTCGGCAACTAGCAAAACTTCGATTTATTATGCCGCTAAAGATGGAGTGTAGACATCATTATTTATGGTAATATTAAAGTTTTTTGTCGAAAAAAAGTATTTATCTCATGTCACTTACCTTAGGAGTCTAAAAAATTACAAATAAACACAGAAAAACTTTTTTTTGGGATAAATTTGATGTATTAATTGCAAATGGCCAAGAACAACACTCACGCTTTTCAGACGGCTGATAACGAACTGCTCACCGGATCAAATGACTACTGGAAGAGTTCGATAAGTATGGAAAAATGGCGACCGCGTACTCTTGTGCGATCCTACACCCTATAGTAAATTCGCTAATATATGTTTTATGTAATTGTCTTTTGCGAGCATCATTGATTAATTTATATTACAGTTTTCATGTTTATTTTCTTGTCATTGGGATATAACTTTGATATTTTTTAAATTGTTTTTGAATTCTTTTTGCAATTATTTATATAGCTAAACGTGTAGTAGTCAGTTTAATTTTTAACCGTCTTCGTATTTGACTAACAAACTACGATACGTACGATATAAAACTTGCCTATATTCATTGTTTCAACTAGTTTACCAGGTTAAACATAGTATCTTTTTAAAGTGTTGCAGTTTTTTTTTTCTTTATCTAAAGAGCAAATAAAAATTCCAGTTCCAGTCTTTTGGACTAATTTTTTCAATTTTATTCTGTTTGAAATAATTAAGTTACATTATTTTTATTCCTAGAATTAATTTTGCATATCTCCTAGGCAATTAATTTTGGTTGCAGACCCTTTAGAGTTTTCTTTTGTTCCAGACACTCGACATCAATTCTTTATGTTTTAAAGGAATTGGAAATAATCTTTGGCGATTTCCAGGCTTTCCAAATTAAGTTTTCTCTATCTTTTTTACAGTGGCTAAAATTTTTAGTCATTTGTTTTTTCTTAACTTAACGACAATGATTCTACGAATAAAATCTTCCGAATTTTAAAAATTTACCTTGATGCCAAGGCAAGTAGGGGAGAGGGCCCTAAGATGACGAAGTGGGTAAGATGACGAATCGACTTTAAATCATACCTTCTCTCTCTTTTCGCAGCCGATATGATGTGAAACGTTCGTTATGCACGTGCGCCTTACGCGGTTTCTTTCACTTCGGCCTTGCTTGAGACGGTTAGTCCCATTTTTATTTTTTGAAGATTTTATACTATATTTGTGTTCTGTGTGGGTTAGTCAGTCCGCAACAAGTGAACAAGGTGGATCGTCGTGCTTCGTTATAATTTTAGCGGCTTAGAAAATAACGTCTGCATTTTTCTAGGTAAGTTCAAACTTTTTATTGATGGATGTTTAAGAGTGTGTTTGGCATCATCTGTGATATTTTCATAACACTAAATTAACGTTTTTCTTTGTTTTAATTTTTTTTTTTTTTTAATTTTCACTGTGATGGGGATAAGTTGACGAAGAACAAAGTAGCCAAGATGGCGAATTCGTCATCTTACCCACTCCCATATAATATGATGTTTGTTGGGTAATCAATTAGTTACACACAATTTTAGATAATAAAATATGGGAAGAGTGTACAAGCGCAAAACGAATCGACAATCATGGAGTAATGAGAACATGCGAATTGCCATAAATGAGGTTAGACAAAACAACAAAAGCATAAATTCCATGGCAAAAGCATATAATCTCCCAGAAACAATTCTTAGAAGATATCTGAAGCGGGATCCTGAGGAAGTACGGTTAAAATCTCTCCTAAAATAATATATTATTAAAAACAATGATTGGTCTTTATTTTCAGGAATTTCCTTGCAATGCTGGTCGATTCAAGAGCACGTTTTCGAATATGGAATTAGAAGAACTACGAGAGTACATTATCAATATTGACAAACGGGCTTTTGGACTAACCAAGGAGCAGTTAAGCAGGATAATTTATAATTTTGCGGAAAATCGTAACATTTCACACAGATTTAACACAACCAAGAAGAAGGCTGGACGACGCTTTGTTGAGCTATTTATGTGGAAATACAACTTTTTTCTACGTAAGCCAGAATCGACCTCGATAGGTAGACTTATGGGATTTAATCGCCAAAGTGTTTCCAATGTTTTTAACGCACTTAAGGAACTCAAAGAAAACATAATTTTCAACCCAATCAAATCTACAACGTAGATGAAACCGGTGTAACAACAGTTGCCACAAAAAATCCCAGGATAGTTACCCCAAAAGGCAAGCGAAGAGTAATTAAGATATCTTCTGCGGAACGAGGAACTAATGTGACTGCAGTATGCACGATGAACGCAAGTGGGTCATTTGTTCCCCCTTTTTTGATTTTCCCTAGAATTAGAATGCAACCAGCCTACATGAAAAACACACCTGCTGGATTTACAGGTGTTGCACATGAAACCGGATGGATGACATCTGCAAATTTTTTGAAATACCTGGAACATTTTATCCAATACGCTCGTCCTAGCGAAAACAACAGAGTTCTGCTCATAATGGATAACCATGCAAGTCATGTGACCTTGCTGTAACATTGTGCAGGGAAAATTTTATTTCTCTCTTGGGATTTCCCGCACACACACCAGTCACAGAATGCAACCATTAGATGTGTCTGTGTATGGCCCCTTAAAAACTGCATATAGTAGGGCTTGTGATGACTTTTTGACAAACAATCCTGGAAAAGCCATTACACTGAATGACATTGCCTCAATCTTTGGAAAGGCCCATTTAAAAGTAGGTTTCGGGCAACTGGCATAGAGCCGTTTGATTCTGACATTTTTACGGACATTGACTTTGAAACTGCTCAAACGACAGAAAGGGAAATTGACGCTGAACCAAAATTAATTGAGGAACTTGTGCCTTCCACATCTGGTCCTCAGCGCACGCCAGAGTCAGTAACTCCTAACAAAGAGCAGATAATATTGAAAAACCATTAGAAACTTCTGATAAAAAATGCCATCAGAGCCCGACAATCGAGTCGGGATTACCTCCTTTGCCTAAAGCAAATACGCAGAACAGACGTTGTAGGAAAAAGCTACCATCACTTATAATTTCTAGCACGCCCGTTAAAGATGCTTTAGAACAAAAGCACAATGAAAAACTTGAAAAAGAGAAGAAAAAACAAATGAAAGCCCCGCCGAAGAAAAAAATCAAAAAAATCAGCAGCATATCGGTTCAAGAAAAAAATAGTAAAGCAAATAAACAAAATAAAAGACGAAGTGTAAAGCGCCAAGTATTTGAGTCATCTGATAGTTCTGTAGATGTAGCTGTGGTGGATAGTAATGATGACATGGACGAAGAGGTTGAAGAAGATGACAGACTGTGCATTTTTTGTGAAGATTGTCGTGTTTAAAATTAAGTTACAATTTGAAATTTTGTGTTCGCCCTTGGATTTTTTAAATATTTTTGACTTTCCTTGCTTTTAGTTGTTGTTTATTTTATAAAAATAAATCGTTAAAATGTTTAAATGTATTGTTTTATTGCCTTTTTACTATATTCGTCAACTTACCCACATACGTTCATCATCTTGTCAGCAACCGCGTGTAAGATGACGATAATTACATTTTTTTTCCCCAAATAAATTACCAGCCACAAAGTGCAAATTTGAATTAAAACAGACTCAAATATTGATTAGTCACTTAAATATTATATGCCCTGTTTAAAAAAAAAAACATTTATTGGTAAGAAAATAGAGTTTTAATTGGACCGCAAACCTTAAGTTCGTCATCTTAGGGCCCTCTCCCCTAATTACTGCAATATATATTTTATTTTTTATTGGTAAATTTAATTTTTTGAATTTTTAAAAGCGTAACATCATATTGCTTAAAACAGAATAATTTCAGGTTGTCTTCATTTAGGGTAAGTTACAAATTAGTTTCAAATAACTTCCAGGTAAAGGAAATGGCAAAGCATTTTCTAGTAATAACAAATTTAATTATGATAAACTCTATAAACTATCTAAAAATATCACAAAAAATAAATTAATTAAAAAAAAATTCGTTCAAGATCTCTACTCTATTACCTGTAAAAAATTATTCAGGTAAGTCGAAATTGAACATGGAATTATACAAACTTACGTCGATTTCGGAATCAGTCTCACTTGAGGAGAGATGTCCGAAAAGCATGTTCTCTGCAAATATATAAAATAAAATTATTGTTATACTATTTTTGGTGAATTTTGAATTACCTTGAATACTCGGGTTAAGTATAAGTTGTTCGTTACAATCTGTTTGGTTTCTGGCACTATCCCCTCCATCTTGTTCCTCATAGTGAACTTCAAATCTTGTTGAAACCTTAAAAAAAGAAGATAAAATAAAAACTTTTTTTTATAAAGGATGAATTATTTCTAACGATTTAAAGAGACTGTATTACTCTTACTCTAAAATGTGGTCGTCATTTTTTTTGCTATATACGATACACTTAAAAAAGGGTTATAAGATATTTTAACTTATATAACGACAATAAAACTACAACTGCTTAATAAAACTTCGTTATTTTTATTTTCATATTTATATTCTTTATTATATATATTTGTGAGGAATTTCTAGGCTAGTTTCTAAAAGTTATTATTAAAATGTTACTATAATATATTGCGTGAGCCTTTAGTCACCTCTATTTACAATGTGTTTTTTTTCTGCCAAGAGTATCTTTGTAGTCTTGATGCAAATCCACTTTGATCGCAAAATTTTATTTACCAATGAGTTGCTATTTACCATGAATGAAAACTTTAGATGGCACTAGCCCCTTCGTCATATATTCAAAATTATAAATATGTCTTTAAAATTATGATGTATACTACTCAAAGAGACAAAAGGGAGTGATGCCATTTTAATGTTAGACCGCTTAGGGATGGCATTCTTAACAAAATATGACGGTAGTTTTTCCAACCTCTAGAACAGTTATTTCAAACTCTTTCAATATTTTGCGAGATATTTTGACTCCCTATATAAATAGTTAGATAATATGCCCAGAATCTATTTTAAAAGATAAAAGACTATTGCAGGGATATGAATTAAATATCTTTAAGATAGGTGATCTCTGAATTTGTGTTAATATACAGGATGATTTTCAACCTATGCGCATAAATTTGGGAAATGATAGCTGATGAGTAATAATGAAAAAAAATGTAGTAAAGTATTTTTAGTTTTGGAGATATCCATATTTTTTAAAATAAAAAACGTGTATTTTTTAACGTGTTTAATTTAAACTATGACCCCACAAATAAAAGTCTAAAGGATAAAGGTCAGGCGAGCGAGGGGGCCACCCAACTGGACCATCACGGCCTATCCATCGTCCGTGAAACACACGATCTAAATGTTGTCGCACTGGTCGTGAAAAATGCGGTGGAGCACCATCATGAAGAAACCACATGTTCTGCCTAACGTTATGATTCACATTTTCAAGGAGCACTGGTAAATTGTTGCGCAAAAATTCTAAATACCGAGCACCAGTCAAACGATTTTCCAGAATAAAAGGTCCGATGAGCATCCCGTTCAGAATTCCAGCCTATACATTTACAGAAAAACGTTGTTGAAACTATGTTCTCCGTGTAATATGCGGATTTTCCAAAGCCCAGTAATGAGTGTTATGAAAGTTGAAAATTCCATTGCGCGTAAAATTTGCCTCATCCGTAACTAAAATGTTCATGGTAAAGTTTGGGCTTAACTGCTGGTGATGTAACAACCACTTACAAAAGTGTACTCGAAGCGGCAAATCTCTTGGAAGTAGGGCTTGTACCCTCTGCACATTAAACGGGTACAGCAACTCGTGCCTTAAAATTTGCCAACTTGTAGATTGCGATATTCCAAATCGCGCTGCAATTGTCCTAGTGCTAATTCCAGGTTGTTCTTCGATAACTTAAAAAAATTACCTAAAATATCCTCCTCCAGATTTAGAATGTGTCTAATAGCTCCTCCATCTTGTCCAGGCCGCGGCCGCAAATTGCCAGTTTCTCTACCCCGCTGGAATCTTTGGGCATACAGATCAGCTGCTGCCACTGCATTCTGATTGCGTTTCTCCATAAACCAAAACCATGTCGACAAGTTCTTCCTTTGTAAAAATGTGCGCCATTACATTTGATGCTTTTATTTTGTTTGTGTGAAAATAACGATCGACAACGATCACAGCCACCAACAAACTAAGTAGTGCTAAAGATTCCAAACAACAAATTTCAAACATTATGAATTGTTTACTATCAAAATAAGTTCGTCTGTTACACGTTCTGTTGACATTTGTTTAACTTTATTTCGGAAACCAAAAATATTTTACTACATTTTTTTCTCATTATTGATCTTCATCTACCATTTCCCAAGTTTATGCGCATAGGTTGAAAATCACCCTGTATTAATTTATATAAAAATATGGCTCTAAGCGTCGATAACTGAAAAATAGTTGGAAGATGAACATATAAGACCCTTTTAAAAAAAGCCCTTAGAATTGACGATAAAATCCAAAAATGTAATGATACATAGGGAGCATTTAAAAAACAGAACATTTTTTGATATAGAGTTTTTTATTACGATTTTTAAATTCCTAGCTAAAATACATCAGTTGGATATATTGAATTTCTTGAAAAATACGGAAAAGTCAAAAAATAAAGCGCTTTTTCTCTTAAATGGAATAGTCTGTACATACTAAACTCAATAAGAAATGTGCATGAAAAAAGTTTTTGACATAGGACTTAAAAATTAGTAAGCTAAAAAGCTATTATACACTCACCGGTACGAAAAACAGAGCACTTAACATTTTATGTATAATTTCTTTTTTTTAATAATATTTTGTGATGTATTGTCCTAATAACTTAGCTCAGCAACGCGACTTACGTAGCCACCGCCCAAGCATCTCCGAAACATGTTCAGTTGGGTTCGTATCTGGACTTAAAACTGGCCATTCCAAGACAGGAATGTCTACATCGTTTAATTATTCATGAGTAATTCTGGCGTTAACATACATCAGAATAATATTATTTCCAATAAAATCAACATAAGGAACAACAAAATCATGCAGACTATCATAAATATACCTGACAACAGTTAAAGGACAACTTGGAATGACGTACAACTCTGTACATTCAGCAAAACGTTCTTGTGGTCTTTCACGACCATCCGAAGACCGTAGGCTAAATCTCGACTCATCAATAAACAAAGGGCGATTCCATTCATTTCACTCCAGGGTTCATGATTCCTGGCAAACTGAAGTCGCGTAACATGATGAAATGAAGAGGCTCTGGCACTGTCGCGAATCTATAACTAGCAAGATCGGCTTTACCAAGTATTTTTCTAACGGTCCGTTCGCTTACATTGGTATTCCGGACGAGATGAAGTCGATTTCTAAAGCTGCGCATACTGAGCGTTAGTTCTTTGTTAGGGGTCAATTCCAGGTCGTCTAGTGTGGCATCCAATTTCAAAAAAACCTGTATAAATACAGTGCACAGTACTATTTGAGAAAGAATAATAACGTTGGAGCAATATAATGCTCTCTTCTTCCGTCTTGAATCCACACAACCATAGTCAGGGTATTGCAAGCTTGGGCGATCGAAAGAACACCCAAGCTTGCAAGTCATATATAAAATGCGGCTATTCTTCCTAGTAGTTTCTAGCTTGTTGGCTTCAAAAATTTTGCAGAGGCTTTTTTTTGCTTCTGTCGAAATTCGATTTTTTATACCTAAACTAACTTGGAATAATCAAATTTTGTGAAAAAATTTTAACAAAATTGATTCTTTCTCATATTGTGGTTAGTTCAATGTAGTAGTGTTTGTGGTTTTTTTATTTTATTTAGGTGTGCTGATATATGGGATAAAGTAATTTAAAAAAAAAAAGCAGTTATATTGTAAATATTGTATAAGAACTGAGAAATAAATAGTAAAAACTTTGAATTGAATATAGACATTGGCGACATTGCACTTGATTATTGCAATGAACTTTTTTTGTGACAATGGCGAGTCCAAAGGTAAATGACAAAAGTGAGAAATGGATTCTGAGAAGTAGAAGTAGCTGCTGGGTTAAATCTGTGAACAGCAAAAGACACAGATTTCAGGTATGTTAGAATGACCTCACCAGAGTTAATTATTAATGATGAATTGCTTGCGTTAAACTAATAAATAGTACTCTTAACTTAGTAATGTTATACTTACTACTAATGACATTCCATTCCATTTAATAATGTCTTTTTTCGACTATGATTATGAAGAACTGACCACTTTTAATCACATAAAACAGCAGTCGACAACAGAATGTGCACCAAGCTGATGAATTTGTCATGTAATACCTTCAGAAATCAATAAAATGAAGGTTAAAAACTGCACCCAGGTCTTAAGTAATAGAGTAGCATCCTACATGACCAATGTGGCAAAGTGGAGTAAGGAGATTTTATTTTTTTAATTGATTTTAAAAATAAATAGTTCAAAATATGCTTCTTGTTTCTAGACATTAGGGTTCAAAATAAATTACCCAGTGAAGCTCAGTACACAGCAGAACTCATCTTATTTCTGGAGACTTTTTGACAGCCTCAATGTCAAAATTTACTCTAAAGCTGAGAGAAGAGCAGTTTCAATGCATGAGCATATAGACATAAGATAGTTATTTAATTTATAATATTTACTAAGGAACATTACTAGTGAATTAAGTAGAGCCTAATTCCTAAATTCTACTTTACAAAGTTTGTTCGTCATACTCCAAATCCTAATTAAATAAGTTGTCAGTTTATACATTGTGGAATTTAGACAAATTTAATTAATGTATAACTGTTAATTTTGATTGTATAACTTATAGGTAGACATTTTACTATCTCTTTTTATAATATAGTAGTACATTTGATGAATATTTTTTGTTTAATTTCTGAATCCCATACCTATGTATCTAGTGAAAACTGTATGGGTTTTTCAAAAATTATAGTATGCAAATAGAAAAAGTGATAAACAAAGGATTTTATTTAATATGGAGACAAAAGAAGCCTCAATTTAATACTTTTTCAATCTGCCTACTGTAGTCTCCAAAAGCATTACACAATTCCCAATTTTTTGCGCTTTTTTAAGCACACATGACACAGTAAAGTAGAGCAAAATTCAAATTGGTGCCATAGTCAAATTTTAAATTTCCCACTATTATGAAGTCACAACCCAATTTCCACTTTTGGTTAGTACTACTCTGCAACATTCAGTCAACAGTTCAGTCATTCAGTGTTCTATTGGTGCTTATGCAGATTTCCTACCTAAAAAGTATTAATCTATGACCATAGCAGCCGCTGTTTCAGGACTAACATCAAGCATTCTTAGCTCAAATAAAAGTAGCAAAACTTTTAAATGACTTGTCGAACACAGCAAAACCTGACAAATTTATTAAAAACAATAAAAATCCATGGTCAACTATGAAGTTTCAAGTGATATTAAACCCAGTTCTTTTGTTCAAATAAACGGATAAGTATCAGAAATTACTCATAACATGTTTTATTTGTGTGTAATATATTAGAACAATACAACACAAAATATTAAAAAACATAAAATTAAAAAAAAATGTGTATTAAATGTTAAGTGCTCGGTTTTTTATGCCGGTGAGTGTATGTTTGTTGAATAATATATTACTATCAAAAACCTGGCACCTATCAAATCTTTCAATAATAAGCTTAAGATTTAGTTCTTACCGCTTCCATGTCAGTACTTAGCAAATAATAAAGTTCCTTTGTCACAAGTTCAGTTTCTTCAGCTACTTCTGGATTTACTAGTGTTTTCCTAAATCTTCTGTGTTTCACATTTTTTAAAGGAGGAGTGTATCCATGTGGAGATTCTTTTTTAAAATGTGGAAGGGGCTCGTGAAAACACTCCAACATATGAGAAACATCTGCTGTCTATGATAATTTCGTTATAAACAAATTAGTAGACTTTAATGGATATTTAAAAGTAAATATTTAATATTAGTAGTTTTACCTTAAAAATAGTGGCCGTATCATTTCCTAAATTGGTCTTATATGATTCTATTATGGTAGGAAATTTTCTAAGGTAAGCATAAAGTTTCTTTTTTCCTATAGTCACTGTACCGATATCTAGGGAGGTATCTAGTTTTATTTTTAAATTTTTTTTTAGTTTTTCCGGTTTTGTGCGAAGGGTTTCTCGAACTTTTGCAGCTTCGTCCTGTTCAAATGTTAAATGCTTTTTTATAGAAGTTTTAATGTGTATACAAACTTACTAAAGGGAGTCTCAGGATAAATTGCTCTTCTAACTCAAACTCGGGCTCTGTTACATCGGTCATATTTAGAAATTAATTTCAAATATTCAAATACTCTTAATATTCTTTTCAAACTTCGAGCTTTTTCAAGTGACTGCGTCACGTCAAGATTTCCCGCGCTCGTCCTGACGCCTGTAGTGTCAGTCAAATGAGCAATTTTAAGGTGCGATTACACGGAAATAAAAATGGCTTAATTGTGAGCAATACCGGTCAATTCTAGTTGATCAAAATAAAAAGCAATTCTCGCCAATGTCAACAATCTTAAATTTCCAAAAATGTTCCAGCGATATTCAAATTCAAAACAAATTTATTTATCATGAAGGTAAATAAATAATCATATACAAAATTGTAGCATAATAATATACATATGTTGTACAACCTACCAAATACATGATAAATAGGACCATGCCTCGATTATAGAGAACCGTTTACACAGGTTCATCATAAGATAGAACCTGTGTGGCATAGCCCTTCAAAAACCTTAAAAGTGAAAAAAGAAGATTTTCTTTATTAATCGAGACGTGCATGTGTTGAGTATCATATTTAAGTATTTAAGTAAGGCGAAGCAGGCAAGGGTTCTGGATATGCAGGAAAGGTAAACTAATTAATATTTATAACAATAATAAGTAGACAGCAATAGAAGATCGAGCGGCTCAGCTCTTTTAATTTTTATTGTAGATTAAGTATTGTTTTTTTGAGAATCAAGCAGTTTATTACGAATATATTTTTTATATGCAGTAAACGGAAAACTTTTGCAATTAGCCGGAAGTCTATTCCAAATTTGAGAGGCGACAAAAACAAAAGATTTTTGAAAATTTGCTGTTCTATGTTGTGGTATTCTAAATAAATTTATAAATCTAGTCTTATGCTCATAAAGAAAATTTGCAAAATTGTTAGCTAAATATAATGGCTCTCTAGTTTTTATAACTTTATACACGAAAGAATACATGTGATATTTTCTATGATTTTTCATATTTAGAATTAAGTTATTGTTGAAATAAGGAGAAATGTGACTTCTAAATGGAATTTTGTAAGAAAAACGCATTCAACAATTCTGAAGTTTTTGTATTGAGTAAGCGGAATTTTCAGTCAATGAATCCGAATATATCACATCACAATAATCAAATAAGGATAAAACAAGTGTGTTACATAAAAAATATTTAGTTTTAGGAGGTAAATGATTTTTTAAGCCGTAAAGTTTTCTTAAGCGCATGTATGCAATTTTGAGCTTATTCTTTATATGTGTTTGAAATGAAATACCGCTATTAATGTATACCTACTCCTAAGTTTTTGACCTCTCGTACTACTGGTAGCTGCTCATTACGAATTTTTGCATTTAAAGTTGTTGCTGCATTAAGAGCGTTCTTTCCACTACCCAGAAAAATTACACATGATTTAGACGAATTTAATTTCAAATTATGGTCGCAGGAAAAGTTATCTATATTTTCTAAATCCTTATTAAATTGTTCTTCTATTATGGGTAGAGTTTTACGTGAAAATGAAATATACAGCTGGGAATCGTCAGCATATTGTTGTAACATTGAGTACTTTATGCAGGATTACATATCTGCAACATACAATGAAAAACCCTGGGGAACACCGGTAGATACAGAATAATAACTTGATTTTTCAGTTGCAGAAGCCTTGTTGATTACTACGCAATTCGCTCTATTATTAAGATATGACTTAAAGAAATCAATCGCGTTATTCGAAAAACCAAAATAATAAAGCTTTGCTAATAACATTTCGTGGTTTAAAGTATCGAAAGCTCTACTAAAATCCAATAATTCAAGACATTATTTCCTTTTTTTCCTCATTTATCCTACAGTTATTAAGAAGGTATACCAGACTCGTGGTAGTGCTAAAGTTCTTTCTAAAATCCGGTTGGCAGTCCGGGATGATGTTAAAAAAATCAACAAAGCTGCATATTTGTTGGTGCACAAACCTTTCTAAAATTTTGGATACCAGAGGCAGTATACTAATGGGTCTGAGGTCTTTAAACCCTTTTGGATCAGCTACCTTTGCTAGAGGTTTCAAAATAGCTTTTTTCCAAATTGTAGGATACAAATTTTGTAATAAGCAGCTATTTAAAATATTTAATAATGGTTTTGTAAGATATGGTAGGCACATTTTTAGATCTTTTAAGCCTATGGAGTCTTCACCTATTGCGTTACAGTGTATTGTTTTAATGATTTTAATTAATGTTGGCTCATCCAATTGTGTAAAATTTAGGTAAGACCTTGTGTTAAAATACCTATTAGCTTTATAAAAATTAAGTTTTTCATTTGAAGTTATATCAGCTGTAGTATTTAAACCTGAAAAATAGTTCCTAAGAGCAGTTGCATTTAAAAACTTGTCTGGTAAGCCAGAATTCCTCTTGCAGCCAAGGTTTAATTTTCTTGCAGCATTCCAAAATTCTCTTCCATGCTTTTGTGACATTGTGTTCAAATAGGTGATTTTTTCCTTAGCAACAGCATTTTTAGCATGTTGTTGCTAATAATATGGAGCAACTCCAAGAAACTAGCAATATACGGGGTGGTCCAGTTGCTGTCGAGTCTCGGTTGTGAGTAGACGTGCCGCATCCAATTAAAATACAAACCCTTGAGATAAATATACACTGATTGACCAATTATGGCAACAATATTAAACAGGTAGCAAGAGGAAAGGATTGAAACAATTTTGAAGGAAATTTCGGTCAGAAAATTTAATGAAGATTAGGCGGGAAAACTCATAACTGAAATAGCTGGTAAAGTATAAGATCAACTAACACAAAAATTTAGAGGATATGAAAATTGAATTGCTAACCTAAAAGAGAAACTCGATATTTTAAAAGCAGAGAGCGAAGAAACTGAGCAAATTGCTAGAAACAAGAATATAATCACTTCTGGATATGAAGAAAAACTTTTTAGAAAATTTAAAGCAAGATATTAAAAAGATATTTACAGAAAAACTTAAAGTACCCATGCAAAATGAAGATATAGTGAAAATCTACACATGTGGTAAAGAAAAAACTAATGAAATTAGAAACATTCTCGTAAAGTTTAGTAATGAAACAATAAAAGAAGTTAATTTAATAATATAATTATTAGAAGGAAAAGGGTGCTGAAGGGAACAAGAAAGGGAAACATAAAGGTAGGTAAAATTGGAATCCTTGTCTTTTTGTCGTATAGGCTCATTATTTTAACATTCTCTTGCATTTTTTGTTTGTTTGTTTATATAAAATAAAACTACTAATAAGTAACCGTGCATAGGTTTTAAAATACACACATCGGAAAAGTCTAAGGATATTTAAAAAAAAAATAAAATAATTATAAAAAAAAAATTTTTTGATGATACAATTTAAATCAAATTTGAAGATTGGCTCATCCTGTAGATTTCTGTGAGACAAACAGAATCTTAACAATAATAACAAATATTTTAGGAATTTTTTCAAAAAACAGAAAAAACCATGGTTTTTATATTACAATAAATATTCTGGTAGTCTCGATTTCGTTTATGGTACAGAGTTACTGCTTTGCAGAGTGAATAAAAAAATTATGTTTTATCATGGAACAACGTCATTTAACTTTAAACGAGATGAATAGAGGTGTAGGACTTCCTCAAGGAGGCATGCGGCAAATTGATGTAGCTGAGCGTCTAAACAGCGCGACGAGCAAGGAATATTTATAAATAGAAACTCTAAAAATATTCTGACCAAAAATGCATACAAAACTTAAAGGAATAGAATTGACACACTAATTAAAAGAACAAAAAGCAACTATTATAAAAAAAAAAGATTTCTGAATCTAAAAATATTATAAAAAAACTTGGCAAATAATAAATGAAGCAACAAATGAAAGTAAATCTGCAACAGTATTAAGAATCATAACCGAAGATGGCATATACACAAGTGACATAGATATAACAAACACATTTAACAACTTTTTTACAACGATAGACGCTAATATGGCTATAAAAATTAATATAAATAAGAACGTAAATTTCCCCATTCAAAATTAAATAAATTATAAAAAACAAGTCCTAGCCATGCTAAACTTAAAACTAGAGTTCTTAAACTAATTATACAATATATCACACCTCCTCTTACATATCTTATAAATAAAATGTTTACAAATGATACATTTTCTCAAATATTTAAAAAAGTACCTAAGTACAAATAGAGAATTTGAAAAAACGTTTCAAAATATCGCCTTATCTCTCTGGTCAGTAATATTGGAAAAGTTCCTAAAAAGGCTATAATGTTAAGGATAACAGATCATTTTGAAAAACATAATATTATTTCTGCAATTCGGTTTTAAAAAAGGTGTTTGGACAATGGACGCCATGCACATTCTGATAAGTTTTGTTCAATCAGCACTAAATAGTAATCGGAAGCCTCTTGCTTTATTTTTGGAGTCAGCAAAGGCTTTTGATACGGTTTCATACTACAAGCTACTGGAAAGGTTGGAAGGGTATGGTGTTAGTGGAATAGCTAGAGAATTCATGACTGATTACCTTGTTGACAGACAATAAAGGTAATAATAAATAACAATCCTAGCCAAGAAAAACCATTACAGATAGGTATTCTTCAAGGTAAAATACTAGGTCCCATAATATTTAAGGCTTGTATAAATGACATTCTAAATCTTAATAACTCTAAAGGAATGGTGGTCTCAAAGCAAAGAGACTAGCAGAAACATAAATTAGTAATTAGTAAAGTAATATATAAATAGCTTAACTACAATTTGCTCACACTTAATACCACTAAAACAAAATACATTTGCTTGTCTTTTAACAGGTGTGGTCTTCTACTAAATTCTAGGCTAAACCGATTTTAGCTCAGAAAGTTGCATCACGGTACGCATATGTGGAAATAAGGCAAAATGCAACCTAAATTGCCAACTAAAAATTAATAAAGTACACAATATTAAATACCAAGGTCTGCAAATCGATCAGTTTTTCAAATGGGACTGTCTTGTCAACATCTTAACAAACAAGCTGAGAAGTGTAATCTTCAAATTTAAACAATTAAAACAATTTCTCTATATTAAAACACTAGAACCAATCTATCAAGCTTTGGTAGAGTACTTAATTAACTATGGCCTACACCGATATGGGGTGAAGGAAATTAGTGCACTTATGAATTTCTAAACAAAAATTAACTATACAAAAATGGTTCATAAAAGTAATTCATAGTAAACCTAATATGTATCTCACTGAAGACTTATTTAGAGATCCTTTGCTACTGGATTTTAACTCACTATACATTCTATCAGCTCTAGAATACATACATAAAAGGAATTTTAGCGAACCCATAAAGCATAATTATCCTATTAAATCTAGGATTAACTTGAACTGAATTGTTCTATCTTTCTGGAAAATTGTTATCCATCAGTTTCTAAAATTTCTAATACCTATATTGGCATGCACTCCCATTAGAAATTGTGAAAAGTGTTCACCATTAACTCATTCTGGTAAGGAATTGAGTCTAAATAGGTAATTATACTAAATTCCAAAATCTAAATTTAGATCTAAATCAAAAATATTGCTATAAATGTTTTAAATTAAACATTTGTGGTATATTTCCACAGCAGATATATCATGTACTAAACACATACACAGGACATTTCAAAATGTCGTAGAAACATTGCACATAAGATGTCATACAGACGTTAAAAACGTGACACGGTCGCTGAAACATTTCTGGTACATCTGTAAGGAAATACGGTCATTGCTGGCATATTTCTATTGTCGCAAGCGAATGTTTCTGACATGTTCCTAGCATGTTGCTGTGTTAATGGTCATGCTTCGAGTTGATCTTTAAACAGGGACTCCTGGACGATGAAGTAGTTGTTTTACAACGTGAGAGGAATTAAAGTATTCGAGTCTTACTTCCGCGGAGGAACCTTTGATACCAGATTAAAGTGAGATCATTTTCGCACACATGATAAAATAGTCATGTTCTAATCTGCACTACATGTCGAGGGATATCAGTTGGAAGGACCTTTATACGTACAGGAAGGAGTATTCCTGTGAGGGTAATAAATGTCAAAAATTATCCTGTTTTATAAAAAAAAAACGGAATTAAGAAACTGCTCTGCAGTTGTAGCAATACTTCGAGATATTGCGGTTGTGGATATCAACCGGGAAGCCATTCCGAAAGTTTTAGAGAGCTGGTCATGAGGCGCCGGTCTCAGGCCTGTTCAAAGAAGGAAACTGAGGCATTTGGTCGATTGATATCGAGATGTTTTTGATATTGGGAAGAAAGGGAGGATTAATATAGCCCAGCATAAACTCAATATAGAAAATGCTCGTCCCATCCGACAGACAGCTCGAAGTCTATCACTACCCAAAAGAAAGAAGGCTACATGATGTAAGATGATGATGTAAGGTCATGATGTCTACTGATGAAGACAGTAGTAGAAAGATTTTCTATCTCGTTACCAAAGAGGTGTCATATCAGAAGCCAACCTACAAGGACGTTTTGTGTTCTTTCTCTAAAGGAGGTTTACAGGCATCCAAATTCTGGTGTGCTGGTATACACCTCAACGTTGTTCTCTGGAGAAATGCCTGGATTGTTATTTCTTGATTGAGAGATCCTGTTGCAAGAGGGCAATGTTCTTTTCTGAAATAGTGTAGCGATATTGGCAGCACTGCAAATTTCAGTTGTTATTTTCCATTTTGGAATACTCGCGTTGACGCAAGTGGGCAGTGGGCACTGCACACGGCATCTCTGGAGATCCATGGAAGGTAAACGAATCTTCCGGAACGATAGTCTGGTGAGTATATAATATACAGATACACATAATCTTTATTTAAAAAAAGCATACAACATTTAACAAAAAGAATGTTGCTTGAATAAATAGTGTCAAAAAGAAAATTTAGAAACAAAAGTTATTTAACTCGAAAAATTCATCCATTATCCCAAAGATGCTGGTCATACACTTTTATAAAAGGTAAAAAACACGAAATCTACAGCATCACAAATACATTTAATAAAATTACGAAGGTTACATGTCTCGCTCGACTAGAGCATCATCAGACCTAAATATAATTTTAATTATGTAACCCGAAAAAAGGAGAATTTAACAAAAACTTACCATAACATACACAAAACACCTGACATATAAGTAAACAAAGATTACAATAAAATGGCACTATCTATGTACAAAGAACTTAACTAAACAATCAAATCACCTTATACATTTTAGAAATCTAACCATCATTTAAGAGTCTAGAACTACTTAAGGTTATTAAAAACTAGGTGGCCATCAAAATCAAACCTTTCATTAACACAGGACAGATCTGGGCTTTTAAAAGCTTTACTAATCTCCATTGTCTCCAACAAGTCTACTTTTTTACTATTGTTGCATTGATGCAGTATTTTTATATTTTGGCTGTCAGGAAAATTATGTTTGGAGTCGAGGACGTGATTAGCAAAAGCTGATCTGGTCACTGTGATTTCGGTATTTTTAAATTTATTATATTGGGCCTTGTGTTCACTAATCCTAGTAGAAATCTTCCTACCAGACTGGCCGACGTACACTGCAGGGCCCTTTTTACACCTAATCTCATAAACTCCTGGAGAAGATAGCGGGGGTAGTTTATCTATAGTTTTAATTAGATGTCTTTTTAATGTATTATTGGTTTTAAAAGCTGGGGTTATGCCAAAGGGAGAAAAAAAGCAGGATAGTTGTGACGAAATTGGTCCAAAATAAGTAAACGACCTAAAAGTTTTAATATAGTTTGTTTGTTGTCTGATAAAATTAAATGATAATTTATACTTGTTCACATACTGAAAATACATTTTACATATAGGTTTAAGAAGGAAAAAGTTAATGACTGCTAGTTGTTTAATGGTAAGGAATTCTTTTTTAAAAGCTTCACGAGAAAGTGGGATGTTAAAAAGTCAAGTAAAATAAAGAATGGAAAGCAGCAAATTTATGTGAGGATGGTGATGTTGAATTATATTGTATAATATTGTCTGTTGTTGCTTGTTTACGAAATATTTCAAAGGATATCTTATTTCTTTCCCTCTTAAGTAATAAATCTAAAAATGGTAAGGTGTTGTTCTGTTCCCGTTCGATTGTGAACTCAATTTTAGAGTGAAGAGAGTTGACATAATTATGGAAATTTGTAAGCTCTACCTCATTTTCATTCCAAATCAAACATATATCATCCACATACCTTTTATAAAAGATGATGTTATTTTTAAAATAATTTTTGTTTCAAAGTTGCTAAGAAATACTTCACTAAGAAGTGGCGATAAACAAGAGCCCATTGCTAGTCCTTCTTTTTGTTTGAAAAAACGGTTGTTAAATTGGAAATTTTTTTTTGATCTAACACAGTAGAAAGGAGCAAAAGTAGATTTTCCACCAAAAGTGAATCAAGTTTCCCCCTGAGTGGAATGCTTGGAAATAAGTTTTTCACGTCTAGCGATATAAGCTGGTCTGTATCTGGAACGTAAACATTCTAAATGCTTTTGGCAAAATTCACTGAATTTGTTACAGAATATGGCGCTTTGAAGTTTGAGACATTTCTAAGAACGTTGTTAAGCCAAGATGATAACTGGTAACAAGGGGAGTCAACAAAGGAAACCACAGGTCTAATTGGCATGCTAGTTTTTTTGGCAACCCATATTAGGTCTGATGATGCTCTAGTCGAGCGAAACATGTAACCTTCATAATTTTATTAAATGTATTTTTGATGCTGTAGATTTCGTGTTTTTTACCTTTTATAAAAGAAACAAAAGTTATGTTAAAATACTAAAACGCAATATAAGGAATCCGTCGCCGCTGAGATGTAAGTTCAAATCAGAATATTGGCATTGGATTTTATTGAATTTGTTATAGGTTGCTCCATCGCAATAATTGCTATAATATCGCAATAATTGCTCTAAAAATTACTCGTGTAAGCGCACCTTTAGACCATAATCAATACAAACAAACAAATTCAAAGATCAATTTTTTTGACATTTGTTCATGTAGATACCCCTATTTTTTCAAAATGTAAACAAAATAAAAATGACATAAAAGCTGCCCTAGAAATCCAAATATTTAATTTTCTTGAGATAAAAATGCCTCGAAAAGGTTCTTCAATGAAGAAAATGTGCTGCGTTTGCCTCGGAATCACATTAAAGCTTAGCAGACTTTCCGTAAATCCTGAAAACCAAATTTCTTTCCAAGAAAAACTGAAGGCCTGCATTCCAGAAATTGTAATTAAAGTATTTTTTCCCCTTTCTTTTTACTGTTGTGTTTTATTTCACAGGAATGGCTAAGCTCTTTTTACATCTGTGAAGACTGTATAAAACTGCTAGATATTGCCTATGTATTTAGAGAAACCTGCTTTCATTCTGACTTGAGACGGAGAAAAATTAAAGATGAAGATGTGGATTTAAAAATACTCAAAACTGACTTCTTAGTAGAAGATGATGAAGACGCATTGCTTCAAGTCTACAGGCCAGAACTGGAGGTAGAGTTACCACCAGACTCGGGATTAGGTAATAATACCATCAGAAACATTCCTATTTGCAAATTTTCTTGTGTTTTGATAAAACAACCTTCTAATTGAATCACTTATTTGAGAAACCCGATAAATTTACCATTTACCATTTTTGGATCTTTGGATTATATTTTTTGCTTTATAAACAATACAAATCCTTGTACTTACTGGCGGGTTAACAGGCATTAAATATTATGTTTACTTTTAAACCTGATATGTCCAGGATTCATGGAGTTTTCTGAATCAGATGGCTTCTAGATGTATTTAGGTGTTATGATTGACCAGAATGTCAAATGGGATAAACATGTAGAAGTGACAAATGCAAAACTTTGTAAACTGATTTATCAGTTTTATTGAATCAGAAATTTTATGCCAATTAATATTCTGAGAATGCTGTTAATGACATTAGCCAAGTCTATAATTAGATATGGTTTATCACTATGGGGTGGTACATATATGACAACGTTACAAAGTTTATATGTCACACAAAAATATCTTCTTAGTAAGTAATTTATAAGAAAGAAGCTAGATACTCCACTGAACGTTTATTTAAATAATCACATGTTTTGACAATACAGCAATTGTATGTAAAATCAGTATTACTAATTGTGTAGAAGCTGCCTATTTTAAGACAACCTCCTCTCATTTTTAAACTCGCAGCAAGGCAGTAGAAACTGTTGGAGTTCGTTTCCGGACTTGATTGTTATTCATCTCGAACTGAGTTTAAAGGTGGAGGAACTGCCATCCTTGCAAAAACAAATACAGTTTTTTATCCTTTAATTGTTAAAACAGCTTGTGTTGAAAGACAGTGTGAATTTTGCGTTTGTCAGTGTCTTATTTTAAATAGGTGTTATTATTTTTGCTACTTATAATATATTGTTGCTACACACTATATACATGGCCAATAGGTATCTGGTAGTCTGTGGAGATTTTAACATTAACTTTTTAGTAAACAATCAGAACTCCTCTCTTACCAAACAATTATTAGCTAGCTATGGTTTAGCACCACACATAAAGGGTAAAACTAGGGTGGTAGGACAATTTGGCTCTCAAATGAATAATATTTTCAGCAATTTGGCTAAATGTCAGGTAACAAGTAATACATTATTCTCAGATATATCAGATCATTATGGTCAAAAACTCCATATAGAAATACCTAAAGAGAGTAAAAAGCCAGTATTTATAAAGAAACATTCATACACAGAAAACAACATTAAGAAGTTTAATGAACACATGAATCCTGGGAAGATGTATATAACTGCACTGAAGTTGATCTAAAATATGATTGCTTTTATAATATTTTCTATTACTATTTTAATGTTACATTTCCTTTAAGTAGCCACAGAATAAAGGATCCTGATAAAAAATGGGTAAACTCTGAAATTAAAAATTATTCTAGTCATATTAAAGATCTGTATGTATGGTACAAGGAAACAAATAGTGAGGCAGTTTATAATCAATATAAAAAAGAAAAAAAGAATATAAAAAAATTATTTCTAACTCTAAAACTTCTTTAAATAAAAACAAGTTTATCTGTTCAAATAATAAAACTAAAACTGCTCGGACTATTTTCAATCAGTGCTCAAATAAGTCAAAGTCTCATCTAAACCTGTCACTCTAAATTCTAGCAATAATGAAATTATTGAAAATTTGGATGAGATAGCCAACATATTTTTGAAGAAATTTAATGCTTCATCTCTTACTCCTTTAATTTCTGGTCAATTGCCTAAAGGAAGTCACATCCTCACGATTTTCCTCTTTCCCACAGATTCAAAGGAAGTTCAGCATATTCTATCGGCCTTGCCAAATAAATACTCTGCTGGTCTTGATGAAATACCAACTAAAAAAGGCGAAAGTTCTTCCAATTTTTAAAAATAAGGGTGATAAGGAGGATGTAGAAAACTATCGACCAATATCTCTCCTTTCTTTAATATCAAAAATCTTTGAGCGAGTCATTTATATCCATATTATGAACTTTTTAAAAAGGCAAACTATTGTTTCAGATAGCCAGTCTGGTTTTAGGCTCAATCATTCAACTCAGTTGGCAGTTTTCAAGCTTATATCCTTTGTGATTGAAAATGTTGACAAAAAAGAAAAAGTTGCCAGACTCTTTTTCGATTTATCGAAAGCATTCGACACAATCAACCATGGTCTACTGCTGTCAATCCTTGAAAATTGTGGACTGAGGGGAAACTGTGCCAGACTTATAGCCTCTTATTTAGATCAGAGGGAACAAACAGTTTGCCTTGGCTTTGGTAATGGTACATTTGTTTACTCAGCGTCATCCTTGGTGGTACAGGGAATGCCTCAGGGTTCAATTCTAGGCCCAGTACTATTCATATTATATGTAAACGGTCTCAGTGAGTGTTTTCCAGGGTGTTTTATCAACCAATATGCTGATGACACTTCCATAATCTTGTCAGAACATCTGATTGAAGAACTATCTGTCAGAGCTTCTCAGGTGGTAGAGAGGATGCAGGAGTGGTGTGACAATCATGCTCTGAAGCTAAATGCTGATAAAACCGGGCTACTGACATTTTCCAAAACTTTACCTCAAAATTCCCTACTTGTAAAGTTTGAAAAAAAGTCTCTTCGAGAGGTAGCTTCCTTAAAATTCCTTGGTATACAAATTGACTCCTGTTTCGCATGGGTCCCACACATAGACACTCTTGGTAAAAAACTAAATAGTTTCTGCGCGTTAATAAGGTGTCTACGAGAAGAGCTTTCCCTAAATTATCTGAAGCAACTTTACTATGCATTGGTCCAATCTCTAATCACTTATAGTGTGATGTTTTGGGGATCTTCAACTGACGCCGTGTCAGTCTTTATAGCACAAAAATGCATCATAAGATGCATGCTCAGACTCACACCACAAACGTCTTGTAGGACTTATTTTACTAAGCTTGGTCTACTCACTGTTCCAGCTCTGTACATTCTTATGTTAGCTATTTTTGCAAAGAAACACCTGCATCTTTTTCAAACTAATGAAGCTCATTATGTTGAGGGTATGTCTATTGTGACAAGGGGGAGAGCTGAACTGAGTGTCCCAACTCATCACTCTGCCTTTTTTCAAAGATCTCCTGCCTTTGCTGCTATTAAAACATATAATAGATTACCTCTCGCCCTAAGGCAAGAGAAAAATATCATGAAGTTTAGGAAAGACACTGCAAGGTATCTGTTGGCCAAATGTATCTATAGTTTCGATTTACAATTTTAAATGTGTATTATGATTAATATTAAGGGTTTGTTTACTAATTTATTTATCTTCATAATGTATCATACTTGAGATATAAGTGGTAAGGTAATGCACCCAATATTATGTCCAACATTATCTTTTTGTTCTTACTATTTTTATTAGCAGCATGTACTGTGTAGATGTTATCAAATCTTAATTTTGTTTGTTTTGTGACGTTGCTATTGTCTATTTTAATTAGATCTTGAAAGCAATAAAGAAATTATTATTATTAAAATGAGAACACAACACCATCTTATGTATTTTGGCCCTAAATTATACAATCTAGTTCCTCTAAACATAGTAATCACAATAGTAACCTCTTTGGAAAAAAAATCTCAATGTATCTGCGACAGAACTTTGAGGTCTTTGCTAGCCTCTTAAGCAGATAACAATTATTATGTACAGACACATTATGTTGAATGTATTATGTCTATATTTTTTTCTTTTTTATTCTATTTACTTTTTTTGTTCGCTGCTGCCGAAGCTGTCTGAACACCAACGAAACCTCTTTCAAAAAATCATTCTGTAGAAATTCCAAAAATCTCTCGCTGTTTAAGTGCCAAATAACAAGCCCAATTAACGGATCATTTAATAAACCTGCCCAAACATTAATACGAAATGTGTAATAGAATTGACCAAGCCACAAGTGCTCATTGTGGTGATCTTTTATATCGGCTCTGGCGTAAGTGGGGGTAATAAGTTGTTTATTTGTTAGAATGGCTCTTTGCATACAAACTACAAAAGAATATATGTTTTCGAGCCTGGAGAAGGGCCTAGTTTTTAAGTTAAAGCATAATAACAGAAAAAATGCACAAAATTTTAGCACATTTTTCATCAAAATCAAATTTTTTCGGTTATTATTTTGGGTAATTTCTTAGTAAAATTACATTTTTAGAAGCTGGTTAATTTAATCACCCTTAAAATAACACCACTTTTATGTATATATATACATTTTATGTATATATATACATAAAAGTGATAAAAAATTGCGTTTCAGTGAACTCGTAAAGATTAGAGAAATAAAATTTTTTATATGGCTTCCATTCAGAGGGGTGAATAGTGCGAACCCCATTTATATGGATTAAATTGGACGTACAACACGTGGGTAAAGTATCGGAAATCGAATCCCTAACACACTGTAAAGCTGTCATTGACCAGGAGAACAAATTCATTAGTAAAAAGTAAAAATAAAATGGGCCCAAGAACTTTTCCCTGTGGAACCTCAATGATAACAATTGTCCAATCAGATATGGTAACCTGACCACTAACCTTCAGTCTAACAGCCTAGGCCATTTGTGAGCTGGGCCTCTTCTACCATAATGAAAAACCTTCTTTAGTAGTAAAGCATGATTAATGGTATCAGATGATTTAGTAAGATCAAAAAGGATATCAACAGACAACCAACTTCAATTCAAAATATTTGTATAAAGAGATATTATAGCATCTGATGTAAAGAGTCCAGCTGTAAATCCTAAAACTGATGCCATGACAGTACACTAAAAGAATCTGAAAACGCATCTTTTAAAGGATTTTTCGAAGATATTTGAGAATGCAGACAGGCGAGCAATGGCCTTATAGTTACTCACTTCTGCTGTCTCTTTTTAAGAACAACTTCTGTTTTTAGCTCCTTAGAAAAATATCCAAACTAAAATGATGAAAGAAGATAGGTAAGTGGAGAGATAATATGACCCATTTATATGTTTTTTTGTCGATAAAATTGGGTACAACACGTGGGTAAAGTATTGGAAATCGCACCCCTAACACACTGTATAACACTTTCTGTGGATGATACATCATCAGTTGTCTCGGGTACTGAATTTGTTCTCTCCATTCCAAACTTACCAAGTGTACAGCTGATATTGCAGGCTGGTGCCAGAAAAATTGTGTGAATATGTAGACCTATTTTAATTTTTTTTACTGCAATTTGAGCTATTCAGGACAGGAGCTTACTCCTTAGAGAAGGGTCATCAAACACTCCCATCCAACAAGACTGCCAAGTTCTTGGGAATTGTAATTGATAGACATCTATTATGAGATCCTCAGGTGGAATCTGTGTCCAATAGTCACACATCAGTTATGCCATTTTACAGCTTCGTGACTATGTGCCTGGATATACACTTAAAAGCTTTGATTATGCCTGAGTGCATTCCACTCTATCCTATGCCTTGTTAGCTTGTGGTAATTCCTCCAGTATTTAGAGAGGGCTAATAAGTAAAAAGCGCGTTATATGTACGATGTTTAGACTTCGCTTCAGAGAAACTTGCCGTGGTACTTTTTGCAGTGCGCATGTCAAGTACATAAAAATCTTTCTAACCACATGAGATCTGGAAATCTTAATTTTTGTAAATCTGAAAATGTGGGAATTATACATCCCTTTTACCCAAATGGCACAGGATGGTCTTGAATTTACCTCTCTCAAAAATTTTAATCAGCCATGTAGAATCAAGAGTGCTAAAACTTTTCCAATTTTTAAGAAAACTCCATCCATTAAGACCATGTTCGTTTTACTCGTTGACAGAGTTCTTTACGTGTAGATTTATTTTAAGGAAAAAGTCTATTCTGAAGTGAAGTCAATGTAACATAGAAAAGTTTAGTATGAGAACTTTTTTCTACACAAAAAACATGCCAATCCCAATGTCAGGAGTGATGCATTTTGGCAAGTGCTCAGATCAGTTTAGAAAGTTACAATTAGTGACTTTCTAGTCTGATGATGGCAAGAACACTTGCCGAAATGCATCACTCCTGACATTGGAACTGGCATCTTATTTGTGGAGAAAAGACCTCTCCTACTAAACTTTTATATGTATATTTATTGACTTGATTTAGTTTAATTTTTTGTTTTATTATTTTTGTAATTTTAGACTATTTTTGCCTTGTAGTTTTTTATTGACAATTCATATACATACTTATGATGTCAATGGAATTAAACGATTTGATTTGAGTTGAAGTAAAAAACATGCATTGGTTAATTCGTAACTTTTTACATACTTCTACTTCTTTACTCAGAACACAAATCAGCAATTAAAGAAGAAGCGACAGATGATGACACTTGTGAGAATCTTTCAGATACAGGGGATGAAAGTGATGATTCCTGCAAGCCTTTGCAAAAGGTTAAAAAAAAATCTGAATATGAACCACAAAAAAAGAGGAAAAGGAAAAAGTTAGAGTTTATTTGTGAAGTCTGTAACAAAGTCTACAATTCCAGTATTAAATTAGTTAGTCACTGTATTAGCGATCATAAGATGAAAAAGCTTGATGTTAGACCATTTGGCTGTGATAGGTAATGTATTTTTTCATTGATTCAATGTATGAAATTAACTAAAAACATTTTAAAGAAATAACAATTTACAAAAATATATATTTTATTTTTTTTAGATGTCCTAGTAGGTTCTGCAATTCTTCGAATTTATTACAACATGTAAAATATCATGATGCGGTTAGAAGTAATATGTGTACATTTTGTGGTAAGGGATTTATTACCAAGACTGATCTAACTACCCATGAAAAAGTGCATTTAAATAAAAGGGAATATAGATGTGACGAATGTGGAAAATGCTTTAATACACACAAAGATGTAAGGTAATATACACATCTAAGATTTTTTGCCTAACGTAAATTTTTAACCATATTTTGTTTACTATAATAGATATAGGTGTAAATACAAAACTTTCTGAAAACTTCTATTCCACTAGTTTTTTGCTCGAATTTATTGGGCAAAAAACATTGGGCAAGGGTCGATAATTATCCAAAATTTCTTTCAATACCCATTTTTGGGTAGATTTGGTTAGGCTCTTGGTGAGTTTCTCAAGAGAAAAAAGAGTGAGCTAGCTCTATGCTAGCTACATAGCTCCAAGGAAATGAAATGGAAAATTTCAATTTTCAAAAATTCAAATTTCATGCTTGTTAACTGTTCTGCGAAGAGGATAATGAAATGCACACACTCCATTCACTAAACTATTTGAAAAAAAGTTGTTACATCCTACACGGTTTAAACGTAAATATGTTCATCCTCAGTGGCTCATAAAGGAAGTTACATAGTAGAGAAGAAAATTATGGGTTATTATATACTTAAATAAATTTACAATTACTAAAAATTTTATATACTGAAGAGTTAGTGATAATTTTGAATAAAATCTGTTTTTTAAACTGTAAGATCATTCAAGTTTAGCTCTTAATTAAGCAACAGCATTTATAAACTTTTTTAGTAAATGTAAATTTATTCTAGTATATTATTATGACATTTTCAAAACTTTTCTTTCCTTCTATGTAACTTCCTTTTACAGCGCATAACAGAGCATCTTTGTGTTTAAAACATGTAGGGCGTTACTTATATTAGTGACTGTGTGCATTTAATTTTCTTAACAAATGTCCTTTTTAGAAATATCCAAAATTTTAAGTTCTTTATGTGATAACGTGAAAAATACTATATTCATAATTCCTGATTTATTTGATGTAATTTTTCTGTTCCAAATTGAAAAATAAGGGTTTTAACCAATTGTCGGAAATAGACGGACAGGTCGACATGTGTGGGTCATTATGTTTTGATAAAGAACAAGTATATTTTCCATTGGTAATGAGTGATATTACTTGAGATTTCCCAATTAAGTTTGAAATAAGAAATCATTGACTGGTCATAATCACTATATCTAATAAGCTCTTGTTTTAAATGATTTTTTTAAAACTTTAATATGGCTAAAACGCTTTAGTTAACGAGGCAAAACGATTCTTGGATCTACGTTAATGCGGAGCTATCGTGAAAAATTACAACGTTTATGTTTAGAACCAAGCGAGTCTTTTGGTTTTAAGGATAATTTTATCGTTGTTCGGATTGACTATTTTTCTGTTTAACTTTTCCAGAGCGCTTCTTGAGTCCGTCAATATCAAGGCTTCAAGGATTTTTTCTTTCACTGCATAGGTTACTTCTGCATGGGTTGCCACCACTTCTGCGGTGCAGATATCCATTTCATTAGGTAGGCTTTGGGCGTAATTGTGTTTTTTTTAAAGCACTACACATCATATCCTGTTTTCTGTCCTTTTCTTAATCCATCTGTAAATATTTGGTTATGTCTATATAGATTTAGATGATTTATTTTGTCTTTAAATGTTTTGTTGAGCTTGCTTCATGTTTGTGAGGTTCAGATTGACTGTTGGGAAATTTTGTAGTTGAATTTATCTCTCAAAGCAGGTAAAGTGTCTTTCACCTTCATCTTGTGGTGGTATGGGTTGTATTAGTTCAGTGCTTGTACTAGGTGTGGAACCTCGAATCGTTTCCAGTAATTTGGACTTTTTTAATTTTTCTAAGAATTGGAATTAGTGGGTGGTTTTTGTTAAACAGTGCAAGTCTCTTAACTTAGAATAAATTCACTAAAGGAGTGTCTTTTTTCGAAGGTATGGTCGAACACGTCGATTAGTATTTTAAATTGCCTTTATTTTAATGTAAAAAAATATACAGATTATTTTTTTAAACGGCAAACCCTATTTTTGAATGACTACTAGAAAAGGGATTAACAAGTTACACATGTTTGCCAAATTAAAACTTTTGACTCTTTGTCTTTTAAAAGATATTGATCAAGCATTATCTAATGTGAAAAAAGAGTGCGAAATTGGGTGCTTGAGCAATTTAGGAGCCAACGATTTTCCGAAAAATTTTTTTAATCATTATATTTAATTTATTTAATACAGGAATAAAGATATTTTAGATCAATATAAAAGTGATTAGCCTGCAATAATACCATAGTATATTTTCAATATTTGTGTCTATAAGTAAATAGGAGCATAGGAAAGTCGTCATCCATAAACAACATAAAATTTCGTTTTTTTTTTTGGTAAAACATGGCTTATTTAAACATTTTTTTGGACAAACAATTTAAAATAAGCTTCTTAAACATACCAAAAGAAATCTAAAAATCGTTGGGTCATTAATTGCTAATGACCTAAAAACAAGTAAGGAGAGTAATCTTGCAGTCTATTCATCTTTGTGTGATGAAACTGTTAGTCGTTTCACAGTTTGTTGTTCGCCGTTTTGTAAACTTCCTTACTGAAAGATTGAAAGTCTAATGATGATTGGCTACTGGAGATAGGACAAGAACACAAATTGAAGTTATCCATTTATTCAGAGAGAAGTACCCTGATTTACCAATCATAGATCGAAAAACAGTTCCGGGAAAATGGGCAATTAAGACACAAAATCATCGTCGGAGTGCGCTCAGTGAAGAGGTTAAAATTAATGTTCTTGTGTCTCTCAAAGAAAATCCTGATGTCTCCACTAGGCAGATAACTAGGGAACTCTAAATTAGCCAGAAAAATTCCAATTTCTATAAAATAACAATCTTCCAAGAACTCACTAAAGATGGTGCGAATACAAGACTCCAGTTTTGCGAGCAAATGATGTAGACAGGAATGTTCTACATCTTTTGCTCGCAAAACTGTTCTGCTAGACAGGAATGTTCTACAATTATTAGAAAACGTCCGAAAGAAATCAACGTGGTGAGCTAAATCGTCAGAATTGTCGTTATTGGGCAGACAATAAACCACACTGGATGAGTGAAGGCATCCAGTGCATCGTTGGTGATCGAGTTATAGGACCGATTTTCGTCCAAGAAAATCTTAATGGAGCACGATATTTAGAATTTTTGCAGGAGGACCAAGTTCCGAATTTGGCTATTTTGTTCCTGTGCCCTATAGAAGCTGATGTCCCGAATAGAAACATCTGGTTTAAACAGGACCCTCATTTTTTCAAGAATTCTACGTGGGTACCTGGATGATGTATCCATGGAAATACATCAAGATACCCACGTAGATGGATTGGCACGAGAGGATTCTTTGAATGGTCATCCAGGTCTCCGGATTTAACATCTTTTTCTTATAAGGGGTTACTTAAAGAGCAAAGTTTTTAAGACCAAACCGGCAAATATTGAGGATTTGAAACAACAAATAAGACAGTAGTGTAGGCTAATTTCCGGCAGAGTAATGTTCAAAATGAGTGTTCCGTTTTGGATATTGTCAGTTAGCAAATAGACAACATTTTGAACACTTATTAAAGAATTAAACTATAGAATGGAATTCATTTTTCGAATTAGATAATGTCTGTAAAAATATCTTTTAAGAGTAAAAAAAATTGAAATTTGGCACGCATATGTCACTTATTAAACTCTTTAATATTATGTATTAAAAAAACGGGGTTGCTATTCAAAAAAATAATCGATGACGTTAGATATCACATTTGAGACACCCTGTAGAATTTTTGTTTACATTAAAATAAATGTGATTTAAAATACTAATTGACGTGTCTCAGCATATTTCCGAAAAAAAGTACATCTTTGATTTACTGAATTTATTCCATGTGCGAGTCTCTAACTCGCTCTGTATAGTATATTTTGGTTATGAATTTACGGCCAATCGTCCTTCAGCCAGTAGCGCTGGTTGACAGGTGGATCTCTCTTCACTCAGAAAAACCACTCAAAAATACAAAAATCGGTAAAGACTTTACAGTAAAGAAACTTGTCAGCTTTTATATGGAACTAAGATCAATAAAATCTTTACATTAGTTTTTAATATATTTCCATTTGTATAAGCCTCTGACAGTATCAAGATTTTATTTTAGCCCATCTAGAACTCACTCAAAAACTCTAATGAAAAAGTGGTATTATTTAACTATTAAGTCTATTCTTCATATCATTAATTTAATATATAAAAGTAAGAAAAAAAAATCCTAAATTAAAGGTCGCACAAATTGGTAGTTCACACGGACCAAACCACTTGGAAATACCGATGTGACATTTGCGAGAAACCTTTCCCCATTAAGTCAAATTATGACAGTCATATGAGAAGACACACAGGAGAAAGGAAATTCGAATGCCACTTGTGCCAAAGAAAATTTATCGACAAATGCGTTATGCAGAGACATATGCGGACGCACTCTAACGTTAGGGAGTACAAATGCAGTCATTGCGATAAAGAATACAAGGATCCTGGTGTTTTAAAGGTACTTCTTTGTTTCATTTGCATTACCAATAAACATGTTATGAATGTTTTAGGTACATATGGCGAAGTCACATGGAATAGGTGTAGGACAAGTAAAAATTCCCAATCATGAGAAAAAATACATATGTCATATCTGTCCTAAATCGTATTACGCCAAAAACAAACTTACTAGGCACCTTTATACCCATACAGGAGAGAAACCGTTTGATTGTCCAATCTGCGGGAAAAAATTCAATGATAAGTCGTATGTCAAACAGCACTTAAAAAAGGCGCATAATATGGACCAGATGCCACCGGAAAATAAAACTGATGTACATGGATTGGAAAAAGAGGAAATTCTTCAAATGAAAATTGTTAATATTTCTGTGCAAAACTTTTAGAAATGTGTAGAGTAACCTCAATAATTAGGTGAGTAAAAAATTAGGTTGGAAAACTCACAAATTTTACTTCAAAGTAGTAATTAATTCACTATCAAAATACACAAAAAGTATAGTAGGTATCACAAATTGCCAATGGCTTACATAAAACATGTTTTGCCTTATGAAGGATTTAAATGATTTTTTGTTTACATTTTTTTTTTAAATTCCACTGAGAGTTTACTAATTTTTTAAAAATTAGTTTAAAAAAAATCCAATTCTTACTCTTTTTAATTTTAATGAGTAACATACGACTGAAATTAGTTTTTATTGGCAATGTTCAAATTATCGCTTTTTAATCGGTTCAGTCGGCCTGAAAGCATTATGACGAAAGCGTCAAATACAATAAAATAATATAAAACTAACATCAGTTCCAGAAGAAACAGAAAACATTGCAACACGCAACAAAAACATTTATATATGTCGTAGCCAAATTATAAAACCCGTCGTTTTATAAAATGCCTAGTCGTTTTATATTTTACCCAGGCTGCCAGATTGTCAAATTTTCATTTAACGATTCATTATTTTGTATTTAAAAGTATTTAATAAAATATATTCATACCATGCATACTTGGCAGCAAAAAGCAGGCATAAAATTTTTTTCTTGTACCTATAATACAGTCAAAGGAATATTTTTATACGCCTTATTTTCTGCAAAAGAAATAAATGAATAAAAATGTATTTTGTGTGTTGTTTTAGTGTCATTCAGTTTGATTTTGTTAACTTTTAAGGGTTAATTTGGATAAGGGGTCGAATAAAATCCAAATGCTTTAAAACTTTTTTTTTCTTTATTGCCAACGTTTTATTATTGTTGTTATTTACACACCAGCAGACCAGCAGTTGTATATTCTCTAGAATGAATAATCCAAATGGAATCATTTAAAACATATAGCTATGTTTCACTTTACATAATCTAACGAAAAGCTTTGATTTTTTTGTTCGCCCTGAAGAAGGCCTAATATAGGCCGAAACGTTGGCCATAAAGAAAAAAAAGTTTTTAAGAGCTTGGATTTGAATTGGCTCCTTACCCAAATTAACCCTTAAACTCCTTCACTTTCATCACAGGTTGTGAGATAGTTTTTATTGACACAGTTTTCGTTTTGCCTCATTTTCTTTATTAAAAACATTTTTTGTTATACAGTTGATGATCGTTGACTCCGAAGTTCACCCATTTTCCAAAAAACTTGGAAACTCTTCAACTTGATTTATTTCATGCTGTATAATAGTATTACCATCCATAGAATTATCATTCCCTTTGATATTGTTCTGATCTATTACTCTTTCGAAAATACTTTGATGCACATTACTATTACCTCCTTCTCAGTATCCCGCAAGAAAATTGGTATGTCATCAATGTTAAAGGTCTCCGAATCTGGTTCTGTCTCATTTGGAATATTGTTTACAATAATATCGCTTTCCTAGAAGCTGTTTACTGAATTTTCCTTAATCACATCTTTCAAATCTTCTTCTGTTGAAATGCTTTGAATTGTTTCATGCCTTAAGCTAGTAGAATAAAACCCAACTTGAAATTTCACACCAAATAAAGCTTTAAAAAGTGCCGTCCTATCGCCATTATTGTCTGAAAGCCAAGTCCTCCTTTGACATCATTTCCTTAATATGACTAATCTCAAGGCCATTGTCACTTTGTAAAATTTTCGGTGCTCCAAATTCTAAAAAAATCTTGGGAAGGTCATAAGCTTCATCCGCCCTTTTTATGGGCCTATGATGCACAAACTTTGTTAGGTGGTCCTAATAGTTTAGCAGCCATTTGTTTTACTACCAATCTATTTCAAGTTTTTCCCTCGTTTTTTAGCGCATCGAGTATATGTATGTACAAACATTTCAATTATTGCGAGAAATTGCAAACTTTGTCCTTAAAGCAGATTTCATTTTGTCTCTATCCCCATGATCTGTGACAATGACAATCCATAAGATTTTCATAAAATTTTTAATATGATGCTATAAATGTTATGAGATTAGTCAACATTCTTCAGTCAACCTATTTCAATTATATTGTTTTCCAAAATAATTGGTTCTCCTACAAAAGTTTTGGCCGGGCAATCTTCCTTGAAATAATATTTCTAGTACCTCTTTAGGTTTCTCGGACGTCCATGGCTTCTTCTGAGAATTCTTTTTATTTGAAAATAGGAAGAAACAATCATTAATAAAAGGAAAAACTAATTTAATACCCCTCTCCCCTCCAAAAGAGGTAGGTGTTTTATTTCATTATTACATTACCAAATTTAAAAAAAAAATGTAAATCGTTTTCGAAAAATTCGCTTATTTCAATTTTAATGGACACTGTATACTGTATACTAGCTCAATATAGAACTAAACCCCTGCAATAAACTTTTAAAAATGAAAAGTGGTCCTGTACTTTTAATTCGTGGATATCTACGCGGTATATGAACCCTAGAATATTGAAAGGCTAGAATTAGTAAACAACTTTGTTTGAGTTCAACATGTGCACAGAGGCAAGGGGGGTGTTTTTTTACAAACATATTCATCGATTTTTTGTTGTAAACTTTACACACATTTTCAGAAGAAAAAATTTTCAGCTATATATCAACACATATAATAATGTTAATTTAACTTATTGATGTTAGATTTTGGATTAAAAATAAAAAGTAGAAATAGATATATGTTATTCTAAATGCAAAAATACCATCTCCAAAGCAAAAAAAAAAAGTTAACATTCTTATTCCTATAACCGCTTCCAAAAAGTTTTAAATGGCAACACCACAGGCAAAAGCTGATGTCTTGCGAAATGTAATCTTGACAAACGGCTTCGTGTTTACATTCGGCATTGTGAAGTTCTGTGTTTTTTTTTGTGTTTTTGGTTGATAAAGGAAAAAGCTTGAGTAATTTCAGTGTTTTTGTGAACTGTTACGATAGTAAAAAATTGTGTCTTTTGTGCCGGACCATGGGAAAAAGCCGATTTTTTCACAAGTCATAACATCATATCAAGGGACAACCGTCGTCATAAACGTAGAATAATAAAAACTTTATAGAGTATCATATTTTATGAAAAAAAGGTTCATATTTTATTAAAGAGGAATAATATTGTTTTGCCCCTGTTAAAATAGGTGACAAATTTTTATGATATTATAAAGTATGTTTTTTTTGCTATTTCTACATAAGCACAACAAACTGTTGTAATGTGATCATCAGTTGTAATGTGATCTGTGTAGGTCTAGGCCTGTTGATGCTCCGATAGGAGAGAAACAAGTGTAGCTTTTAAATTATATGGATTTGATGAGACCGTGACTTTGTGTTTTTACCTTTGTTTTGTTAGCTTTTCAATGTTCTAAGTGTGCAACATTTGCGCCCTACAAATATTGTATGGATCTTTTTGTGCTGTATTTAATATATTATTCCATTTGTTTATCTTTACATTAAAGGTGCTAGAATGAAATATATTACGACACTGACCATATAACTATTTTCAAATTTGCAATAATAAAAATAATTATTAAACAAATCATAATTTTCACTTAAAAATAAAAACACAATCAGAAAATAATAAATGGGCCAAATTTGAGAATCTTAAGACTAAAATGCATCACCCGCCACAATGTTGATAAATATCTTTTTAACGTTTGATAATCTGGCCGAATAGTCAGCGCCGTTTTATAAAACTACGGATTTTATAATCTGGCTACAATATATACAGTATCGGACAAATATTAAGCGACGCTATAATATTCCTAAAAAACTTTGTGACTACCTCATATAATTAGGAACAATTTTGTAGTATCAGTACATACCTTTGTTAATCGTATTTAAACATTCTTTGCCTCTTGTGATGAATAGCAAGAGATTAGTAAATTCTTGTATGTTTTTATGCATTTTTTCATGGACAAAAATAAAGCGACTTAATCGATATTGTTCATACCATTAGTAGATAAACATCGGTTTTGGTCGGTATCAAATCTATATATTTCGTTTAAATATGCCTCGTGGTAAAAGTTTTTCTATTGATCTTAAAGAAAGAATTATTGCATCGTATAAGATGGGAACACCACAATACGTAATAAAACAAGAACTAAGGGTTTCAAAATCTGTTGTGTCGAGGACCATTCAGAATTATCGAATTAGACGAAAAGCAGTTAACCGAAAACAGACGGGTAGACCGAGAAAAACTTCAAAGAAACTGGATAGAAAAATTAAAAGGATCTCCCAGGCAAATCCTTTTCTGTCAGCAAAGCAAATTCTGGATGAAGCTGGGGGCTCTAATGTTTCCTCTCAAACGATACAGCGCAGACTAGTTGAAGCAGGCTTAAAAGCATGCAAACCTGCCAAAAAACCGCTTCTTAATAAGAAGAATATTAAAGCACGTCTTCTGTTTGCAGAACAACATGCTCACTGGACACCAGAGCAATGGAAAAAAGTACTTTTTAGTGATGAGTCAAAGTTTAATTTGTATAAAAGTGATGGTGTTCAATATGTTCGTCGAATTGTAGGTAAAAGACTTGACCCAAAGTATGTCCAAGGTACTGTAAAACACGGAGGTGGCAACGTGTTAGTGTGGGGTTGTTTCTCTGGCTATAAAATGGGACCAATTTACCAAATTGAGGGCATTATGGATAGGATAAATATATCCTTGAAAATGTCATGCTACCTTATGCGGAATGGAATATGCCACTACGTTTTGTTTTCCAAAACGACAATGATCCAAAACATACAGCAAAATGTATAAAAGAATGGTTTAATGAAAATAAAATAGCCATTCTTAAATGGCCAGCCCAATCGCCCGATCTTAGCCCGATCGAAAACCTGTGGGAAATTGTGGATAGGCAACTTAGAAGTAAAACCTATAAAAACAAAGAGTACATTTTTGAAGAAATTAAAAATATTGATCAAGATATAATTGAGATTTTAATTCCTTCCATGCCTCAAAGGTGCCGCCAGGTAATCGCAAATAAAGGCTTGTGGACTAAATATTAAGGGCGCAATCTGATAATGTTTTCTTTTATTTTTATTGTAAGCGTCGCTTAATTTTTGTCGTATAGAAATATTCAACTTTTCTTTTTCTTTTTATGGTCTTGTTTATACGGAAGAATTTTGGTATGTTATGTAATAAAAAATATATGTTTATTAATGAGTGTATTTGTTTTATTGACTTTTAATTCTTCTTGCGTTTTTGCTTTTTTAATAAAAACAAAACTGTACCGTCGCTCTATTTTTGTCCGATACTGTAGAATAAACTTCTGCATTAAGGGCATCGACGTATTAGCTCAGTGAAATGAAAAATTTAATGTAAAATAATTAGGACACGCAATTTTTTGACTCAGCTTAATGAACCTCTATATTAATAAAATTTCCTCCAGAATTCATATTATAGTAAACAAACACCTAATAAATAAATTTAACATCTGAAAAAATGCTGTGTCAAATAACGTTCAAAAAATCAAATGTTCGGTGCTTATTGCTGAACCTAATGTTCCGTTCAGTATATTTGTATATTTTATTATCAGTATATTTTTTTTCAGCAATGTTTAACGCATCTCCCAACCAACAAATGTTGAGTCTCACAAGAAAATTCTTTATATGAATATTGTAGGTTTAGGTACTATTATTCATCTGCGTTAACTGTAACCGCGAAGAAAGGGGGAAGAAGGCCATAAATACTGTAAAAAACCCATTTCGAACTTGGTCTCGGGGCATTTTTAGTGGCGCACACTATCAATTAAAAAAATAATGGATATTTTACCTTTTTATTTTCTACTTATCTGTTTTTTTTTATTTTTATAACCAAGAATAAAAGCGATTGATTTTGTAAACCTATATTAATGGACTCAGGAAATCCCATCTTCTTAACACATTTAATTTTTTTCTTAACACGATTTGAAGTAAATTTTTAAATGCTTTTATTTTTATCATAAAATAAAAAAAATGAAACAAAACACAAGTAAAATTAAATACTAGAATCTAACTTAAAAGACGTTATACATAATAAATAATATATATGTATTTGCTAATGCAGAGTGATAGGGGGCGTTGTCCATAATAACAACAGTCATGTTTTTCCTGGGGTCGATAAAGGCTCTCTAGGGTCAAACTCACGTCGATGTTAGTCTTCTTTTCTAATTTTAGTTATATTAGATCGCCCTACTCCACAATACATAGATGCTTGTTCTGTTTTATTTTTTAAGGGTAGGTTAAAAGCATTATTGGCACTTTCCTCATCACCAATTCTTATTACATTTGCAATAACTTCACGTGTCTGACCTTTCAAAACTTTATTTTCTAAATTTTCCATATTACTGATTAAGAAACCACAATACCACACAAAAACTAATATAAAGACCAAGGAATAAAATTAACGCGATATAACAACATTATCAAAAAATTAAACAGACAAGACACTTTCAGAAAAAGATGGGCGGTTCTAAAATAGTAAGTGTGTACATTGGCAGGTTCTAATTTAAAAAAATCGATTAATAACACTCTCCCCAAATCATTTACCAATATGAATATTTATAATAAATAATTAGATTAAAACATGTTTGATATACCTAATGTTATCAGATTAGCCCTTTAAGATGGTAGATAGGTAGATATTAAAAAGACAACTCGAAAGGTACAAAAAGGATTAACGGTAGGTGCAGGTCATAAATTATTAATTATTTTATAAATATATTAGGTACTAAATTTCCCTTTCCTTGATGATCCAACTATAATAATAATAATAATAATAATAATAATAATAATACACTAATTGCCAGCGGGAGGAAACGCTTGAACCTGCGGACTTCGACGTCATGTGGTTCAAAATAATAGCCAGTGGTGCCACGAAATTTATCTGCTGTATCTACAGACCACCAAGCGACACCCAATATAGACGGCTCTTTTTGAACCTGGTTGATTGCATTAACCATCTGCAAATTGACTACCCAAGCGCAGAAATCATCGTCATGGGTGATTTTAACGTTCACAATATCAACTGGCTGCGCTTCTGCAACAAGAACGACGATGAAGGACGAGAAGCTGAGCTATTTGCCACCATATGCGGGCTTACACAGCTTGTGGAGGAACCTGCCAGAATCCCCGATCGAGACGGCGAGTTCGCGAGTCTCCTAGATCTGGTCTTGGCTTTAGACCCTGACTCGTACACAGTATCAGTACATGCCCCCCTAGGAACATCGGACCACAAATTGATAACAGTCTCTTGCCAGTTGGAGGTTAAAACGCAGGATCCTCCGATGCCGCGGAAGGTATGGCCCTATAAATCAGCAGAGTGGAACCATCTTCGGGAATTTTATCGCTCATTCCCTTGGAAAGAATACAAATCTGCTTTAGAACCAATAACATCTCAGAATGTGCAAACCAAATTACAGAGACGATCTTGGCAGGAATGGAAGCTTATATCCCTTTTTCTACTAAATGCGGATCAAACAACAAGCAATGGTTCAACCTGAATTGCAAAAAGGCAGTAAACACTAAAAACGCAGCATATCGCAAATGGCGTCAACATCCTTCCATCGAAAATCAAAGGAACTTTTTAGCCTCCAGAAATAGCTGCAAGCGAATTATTGATGAATGCAAAGAGAGTCACAACAGGATCAAAAACAAACTGCTAAACTGCCCAAATGGAACAAGACCGGAGTTCCACAAGGGACAGTGCTGGGACCAGTACTCTTCCTTGTGTATATTAATAGTATAGGAAGCTTATTGGACGACTGCGAAGTTATTTCGTACGCAGATGATACTGCATTATTGTTTTCTGATAATTCTTGGAAGAGAGTCTTTAAAAAAGCCGAAATTGGCCTTAGTAAAATGTATGAGTGGCTCAACAATAGTCTTTTAAGTTTAAACTTTAATAAAACTTATTATATGAGTTTTTCCGCAACGTCAGTAGATCAACCACCACCCACAGAGATTGTTATTCATAATAATGACTGCTTATCGCATAATGATGCATGTAATTGTATCAAAATAAAAAAAGTAGAAAAAATCAAATATCTGGGGGTTATACTGGATCAGTATCTTAAATGGGAGGAAGATATTGCATTCGTTAATAAAAAAATTAGGAATATTTTCTATAAATTGTATCAGGTACGTGAAATCCTAAATGTAAAAATGTTAAAAATTTTATATAACGCACTAATAGAATCCAATTTAAGGTACTGTATTATTATATGGGGTTGCGCGTATAACAATACTATAAAGAAGTTGTTAATCACTCAGAATTCTGCACTAAAAATAATATTTAAAAGACCATATAGATTTTCAACTGGTGAACTATATAATAATCTAAATTTACTAAGTGTCAGAAATATTTATATCCATTCCACTTTAAACTATATCCATACTACATTATCACCAATTAATAGTGATTCTATCAACTATCTCACAAGAGCAACAAAAGAGATAAATATGTTTATTCCATTTAAACGTACAAATGTGACCCAAAGATTTGTAACCTATTATGGACCAGTTCTTTTTAACACACTGCCTGCTGAATTGAAAAAATATTATAATTATCCAAAAATTTTCAAAGCCAAAACCAAACAATTTTTATTGAAAAATCAAACATTTTTTGAAACGTTGTTCTGAGCATAGCGGCCGGGCTGTTGCCGTTCTTAACCTCTTAATATCTGTGCCATTTTTGGAAGAGGAAATCTGCACACAAGGTACGTCATTAGATAGCCTTAGGCCGATTGCTCTTTGGATTTTTACATTAGGTATATAGGTATTTAACGTTATTTTTCTTCTCTCATGAAATAGGGTTGTTATCTATTTTTATTTGTACCTATTTTTCCTATGTAGCAATAACACTTTTGTATATAACTTTACGTAATATATTTGAATTTGAATTTGAATCTTTCTGGTCGGTATCGAAAGCCGTTAGTGAAGGATTTGCTAAGTCGGCCTTACCACCCCTAACAGCAGATGATGGTTCTATCGCGGTAACAGCAAGGGAAAAAGCCAACTTACTGGGTACTCTTCGCGTCCAATTCTACTCTGCACTCGCAAGGCAAAACACCGCCATATTTGCCAAGGATGAATTCATCGATAGGAGAAATTTCGTTTCCCCAACGAATTATAAATAAAATTCTTAAAAGCGTAGACACCAACAAAGCTTCTGGACCCGATGGAATTCCAGCCCTAATACTAAAACGTTGTGCAGACGAATTGACTCCTCCCTTATGTAGACTGTTCACGGCATTGTATAAGCAGGGCCAATTTCCAACAAGCTGGAAAACTGCTCGAGTGCAAGCTGTACCCAAAACGGGTAAGACGACGATGCCCTCCAATTACCGCCCGATTGCACTAGTTCCAGTAATATCGAAGATTATGGAGAAAGCACTCAACCAACAACTGTTAAGATATCTGGAATCATCTGGACTAATCAGCGATCATCAATACGGCTTCCGAAAGCTTAGATCCACCGGCGATCTTCTGTCCTACGCCACACACTTGTGGACGGAGGCCATGGAGAAGCACGGCGAGTCCCGCTCAGTCGCTCTTGACATTTCCAAGGCATTTGACAGAGTGTGGCATGAGGGAGTACTAACCAAGCTATCCTCAATCGGCATACAAAACTCATCATTGAATTGGATCAAAAGTTTTCTTGAACAACGAACAATCCAAGTAGCCGTCGATGGATACCTCTCCGACAAATTTAACATTAACGCTGGAGTCCCTCAAGGATGCATCCTATCCCCCACCCTTTTCTTGGTATATATTAACGATTTGCTAGGAACCACTGTCAATTCAATCTACAGCTTTGCGGACGATAGCACACTTATTTCCACATTTAAGTTCGCCAAACCAACGACAGCCGCAAGTTCTCAGAATCTTAGGCAGCAACAAGTACCTTCAACCAACAACAATATTAAAGCAATCTTGGAGTGGGGCGATAACAATCTGGTCAATTTTAACGCTAAAAAAACGCAGGCTGCAGTATTTACGATGAAGAGTAACCTTGGTGGCCCGGAGCTGATTATGGCAGGGAAAACATTGCCTATGAAATCATCTTTACATCTTCTAGGAGTCGAGGTCACCAACAGTGTGTCCTGGCATGACCACGTTGCCGAGGTCGCCAGGGCGGCTTCCAAAAAACTCGGAGTGCTTTTCAAAACGAAAGAACTGTATACACCAGAACAGCTGCTGACTCTTTAAGGCTCAAATACGCCCTTCCCTTGAGTATTGCTCGCATGTCTGGAGCTCTGCACCCAAGCATAGTTTAAACCTACTGGATTCTATACAGAAGAGAGCTATTCGTCTTATCGACAAACCAGAACTGACAAAGAGTCTGGATAGTCTGGAACACAGAAGAAAGGTGGCCGATCTCTGTTTATTCTACCGTTATTATCACGGTAAGTGCTCCTCTGAGCTGGCAGGCTGATTCCACCCAGGGCTGTTCCGGCAAGAAGGACGCGTCTAGCAGTTGCGGCTCATCAACATCGAGTCCACCTGCCTACCCCAAGGACGTCGCTGTATCGGGACTCATTCATCTGGAGAACATCTTCTTTGTGGAACGGGCTTCCACCTCACATATTTCCCGACGCATACAACCTACAGCGATTCAAGATAAATGCCCACAAATATCTTCGCGCAAGCACCACTCCAAGAGTGACATAGGACTTTCCTCTTGTGCTTGTGTTTACCATAAGAAAAAAAAAACTAATAAATTAATAATTAAACTAATATAATACCTGCATTTACAAATACCTTAATTTATGGGTAATTCCCAGTGGGACGCCAGTGGAACTAATTTTTTCCTTTTAACCTATTTAAAATGTTACGGCTCCCGCGATATACTCGTAAAAGTTCATTGTTAAACCTTAAAAAAATGCACTGTTGTCAGTCCTATTTTCTTCTTTTAAAATTCAAATAGAATAAAATAAAAAGTATGCATCACATAGCTAAAATTGGCAACTCGGTTAAATCCAACTATTGCATTCCTAACATTCTTTTGCCGGCTACAGACTCAATAGATGAATTTTTGAACTTTTATTGGAACGTAAGCAACAACTTCGCAAATTATTACAACGAAAAAGTTGAAAGACTACATGATTGCACACCTTGCGGCACAACAAATACGATTTGTAAATAAACAATATATGCAAAACAACAATTTGTTGATATAGACTTGTAGCTAGTTTGATTACCTACAATTTCCTATATTATAGGCTGTTGTGCAGGCAAAAATGACGGAGGCAATAAAAAAACCAAAGAAACAAATAAGTTAATAATTTAAATTGTCGCTCACAACATTTTAGTTTGGAAAATTCCGATTTAGGATGGAGATTCACTAAGCTGTGTCAGAAAATTGCTTGTTTGAATTATTTCTTATTATTATATAATTCTATATCTAGAGTTACTGGGCAATATACTTGTAACTCTGGACAATATATTTTATTCTTAATGAGCAACAAATTTAGCAACTGCAAAAAATTATATAGGATTAGATAATAGATATGCCGCCGTCGTTGCTTCTTAAGGAATTGTAGGTATTCCTGTACGCAAAGAACGTTTTCTTTTGCTTTGCACAAATTGATTGCACAGGTGAATTTGGTGAATGACCCTGATAATTGTGTCACTTTGTATGTCAATTAGATTTACTAGATAGCGAGAGTTCATTTTATTTGTTAAAATTGGCCTTACTATTAAATCTTTGTTGCATTTTCTATTTTTTAGCACACTGCTCTCCAAGTAATCTGCAAAAAAAAGTTCCGAGTTACGAAAACGCAACCTTCTACATCACTAATAGACTTTCTTGCACGGCTTGAAATGAACAGGAAATTTCGGACATTGGCAATATGCCTGATAAGTAACTGATCCGAATATAGATAACATATACACGGTGGCTGGAATTAAGTCACACTATTGGTTATATTCTTTATTCTTGAATAAGGATTGTTAAATTGCCTAAGTTTTTTCAGCTGATTAATATCTTAGTTTCAGACACTTTAATATGTATAAGTAAAAACTGAATTGTAAAGGTTTATGCCTCGAATTTCGATCTGAATATTTGCTTGGTGTTTTTTTAGAAAAAACAACATCTAAAACTTTAAGGCTGTTTGATATAGTTTTAATAATGATTAGATTGTTAAATATTTAATTTTTTTGTAATTTTAAGTTTGAGTAATATCCCAGTTTGACATCTAAAGGTGTTCTGTATTTCTTCAAAAGAGAAACAGAAATGTTCTTTTTATTTGGTAACCAATATCCTTGGCTTTAATAAACTTTTTCTTTGTTATTTATTTGTTTGTTTATTATGTGCAAGGTTTTGTGATACCTTTTTGAAAATCAAATAAAATGTAACCACTTTTTTACATTTTCTGTAAGCGTTAAAATAGCTTCAACATTTTTTAGAAATTACAAATTTCTTTTAAATTTCAGGAATCTCTTGACTGCTGAAAAATTTTATATTACTACTAAAGGCATGCCTTCATTTTAGAATTGACTTATTGTATTATATTTTACTTTATATAACGAATTAGGTTAAGTAAAAAATGTGTAAATATTTATGTAAGAATTAGTGTATAATTTGTATGCGGTATGTTCAGAATAAAATGATGTATGTTCGATATAGCCGATAAATTTAGAACAATTTGTGGTCCTAAGTCGTACTGCTTTGATGCGCGCAACTAAAATTTGGAGATTGACGAGATGAAATGTGTATGAACCTTCTATTCTTTTAAAATTGTGTTGAAAGCCTTTTATCCCGCTTCCTAAATATCATCCAAATTGGGTGAATTAACTGCTATGAAATGCCATATTGTGCCCAGGTTTTGAATAGATTGAGAAATAAGATTGCTTATACAAATATGAAAATTATTTCGTCTAACATAAGAGATGAATATTGCCGTTTATGTTTAGGTGTTCTTGCGTTATTTTCAAACTTAAAAACATGTTCTGAGGTAAGTTTTATTCTCGTTAAATGAAGGCGTTCTTGTCGGATTTCGGGTAAACCGTAGAAGAAATTGATTATTGATTGGCCATTCATGTTTGTCGTCGTCTTGTATGTCGTCGACATCCTCTCATAGAGGTACTCTATCTTTTTGACAACAGCTAGTAACGATGTTGTTTGGACAGTGTCTTTCTCAAATAGCCACTGACTTTTTCTTGGCCATCTAGATTTGGGCGAGCACGGCTATTAGGCCCACATTATTAGTGTCGGTGGTCAGTACAAATTTTCCTTCAGGTAAGGAATAGCTCAGGATAGGTGCGCTTGTCGCAGCCTCTATTAGGTGACCAAAAGCTTCCTGACAGTCTTGGGATCATTGGAGTTTCGGTTCTCCTTCTGCCTGGTCAATGGTTTTGCGATGTTGGCAAATCCCTTCACATAGCGTCGGTAGTAAGTGATTACTCCCAAGAAGGTGCGTAGCTCCTTTGTCTTATCAACGCAATATCTTGACTGGAAACGACGTGACTCAAATACTGCATAGCCCTTTGAAACAGATGACTTTTTTTGAGCTCAACTTTAGTCCAGTACACACGATTCTCCTACCACAATAATGTCATTAAGGTAAACCAGACAAGTCTTCCAGGACGATCCTCTTAAAATCATTTTTAACTGTTTAGTCATGCATTGCAGGTTTGAACATTTCATCACTCGTGGTTTTGCTAGCAATGTAGCCCTCTAGAACGATCTCAATTCGCTCTGGTATCAAAGTTTTCTCCGTAAGTAGGTCTTGAACACTGTAATTCCTCTCACGATGTAAAACAACTTCGTCATGGTCTATCTTCAACTCCCTACTTAAAGCTTAACCCTAGAGCCTTTGGTGTCCATTATGTTCGTCCCGCTGATTACCCCATCCTCACTATCAGCCACTATAACAGTAGCTAGTATCTCAAATGTGGCTTTTCCTGTGGTGAACGTGACGTTTGTTTCACCATAGACATTTGCTCATCTGCCGTCGCTGTTCGTAAACACCATTTTGATCGCCGAACCTTAGATTTTACTATATTTTATTTGCTGTCTTATGATGGCCTTTGTCGCGCCTGTATCCAGCAGCATAGTGCGGAGGATTCCTTCCACACAAGCGTCGACGAAAACACTGTTGGTATGGTACTGCAGCGAGGAGACCTAGGCATTATTGACTGAGGCTTGCTAAATACAGGTCGACGATCGCTCCGTTAGTTTTTCTGGATTAGGAGCAGGAAGGGAACTTACGTTCTTATGTATTCCAATTTTCGGTCCTGGTAGCTACGTTCTCCATTAACCTCTCTGCTCGCCGTGTTTTTGGCAACTTCGAATTCAAGGCTCCGTGTTAGCGTAGCTCAGGTGGTTACGCCAGTAGTAAGCCGGGTCTCATTTGGTCATCGCGGAGTTCATTCAGGAATGCTTGACCTGCCAAACGTTCCATGATGTTTTACTAGACGTGCAATATCAGATTCAAATTCTTGCAAGGACTTTTGCCACCGATTTTCCAACTGCGTGTAGTAGACATATTCTAGGTGTGACTGGCCATAAAGCTTCTCCAAATGCCTTACTAGGTGACCGTACACTTCTTATTCTTCTGGGGACATTCTTTCCAGGATAGCAGAAGCATTTTAAGCCCAATGTAAGGGTAGTTCCTGGATGACTAACCCTTTTCTTCAACGGAAGCAACTGCCTCAAACTGACGCTGATAAATATTCCATATAGTACCATATAGTACCAAATTGAGGCACATTAGCTCAAGAGATTCTATATTGGCACAAACTTCGTTCTTGTTGTCCACTGCTGAAGCTCTACAGGACAGCTCATCGAAAGTTTTGACGTCCAATACTCTGTATTGAACTTCCTGGATATTGTCCTCCATCAATAAAAGAATCCGCTTTTCCAGAAAAGAAGATTTATCCAAAATGTCTTTTAATTCCAGATTGGCCTTACTCTCCAAAATCTTTTCTTCCAACCTGACATGATTCTATGTTAGTGCGAGAGATTTTTCTTCCAGTTTTGCAGATATTTCCAGCTATTGAGCTTCCAAGTTGGCAGAATTTTCCAGCAATTGAGCTTCCTTTTCAGCTCAGCAACTTTTAAATCCACCAGCTATGGCATTTTCACACACTTTTAACGAGTTAAGTTTAATTTATTTCAGTTCACTATTATTTATTTTTCACCAATATCCAGTTGATTGGCGTCCAATTTATACCTCACACTTGACACCACCAATGTAGCGTTTTTACCTGTTTACTAGGTGTAAATTAAAATACTCGACACACAAAAATAGTCTACTGATTTATTATACACGTACACAGTAACACGATTTAGGAGAGTCGGGAGTTGAGGAGAAGGTAGAGGACGCAGATTTGATCCTAACTAGCCTTACTAGTTTGGGCTATGGTGTTGGAGGCCCAGCTGAGGAGTTGGTCGAAGGTTATTCCTAGGTATTTAGCTTGGTTAGTTGGTTGACCAGAGGAGGTTTGTGGTTTTCTAACGGAGTTAAGGCCGAGGAGTGCGTGTTCCACGTGTAGAAAAGAAGACGGCTTTGGTCTTTTGCGGATATACCTGAAGGCGCCTTTGATCCATCCAATCCTGAGAGTTGGGTGAGGTGGTCTTGGACTCTATATCTGACCCAGTTTTTTTTTCGGGGCGGGAAAGTGTTGGAGAATGGTACGTTCGACGATCTTGCCTAGGACGAAAAGTGGACCTAAAAGACGATAGCTTAATGGTAGAGTGGATGACTTCCCCTTTTTGGCAATCAGGATGATATTGGCCGTTTTCCAGGATATGAGAAACTAGGCGAGGCGGATTGACGATTGTTGCCTTAACAGAGGGAAATTGGGGCTGATGTACCTACTGCGATAGGCTCGGTGCTCATGTGGATGGTAAGAAAGGTGGATTCTATGGCGAGATCTGGATTTGAAGTGTGGCAGGGAGCGATGGCTTTCTTTACAGCGATCATGGTTCCACCGCGTCCTTCGTTCGCCTTGAAGCTGTGGTCTTCAACAAACTTGAATTTCCGCTCGTCTGCGGCCGATGGCGTTGATATTTATGGAAGCGATCCTGATGAGGGTGGGTTTGGAAAGGGAGTCTATCGATTCTTGGGTAGAAGAGCAATGGGTGTTAGTGACTGCAGTAGTTGGTTGAAATGCTGTTGCGTACTTGCCATCAATAGGGTGAAAATTTGCTGTGGATCCAGAGGACAAGCCGTGGTCTTAGGGGAAGTTGAGGCGTGTTGAGTAGGTGGTCGAGCCAGTTTACTATTGTCGTGTTGTCGTTATTTGAACTCGGAAAATGGGATGATAGAACAGGTTTTTTTGTTGTGTTTTGGGCAACCTTGGTATGAAGCGGTGTGAGCTCCAGCGCACTTGGCACATGTTGCTGGAGTGTTGCTCCGGTTGTTACATTGGGTATTGTGATGGCCTTGTCCGCATTTCACGTATTTTAGGATGCAGTTGAATCTGGATTAAGCATGTCCGTGTAGTTGGCATATGGCATTGTGTATTTTAAGGTTTCAATCCTCCTTGCGCTACTAGTCGAAAGGGCACGTTAAGAAGCTCTGTGATTTGTAAGATTGTTTTCTCTCCCCTAAGAAGCAGGACTAGAACCAGTGAGATTGGCAGGCTTTTTTGTTATACCAACGCTGGACTGACAGATGAGTGAAGTTCTTTTACTAGAATTCCTCGGCGATAGTGGCTGGGATCAATGTTCTAACCCCGCACAATTTAACTTATAGCCGTTTTTCGTCACGGAGACTGAAAGAGTGGAATTGTTCCTGATTGTCTTCCAGGAAGGATTGAATTAGTTCTGGAAAGTTGCTGGATGGACTATTATTCCATCGCTGGTGACGGCGTGCTCATAGTTTGTTTTAGGTGAGTTGTGATTGTTTTGTAGCGGGCCGCGGTGCCGTCTCAGGACTATCGGAGGGATTCTTTCTTTCTTGGGAGCTGGTAGGGTTGGTTGGGAAGGCGCCTCGGTTCGGAAACTCGGATTGACGGACGTTGTTGTTGCCGACGGGCGCCGGTTTGGTGGATCTCGTTGTTGACGGGTTTCAACAAGTCAGGTCGGCGAAAGTGGTGATTCGCGGCGTTGCCAATATAGTTACAATTTTAAACGAGGAAAAAAGAGAACTCCCTTTCCTCGTGTAAGGTTATAATCATTTCTTTATTAATTTTTGCAAGTTTCGCTCTTCAGGATTTATACTTACCGTGCGTCATTTTGATGTCACCTGAGACTACAATAGGAATTCATTCTGAAGCGTAATAAGATTGATCTTGTAACGATATTGGCAACGCCGCCAATACTACCTGATCTTCGTCATTTCGAAATGACACAAACGGGCACACTGCACGACATCTCTGGAGATATGAATGATTTAGGGGAAGGTGTCCTAAAATGACATGCTTTTTATTTAAATCTTGTTTAGGCAAAAACCATTTAAGATAATTAACTCAAAATAATACACCACGTTGCTTTAAATAAACTTTATTGACAAACATAAACAAAAATATTTCAACTCTATTTAAAACTTGTAAGAAAATGCATTTTAAAAAACGTTGCACTATGTCGTTTTACAAACATGTATATTGTAAAATGACACAGTCGTGGGGTATAAAATGGCATATACTTAAAACAAGTGATAACACAAATAGAACTTATAAAATATAGTTAAAGAAAGTAAGCTAATAAGGAATTAGTCTTGGCAAATCTCGCAAATAAACTTTTTGACTTTTGGAGAAACTCTTGTAATACAGGCATGCCACTTCATCCTCATAATCCTCGGCTGCAAAAGGATCTTCTTTACTTTCGCTTCGTGCAACAAAACTTGTCTCACCTGAAAGGTTCTTTTTAAATTGACGCACATTTTTTCGCAATTTCTTTTCTTCCTTTAGCTTTAACTCTTCTAAATTGGAAGTAGTTGTTAAGACTACGGTTATAGTTTTTCTGGTCTTCCTTTTTTTGGTTCCTCTTGCTACAGACACTGGCGAAATTTCCTGTAGAGAAAACCTTTTCCTTAATAGTTGATTTTGTTTTATATTGCTTTCTGTCTGATCACCTCTCGGTTCATTTTCTTTATCGACACTTTTGCCTTGTTTTTGTCGCATTGCTTCTTCTGTAACACCAATTACTGTTATTTCATTGCTTGTTGATTGTTGTTCTGGGCGATGGGATGCTCCCTCTTCTATGGTCGGTTCTAATAATCTATTTGTTGTCTCAGCCGGCTCAAAAAACTCGTCTGGGAAAATATATGGATTAGATGGATAAATTCCCGTATTTAAAAATGCGCATTTTTAATTGTAGCTGCTTTCCCGTAAGCGGACGTAAACAGTTTACCAATTTGATGTAGTGTTATTACTCTCCCTGGATGGTTTTTCAACCAAAGTGCACATTCCTGGTTATAAAATGTCTTTAGTGGACCATAGAAGCTGACATATAGGGGCTGCATACGATGGGTACAGTGGGCAGGAAAGCATAAAGGGATTATTATCGTGAATATGTTAAATTGTTAATTCAGAAGTCATTTTTATCATTGAAAATTTTATATAATAGTCGTCAGGTTCTTAGTTTTCATTTAAGAAAAATGCTTTGTGAGTCTCTGGTCCTGTCCAACTTCAGCTACTGTGATTTAATTATGGTCCTTGCTTAGATATCGCAGATAAAAATCGTATTCAGAAAGTTCAAAATGCTTGCTCATGGCTAATATTTGGATTACGAAAATACGAACACATTTCACACACATTTAAAGAGCTTAACTGGTTAAGGATGGACAGGCGCAGAGAGTTACACTTGGGTAATTTTTTATTTAAAGTTTTATTAAACCCCTCCCTTCCCTCCAGTTTACGGAATAAATTTGTTCCTCGTTTAAACGTTCATACAAGAGTGATCGGATTTCCGGAGAGGATGACGACACTTCCTCGTCATTCGACTGCAATGTTTCAACGTTCTTTTACGTACAATGCCATTAAACCAGTGGCGAAGCGTGAATTTTTTTTCGGGTAGACAAACAATAAAAATCGTTAATTAGAAAAAATGTGTATTCAATATTATTCACTTTAATGAAATACAGAATGAAAGCGCATGAAATATGAACTCAAAGAGAAAAATTATGTAGTAATATAAAAAAGAAATAAATAATTACTACTAGCATAAAAAGATAGATAAATAAAAATCAATACTACTTACAAAAAAACACAACTATAAAATACAATTGCCAATATCGAACAGTCGTTCATAAATAACCACTAAAAAAACCTTTCCTATACACCCAAAAATAAAAATACTAATTGAGGAGCAGACTTTCTAGATGCATTTTGTCCATTTTTTGTAATTTTGGCAAATAAGCAAAAACTGCTACGTGTCTGGCAAGAAATTTATCAAAAATATGATATACCCGAAAAATTGATCAAAAATTATGCAAATGATGTACTTATATGCAGACAATCTGGTATTGATTATATCCTAAAAAACTTTGAAAAACTGTAGGACATACTGCATTTAGTTTCTCAACCTTGGACAAATTGCATTTTGTTTGTCTATACAAAGCGCCATGAATAAGTATAGCAAGGATATGAAAAAAACCTAAGTAGGTTTATAAGATCAGTATTTCATTTTTGATATACAAAATATTTTTAAATGTCATAGAAGTCCTCGTCGTCATCATTATTGCAATCACTTAGCATGCCATGCACCTTGCACCTTCTTCGCTAGCATTATCACCCTCAGTTTCATCTTGGTTCACTTGATTCTCATTTTGTTCATGGTTATTAAAGAGAATAGGTTGCAACCATGTTAACTCAGGATCATTAATCCAATTTGCCCCTGATAGTTCCACCAAAAGTTTTGAGAGGCTCTGGAGTTTTTTTGTTTTAAGATCATTTTGAAGCATTACAACAGGTAGCTGTAAAGTCGAAAGCTTTTTTCCCCGTTTTAATAACGTTTGAAATTGCTTGGATGGATCGTCATTTCTGTAGAACAACTCGGTCTTAAGCAAAATATTGCTGCTGTTTTGTGATCTCTTAATAATAATCCATTTGGCCGCACTGATCCCTTCAATTTCCTTTAAAGAGGTTAACGCAGTTTTTATATCGTAAACAACCCAGTCCTTACCAAGTTGTCTAACGTCTCCCTTCTTGGAGTATATCTCATGATATTTTGTAGGTGTTTTTATTGTACTGTAGGATCGTGTAACTTTTTCTATTTGCCCGAAAACACGATCCGCTGGCAAATACGAATGGCCGCGTACCGGAAAGATAAGACTTACCTGACATTACTTTTACGCTCTTTAGACGTAAGAATTTTTTCCTTTTTCTACTACCACGATCCGTATCACCAACTATATGATCCCCTGTCACAGGAAAATCCATTATTTTAAATTTATTCCGTAAAAAACAAACAACTTGAAAGTACTCAAAATAAACACTTCTAACCGCAACAAGTGTAACGACAAACAAATGGCAATAAGTCCACGGTGCAAGGACAAACTTATTCTGTTAGTTTGTCTACTGGTAATGGACATATACCATATAGAAAGTCCAAGGTATTTTCATTATTTAATTTGCATGGGACAAAGTGCATTTGGAACGTCTTTTGTGGCATAATACTGTAGCAAAGTGTATATAGTTTGCAACGCCATCTTTGGTTGAAAATTTGAAAAAAAGGACAAAAGGCATATGGAAAGTCTGCTCCACAATAATTAAATTACTATAGCACGCGCCCCCACCAAATCCAGACAAAACTGAAGATGTATTGCGGCCGACCAGATCAAGCGTGTCCATAAACAATAACCCTCAACAGCATAATAAAATAGCTGGTCGACTTCGATAGACAAAAGCTCGAATGTCTTCCCCGCGAGTTAATTTTGCATACGTAATAGGCTGAATGCGGCCGGACCTCTGTAGCACATAACACATTCTTATGTGTTATGTGCTCTGTAGCCTGCTTGATGCGTATTTGGTTCGATAAGCTCCAAATTTCGGAAGACAAATATCAATGTGTCTTCTTAGGGCTCGTATACATTAATTGGGTGTCAGCCCTGTATTTTTATCTTAATCGGTGCGGCAGGCGGGGCGCGCCTTCGGATTAATCATGTTTAGATACTATATTATAATAGTAAGGATAGCGACTACGTTCTGTGTTATTTTTTTAAAATTTTAATTCAACAATTACATGAAATAATTACGTGATAAATTAATGACAAATAACTGGATAATTTTGGGTAGACAGTGTCAACCTTGTCTACTCGTACGCTTCGCCACTGCATTAAACTCTACAATAACCTACCACCTGAATTGTCAACTTTAGATCAGAAGTCATTTAAATCAAAGTTTAAGAAATATCTTTTACATTTAACCTTTAACCCGTAATTTAGGCCTTTAATTATTTATTTTATTTTTGTCAATCTTTTATATTTAGCTATTTATTATTTATTTAAATTATATATATATTGTTCTTTATTTGGGTATTTAATGAATTGAATAGAGTTAATCTTTATATTGTAGCTTAAGTTTATGACCGTTGAATAGGGTTCAGTAGAGTAGCTGTCTTAGCTAGACTGCGCCCTGCTTCTCGGGTACTTAATTATAGAATGTTATTATTGTCAACTACATCTGTAAATTTTGAATAAAAGGCATTTATTATTATTATTATTATTATTCCATTTCTTCCGGCAAACGTCAAGGCATTTAATGATTTGTGGCTAGTGTGCCCATCCAGAAGTAATAAAACTTTTGAGTCGGGAGAAGCTTTAACAAAAGTCTGAAAATGCTTTAACCACAAAGCAAAGAAATCAGATGTCATCCATCCAGTCTCGTTAAATAATCCCAAAGAACCTGGAGGTAAAGCATCTAAAAGTTCCTCCTTTCTATTTTTCCTAGGGAAAATCAAAGCAGGTGGCACAAAATTACCTACACTATTCATGCAGCAAACACATGTTACATGCCGACCTCTTTCAGCACTGGTTAATAATCCTACTCGTTTTCTTCCAGTTTTGGCAAAAATTGTTGAATGCCTTTGCACTGTGGACAAACCACTTTCGTCCATATTGTAAATCCGATGCACATCAATTTTTTCTTTTCCAACATATTAAAAAAATTTTGCACTTGTGGCCTATTAAATGCCATGGCTCTAGCCGCAGACACAGCTTCAGGCTGCCTTAGAGATATTTCAGGATGTCGCATACGAAATCCTCTCAGCCACTCTCGTCCAGCGCTACGATCTTAAAATCTATTTGGAATGCCATTTTTAGTGGCAAACTCATACGCAAGTTTCTTTATATCTGTTGTTGTTATCCCGAACAATCTAGACTCAAGTAATAGTATATGCTCAACTAACTCTCTTTCTTCGTCTTCATTAAATGTGGTTGAAAACTGACCCAAAACTTTCTGACAGCCCTTAGTTCTTTTGTTTGTATCATTTGCTCTTCGCCTTAATGTGGCTTGGGGGACATTGAACAATTTCGATGCTTTCAGCCACCCCATTTGGCCACCTTTTACAGTGTTAATTCCACTTAACATTGCTTGTTCATTCCACGATTGTCTAGTTGATGTTCTTTCACGTTTTCCCACCATAATGTAGCTAAAAATAAACAAAAAATACAATATTCCTTAAATTTAAATTAATTTGATGTTTGTTTGTAAAATGACGTAGTATGCCATTTTACCTTCATGTTATCTGTGTCGTTTTACCCGCAGTAACAGATAGTCCTTTGTTAATGCAGAATAATCTTATTTCATAATATTAAACGACATTTCCGCGCACGTGAATCTGAAGTATACACTTACATTTAAATACTAACCCTGGTTTTACTTTAAAATCAGCACAATTTCGTAATAAAAACAGACTTTCAAAACAGCACATGCAAAATTTCTACACCGCTAAAAATAATTTTTTAAGGTTAGCTTCTACATATCATAAACGTAAAACAAATAGAGTGCCCACATGATATTTGGTCTTGGTTTGTGACATGCAAGCAAACTATTGACTAGATGGCGCCAGCAGTTGGAGAATAAATACCGCTATGTCATTTTACATGCTATGTCATTTTAGGACACCTTCCCCTACTATAATTCTGTTTGCATTATTGTTAGTTTCACAAATTGGTGCTATATCGTTGTCTAAAGTTATATCTTTAAAAATTATCAAGATACCCTGTAATTATAACCACAATGGGACAGTGTACACCCATTAGTGTATCTTTTATTGTTTTAATTGTATGATCGTTTATACATGTTATCTTACCAATATACCATATATGTATTAAAATTATCCCATTAGATACTACTATTATTGTAAAATTTATATAAATCAAAACATTTTCAAACTTGAAACTAAGTTTATTTTAAATAAAACACGACAAGTGTTTACACACAATTTATTTGGGATTAAAATATTTTAAATGCAATTATATCAAATATTTAATTAGGTACATAAAACATAATATAAATAATAATTCAACCTATCAGTATAATCCATATTATGTTTACGAATGTTGTTTCTAAAATAATGTAACTAGCATTTTATTATGGATGGGTACTGACTTGTCCAATTTTCAATAAAATATAAAATACATAATCTCAGGGGATTAATGAGCCTTAATGGATGGAGGATCAAAATGCATTTTTTTATTCACATATAAATAATCTCCTTATCTCCTCAGAAATTCCCGGAGATATTTTACAAGTTTTATAAAGCAGTTTATATCTTAATACAAAAAAAATACTGACTAATATAACTATTATTACTACACAACTTTACGATATTCAAAATGAGGTAGAACAAAACGTATTTAAGGTTAATATTCTAAAAAGTTTGAATAAAAAATAAACTGCTCGTAAAACTACACAAATATACAGGGTGTTTCATAGTTGCCATTACTTTTACATTTATTTACTTCAAGCTGCTAACAACCATATAATTCTAGAAATATCTTTATACTTGTTTCTCTAAAAATGTATGAGTAATATTGGTTATTCATTGTAAAGGCAACTTTGGGACACTTCATAAAGGATAATTAAAAAATAAAATAATAGAATCGCCAAATCTCCATATTATAACGTTTTAAGCTTGAAGCAAATATAAAATTTTGGGCAAGGCATTTAATACAGAGATCTGTCATATCGAACCAATATCAAACGTTTTAACAGATCCATTTAATTTGATCGGCAGTGACATTTAACAGGATATTAATACAAATATACTAGAATATTTTTAGGTTTCGTACACGCGTTATTCACCATCAGACGTCAATTTTATTTAAAATACACAATCGAAGACACTTAACAAAAAAAGCAATATTTTATATACCGCAATTAATTTTAAAATTTTGAAAACATAGTATAACAGGGTTACTAGGAGTAGAAAAATATAATTTAATATTACAATTTTAAGGTCTATAATTTACAATCTGGGCATCACACGCTAACGCTACAAAATCAAATAGTACACAACCCGCACGTGCGTTTTAAAGCCACTCGCCAATTTATTGCTACAATTCTAAGCGCTATATTGTAATTGCAAAGATTGGCGGCGCAGGAAGAAGTTAATCGTTAATATTGAAAAGAAAATGTGCTCTTTATGGTACCCTAAGTTAGAAAGTAAATCTATCTCTCAGATTAGCATTAGCTCTTTGAAAAATATTAGCCGTAGGATGAACCTAGCATAATAACAAACCAGTAGATTATCTCGTATTTTCATGGGCTGAAACGACCTCAGTTTCAGTCTAAAACTGTTAAAGTTTCTATATGAGATGAGAAAATGGGATCTTTACGAAATTTTGCGTAGGTAAGAGTTATTAGGAACACATAGTGCTTGACAGGTTTAAATATTCGCAGCACAGGCCGCAAATCACATTGCCGCTTCTACACATAGTCTCATCACAGATGGCCTTCAAGATGGATCACTCAAAATTTCTGTGACCGCTTGCTCGCGTTGTTTGTTGTGTTGGCTGTATCACGTAAGTTGACTGTTGTGTTTGAGTAATTTGAGCTGTGATTAATGTGCTTTATGAATGAACATAACCTTAAAGTTTTAAGGCAGCAAGGACTCTTAACATTTTGTAGCTCGTAGATTCCGATGTTCTCGGTAGCTGATGTTCTTTACGACGAGTAAGAATATTTGAAGCCTGACAACTATCAACGAAAGTCTATGCGTGATTCTTGGTCCAAGGAAGACATGGCGAAGGCCATTCAAAAAAGGTGTGAAAGAAAATAGGATGGGGTGTCTAAAGGCCTCTAAAGCGTTTAACGTGCGGCAGGCCACACTTTATCGTAACTTCTAGAAAGTTCCTGTAAATCTCGGTCGTTTCAAGCCTACTTTTGATGTAGCCATAGAACAACAATTAGTGGAGCATATACTTTATTTTGAACAGAGATTCTTTGGATTTACCACCACTGATGTGAGACAATTGGCATATCAATTTGCCAAAAAGGCAGGATTAACCCATAGATTTGACGAAGATAAACAAATAACAAGCTGGGATTGGTTAAAAGTGTTTAGGAGGTGAAACTCTATCATCTCATTGAGGGTTCATGAAGCCACATTCTCCAAAGACCAAGAGCTTTTGATACGCCTCAGGTGATGAAGATCTTCGATCTTTTAGGACATTAAATAACTGATAATAATATTCCACTGACAAACATTTAGGAAATATGAACGAAATGAACTTCAGTACCGTCCAAAAGCCACCGAAAATATTTGCCCACAAGGGAAAACAAGTTGAAAAAAAAACAAGTTGCAGAATTAATAGGTACAGTACGATGTCTGCACGTCGCTGTATGTGCCAATGCTGCTGGGAATTTTGTTCCGCCTGCCATTATTATCCCAAGAAAGAACTATAAAGCCGAATACTTGGATGTACCGCTAAGAACTATGCAGCTATGCTACGATACTGGATACATAACTGGTGACTTATTTGTCAAATTAATAAAATACTTCGTTAGATCTACTGCATGTAATGCTACAAATAGATTTATTCTGATCCTCGATTGCCACAGTAGTCACAAGGACCTAGAGGCTCTGGAGTTTGCTAAGGTCAGTGGAGTCATGTCATATTGCTGTGTCTGCCCATCGGACACTTGGATAGAAAATTACACTTAACGTGTCATTTTGGGGAGAGCATATGGAAATGCTGCCGCGGTCGGAAATATGACGAGTAGATTTGAAAAAAACGGATATTATCCATTGAACCCACATATTTTTTCGTATCATTTGTGTCTGCCCATCGAAGTCACTGACAATGTTATCGAGATGGAAACGGATGATGGATCATGCAAAAAGCAAAATGATAAAGATATTCCTGGAACTTCTGTTTCGAGCCCAGTGTAGCATACGATAAATCCAATGCTGGTTCAGCGTGATTGTCAAGTCATTACTAGATCGTCCACTTCCCAGGAGATGCTAAATTATATTTGAAGTTGTCCTTATATGGACGAAGTTAAAGGCCAAGTCCAAAACAAAAAAGAGAAAGAAAATCGCAAGAGCGTTAGAATTTAAAATCTGATGAAGCGAACTATCTTTAAAATATAATGTTAAGTCAACTATAATATTTAAAACCGCCTTAAAGTTAATTGAAAAATGCATATTTTTCAGGACTTTTACAACACTTTTCATGCAGTTATAAGCATGTATCAATCACTTAACTAAAATATTTAAAAAATAATTAAGCCAAACAATGCAACGAAGTACCAAAAAAAAAACACACCGCACGACATCTGTGGAGAGGCACGGAAGGTAAGGGATTCTTCCGGACAGTGTTCGCCGCTAGGAGGCCAGTTGACTGTGCAGTCGAAATATTGGCGTCATATTTAAATCGGACATAAATAGTAGTAGTAAATAAATACGGTGTACATAAATATTTCTCGTAGTAAGTGGATTGGATGGATCAGGATGATTCCAAGGCCGAACTTAAGAAAGATTTTATGCAGGACGCTGATGATGACTTAGACCCTGTATACCTTTATTGCAACAAATTAATAATATTAAATCGAAGTCAGGAGAGTACCGGGAGTGCGGGCGTTTCACTAAAAGCTAGGATGTTCAATTGTGAATTGTGCACCGATAATTAAATATGTCAACTAACGCTTGGGTGTCATCTTACCCATCATGGAGATGATCTTTTCTTTTAAAAAATTATTGAATTTTCTTTAGGCTCAGGATTCACTTTGTTACTTTGTAAATAAACGTTTTCAATACGACCTTACATTTATTAAATATCATCTTTGGATTTTCAAATATTTGCCTTAAAACAAAAAATATGTCATCTTAAGCATAATTTCCCTACAATTCATGGCACTATTTTCTTCGGTAAATTTCAGTTTTTTCCTATGTGCTTTGTCATTTTGTCCTATGTGCTAAAATAACGGGATCGGGAGAAGGTTGGATCTATTTAAATTTAAATATTAGTAACTCCAGATGAGGTAATGGCATTTAGATTAGGTCTTGTCTTAAAATACCCTTTCTTACTCTACAGTTTACCTTATAAAGAATATTAATATACATTCGACGGTAGACGCTAGGAGGCGCTGTCTGACTTAAAAACAGCTGTTTAAATTATTAGTTATTTTTTGAAAATGATCATGAAAAGGAAGATGACTTTCACATATCATTACTCCATTAAGAATTCTTGACTAAGTTTCAAGTTCATTATTACGGCATTTTAATTATTACTTATGCTCTAGTGATATTCTGGTATATTTTCAATATAAAAGTAAATGAATTGCTTGTTTATCATATTTAATTATTGTGTATGTGAGCCTCTTGTACGGCTCTGGTAAAAACCAATTGACCAGCATCTAAATTAGAATATGAACAAAGACCTAACCTACCCCCACCGTTTTAATTATCAGAAAGGACAAAAAAATTTAATTTACTGGCGATTATGTATTCATTATTTATAATACCTCTTACTTAGGCAAAATGTTGTAAAAATGCTATTGTCTTACATGTCATAATATGTTGCGCCCTCTAGCGGGGCATTTTGATGGGATTTTTTTTCTGAAAATCATAGGACTAATACCTTTCGAAATACGGCCAAGAGCCACTCTTAGTAGAACACACAGTACAATTAAATAATTTTGAAAATGACACCTTTATAAATGAAACTGGCGATAGTTAACCTAGCGGATTATTATTATACTATATCAATTTTAGAAACAAAAAAAAAAGATTTTTTTTTTACCTGTCACTTTGGTTTTATTGCCAAAATATTTCACAAAATGATCTATGTGTATTAAAAAAGTACAATTTAATTTATTTAAACATAAACTATTACTGGAGTGGCCTTATGCATGTTATTAAATTAATTAATGAATAGATTAGTATTGTAAGCAAAGACAATTTAGCATTTCCTTTACCTAAATTATTTTTGGTATGAGGGTGAACGTTAAACGAAATAAACACACTACAGAAAATACCTGAGGGTTTGTACTAGACCGCAAGAAAGTGGTCTTGGAATAGCGTAAATAATGTTTATCTAGGGATTATGAACACACTGTATGTTACCATATTTAGCCCTTATATAGATCTAATCCAGATAAACCTAAAGCTTTCTAGATTTAAAGTCACATAATGGTACTCAAGTTTATAAATTCATGCCAATTCGGTGTTCTCTAGCAGTTTCGTTCCAAATAAAAAGAGACACATCAAGATTTAGCTAATCTTTCATACAGAATGGAAGATAAAGAATTAGTGAATAGGAATCTGCTAAAGAAACCTTTTAAAACAATAAAATTTGTGCTGCAGCAACTGAAGATAATTTTGTGAAAATTATCTGTTGCTGTGTAGCATTAAACTGCCAAAAATAAAGAACGGATTTACTTAACCGGAGCCACAGTGTTTTGAGTTGCTCCAGGAATTCTGCCCAACACTTTTGACAGATCGACTCCTGTCAATGCGTTGACGGCAGGTGGGATCTGACCAACCAAACGAGTAATTTCGCCGGTGGTATTGTCCTGCCCACCTATGAGAACAATTTCTTCTGTTTTGGCTAATGGCGCTGCTACTTCGGCGGCAATCTGGAAATGGAAGTAGAAAAATAAATATTAGATTCTGCTATGTTTAAAATTAATAAAAACTATTTCTACACGTTAACATTATTATAATTATGTGAAAATTTTCCCTGTTTTTTTTTTGGCATTTTATACTAACAACACATAATAGTTGATGTTAATAGATCGTTATTTCTGTGTCCTGCTTTTCCATTGATTCGATAAAAATTAGTTTACTCCATTGTAGAGAATGAAAATTACTGAACTGTATTATAACAAGGAATGTTTGTATAAATGCAAAATTAATGCTAGGTAAATAAAAAACACGGGGGTTTCCTAATTACAGTATGAAACATCATAAGATGATTACAAATACTGCTTTTTAAACGTCAACGCCCTCAGAAACAAAGCAATTTTTATAGGCACTTATGATATGATATATCTAAAGCTTTTAATAAGCATACTTAGTCTAGAATAGTATCTTTAGCTAGCCCTAGAATAGTAAATTTTATGCGTTTTAAAATGACCAGTTTTAACTCTGATTATTATATTAAAATTAAGAATGTAAAAAATCTATTAAATACTTCTATTTTGAAACGTATGAGCTTTATATTCTAGGAATAGGGATAATAAAATACTCCTTGAGACTAAGATAGTTGATAATGAGGAAGAATTATGTCGAATTTTTTCAAATACTTCTAAAAATAAAATTAAACAGTAAACAAATTTAATAATATTATTATAATATCATCAGAAACTTAATTAAGTAATATCAAAATTTAAAACAAAACCAAATGCAAATTTTCAAACTAGGAAGCTACAGATATATGTTTTAACTTTACCATCATTCTCTTAAATGATATTTCAACATATTTTTTTAGCCTCAGCGTTAACATTGCAAATCTGTAAGACCTTTAAATGAAAATGAAAATCTAAATTACTTCTTTGCTTGTATTTTTTAATATAAGAGATCATCCAAAATCCGGGTACACTAAGGATTTAAAATTTTTGATCCCTTATAGCTTTTACGTCAGTGATTTTTGATTTATAGTGATTTATGCCTAAATTATAATTTTCGACCTGAATTCCTATTTAACAGAAAATAAAATTAGTCGTCAAAAATGTCAAATTTTGACCGCACCAAATCGTTGTCAATTCTACCTGAAACCGCGTTTTGGTTTATTTCATAGTAAATTCAGAATCTGTCATGAGTAAGAAACTTAAAACAACTAGTTCTAGCAAAGTTACTTTCATGAAATAAAGTTCAGAATTGTATTTTACTTTTTACTTACTACTCACAGAGTAGGATATTGAAACTTGCCACACCTTTTTGTAGTATATACGTTTAAAAGAGGTCAAGTATTATCGGCAATTTTTGTTTAAAAGTATTTTCGTTATTAACTTGTATAAAATGTTTTTTAATTTAAAAAAAAACTTGAAAATCTTAAGTTTTGTTAAAATCTATCTTTTAAGAATATTCTCATCGCCCCTATCATTGCCCCTTCTATATAAAACCGCCAACGTCTTTGTTATTTTCTATGGTCCAAATATTAATACAGTCCATTGGAGAAGTTTGACAAATCTAAAATTACTCAAAAACGGTTAGATGTAGACATAGGGCCATTATACATAGAATGAAATGTTTGAAATAACAGATAGATGAATATAGTTATATTTAAGATATTATTTGTTTAATATAGCTACAATACTTAATAATTTAAAAAAAAATAAGGAGTACTTTCAAAAAAATTGTTAGTCATGGGACACCGTGAATATTAAAAATATATTATAATAATATATTTTTTAAAATATTAATATATATATATAAGTTCCGGTATTAGTTTTCATTCTAAGTGACAAAAACATTATTTTTGGCCTGACCACATTCATATGATTCAGTCCAAAAGGCTAATACGTCTTTATGTAGTTGTGGTACACTACACAGTTTAGGGCTATTATTAGAGATCATGGAAGTAAGTAAGATGGACAGTTATAGAATATAATATTCTGGAACAACTAATGTCACCATTGAATACCAACATAGTACAGATATATGCACCTACTAATCTCAGTAAAGAGGAAGTAGAAGAATTTTACTCTCGGATTAAAGATCTTACGAAGAAACTCCCTAAACAAGAAGTCTTTATCTTAATGGGTGTCTTCAATGCCAAAATAAGCATAGGAAAAGAAGAGAAACACATTGAAACATAAGAGTGGAAACCAGTGCATTTGCGTCCGAACATAACTTGGTAATAATAAACACCTTCTATAAGTTACCAGACATACGACAATACCTGGACTCCCAGAAACAATGGAGAAGACAAGACCATACCATCCAAAGCCAGATAGATTTTACCTCAATAAAGTGAAGATGTAGACTCACCTTCACAAGCATCAAAACATACCCGGGTACTGTATATCGGTAACCACAATACACTCGGAGAATATAGGACAAAATTCAAGATTATACTTAAAACAAAACAACCAAAATATAATCTTAGAACGATGCAGTAAGGAACCATGTAGACATCAAGGACAAGGGCAAACTGATTCCGGAGGAGACTAATAGAAGAACAAATAATGATACTTGTTGAACCATCAACCAATGCCAAAGAATGAAAAAGGAAACAGTTCTTCAACATACAAAAGCATAAAAAGGACAACTCGAGAGGCCAAACAAAAGGAATTGGATGAGAAATGAGAAGAAATAAAAGCAAAGCAGATTCGATGAGTTCAATTTAAATAGGAAAGACAGAAAAGTTACAGGAAGATCAAAATAAAAATGTGGAAAAACTCGTAAATAATGCAGAATTACTGATTGAGTATAAAATAAGCTGAAATAGATAGAACCAGAAAGAGATAAATATAAACCAGGTAGAGATCAAGCTGAGTGCGGACCTATGTAGATATCATGAGAGAGGAAGTTAAAGCTGCCATTAATACTCTGAGGAAAGAAAAAAGCGCCAGTTCCGCATGGAGTACATTCCAAATTCCTCAGACTTCTTGACGATGAGTCCATCACATACTTGGCATTAAAAATGCCAGTCAGTCAGCCAACACATTACTGGAAACATTCTAAAGAATGGGAAATTTATAATGTTACTAAAGAAATAGGGAGCTAAAGCGTGTGGTGACCACAGAACAATTATTAGTCTTATGTCACATGTTAAAGCTGTTTTTCAAAATCAATCATCGACAAAATCTATAGGATATGTGAAGAAAAAGTGTCATACACAATTTAGATTTATGAAGGACATGGGTAGAAGTTTGTCTACAAGTTTTGTTCAGCGTCTATAAGTATCGTTATCAGTCTGATATGAGCTGTGAGACTACCAGAAGGCATTCGATAGAATAAAACACGAAAAGATGATAGACCTCTTGATGAATATGGGAATGGATGATAAAGATCTAAAAAATCAACCGAAACGTTACTGGAATCAATCACCTACTATTAAAATTAATATGATAATATGGATTAATCTCTACTTGGAGGAAAACAGAGGACTTTAAAAATACCGACATAGGAGTTTGCTGAATGGAAAACAAATGAACAATATCCAGTACCCAGATGATACTGTGGTTTTCACTGATAACGTTTTAGCAGTAGCTATGGCTTCGAATTATTAATGTTAGTAAAACCAAATTCTTTGTAATCAGTAGAAATACTGGTGGAAGATACGGCTTAATGATAAAAAATAAACCAATAGACAGAGTAACATAGTCCACCTATCTGGGAACCATAATCAATGATAATTGAGACCACTCACTGGAGATCAGCCTGCAACCAAATGTCTAAACTATTTAAAAGTAACAAATTCGACATCGACATTAAAATCAGACTTCTCCGATGCTATATTTTCTTGATTTTTTCCATGAGACGGAGTCATGGACATTAACTGAAGCAACACAAAGGACTTGAAGCTTTCGAAATATGGGTTTACGAGAGGATGCTGAGAATATCATGGATGTACAGTGACTAACAAGGCAGTGACCAACAAGACAAGACTTGAAAGTAACGAACACCATCATGAGAAGAAAGCTTGCATACCTCGGACTTATTATGAGGAACGAAAGCAAATATCACCTTTTAAAGCCCGTACTCCAATTGAAATTTTATGGGAGAAGAACACCAGCACGAAGGAAATATGATGGCTTAAAGTCAAGAAAGAGTCAAATCATAAATCTTCTTGAAAGACTTGTATAAATAATAAAGGTATAATTTAATTTAAATAACTAAAAATACATATAGACAGACCCAGAACATGTTCCTTACTTGTCTGATAAGTTTTATTATTTGAAAAATCAATAAGATAGACCATTTTCATAAGACATACTAATCAATATAATGAGTCTATTTTTATTAAATATATATAGGCACAATGACCAAAAATGAAAAAAGGCCTAAAAAAAGATTTTAGGTAGAGACACCCCAGAATGGAATACAGTACTAAAAATTAGCATTTCAGTAACATTTACCCTATAACAGACAAGCTAGTTTTTATTTAAATAAGTCAAATTTTAGTTTCCAACCTATATACAGGGTGTTACAAAATTCGGTGCAAATATTTTAAGAGAGTATTGTTGGAGTCAAACTAAGACTTTTTTTTCCTATAAACATGTGTACCAAAATGTGCCTTCTCAGAGCTACAGCCCACGCAAATTGCTTAAAGAAAATCGTTTATTTGGAACCGTGACTACAGTTATGCGTCAAATGTCTTGAACATTTGCAAGTCTCTGTTTTCTGATTGCTCTTTTTATTTTGCGTCCGAAAAATGGTGTAAATCCGATTTTAGGGTAGGATTTAGGAGGGCTTACCCTTCTGATGGCTTATGTTTGCAATAAGAAATTTAAAAATCTAGCCACACCATCTCCGTTAACCAGGAAAAAAGTGTCCTAAATTTTTGTCCTTTGCATTCTTTTGATACAGTTAACCATTTTTGTGAAAATCGCATGTAAACAAAAAGGGAGCATTATAAATCCGGATTAAACTATCAAATTAGAAAAAATGGAGTAGGCCGCGACCGCTTTAATTTTTGTCAAATCATATTAATTGTATCGAAAAAATGCAAGAAACGATCATTTTAGATTTTTTTATGGCTAACTAAATGGTGTTCTAGATTTTTAAGAATCGGAAACATAAGATATAGGCAATCATAATGATAAGCCGTCCTAAATCTGGGTTTATACCATTTTTAGGACGAAAAATGTCAAGAGAGCCCAAAAAAACGGAGACTTTCAAAAAACGCAAAATTTCAAACGATTTAACCCATAACCATAGTTAATGGTCCAAATAATCTATTTTCTTCCAGCAATTTGCGCTGTCAATGCGCTGAATTTTAGGACACATGTTTATAGGAAAAAAAATCTTATTTTGACTCCAATAATACGCTCTTAAAATATTTGCACCGAATTTTGTAACACCCTCTCACGTATATGTGAGAGCTTCAGCAAGTTTTCTCTTTAAAGAGTTTTCTCTGAGAGGTATGACTGGAAGACTTAATAAGCTTCAACAGTAGTATTCCGTGACACAGTCCAATGCTTTTGACAGATTGCAGAAAATAGCTGGAGCAGAATTTCATTAATTTAGGGAATTATTATATTATATGATATATTAAATTACTGTTTAGTGAGGTTGAAAAAACTCGCTACCTTAGATAGAGTGGAAATTAATGAAATAGGTCCAGACTTCAACGGATGAGTTAAAACAAATCCTTTATGTACCAGTAAATATTGGCAAATGAAGCAAGAAGGAAACAGTCTCTAGTGAAGGAATAATTAGCAGCAATAAATTAATTGAAAAATATTTGTTTTTTTATTATTTTTTGTGTTTTATAACAGGTACTTTTAATCAATGTATTTTTTTCTAAAATTGAACAGAACTATTTTTTTCCACTTGTGACTTGGATTTGTTATTGTAATAATAAAAAAAGTATACAAAAAATTAGTATTAGTCTTACCTTTGGTAAAGCCTCCAAAACAATATTCATAATAGCAGCGTCACCATATTGCTTATAGACAGCAGCCTTCATTCTCATCCTTTCAGCATCAGCTTTACCGATGCTAGCGATAGCAGACGCTTCGGCTGTACCGATCATTTTGATTCGTTCACTTTCGGCCTGAGCTTTTTGTACGGTTTGAGTACTAATATAAAAAAAAATTAATATAAATCATCTTTTATAATTGGATTTTGTGGTAAACTCACCCTTTTCCTTGTGCCAACATTTGCATCTTGTAGCTTTCAGCTTCGGCTGGTAGACGCACGGTGGCGTTCAGCTCTTTCTCCTTCCTGAGTACCTCCTGGGTCTCGATCTCGATTTGTTTCTTTCTCTCGACTACCTCAATTTGGATTTCTTCGTTTCGGATTTTTTGTCGGATTTTGGCTGCTTGGAGTTCGTAGGCCAATTGGGCTTGAGCTTTCTATAATGGGATCAAAATATGATATAGGTAAGTAGAGGCAGTGGTTGTGTGTAAAAACATAAGCCTGATAAGGGCTAACATTAAATTTGAAGCATTGGCTAAAGTCTGGCAATGGGCTACAAGATATTCTTTAACTCTTAAGCAGAACTACTATCTCTATGTTTTTGTTTGTATTTGCTACTTACCGCCGTATTAATTTCTTGATCGAAATTGGCACTTTGCAGCTTGAACATTCGGGCGTTATCTTCGATTTTTGTGTCGGTTGAATACTTAATGTCCATCGCCGATTTTTGACATTCTGCTTCCTAAAAATATATGAAAATGTGCCGAAAAAATCAAAATAAGAATAGAAGAAATGTTGGAGTCAAAAAGAAATTAATCAAAAATACAGGGTGTCTCAATAAGTTTATCCGAAAAAAATGTTTATTGTAACGTTGATCAAAAATAAGATGTTGATATTCTATAACGAGTGTGGTACGAATATAAGCGAAATTCTAGAAACTTCATTGAACAAGTACTCATTTCAAAACAAGAAAAGTAAGAAATACTATCTCACTGATTACGGAATGAAGTTATTGCTTTATCGGAATGCATATATTTCGTAGTAGTCGTACAAAAAAATTATTCTCAAACTAAATGGTGAAAAGGCTTAAGAGTGGGATAGTAGTTTATCTAAAAAAAAAGATACAACGAAGAATTGGCCTGCTGTTTGAGGATTACCAGTGTTGTCTCAGTGTATAATGGTGGAAGTAAGGGAAAGTTGCAAAAAATGAAACAGACTTACAAAAGGCAAATCAATGCTTTAGGTAATGAAAGAATATATTATTATATATAAACGCAACTGATATTCAAGGATTTACAAATCCTCTACTTCGGTATCAATCTATAAATTTCGATTATGCAGGTTTCGAAATATTACTCCAAAAACTCGAAATCCATGGATTCGAGAGTAGAAACTGCTTTCAGGTTTGAGCAAGAGGATTCACTCTGTCTTGTAATATGAAACGTTATCAAATCAGCGTTTTAAGTGGTATAATACTATAGGGTCCACCTTCTGAAACCCATTCTATTTCTCTTGTATTCTAATAACAGTGTCAGTTGTCAGATTATGTGGAAAATTTACACGGTGTGCTGAGGATGCAACAATTTGACGAGTACATTGGCTGATATTTTAATCGGCCTAGAAATCATTTGGGAATTTTGATGTATATATTATTTTACAGAAGGATTTATTAAGAAAACATTTTCGATTAACGGGGCGTTATGTCTTCAGGAATTGGTGGGCTAGAGAAGTTTATACACAAGGTGTCAATTTGAAAAGGTACCACCCTCTATATTTCTGCCCCTGTATAAAATTTAAAATTTTCCAAAAACACGTCAAATTTATTTTTCAGGGGACATTTTTTACGTTAGTTTTCAATCAAATTGCAGAAGCCCTCTGGCAAGAGCGGACATAACCTCTAAAATCTTAAATGGAAAAGGGGGTCGAGTGATACCTCATTTAAAAAATCTTTTCATTACTTTTTCAAAAATACCACATAGCCGACCTTTTAATTGAGAAGTTTGCGCAAAATTAAGCAAACATGATAGATTTCCTCAACTAGTACTTGCGTGGTAATCACTTTAGTAACGATTGACAAATTAGTTAAAAAGTTGTCAAAAACTTAAAAAAGTCGAGCGTTGTATGCTCTTAAGTATTTTTAAAAAAATGGTGTTTAATCTTGAGCAAAGAACGGAAATTATTTTTATTTACGGGAAAAGTTAAAGATGTGCAAGAAGAATCGCAGCAGTGTTTAAGATATCCTAATAGTCAATCATAAATATGTTTTGAAACTAATTGCTTTATGGAGTTTATGGAAACTGGTTTGGTTGCAAACAAAAAAAGGAAGTAACCGTCGTGTTTCAAGTGAAGCTGCACATCTGAAAGTTTTAGGCACCTTTAATGCAATGTTCTCTACATCACATCGCAGTGTGTCACGCCAGGTAGGAATGTCTCACGAAACAGTAAGAAAAGCACTAAAGTTACGTCAATTTCACCCGTATAAAATGCAAATTCTTCAAGAGCTCTTTGGTAACGATTTTGATAAAAGAATTGAGTTTTGTGAAATAATGACAATTTTATAAATGAAAACCAAAATATTTTACAGAATATTTGCTTTACTGATGAGTGTTCATTTTTTTTGACATGTCAACACACAAAATTGTGACGCTACCGGAGTAATGAAAATCCGCGAATTTTTTTGGGCTGGTATTATTGGAAATTCTATTAGAGGACCATTATCTATTGAAAAAAATCTAACCGGTGAACTCTACCTTAATCTGCTGGAAGACACAATATACCCCTTAATACGAGTAGTATCTAGCTTAGAAAATCAAACTTATACAGCGAGTAGTATGATTTTGCAAGAAAATTTAATAGACTTCCAACAAGATGGAGCCACACTATTTTCTTCCGGTTAGAGAGTGGTTAAATGATAGATTTCCTGGCAGATGGATTGGTCGACGGGAAGCAATTGAATGGCCACCATGATCACCCGATTTATCACCTTTAGATTTTTTTTATGAGGGCATGTAAAATCAAGTTTTTAAAACACAACCAATTTGGAAGATTTAAAAAGAAGAATCACAGCGGCGTGTAGACAAATCCAGGCAGAAGTTTTTTAAGATGTTAAAAAGGAGTTCGAGAGCAGACTTTATTACTGTTTGGAAAAGAATGGACTACATTTTGAACATTTTATAAATTAAAGAGTTACCTTTTTTTACTTTTTTATGTTCTCATTACAATCTATCTCATTACAAGTTATTACTTATAAAGTATTACCAAAAAGATTAAATACTTGTTTTTAAAAAGGTATCTTTAAATACCCCCCTTTCCATTTAAGATTCCAGAGGTTATGACCGCCCCCGCCAGAGGATTGCTGCAATTTGATTGTAAACTAACCTAAAAAATGTCCCCCTTAAAAATAAATTTGACGTTTGGAAATTTTTAAACTTTATACAGGGACAGAAATATAGAGGGTGGTACCTTTTCAAATTGACACCCTGTATAAACCCTGCAATGTAAAATACTCACAAATTATTTTTTAAATTATTGTTAAATCAGAACAAGTTATACCCAACTAATAAGTTCTAGAAACTACAGTGAAAGTAGACTTTTTGACGTACGGCGACTTTATGCATATAAATTATTAATAAAGCAGAAATAACATAAGTAGTGCACCCATTACAGGCTATAATAATTATTTTGCTGCATATAGAATTTATGCACAGGTAGCAATTGAGATTGCAAAGAAAACGTGCATTTTACTTTACTCACCTATTTGCAAAATTAACAGATAGGATCAAAATAACAAATATTAGAAATTTATTAGCTTTTAAAAATATTTTAAATTACTGAATTTTAAATTGTATACCAACTCAAGTAATATCATGTCTAGACTTTTTTACGTATGTGTCTAGACTGATTAGAAATTTAAATGTCCGAAAAGAAATTTATTTGTCCACTTACACTACTAAATATTAAAAAAAACTATAAATTACCATTGCTAGAGCCCCGAATAACCCAGGTACTTGACTCTTTGTTTGTAACGGACGTCAACTCTTGAATCTTTTATCAGTTTATGACCAAAAAAGTTTAAAAGAGGGATTAAAAGGTTGTTTGTTGCAAGGGCCTATTATGACGTTAAAAAATTTTACAGGAATCGTTTTTGTCATATAAGCCAATTATTACGTGTGGCTGTGTCAGTTTTTAAAATTAATTTTTGTAATTTACACTTTTGGCAAATGACTGCCAGTTTAACTAAATTTGTAATTGATTTATGACAGTTTACTTTAAGATTATTATTACGTAACAATAGGTTCATTTTATACATTTTTCTTATTTATGATGATTATAATAAGTACTTTAACTTTTTTCCTGTTAGTTATATTTTTTAAGGCAATTTTTTAACTGAATATATTTTGTCGCTATAGGGCTTAAGTAAAATCTGTATTGTTGTAACGAATTCATAATGAGTTACTTATTTTATTGGGTATTCCGTCACTCATAGCAAAAATCAATTTAGAAAATACCATCTCACACGCTCAAAAATTGAAAAGAAGAAGAAAATAGATTTATTTTATTTATACCGTATTTAAAAGATGTATATGATATTTAAAAGAACGTATTTAAAAGATGTGACATGCCGCCGCCTTTGAAAGTATCCAGGTAATATGACATTCTTTCAACAAGATAATAAATAATAGTAATCAAACTAAAAATTAGAAAATAATTTTTAATTACAAAGAGTTTCTATTACAGTAGTAGAAGGTCGGACAATCAATTATAATTAATTACTCTCAAACTTGCTCTCTTTCAAATAGAAATCATAATAAAAATTAAGTTATTGACAGAATAAGTCAAATCAAAGTAAAAAGCGCCTATATAAGCCCACTACAGGTTCTACAGGTGAGGCCATTACTTGTTTCCGGATTATTTTCCGAAATGTATAGCCAAAAACCGTTTATTATCCCTTATGTTTTATCTTTTATTATTATTCATATATCGAATTTAAAAATATAAATTTGCAATATATGCACTAAATTATTCAGCCTGGATGTGAGCAAGGGCCCTGGACCAAATGATCTTTCACCAGTTTTCCTTAAAAAGTGCAGTCTATTAGTCACCCTTCTTTTTATAATTTTCAACTTATCCTTGAACTCTGGTGAATTTTCTGGCTACTGGAAGACATGTTTTATAACACCAATTTTAAAAAGTGACAACTCACAAGTCAACAACTATAAATCAATAAATATTCTTAGTACCATCCCAAATATGTTAGAAGGATTTGTTTATAAGCTCCTTACACCTGATTTTCATGGTTCATTATTAAATCAGCAATTTGGTTTCATTGCTGAGTGCTCTGCTGAATTAATGATACCTTTCGTTATACTTAATTTAATTTAAGTTCGATAAGTTTTAAATACAATAATTTACTTGAGGTATAATAGATTTTTTTATATACCTAGGAGCTGAGGTTTAATCTATTATTATCTGAGCTCGTTTCTTCTTTTCAATAACCTAACTTTATTATGAATATTAAAATATGTAGTAGCTTGTGTACAAATAGTGAAACCCGTTGCCTATTATAATGTGAATAAACACTGCTATCATTTTGGCACATAGATTTAGATGTCTTCCGTGTCTTCCCTTCTTATATAGGATACACTTTTTAAACGTGTTTGTTTTTTCTTATTACTTACGTTGAGCTTTAGCGTAATAATTTCATTTATTATAGAACATATACACAATTTGGCAACTCCGACTGCATATATCAGAGAAATCAAGAAATGAAATGCATTTATTGGTAATAATGTGTCATTGAAAAACAATGTTTTATTTTATGCATATTAACAGAAATATTATACGTTACAATTGAAGCGATGTCTGCCCATTTTAGAAAATCTTTTCATCACTTCTTCTGAAGTTACCTCAATATCATAATTGATATTTAGAAGAGCCAATCCATTCAATCTTATTTACAGCATTGTAGTTCCGAATCAGATTGTGATTCGGCGCAAAGAAGAATTCAAAATATAACAAAGCACAACTGTTACTTGAAATAGTACTGCCATGAGAAATTGTCCAGGAAAAAGGTCCAGCTTTCAACAATTTTTTATTCTTTTCAAAGTACACTTCCTACTCAAAGTTTAAAATATTGCTAAAGTTACTAATCTACTTAAAGTCGACAAGACGCATGAAAATCTTGATGAGAGTTGTATAGATTGAGATTTTGTTTAACATTCAACAAATACTGCATAATATATACACAGGGTAAGGTTAGTATCTTAAGATTTATAAAGGAATTCCGACAGACTATACGGATGCATTTTCTTTGGTGGCCAAATGCCTTTTCAATATGATACGAATGACTTCGGCCAATAATAGAATAAGATAAAATAGAATGGAAGTTGCAGTAATATGTCGTAAGTGCCTCTCTTAAAATGGTTGTCAAGATAGTTTTGTTGAGAGATATACAAGGTGTTGTTCCCCGGTTAATCCAACATCCAAATATACGCCCAGAAATTTAGCCATTCCATATTCAGTCAAGGAATGATGTACAATCTTATTGTTGTGAAGTTAATACTTCAGGTTTTGAATTGATTAAACATGTGCAATTTGGTAAAAATAATTAAAATAGATTTTTTCTGAAGTTTTGGAATTAAGATTTGACTTCTATTGATAGTATTGACTTCTTCACCTTAAGAATAAAAAGAGTAGGTTATTTATAAAAATGAAAAACAACGTAGGGTCTAATACCGCTCCATTTGGAATTCTGAACTTCAAAAATTGTTGTTTGGAATTGCATCGGTTAGAATGGACTTATTGATCTCGATCAGAGAGATACTGGTCGAGAAGCTGAATGGCGTCATCTTGAAAATTATAGAAATATAGCTTTTTAGTTTTTTTTTTAAGTGGATGGTTTATGTGACGCAATCAAATACCTTTGTGTCTAAAAATGATGCAAGAGTATCAGAATATCAAACTCAAAAAATAGCTTTATTGTCCCAAACAGAGTTATTGCCAAAGCCTTATTAAATATAGGTCAGTAAAACTTAGGACTAATAGATATCAGAAAGCAAATAGAATTACAATAATTTCTTCAAAGCACACATACATATCTGGTAAGGACAAAGCATCATTAAAAAACTCGTCTAATGTATAATATGCCTTAGTAAGTAACAATCTTTTTAAGCGGTTTTTAAATTTTTAAATCTAATATAAGAGTTAAGTTTTCTTATATGAAGAGGAAGGTGATTGAAAATTTTCTTACCCATGTAAATAAAACAACTTCTCAGTTGCTCTGAATGTGGAATGTACAACCGAAGGGTGTATGTAAGACGCGTTCCAAACAAACTGCCTCCTACAATTTGCTGCTGGTGCTTTTTGGATACCATAATTATTGTTTCAAGTATATAACAAAGAGTCAAGATTCTATTGCACAAAAAGATGCCGACAACCTCATTTCACAAAGGGCTCTAATTGCTCTTTTTTGCAAAACAAATACTGTATTAAAAAGATAGTTGGCACATGATCCCCAGAAACAAATCGCATGGCGAACATGTGACTTGACCACAAGGGCAAGATAAGCATTTTTTGCAATGTAAACATCTAAGTTCTTAGAAATTATTCTAAGGGCATAGCAACCTGATGACACCCTACTGCACACTTTAATTATGTGTTCCTGAAATTTGAGTCTGCAATCAATTGTCAATCCAAAAAACACTGTGGAGTTCTAAATACAAAAGCCACACACTGACTCACACTAACATAAATAAAAAAATATAAAATAAAATAAGTTTACACCATCGTGTATCGTTATTGATTTTTTTAAATTTTATGTGGGTTTTGTATTTAGATAGGTCTGATGATGCCCTAATGCGGCGAAACGCGTAACCTTTAATAGGCGCTTGATTTATGAGACTTAGACTTTGAGTTTATTTTCTCCCTTCTTTGGTCAAAGTCGATTTGCACTACACCATTCCCTAATCATAAGAAAGTCAACATCCAAAAACATTTTCAGTTGGTAAATGTGTTTACTAAATGATGGTGGTGTCATCTGCAAGCATAGTAACCCTACCTTTTATGGGGAGCAAAGGAAGGTCATTAACATAAAGAAGAAATAATAACGGCCCCAGTATTGAACCTTGGGGAGCTCCTGTAGTAGTCTGTAGTTTTTCAGAACAATGACCACCAAAATTAATACTTTGGACAAGACCCGATAGATAGGAGCTGAATAAACCCAAAGAAGATCCTCCCTAAAACCACAATTCTCCATCTTCCACAACAGTATTCTGTGATCCACACAGTCAAAAGCCTTGTATATGTCACAAAACACTACTGCAGCAACTTCACCGGAATTAAGTGTGCTATAAAGAAATTGAAGAAGATCAAAAATAACCCGTGCTCTTGGTCTCTTGAAACCCAAACTGTGCCGCGCTTAGAATGTTAAATTTATTCAAAAAAGATATCATTCTCACCTTCACCAATCTTTCAACAATCTCAACTTATGCTAGGCAGGAGAGCTCTTGGTCGAAAATTAGAAGGACTGCTGCAGACTCCCCCCTTATGAATCGGAACAATAATAATTGCTTGTTTAAGGTAATCGGGAAATGTATTTGAAGTGAAAGATTCATTTAATGAATCTACAAATGCTTGAAGGGCGAAGAGTATCCTTAAAGAGGCATGATCCCAACCTGCTGATTTTTTTTTAGTTTTAACTTTCCTCTTAACATCTCCAAAATATTAGTAGGATTAAAGAAAAATATCTCCTCCACATTTTCATATTTCTTATAATCCTGAGCTGTATATCTACTAAAACATCCTTGGTGAGTTCAGAAGCAATGTTACGGTAGTAAGAGTTCAATGTGTCAATGCATGTAAATTGGATTCCAATTCAAGAGTTGTGCGGCTTTTCCCCATCAACTCATTAACAATATGCCATGTTTTTTTAAATTTATTTGGTGACTCATTAATTCTCCTACGATAGTACAAAGCTTTAGAAACAGCAATAGTGTTCCTGCAAATTCCCCTATAATTATTAAAATAGACCTGAAATGAATCATTGTCCATGGCAAATTTACGTATGTGATGCAAGGCTCTCATATTTTTCCCTGAAACTTTAAAGCCCCTTGTATACCATGGCTTGTCTCTTTTAAAATTTTTATTAACAATTGGGAAGGCTTCATTGAATTTGTTCAAGATAGAAAAGTAAAAATTTTTTAGTTTATTATCCGCATCCAAAACTCTATTCCAATTGGCTCCTTGGCAAAGAGATCCAAACTTTGTAAGATTACTCTTAGTATAAAGTCAGCCACACTTGTTTTTTATTTAATCTTGGGCTTTAAACATTGAGATATCAAATGAGCAAACATTATCGAGTAGAGAGGATGAATGATCTGTAATGCGTGTTGGTTGATCAACATGCATGCTCAAATTAAAGGATCGCAAAAGAATGCACAATGACATGGTGTGATAATGGTACTGATTCAGAAAGTTTATGTTAAAATCACCTGAAACAACAATATTAGCATTGACTGACAGATGTGACAATAAATATTCAAATTTTTCCAAAAAAAGATCACAACTCATAATTAATATAATAATAAAAATAAAAAGAAATCAAAATTTGCTATTGGGAGAAAAGAATAACTAGAAATGAAATCATTATGCAACAATATCATAGTGCCACCATGGCGGAACTCCTCTCGAGCAAATTTAGAGACCATAGAATAATCTGCCAATTCCAGAGGCTCACGAGGCTCAAAAACATCCAAGATTTTACTAGTGAAGAGGTCAATAGCTTAGGTGGACTTGTTTTTCCGAAATCCAAATTGATTTATGGTGAACAGTTTGTTGAAATGGGACGATAATTGATTCTTAAAAAGAGGTATTATCTTTATAGCATATAAGGTGATTTATTTCAAAAAGATTATTTTTAACTTTCTCTCTTTAAGCAGCAGAAAACTGCATAAACTTTATTAATTTAATAATCTTCGATTCCCAAGAACAAACATGTTAGTCATAGTGCAGACTTAATTTCAGACACTCTGTATAATATAATGATTTTTGCCAACTCTCCTATTATTACTATAATTTACCCTAATCCCAGCATCCCTATTCGCTTCTGCAACCCCGGCATCAGCGTCCCTCTTGACCATGGCAGTTTGTGCCTTGCCCAACGACGTCAAGTACTGGACGTCGTCATAAACATCTTTGATGGTGAAAGATAAAATTTCGATGCCCATGCGGCCCACGTCCGGTGCCGCTACTTCTCGCACTAAAGCAGCGAATTGGTCCCTGTCCCTGTATACTTCTTCTACTGTAAGAGTTCCTATAGGGAAACAAAAAATAAAATTTAATTTAACGCCGCAAATGACATTTAGAAAGTGTGTTTTGTATTAAAAAAAGTTAACCCGTATTTTTATACATAAAGAAGGGCCACAATACAACTGCCCCACTAACTCTCCTATTTTAACATTAGGTATACATTCAATAATGATTTTTATGGAATTTAGGTTTGTAACGGTTTTAAAGGAGGCCACGGACAATGACGAAATAATACACATAATTATTATTGATTATATTACAGTTTGGTGGTCGCACTTGACTATTTTAATGAAATAGGCTTGGAATTTTTTAATGTTAAACTTTTTTTAAATACGTCTCTATGTGAACAATAACTGAAATTAATAGAGTTTGAGAGTAGTTAGAAAGGAACTACTACCCTCGGTGGTCTCATTTGCATCTTTTTTGTAAAAGGCATTAAAGCAAATACAGGGTTTTACGAATTGGTAAGTAGGATCTGTAACACTTTATATTTTTCGATTTAATTGATATGAAAAATAGGAAATATCTACTTTAGCACTCAAATTATTTTCTAAAGGACATAAGCTGATGGTTTATCTTTTTTGCCTCTTGTAAAATATTCATTTAATGTTTAGTTTACAGCATTCACCTTTGAATCTGTAGCAGCCTATACATCTAATTTATTATTAAAAAGTATTTCCTAATAATTAACAAAACACATAATTGAGAAACTTTTCATTGAAAAAAATATTTCAAGACTTACTCGCTAATCATAATATTCTTGTTTAACGAACTAAATAATATTTTTATAAGTAAACCATTTTTTATTATTATTGGTAATGATGTTCCACAATAACAACCACAATTCTCTTTTTTAATGTCCATATTCGTGGATAATACAACTGGATTTAATATGTTTTCGCAATTTAAATGTTTAATCAGATGATTCTAATGGCTTAAAAATTTAAGAAATAAGATTTATGAACTAATGTCCGCTTTTTTCTATGATAAAAACCTATTTCAATATGCCTTCCTAGCTCATTCAATGAGCTTCACTTGGATATCATTTTTTAGACTCCATCTCCTCGTGACTGTAAGTCTCATTGGAGCCCTTAGTGACCAAGGTATCTTCAAAGATTTTTTATAAAATTATCAGTTAAAACTAAATTTAAGTCATAAGTTCTTAATTCAAATTAAAAGTTCTTATTTTTTTTTTAATTTCCAAGATTGCCAAAGGATGGAAGCTTTGCAAGAATGTGAGGATAATCAATTTTATTCATTAAAATCTCATAATCAAAGATCAGTATGGTACATTGCCGATCTTAATAGGTTGATTTTTTTCACAATAAGATGCTGGATAATATCGGAAATTTCTAAAAAACACGTATTTAAGAAATTGGCTCTATAGCTTTATAACAAACCTTGTATTGTGGAGAGCATATTATATTTTTATACTTCAACCACTTTCAAACGTGATGACACTTTCAAAAAGCTTTGGACAACAATAAAAAGTTTACCGGGTCTTACGATGAAACCCAGTGCGTCAATCAATATATTAAAATTTTATGATATGTAAAATTCTGATTCCTTCTTACTGTTTATCATTAGTATTCTTGACAGTTACGAACTAGTTAATTTAACCTGCGCATTGGTTTTATTTCATTCTTCAGAATAAATGTAGCATCAGATTTAATGGTCTAAAGGAGAAGTAAATGATATTGATGCAGAAATCAAAAATATATATATCTATTTGTCTTTATTGCAGCAATTTTATATTCAATATTAATAAATTAAGGGACAAAGACGAATGAACGCATTATTCGAAATTTTTTCTAGTAAATTTAGAGCATGAATTATCAATTTATTTGTTTTTACAAGAATTATTTTGTTATTTCAGACAATATCTAAATACGGTTTTTACTCAACAAAGTTAAATAGTAATTTGTCAACTATGTACTCATTGATATATAGGTGAGTACAGTTTTGTTGAAGTTATGAAAAATATATAAATCGACCTTTGAGAGGACAATTTGGAATTTGTTCCAAAAATTCGAGCTGAACCTCGAAACCCATCGGAGTGCTTTAAGGAATCATATTTGTACTTCAACTGTCATGACTCAAAAAGTGTCGACATCAAAAAGTTTATCAGTTCTTACAATGAAACCCAGTGCCTCATCCAATCTATTAAAATAATAATCTGTATCTTTCATTATTTTTCTAGTATGCGCATTGGATATACATTATTCTTTAGAGTAAATGATTTATCAGATTTAATGGTCCAAAGGAATCGGCAGTAATACTGTTTGACAAATTTAGATGTACTTTGTAATCAATCTTATCGCTTACCATCTCATCAATTAAGTGAATGTCACTTAATTGATGAGAACTAAGTGAAATCTCATATACCGCTGATTTTTTTTTTAGATTTTAGTTTTTTTTAGATTCTGGTGGGATCATATTAATTCACTAATTATTTCAGCTGGATAAAACATTATGTAGGAAATTTGATTCCTACATAACGTTCTTCTTTCATATCATTTTGATGTTTTGTTGCGAATCTTGTCATTGTATTATCGAAAAATCATTGGAAAGGGTAATAATATTACTCCAGAAAGAAGCAGTAATAAAATCGATTCCTCGTATTTTCACCCTAATTAGAAATTAGACAAATACTCAATTTGATTGCTAATATATTTGTTCTAGTTTTCCGGTTAATAAAAATGGCATTAAAACTGCATTAGTATAGATGACACCATAGACTTTATTTACATCAAAGTTATCAATCATTAACTAACTCACTCTAATCGACTTGATACTCAAGGATTTCTCCTTTAATTTATTTGTTTACCTAACTGTCACCAAATTTAACTCGATATGCATGCATGAGTATGCAGAAATCATAAATGTTTCCCCATTATTTTGGCAATTTTATATTTTGCACGCATTTATCAGCAGTTTGAGCAAAAATTAATTGAAGGACAGGCATGAACGAACACATTAACCTGAGCATTGGTTTTATTTCATTCTTCTAATTTATTTGTTTTAAGATGAATTTTTTTTATTTTAGAAGATGTCTAAACGCGCTTTTCACTGAATAAGTGAAGTTAAATATTAATCTGTCAATTAAGTACTCATTAATTACCATAGGTGATTACAGTTTTGTTGAAGTTATGAAAAATCTTTAAATCGACCTTTTGAGAGGACAATTTGGAATTTGGTCCACAAATTCGAGTTGAATCTGTATTAATATCGAAACCCATCGGTGTGCTTTAAGAGATTGTATTTGTACTTCAAGCATCATGACGCAAGACTTTCAAGAAGCTTTAGAACACTCGACATTAAAAAGTTTATCGGTTCTTACAATGAAACCCAGTGCCTCACCCAATCTATTAAAATTATAATCTGCAAAATTCTTCTTTCATTATTTTCCTAGTATGCGCATTGGATATACATTATTTTTTAGAGTAAATGATTTATCAGATTTAATGGTCCAAAGGAATCGGCAGTAATACTGTTTGACAAATTTAGATGTACTTTGTAATCAATCTTATTGTTCACCATCTCATCAATTAAGTGAATGTCAAACTAAGTGAAATCTCATATACCGCTGATATTTTACTTAGTTTATTTACCTAGATTCTGGTGGTATCATATCAATTAACTAATTATTTCAGCTGGATCAAACGTTATGTAGGAAATTTAATTCCTACATAACGTTCTTCTTTCATACCATTTTGATGTTTTGTTGCGAATCTTGTCTTATCGACGTCTATAATTATCTTGTATTTTCGAAAAATCATTGGAAAAGGTAATAATATTACTCCAGCAAGAAACGGTAATAAAATCGATTCCTCGTATTTTCACCCTAATTAGAAATTAGACAAATACTCAATTTGATTGCTAATATATCTGTTCTAGTTTTCCGGTTAATAAAAATGGCATTAAAACTGCATTAGTATAGATGACACCATAGACTTTATTTACATCAAAGTTATCAATCATTAACTAACTCACTCTAATCGACTTAATACTCAAGGATTTCTCCTTTAATTCATTTGTTTACCTAATTGTCACCAAATTTAACTTGATATGCAAGCATAAGTATGCAGAAATTATAAATAAGTGTTTCCCTATTATTTTGCACGCATTTATCAGCAGTTTGAGCAAAAATTAATTGAAGGCCAGACATGAACGAACACATTATTTGCGATTTTTCCTGATAATTTTAGAGCATCAATGTCATCATTTAATTGTTTTTAAATGAATCATTTTTTTTTATTTTAGAAGGTATTTAAATATGGGTTTTAATGAATAAAATAAATATAAATGTGTTATATCTTAATATGTACTAACTGATTACCATAGGCGATTACAGTTTTGTTGAAGTTATGAACAACCCTTAAATCGACGTTTTGAAAGGACAATTTGTATTTGGTCCAAAACTTCAGGCTGGATCTGTATTAATATCAAAACCCATAGGATAACACAGGATAACACATAGGAAAACCCATAGAGATCGTATACAGGGTGGCGCACCGAAAACTTTCCACACCGAATTTCTCCGAGAATTCGTAAAAAATAAAAAACACTTGCACCCGATTTTTGATTTAAGGGGGACAACATAATCTCGCATTTATAAGCCTCTACCATCAACGCCTACAGCTACCCTTAAAATTTTAAATGGGAACTGGGGTCGAGTAATATCTTATTTTAAAGGTCTTTTCATGTGCGATTTAATGGTAAATCGCTAATTAAGATGTAAGATAAGTAATGATAATAATGGCGAAGTTTTAACTTGCTGTTTTCAGATTCCGTGAAATCACAGCTTATCAAAATTTTTAAAAATGGATTTTATTTTTATTCGTCAATGTAATACCCGGAGTACGCTGTTTCGAGCTAAAGTAATAAATTATACTTAAAAGACCTTTTATATAAATTATTAGTTCAACATTTTTAGATTTTAAATGAATGAATTTAAAAGTCTAGGGGTGACAAATTAGGAGATCAAGTAGGCCATTCAGTTGGACCTTTACGTCCAATCCATCTTCCATGAAAATTTTCATCCATAAATTGCCTTACAGGAGACGCATAATGCGGAGGTGCTCCGCTCCGTCTTGCTGAAAGATTAAATTTTTTGGTCCATGGCGCTCATCTTCCTCAATGGCAGTAACTAATGCTGGCTCAATAGTAGTTTCCAGTAACTCTAACTAACTAACTAAGGTATAGACCTTTTGCCTATTAAATTTGCAGGTAAGAAATATGGTTCAATAATGCAGTTGCAGAAAATTCCAGCCCATACATTTAATTTTTCGGTGTATTGGATACGGACTTCCCTAAATAAACTATGGGTTGAAAATAGCTGACCAATAGCTACATTAAGAAAAAAGCTCCATTTATCATAAAAACAAACATAAATTCTGGGTTGTCATTGATTCGTTCACTCATAGTTTCGCAAACCTGTAAATGGCGGTCATCATCATGCTTGTTAAGTTCTTGCACTAGTTTAATTTTGTAGGGATGAAACCTATATATTTTTTAAACCCTTTGGACACTTCTACGTGAAACACCTAATATTTCTCTCACTTTCCTTATACTGAGTGTGGGATCGTTTGCCATATGACCCAAAAATGCAACTTCAACAGGTTTATTTAGGACTAGATTTATCACATTTCTAGGTTTGTTTAAAACTGATCATGTTTCACGAAATTTTGCTACTAACTTTATAACGTACTTATGGGATAAGTGTTGCCTCTGGATGTAATTCATCGTAGGACAATGCAGTTATTCTAGCACAATCGTTATTTCGAAAGAAAATTTCAATGATTTCAACTCTCTCTTCATTTAAAATCATTTTAAATTAAATATTTGACAAAACGAAAATATCGCAAACTTAAAAGTCTCATACAGTCAATTTAAGGTAGACTAATAACTAGCAATATTTTAAATAGAATGGTAATAGTCCAACATTTCTAAGTAATAGTGTAATAATATTTGGTGTCATTTTGGGTATTAAGAGTACTAAGCATAAACGTATGAGTATTCAGTACATTAAATAAAAATTGACAAATTTGTTTAAAATTAGAAATCAGGCTTCACTTCACCAGTACAGATAACAGAATCAAATAATATGTTTAGATATTTCTTAAGTTTAAAGTAGCTTTTCAAAGATTTTGATTATGAGTTTTAACTTATAAGGTATTACTGGACTCCAGTACCGATTTAAAATTTTAAAGGTATTTCACCCCCTCGTAGAGGTTGTTAGTAAAGGTTTATATAGCAAGATTATTGGGTCCTCCTACAATCAAAAACCGATGGGTGCGAGCGTTTTTTGATTTTTTACGAAATCTCGGAGAAATTCGGGGTTTAGGTTTTCCGTGCGCCACCCTGTATACTTTTATACTTCAAACATCAAGACACAAGACTTTCAAAGAGCTCCCTCAACATTAAAAAGTTTACCGGTTCTTTCAATAAAACCCAGTGCATTATCCAATATGTTAAAATTATATTACTCGCAAAATACTGATTCCTTTTTACTGTTTATTATGAGTGCTATTGACAGTTAAGACCAAATTAATTTAATTAAACTATTTAATGCATTATTTTCGTAGTATGCGCTTGGTTGGTTTCATTACATTATTCAAAATAAATGTGACATCATATTGGCTGGCATAATGGCCCAAAGGAGTTGTATGTGATATTGTTTGACAAGTTTGGATGTGCTTTATTATCACTCTCACTGCTCGCCATCGCACTAGAATGTCAATCTAACTGAAATCTCATATGCCGCTGATATTTCCTATACGGATTTTGGTTCTGATGGGAACATGTCAATTCAGGAATTATTTCATCTGGATCGATATTCAAGCTAATGCTATCCTTGTTCTTCTTTCCCCTCATTTTGATGTTTCCATGTGAGCTTGTCATTTTATAATTGAAAAATCATCAAAAAGGTGATAATACTACTCTAAAAAGAAACAATAACTAAATCGATTCCTCGTATTTTTACCATAACCTGTATACCCTATCTAATTTAATTGTTAATATATTTACTCTAGTTTTCCAGTTATAAACCTCAAAATAAAACTGCATTAGGATTGATGACACTATCGACTTTACTAACATTAAATTTATCATTTATTAACTAACTCACTCCAATCGACTTAAACTCAAGGATTTTTTATTTTATTTATTACCTTATTGTCACCAAATGAAACTTGATATACAAGTATGACTGCAGAAATCATATTGGCAATATTTCCCCATTATTGTGGCAATTTTATATTCTGCACGCATCCATCAGCACTTTGGCGAAAAATAAATTGAAGGACAGACCCGAACGAACGCATTATTCACAATTTTTCCTGCTTCCGCCCGTTACGGTTGGTAAATAGGATTTTTGTCAAATAACAAAGTCTGATAAATCATTTTTTTTTTTCAAATAAAATATTGGGCTAATGTGGTCTTAAACTATTCCCGTATATTTATTTAATAATTCTTCTTCTCATTTACTTTCTATGATACATTCAATATTGTGTTAAATATTTTAAGGTTAAGGTCGCCTTTAGTAAATTACCGATTGAAAAATTCCGTATCGTAAATAGATTTGAAATAGTTTTTCGGCCATATAAACAATGTATGTTTTTATGGAGGACACTATTTTTAGGTCGCGGGACCTGATAGCAATTTATAATGAATAATGGGCTTATCATTAAATATTCAAAGAGCTTAATATAGGAAGGATGCTTTTTTTGTAGTTTGTATGATTTAGCCTTGGATACTTTTACCGATAACGCCTCCTTAATGTATATTAAACAATACGTTGTTAATAGTTCAGTTTTTCCTTATGATATCACTAATTTTATGTCTATGTGATGGCCATTTCTGGTCACATAATAGACATAATAGTGACGTAGATGATTTGAATGTGGGTATGGCAGAGGGATCATTGGTTTGATCCTTTGCTCTATTTGCTCTATGTCCAGAGCCTGAAGCACTGTGTAAGTGCTGGCTTAAACGCTTAAAAGCTAGATACTTTATGTTTGCCGACGACACAGTACTATTATTTTTAGTCAAAAAAATGCTTAAAAAAGAAATAAACTGTGATTTAGAATGCTACTATAAAAGTGGCTTTCTTATAATATAAAAGCTTCGTATTATAAACACTACAAAAACTGTATATATGGTCATAAATAATAAAAATAAGTCAAAATGTGATAATAAACTTAAACAAATGACAGACTATAAATATCTTCATTTAAACATTAACAATAAACTGAGTTAAAATAATCATGTACAAAAAATTAGTAATAAAATATCTCCTATGCTTGGGGTACTAAAAAGATGTTCTCACATGTTAAGCAACAAGACAAAAAAATTATTGTAGAACATTTCATTGATCCTCATTTGAGATATCTTATGATATGTTCCAAGATATTTACTGAATAAAATTCAATGATTTAAAAATAAAGCAGTGAATGTCAACAAATTTATAAAATAACCGACTTTTTGAGTATAGAACAACTAAAAATTTATGAATAGTTTGAATTTATAAAGTGTATAAAGCTACATAACATAAAACCAATTTTGAAGAAAAAATACTACCAATTAGATTCTGCCATCGATATGATTTACGGAATAAGAACTTGTTAAAAAATTCATTAGTGAGGACTAACATATTACGAAACTCTCCAATATATGGTTATATTGATTACGTTATTATTATTAGAAAATGTCAGAACTGGGAAATAAATAAGTAATTCAAGCAGTTTATATCTCAATATTTAATACGATTTACTAAGTATATCTAGCTTATTAAGGATAAAGTATTGCAAAATTATTATATTTTTTTTTGTTTTAGGACGTACCTATTTTTTATTTAAAAGATGTTATCTCTGGTGCCAGTTTTTGTACAATATTCTTGGGTCATCAATAAAGATTTGTAAAAAAAAAATTAATGAAAATACCGCTTCGTGCCAGCGTTACTCTCGCTCACTAAAAAGAAAAGACCTGAACCAGGCGCAAGTACAAACAACGCGTCAATGGTCTTCCGACCCGTCAACATTGATTTTCCAGATTCGAACCACAAACTTTCAAGGATTGACCTTGTGATTTGTTAATGGTCATAGCGAATGCAAGACGGATCGAAAATTGAAGTCTTTTAAACTCAAGCTGCATATTAGTTGCGATCATCGGGATCCTTGAAATAAGATCTTCCTCACCTCCGAACTTTCCTTTGAGTATCGTCGCGTAAATCACATTGTTCATCAATTTACTTACTACCAAATGCGAGTAATATCCACAAACCATACTAATACTGCTGATTAGGGCTGAGACTGTGTATTTAATTTGCGTACCGTTGCAAGTTTTAAGTTTTGGTGGTTTTGTTTCGAAGCATGAATACTACGGAGCCAACCTTTAGGCGTAAATTGTGCGGTGGTCAGCCAGGCATATCCAAGGAGTTTAAAAATTCAATTGGATAGCTGACGGCTTCATCTTCATTTGTTACATAGTCAATGGATTTGAATGAATGCATTGTTCCAATAATATCGTTCTGAATTATGTAGTTTAGGTCATCTACATCTTTATTCTTTGCCGGTAAAATTGCTCGCTTACTCAACCATTCATTATTTTTGTAGTTAGTAATGATGTTTAAGAATACTTTGTTGATGAGTTCGTATTTGGATGAGACAAAGTTACAGAAATTCTAAGGAAATAAAATCAATCCGCTCGATTCGTCGACAGGTATTCGACCATTACCGATAGTCAGCAATTGATTAGAGAAATCTTCAGCAGATGTATCATTAAATCAAATGCAAATCTCACGTTTGTTGTCAGTTGAAGTTTCTTCACATAGCGCCATAGATTCAATTATTTGAGGTAAGTGTTTATTTCGTCGGCAGCCGTTGATTTTGAAATTACTGGCAGTGTTTGGCGAAAATGGCGAGATAGTAAAATTATTGCGCCTCTAAAACATCTCGAGTCATTGCGTATATCTTTCAATGTTCGGTTGTTTTGTGAAGTGCTTCTGATGCGTGTTTATGCGCCATTGTGCATTCGTCCCAAATGATGATTTTCGATGCTGATAAAAAATATGCGGAGTTTTTTTCAAATATTACATATTAGTTCTTTAATATTTTGAAGATTTAACGGCAATTTTAATGCTAAATGAGCCGAACCCTATCCTTCTAACAATGTGGCTGCCTTTCCAAGCAGCTGCAAGAGCAATGTTGGATCTCGCACGAACAGTAGATAAAACTAATGTGAGAAATATGACTTTAACTGAGGAATGTTTTACGAGTTTCACCAGGGGCATCCAGGAAGTATAAACCACCATTTTCCACCATCAATTGCCTTCATTAATGCATCATAAACTTCCTTTTGTTGGGGATTCAACAGTGGTACATTCTTTTGAACTACTAAATCTAATTCCTGGTAATCATATTTACGTTCCCGTTCCAATTCTCGATTAAATGCGTCATTAATTTCACGATTTGGCGCTGGCATTCCTAACCTGATATTTATACCACAGGTTAGATAGTTTCGATGGAAAGCATGTCGATATTATGATAGCAAATAATGTGCGTATCTTACTTGGAGATAGAAAGATAATGACTTCAACGATTGTCGTATCCTAATGGGTATGGTTTTCTAGAAAGTCGCAACAGTCGCAAATAGAAGCATTCATCATTCTTTGAATGAACGGTATACGACCAAGAGCATCAGTAGAACATCCGGATAACCAGGAACATTCTCTACTTAAGCATAGATAAAATTACCACTAGCTGTCATTTGCGTGTTGTTATTCCATGCCAGATGCGTTTTTGTTATACCGCGGTTTATAGTGACTTCACGGAAACAAGATCGAACGGGATAAAAAGTATCCTATGTCCATCTCCTGGTTTTAAGCCATCTCTTCACCAATTTTCGGCCAAATCGTTTCAGCGGTTATTATGTTATAAAAGTGATATTATATATATATATATTTTAATTTTTTTTTTAAGTTAAGTTTTTGATAAAGAACTAGCTTTACTTCAAAATCAGGGCAGAAAAGAGTGAGAAAGAATATTAATTCTCGCCATAGTTTCGGAATGCGTATCTATGGGCCCAAAATTAAATTAAGTCTTGTAAATTTTCATACTTTTATGATAGTATTCTTATACCTTTATGTTATGTGCAACTTTGGCCAAGATGCAATATTAAAATTTTAAATTAAAAGGGAGTGTTGAAAGAAAACCTATTGTTTATATTTTTAATAATATACATTTTAATTTATTTTGCCTTGCCTAAGTGTTAAGGATTTTAAACTTCTTTAATTTCAATGTAAAACATTGTTCGTAAGAATTATGCGGGTCCGTCGCCATCTAATTAAAAATTTAGTTAATTTTACGTAAATTATTTATTTTAAAAGATATTTAATATCAAAACCCATCGGGGTGCTCCCAGAGATCGTATATATACATTTATACTATAACCGTCATGACTCAAAAAGTTTACAAAAGTTTTAAGTTAAACACTTAACATGTGTTTCTTACAATGAAACCCAGTGCCTCATCCAATATATTACTAATATCATATGATCCGTAAAATACTGACTCCTTTTTACTACTTATCGTTAGTACTGTTAACAGTTACTTCATTTAACTAAACTATTGACCTCATTATTTTTGTAGTATATTTTGTATTGATTTCACATCATTCAAATTCAAATTTTCAAATTGAAACGTTTTTTATTTGTCCAAAAATACATTACGTAGTAGAAAAGATAATACAAAATGTACTTAGATAAATACGGAACATTTCACTATTCTGGATATCCGATACACCAAATCATCACAAAGAGAAATCGGTGCGAAATGATCCTACAACCAAAGTATATAGATTTTCAGTTAGACTGTGCTACAACCTAAATAACCTAAAACGAAGTACAAAAGAAGGTATCGACTTCTATCCATTAAAAAATAATAATACTGTAGATTAAGTACAGGTATGTAAGGCGATGAGGAAAAAAGCAGGATAAAATATGCAGGAGACGGCGCATGTTTTGTCAAAAATGCAAAAATTACATTTGATATAGTGCTATTTAGATCGGTGTGCGGAAAAATAAATCAAATAACTGAAATCAATTATACTTAACTCGTCAATGAAATAATCCAATGAAATATTTTTAAAAGGATTCCGTAGAATGCCACTGTATACCAAAGTTGTCTTAATTTTGCAAGAAACACATTATAATCGAGAGTGTCAAATGATATATTTGGTCTTGCTAAAATCCAGAAGCCCCAAGCATGTAACACTATATTTTCCTGATTTAATCTAATGTCAATTAATTTAACGAGACACGCACTAATATTTTTCAGGAAACCAGACTGGCAACTACGAATAATGGAGAATTTATCTAAAAATGACCACATTTGTTCACAAATATGCTGTTCTAAAATCTTACTAGATATTGCTAATAAAATACTTATTATAGGCTTCTTTCAATTCGTGTAGATCATTGACTTTTTATAGTAGTATGATAATCGCTTTTTTCCAAAGCTCAGGAAAAACATTTTCATGAATATACTTATTTGTTATACTTAAAAGAGTATCTTTACAGAAAGGCAAACACAATTTTAAATTCCTGATTGTTATACCATCCTCTCCACTTGCTTGACTTTTCATTGAATTTATGTGGCGATTCAAACTAGGCTCATCCAGTAGATTAAAAATCAAGGATGTAGTTACATTCTCATGCCGACCAGGAAACTTTTTAATTAAGGATTGTATCAACAGCTGTATTGCAATAAGCATAATATTTTTTAATATTTGCTGCATTAGACAGCTCTAGTGGGATTTTAAAGTTATAAGCCAGATTTAATCGTTTTGGGTTAGTCCAAAAATCCTTACCAATTTTTTGCAGAGAACTGATTAAAATATGTAATTTTTTCTCTAGTAATAGCATACTTAGTATAATTTCTCAAACCACGATAATACATTAAACGAGCTTTATTCCGTAAATTCGTTAAATATTTAATATTATCGGTGATCCACGGAACAAATGCCTTCTTATTGATCTTTTTTCTAAGGGGTGCATATTTATTGATGAGATAAAAAAATGTTTTAAAAAAATCTTTCTTTTTTATTTACGTTATTTGAGTATTTAATATTTTCCCATGGTAACTGCATAGCTTCCCATTGGAATGCTTCATATATCAGGTTTGAGTAATTCCGAAAATTAATATAATCTTCACGGATTTTGAAGGCTAGATTAAAAGAGTTCTAGATAAGACAATGACCGTTCAAAGCTCTGACAGGTAGTGATTTAGTAGCTAAAGGCAGAAAGTTATTACTTTGAGTATAATTACTGATATTTATATGAGTAGGCTCTAAGATACGCTGATTAAAACTTTCTAGTATTTTGCTAAGCTTAAGTTGAGAATTAGATGTGTGTGAAAAACGAATATTAAAATCACCGGTGAAAATTCGTCAAGTGTAAATGTGTCAGATTTAATGTTCAAGGAGTTATAAGTGATATTGTTTGATAAATTTGGATGTGCTTTGTTATCACTCTCATTGGTCGCCATCTCACCGAAATGTCAAACTAACTAAAATCTCATATACCTCTGATATTTTAGTCTCGTATACGGATTCTGGTTCTAGTGGGAACGACATATCAATTCAGGAATTATTTCATCTGCATCAAATGTTATGTAGGAAATCTGATTTTCGCTAATGTCATCTTTGTTCTTCTTTCGTATCATTTTGATGTTTTTTTATGAATCTTGTCATTCTATAATCGAAAAATCATTGGAAAAGATAATAATATTACTCCAAAACGAATCAATAATAAAATCGATTCCTATTATTTTCACCCTAACCAGTGATTTGGCAAATACCCAATTTAATTATTGTTTATATAGTTATGTGCTCTAGTTTTCTAGTTATAAAAAGTAAATTAAAGCTGCATTAGGACTAATGACACTATTGACTTTACTAATATTAAATTTATCATTAATTAACTAACTCACTCCAGTCGACTTAAATTCAGGGATTTTTTATTTAATTTATTTGTTTATCTTATTGTCACCAAATTAAACTTGTGATGTACATGCACGACTATGCAGAAAGCATATTAGCAATATTTCCTTCTTAATGCGACAATTTTTATATTCTGCACGCATCCATCACCAGTTTGGCGAAAAATACATTGAAGGACAGACGCAAACGAACGCATTATTTTTCGTGGTTCGCCCCTTTACGCTTGGTAAATAGGATTTTTGTCAAAGAACGGAGTCTGATAAATTATTTTTTTTCTTTTGGGGAAACCCTAAAAGGCACTTACATAAAATGATAAATGAGCTTTTGTTGAAAACGGTTTTTTTGACAGCAAGTAAAAAAATGTAAACTATATAAATGCACCATTATAAACATTTTTTACGCTTTTCCAAACTTGACATTTTACAAATAAAAAAGTGGGCTAGACCACATTAGACTATTACCATATCTTTAATTATTAGTTCTTCTTCTCGTTTACTTTCTAGCATACATTCAATATTGTGTTAAATATTTTAATGTTAAGGTCGCCTTTAATCGTTAATTTACTAACGAATGAAACATTCCATAACGTAAATAGATTTGAAATAGCTTTTCGGCCATATAAACAATGTTTATTGTTATGCAGGACACTATTTTTAGGTCGCGGGACCTGATAGCAATTTATAATCAATAATGGGCTTATCAATAAATATTCAAAGAGGTTAATACAGGAAGGAAGCGTTTTTTTGTAGTGTGTATGGTTTAGCCTTGTATACTTTTACAGATAACGCCTCCTTAATGTTTATTAAACAATGTGTTGTTAACAGTTTAGTTTTTTCTTATGATATAACTAATTTTATGGCTATGTGACGGTCAAAACAAAATGTATGTGTTTTAGTATTCTTAACACTCGTCAATATGAAGCTGATAAATATAAAATGCACACTCTTCCTTGTTTGTTAAAAGAATCTTCATGTGAATGCACACACACAATAAAAATATTAAAAGTTTTAAATAATGAGGAATTATAATGGATCAAATTATTAATTGGCATAAACATATAGAACAAACACAAAACTGCGAAAATTAATTTTTAAATTTTATCAAATTAGAAACTGTATGTCAATTAAAATTTTAAAACTAATATACCTTATTGCATTGGCTGAATCAATAATTAGAGATGGTTTGACAATACACCCCTTTATTGAATTTATTCAACAACTTTAAATATTTTTATTATTACCCACAGATATCTGTTAAAAGTCATATTAAAAAAATGCTAGATACTCAACTAAACACTTATTCCAGACTATACAACAATAATATGTTGAATCAATTCTTTTATTAGTGTACAAACATCCTGGCTTAAGACAACAAAATACTTCATATAAGAAGCACATCTGCGGAGTCTGAAGATTTCCTAAAACGAGAAACCAAAGATTTGTTACGTATATTGGTCCTAAATTTTATAACGTTCTCCCTATAGAAATTAGACGCATCCACAACAGAAATCTATTGAATAAAAAAAATTCAAAACTTTTGAGTCATAGCTTTGAGATGCTTGATCTTAGGCAGATGCATCTCAGGTGCAAATCTGAAATGCATAAAATGCATTTTAGATTTATACGAAATAAATTAGCTATGTAACTCATATTCTGTTATTAGATAAGTTGGGCACTATTGTTAAAATAGAATTAGAAAATTAATATTATAAGTGATGGGTGTACGACGGCTGTAAAATTTACTTGTATACACACAGAAATGATTATCTAGGTGTACAACTATTATTTGGATAATTTGCTAATGTATCGCTTTTTCCTAATATACTTCAATATAAAAAAAAAATTAAATTAAATAGTGCCTCAAGCCTGCGTTTGGCACGACTATTATGAAATATATGCATTTCGATATAGGTTAAAGGGAGATTTGTAAAAAGGCCTATTAGATTTTTAATATAAATTAAAAATTAAGAAAATTTAGGATTTCCCTTTAAACTTTTTCTAATGTCAATATAAACAATGTTAGTAAATATCAAGCTGGTCAGTGGCCTTTTAATTAAAAGCCATGAATCACCAATTTTCTTGTTTTAACATGAATTATTTATTTATTTTAGAAGATATTTAAATTAGATTTTCACTGAATAAATTTAAATATAAATAGCTCTGATAACTATGTACTAAGTGATTACCATAGGCGATAACAGTTTTGTTGAAGTTATGAACAACCTATTACATTGACCTTTTGAGAGGACAATTTAGATCTATATTAATATCAAACCCATCGGGGTGCTCATAGCGATTGCTCGGAATAGATATTTGCGATTATTGGCAAATGTGTGGTCATGAAGAACACAGAACGCTGTTACGGATGCTTTCGATATCGAAATATGGTCCAATGTGGAAAATGAACAATAACAGAAATTGAAAATAATAGAATATTGAAAATGAGTGAAGCTAAAATTTAAATTCATACGGTGTTTATATAGTGCATTCACGATGAAAGTAACAAATTAATTTAAAATTCATTTATTTTTTTCTTTTATTTTTTGTAAAAATTTTTTGATAAAAAATTGCTATACAGGGTGCCTTAAGTAGAAACTAGGGCGTCAACATTAATTTTTTTAAAGAGAACACCCTTTGTATTATGACAAAGGGTGAAAAACTTTTTACAATTCTATAATATGTTCTAAATACTTTTTATATTGCAAACCATAAGCCTAAAGTCAAATTTGACGTAGCAGACTAACGAAAAATATGAAAATAAAACATAAACATTTATTCTAGATTTATTGCAACTAACGTTTAATTTGCTGTCCATTTGATTTAATGCGTTCTTTGCAATGAAAATTTTGGTTACAAGTAGAGTGTCTCAAGTAGAAACTATGACGCCAACATTAATTTTTTTATGTGATTTCTTCGAAAGTAAGAGGAACTTATTATTCGAACAGTTTCCAATTTAAGAACCTACTTGATAACGGTTTGTCATGCATTAGTGAGTATAATTATCATATTAAATAATTTTATACTCTATTTCAGAAGTGTGTAGAGCAATAAAACCTCATTAGGTATGCAAAAGTGGTACCTGGTCATCCACCAATATTTTATGCTACTACCTTAGTTGGGTATTAGTTTCAATGTAGAATTCTTTCTTTTCGTTGATTGCAGGTAGTGCCACCCGGTTTTGGATCAATTTATGAGTTTTGCCCATTGTTACCCACTGATTGAAAACGGTTCGCCAAAGGCGTGCAACTTGGACTTGTTTTTTACCTTATAATTAATGTACTTAAATGCTATTTTATTTTAGAAAGTTACTTTTGTTTAAATGGAATAATATATTTTTTTCACAAATTTATTGAACATAATATGTAGAGTAAAACAGTTGAAAATGTCACTTTTGGATCTGGCACTTTTTGAACAGTGTATAACAATTTTCTATTAAAATTATAATAGATTGTAGTCTTCTTCGTCATCTGACGAACTGTCATCACCTCTTGACATTATAATTAAAGGATCGACTGTCTGATCGATGAGGTTGTCAAGATCCCACATTTTGTCCTCTTGCTTAATTACATGCTGGACTGCTTTTCGCCAATTCTCTGGTGTCGCTTCCGTAATGGCTTGATCAAACAGTAGCTTAACATCTTTCATTTTAAAAGTCGTGTTTTGTCTTGCTACAAATCCTTTTACCTGCACCCATATCAGTTCTATAGGATTTAGTTCGCAATGATATGGCGGTAAGCGCAGTACAGTTATATTATATTTTTCGGCTATATCTTCCACGGCGTATTTCATGAAACGAGTTTTGTGTAAGTTTGCTATTGCCAGCAGTTCTTTTTTTATCAAATTTGCTTCAAACGCAATACCTTTTGCAGTCAGCCAATCGATAATTTCTTGCTTTCTCCAACTTGAAGTTGGCGTCTTCTCTATTCGCCGTGAATGATAGCTTGCGTTATCCATAACCACCACCGAATTAGCCGGAAGAAATTTTATCATTTCACCAAAATAGTCCTCGAAAACGTCTGAGCTCATGTCTTCATGGTAATCTCCTGTGCGAGTCGACTCAAAGGTTAGCAGACCTTCTTTTAAAAATCCCTCTTCGCTTCCAATATGTGTGATTATAAGTCTTTTTCCTTTTCCCGAAGGTACTTTAATGCCCGTAGACAGGCCTTCTATGAAAGCTTGGCGAGCACTGGTTATATTTTTGTCTTGTCACATTTTTTGGACTATATAACCTTCGTTAATCCACGTCTCATCAAGATAAAAAACTTTCTTTTGCTCCCTGCGGTACTGCTTGATACTTCTCAAGTATTGTCGTCTCCAACAAACAATTTCGTCGCTCTCCAGTAAAAGTGCTTTGCGGTTATGCTTTTCCCAGGCAAAATCCATATTTTTTAAAGTTTTCCATAAAAGTTTTCTACTTATCAACGGAATACTGTCATCTCGGCCAAGCTCCATTAAAATTTTGTCTAGGGTGGGTATTTCCTTTTTAAAATAAAAAGAGTGAACTTTTCTTCGAATTATACATTTAGCATTTTCATCAAGGACTTTTGTAGGTCGTCCTGGCTTTTGCTTGGGAGATTCCACTTGACCTGCTACTTTTCTTTCCCGCAACAATTTGAAAATGGTGGACTTTCCAATTCCACTCATTCGAGAACATTTTTCAACAATTTCTTGCACAGTAAAACTAGGGTAATTGTGTTTTATGCAATCATGTACATTTAAAATAATAACTTTTTCACTCAGCGATAGTGGAGAATTTTTAGTACATCTTTTCGTTGGACTGAATACCTCCATTTTTTAAATATTGGGATAATAATATTGTGATTACACTACAGCGTAGCAGTGACTACTAACGTTTAAAATATGATTTAAAAGTATTTATAGTCTGTATATATTACCTGACCCCATTTTTGCATGTTACAAAGCGTTAAAAGATAGGTACCTATACAAAAGGATTAAAAGTATTTATTTAGTATTTAATCTCTTTCAAAATAAAGGCATTTAATCCGTGAAAATTAAATTCATAAATATTATAAGTACCTGCGCCTATGAACTACCACGAAATGTAGCCAAACAGAACGGAATTCCCCAGTTTATTGCTCTATACACTTCTGAAATAGAGTATAGGCATTATTTCTTAATCAAATGCATTTATCTGAGCAAGAACGAATTGAAATACTCATGATGACTTTGCCATCGCCGTTCGACAATTTCTTAATACAACTTTTCCTAACAGATGCATTGGATGAAGAGGACCGATTGAGTGGCCACCAAGGTCACCGGATATAACCCAATTAGATTTTTTCTTATGGGGCTATTTTAGTCAAAAGTTTATGTAAATAGACCAAATACTATTGATGATTTAAAGCAAATAATTCGACAAATCGATCCGCAAGTGCTTAAAAATGTGCAATTGGAAGTTATTTACCGATTTCAAAAATGCATTGAAGTAAGTGGGCAACAGATTGAACATCAGTTGCAATAAATATTGTATACATTTTTGTTTTTTAATATCCTAGGTTTCATTAATTTATTAGGTCAAATTTGACAAACGGCTGATTTTAGGCATAGGGTATGCTATACAAAAAGAGTTCAGAATATATCGTAGAATTGTAAAACGTCACGATATACAGGGTGTTCCATTAAAAAAAAATGTTGACGTTTCTACTTGAGGTATCCTGTATACAACATTTTTATTGCAAAAAATGCGCATGTGACAATACTAATCGATGTGTCCGAAAAATAAAAGAAGAAAAAAAACCTAAATATTAAATAAATTTGTTCGTTTTATCTTGAATGCACTGCATAATAATAACTGTGTGCAAATGTCGTAATGTCCACTTTAAAAACCAAAAATATTGATAATAAAATATTAAATAACTGTAACTTATTAAAAAATCCACATCATATAGTACAACATTCAAAAACATTATGATGCTTTTTAGCATTGTCCTCAGCAAAAGCCCTCACGAGTGAGTCCACGACAGGCCCATCTAAGAAGTCTTGAAATTTGTATTAGATATTTTTTTTTAGTTAGTGTTTTATTGATATTATTTAAATTTTTTTTATTATTAAGTATCCTTTGCAGTCTGTTTGTATTAGGAAAGTGACTCAAACTAGAAGGCCATAACTGCAATACATAACATAACGGCAACATAAAAAGAGAATTATATGAAAGTTTATTTTTTAACGATCGTATTAAACACAATTTTTCTTCCCTGTCGAAAAGTCAAAAAGTTGTCAAAAAGTTAATATGGTTCTCCCAAGACAAAATTGGATCATATTTAAACCAATAAACGGCTCTTGTCTGGCATACTCTTTTATGTCTAAATGACAATGTTTGTATTTTTGTATCATTTTTGAGAAGCGTTTATTAGTTTTACCTTTACCATATTTAATTTTGTCTGTATCTGACAGCCATTTTGATCCTTTAATAGTTATTGTATCATCAGCGAAAAGGCTGAGGTCTAACCCAAGGCTCAATCTAAGATCATGAAGATAATATATAAATTAAAAAGAGTACAGAACTACGGTACTCACACACCACAAGCCCTCTAGAGTATTTACCATTTACATGTACATAGTAACAAGTTCATAGGTGCTAAAGTAAGATTCTAATAGCATAATGCTGGCTCTCTCAAAATGTAGTATCCTTGGACATGACGAGACTGTGACAATCAAATGTTTTTGTTAGGTCCCAAAAGACCGTTCTTACAATCGCCCTCTAATAATAACATATACGACTGTTGTAAATTTCAACTGAGATTTATGGATTTTCAGACTGACTGAGCGTAAAAAGCATGTGTTTTTTAAAGTGATTCAACAATCTTACCCAATAGGGGCAATATTAATATCGATCGGAAATCATCTAAAAAATAATATGAATTTGCCATTTGTGTGCTGTCAGGACAAATACCTTCTTATAATATTTGTTAATGGGTATAATATACAATCTCCCTAGTGCTATTTAACATTTTAGCATTGATATTATGATAATAGAGTCATGGTAAATTATTTATATGCACTCTCGGACTAAATGGTAGCCAGATAGGTAACGTGTTGATATGACAATATATTATTTAAAGTTGAAGTAAATTTATTCTTAATGCTGTTCGCAACATTAATAATAAATATATTTCATATTTCTAAATAAAATGAGTTTACTATATTTCCTTTTTCTCTTTTTTTGTTTATGATATTCCAACAGGCTTTTTGCAGATTAGGACTCTAGTTCAAGCAAAGTGCTCCAAGCAGATAGTCAATTTTAAAAACAATTTGGTCTAGTTTATATAGACACAACCAATCTGTTATTATATTAATATGAAATATTCGTTTCTTTTTGTTGTTAAAAGCGATGAAAAAGTATGTGTGTTTTCTAACAAGGACAGGTAGATAAACAAAATAATTGATAATATTTGTCCTGGCAGTGTCGATTTTACTGCTTCGCTTGCAAGTTGCCTTGAGGTTCTGGAAATGGGAACACTAAAGAATAGACCTAGGAGAAGTTACTACAGAAGAACATAATCGATTTGTAGCTCAAATAGCAAAAAAAAATTCTACATCTCATCCAGAGCTTCAACTACAACTTTTAAAAGCTACAGGTATTAGTGTTCCTGTTGAAACTATAAGAAGAAGACTTCGCGCTCGGGAATTACTTAGCAGAAGACAGAAGAGTTTCAGAACTTTCAAGGCAAAATAAAAATTTTAATTCTTGTTTGAAGCATGAAAATTGGACAAATGTCTCATTTTCGGATGAAATCAAAATCGACATACTTTCCAATGACTGGCGAATTTGCATTTTAAGAGATAGGAGACAAACAAGAATCCGAGCTGCCAGTCTAATGCTTTGGGGTGGAATTATGATTGATGAAAGAGTTTATTTGATTCCCATTCAACAAACCCCCCCAAACAGGTTAAAAGTATGTTCATTTAGTTTTGCAACCTGTAGACAGGCTCTAGGGAGCTGGTTTTGGCGATTTTTTTTATGCAAGATAATGTACCAGTATAATACCAACAGAGTTGCAGAATGTTTCTTAGAAGGTGAAGGTGTTGCTATTTTGGAGTGGCTTCTTACTCACCGGATCCTAGTCTATGGGATAAGATCAAAAGAAATATTAGAGCTCGTCAAAATACAGAACAACTTATACAGGTGGTTTTAGAGGAATGGGATAATGTTTCCCAACAAGAAATTAAAAAATCTACACTTTTTGGTATTTGTTCTATTATTAAGAAAATTGTAGTAATTTTTATTTATTTTTGTAATTATCTTGGTTTAAAAAACTGCTCTTTAGTCCGCAATGACTTTTTTCAAATTAAATTCTATTTCTCGAAATTACTGGATGAATCCATATAAGTTTGGTTGTGTGGCTATTGGATAGATTTGTCAACAAATGATGTAACTGTAAACTGGCAATTCTTTCTTTACATCATAGTATTATAAAATGTACGTGAAGGTTCGCATGAAACAAATCTATTATTAAACACTAAAAACAATTAAAAAAAATAATACGTCGGGATCAATATTTTTAAGAGTTGAAAGTTGCATATTATTTTCAAAATTACATAACTGTGCCTGTTTATTTTTATGATAAATTTAAATCTATAAATCATAGGTATTCAGGAATTAGTTACAAAAAAAGAAAAACATACACAAAATGAAAGTTCTTTTCAATTTCTGGCTCATTTTTGTTTAAGGTTATCTTGTGATTAGTGGCTTTCAGATCCCATTGAAAATTTCCCAAATAAACACATTGCATTGAGATCAGACTAAACGTTCAATTTAAATATCTTTTTAAAGAAATTTAAACTCAGTTTAAATGAATTGGACTGAAACAGACTGAAATCTTACCTGATGTAAATAAGAAATACAAAATAATCACTAAAATGATAATAATGACATTAACTAAGCTGATCAGCAAATTGGAATGACATATGAAATAAAGAATAAAAACTATTTCATTGCGTTTGATAACAATATTTTATTAATTACAATTAAATTCATGTAAATATTTGCTTTCACTTTTAAGTCCCTTTATTAAAATATTTTCTATTGGACAGAGCAATTTCCGATACAAAAAAAAATTAACGAATCGGAGTGACTCAATAATCCAATCGATATTTTACCATAGAAATTAGGGCTGGTTTTTAAACTAAACCATAATTTTGTCACTCTAAAATGCCTGTTTTTTTTCGATGTTCTATCCTGTGTAATAACTTATTGACTTTAATCCGGGTTCAAAAGCCGCAGCAAAGCCAGACTTTTACCATAGAAACAAAAATGTAAATAATTGAAATGTCCTTAATGACTACAAAATTGGTGGCTATCTTGAAGTTTGTTCCGTTGTCCGAACTGTTTTAAGTTAATGGATTTATGCATATTTGAAAAGCATTATTGATTTTTACGTCTGTAACAGTATTTTTCATTATTAATAGGGTAAAGGAAAATTGTGTTTTTTGTCACGACGATTAATAAATTGATCTTTTTAATTTTAGATAAATGTGTCTTATTTGGGTCGTTATGCTAATTTAATTAGTGAAGGAAATACTAATTAAATAAAAAACAGGGTTTAACAAATTCACGTTTCGTCATTGGGATTTCGACATATAATCAAGTATTGATATTTTTTCATCAAAATCTAAAAATAGAGCGCAAAAAAGTTTTGACCTAAAAGACTCCGAAAAATTTTACAGACAGCGAGCGCCCTCTATGCTACGTTAAAAAAAAAACGATTTTTTCGCTGTGAAAAATATCCAAATAGCAAATTTTGTGAAAATTTTTTTATATTTTCGTTATCACCAGAAAAAGATAAAAATTAATTTTAATCTTTACTTGAGGCTGTTATTTTTTCAGATAACTTTAGGTAACGGACACGGTATAAAAAGACCAGAACAAAAATAAAAAATGAAATTTTAAAACGCATTTAGATTAAGCAAATTCACATAATAAGGCTGTTTTTCTAAGCGAAGCCTTTCCTCCACAGAAAATTTTTTCCCTTAAGAATACATCTTTCTTAATAACCATTCACTCCACTTACCTCTCACTACTTTTAAACTCTGTTTCCCTCGAAAATTAAATTAGAAAGACCCAAATAAGAGACAGACATCTAAAATCACTATAGATAAACTGCATATATTTTTTAAAGTTTTTTACAAAATTGTAAGAAAAATTATAAAATGTACGTTAAGTTAAGCAAGATGCTCCGGACTTTTCGGGCCATTATTATCAACTTTTTTTCTTCAAATATCCTGAATGAGTCTGACTGCTGAGTGATCTTAAAAAAAAGTTTACATAAACTCAACCATAGTATGTTTAATATATTTTTTAAATCTTATAAAATTTAATGTAGTACTTATTTCCTTACTCAAACAGTTCCTTCTTGATTGACTAGCTATTAAAATAATTTAAAACTTTAAATAAATAATCAACATCAAAACATGATTATTTATATAATTATAAATTTAAAAATTAGGTTTAGATGATATTAATGATGGTGACCCAGAGTAGAAACGTCTGATTTTAAATTATTAAGTATTAAGAGAGGAGGAATAATTGCTATGAGAGCATCATTTGTTTGCAAATGTCCGTTGACAAAAATAAATATAATCTGCGAAATTTTAAAATGGCTTTAGGTTAAGCATTAAAATGTCCCATTTGGTGACAAGCGGATTTATTAAAATTACAATATTTAAAAAAATATATTTTTTTGATTAGATTGTATTTTTATTATTTTTTCCATTTTCTATTTTAAAATTATTTATTTTTATAGAAATTTACTCTGAAAATTGTCACTTTTCAATAATGTAACTTAAATTTACGGGACTTTAACTGCATTTTTGCAAAGATTCTAATAAAATCTTAATTTACTTGGCGAATTTCGCTATAAAAAAAATCAGAAAATGGAGAGAGCAAAAATTATAGAAAAATCACGTGATTTTTCTATTATTTTTGCTTTGTTTTTAATGATAAAAAAAATAGGCAATATGAATTCCTCTACCCTCAGAACCAGACTACCCAATTGAATTGAATTGATTTAAATCATGCCAACCTTGCACCCTGTATATGAATTTTACATAAAGAGAACAGATTGGAAAAAAAAACTCATTTAAAAAAAATATTTTTAAATTGAGTCCCGATGAAAAGTACAATGATGATCGCGAGCTTGACCATACCATAAAGGGTTTTACATATCCAAGGCCTTTTTATTAATACACCTGTATGTATATATTAATAGATATATAGGGTGGCCCAACGAAAAGGTCGCACGCCTATCTCTGACTCTCCTGGTATATTTTCGCAAAAAACTCTCGGAGATGTTAATATTTATTTCTAGGTGGACGTCTTTTTCAGGACAGCCGTATAATGCACGTCGATATAAAAATAAGTACTAACTTAACTTACTTCGTACTAATAAAAACAGTGTCTACCTTACGGACTATGTTACTACTGTCAAACTCTCAGCTTAAGATGACAGAAATTGGCACCTTGTGTATATACGCCAGGGCAGTTAGCAAAAATAGGAGAAGTTTTTGCAATCAAGCTGATTTTTTTACAGATGCTAGTACTTATCAAGAGTACTTTGTAAAAAAAAGTTACACCTTCTCGGAGGCTTGCTTTTTCCGCCATGTTAAATTAAAGATGGCGGCTGGTGCTATTCTTAAAAAAATCGTAATTTTCTTATTTATTACCAGATTTTCGTCAAGTAAAAAACATTATCTTTATTTTTAACTAGAGAATAAGACAAAAATATAAAACTATTTTGACAGGTCATATTTCTGCCAAAATAAGGAAATAAAAAAATCGGAAAGCTTTTTTTCAACTTTTAGCCAACCCTACTCTTTACCAAAAAAAGTTAAAATATGTGGAGTCTTCTATGCGTTTTTGTTTTAATTTTAAAACAGTCGCCAAATTTATGATAGGTACTTTAGGAGATAGAGTTAAAAAGCGCTTACAAAATACCAAAAAAAAAATAATAAGACTTATGCAGGATGTAACTTTACTTCTTGTTTGATTTATGTAAATTTTAGTGTATTTGTTACAAAATATTTTGTAACAAATACACTAAAAACAAAAATATGTTTATAACAAAAACAGTTTGGTTTTAACTTATAAAAGAAATATAAACATTAAAAAAAATTAAAAAAAACATTGTTATTCTTAATAATAAGGAATATTATATATTGGTAGTTATTCTTTTTTGTGCCAAAAAATTACAAACGAAGCTTTTAATAGCTTTCAACTAACAATAATATATAACTATTTATCGTTAAAAGTTATAACGACTTATTTGGTTACATTTTACTTAAACTTCATCATCTATTTCCACTTCATCCAAATCAATTCTGGGTGCATTCATACAAGCTAAATTGCATTTTTTACATAAAATGCCGCATTTTCGATTAAACGAAGCTCAAATACAGTTTGCTGTGCGTAGATCTTTGCATTTGCAAAAAAATGTAGCCATTAGGTGTTCGGGCCCCGTGGGTTTTGTGTATGTTACTGGGAAAAGCTCATTGCCATTGGAATACCACCCCCACTCAAGTGGGTCCAACTCGTTTCCTCTCCAGCTTTGTAACTGTAAATACACTCTAAATACATGTTGCTTACAGGAGTCTTCTGTGGGAGGAAGATTTGCCAAATCAAAATTAGATCCTAAACCTTGTGTAGAGGTGATTTGTTTATAGCAATGAAGTCTTGACTGATTAAGATTTTCACAGTTTTGGACGGGAAAAAATTTTAAGATAAGTTTTTGTCCAACTTCACTTAGGACAGCCTTATTCATATAAGGGACATTAAAACTTTTGATAAAATCATACATTTCAGGATTATTTTTTAATACGTCAAATATTCTTTTTTTGTCCATTTTATATGGATACAAGGTAGTATATTCATTTACATCCTGTAAATGCATGAATGAATAAAAGATTTTCACGGATCTGTTCTGAGAGCAAAGTTTGAATTTTAAAAATATTTAGAAATTTATCAAGAACTTTACTCGGGCTGGGTGTCCAAACATATAGCTGGTGGTTAGACTTATTTGCTAAGGAAATTAAAATTACAATTAGATCTGTATCATTACCAAAGACTAATACATCTTGCGATTGACATTCTGTTATTGCGGTTAAGGCAACAACTCTGTCACAATCAGATTTCGTATGTGTGACTTTTATACCCTTTTCTTTCAACTTCTCGGCTAGGCAAGAAATAAACCTTTCTTTGTTTGAAGAATTTGATAGGAAGTCTGCTTGCGAGAAGACCAGCGATGTGTTTTCCTGAAACTCAACCCTAGGCGTAATTTTTGATTGACGTCTACGATGTTCCTCGTCCTTGGTGGACTTTTCACTATTACCATTAAAAACTACCCAAGAGTTAAAACCAAAATTTTCAATAACATAATGGCAATAGATTTTAAATATATCGCCAAATGTTACTAATTTGGGCCAGATAATTTTATGTAGTAAGCAACCACCATCAATGACTGAAAGTGGATTTTTTTAGTGTCTCGGGTTTCTCAAATTCCAAATTATCTTTACAATTACTGGATTAAATAAATTAACTGAATTTTTTTACTTTGCATTTTGCTGTAGTTTTTTGCCACCTCAATTTTTGGAGAAAAATTTTGAGCCTGTAAAATAAGATGATAGAAGAAAAGTGTAAATTTTTTTTTTACTTTTTTTGACAGAAATATAACCTGTCAAAATAGTTATATATTTTTATTTCATTCTTTAGTGAGAAGCAAATCTAATGTTTTTTACTTGACAAAAATCGGTTAATAAATAAGAAAGTTACGATATTTAAAAAAATAGTACCATCCGCCATCTTTAATTCAACATGGCGGAAAAAGCAAGCCTCCTAGAAGATGTATGAAATGAATGTTTTTGGTTAGGGCATATAAATTCAACTGACCAAAATATATTAAAACTTTATAATTAGTAGCACATAAAGAAATCAATAGAATTATTAGTAACGGGTTTAAAAAATATCAACAAGGGATACCAGCAAGAACACTAGTCAGTATCATCGTAGGTCATCGAAAAACTTTGCCTTTAATTCCAAAGTTACCTATTTAATTGTGATAAATATTGAACAATAAGTTATTCAACTCAAGTAAGGGTAAAAATAACAAAAAAGGTTTACCAAAACATTGCAAGAGCTACTGCCCGGTTGTTTAATAAGTCATATCCAGACAAAAATATTAACGGTAAGTATGTACGGCTACCTTGATAAGAAAATTTGAAGAAACTAGACCTGTATCTAATATTCGCCGTAATCACCATCGGAAAAATCAGCCAGTTAGAAATTAAGTGCCCCAGTACGACAGTTTGGATACCTATTTCCCGATTTCCCTCATCGACCGATGCCCCATTGAGTGGCCGCCGAGATCACCGGATTTAAGTTCTTTAGATAAGTTTTAAGCATGAATCCAGATTGCATTCAAGATCTTGGAGAGTAATACAGGTGTTAGTGCAGGTGTTTACTCTGAAAAAAGTTGTTTTTGGTTTTTTTAATAATTGTTTAATTTTAAAGTAAAGTCTTGTTACAATGAGAACTGTATTCATATTATATTATTATTTTCATATTATTTATATTGTTATTTTTAGGATATAATCCCCCATTGTCACATTTCTAGAATTTTATTATAAAATCAAATAGGTCCATAACGATTAAAGTTAGGAATAAACATTATTATACAAAAGTTATTAAAAACTTCATGGGAGAATCTAAATTTAAAAAAAAATCAGAGTTTATTTTTAAAAATCTAAAGTGTAACGCAATATTTTTGGATTACCCTGTACTGTACATACGGTCCTAGATGAAAAAACGCCTATTTAGAAAACAAAACTAATTGACGTCTCTGAGCGTTAAAAATGGCGTATACCACGTTAAAGCACATAATTCAAGCGATTCACGAAAAAGATGAATTCAAAGAACAGACTGACATTTAAATATCTCATTAAAAATGCTGCGGCTATAAAAATTCTTCATTTAAATGTTCGAAGAGATAAAAAGACCGTTTACGAGCTTTCTGCTGTTGATGGCATATTATCCATTACTTCGTGCCTCTTAAGAGAAATTACAGTTTCGGTCATGAGGAAAAAACTAATGCGGAATGTAAATAGAGGTATTAAAATAGCACCAAAGTGTAATTGAAAATTGTAACACATTACACAAGATCGCTATTAAAATTAGTTTCACTAGAAAAAAAAGCAATATTGTACTTAGTGGTTTCTTTGTGCAACTGAAATTCTGTGAAGCGAAATGAAACAAAGAGTTACACAATAATCGGTTTCTGAAAACATGACTCACATTGAACTTTTCTATTCCAATAACAAATAAAACCATACCTAATAAGTTTAATTAAATGTTCTTTGTAAAGTTTATATCTATTATTACAGATTATAACAGATGTGGCAGACTAGGGTAAATTACATAAAGTGGTGCAACCCCAAAGGATTATCGCTTAGCTTTACTTTCTAAAATTTGAACGAGAGATTGAATATAATATTCATTAAATAGAGTGCCTTGAGATCTTCAAAATTTCAAGTGAATTGAATTGGGAAATATATTGCACGTACCGTCCATTAAATAACTTAAGTTTTAAAAAATTCAATATAAATTTGAAAGAGGTTTTTGCATAACTATGAAAATTGTACAGATTCATAAGTACAGTCAATCGGACATCCCAAAAGATATTAAGTTTTAAAAAAATAATTCATGCAATCGTTGTTTTTTGTTAGTTGGAGTGCTCGATGAGGAAACCTTAAAAACGTAAATGTGTCTTTTGAATTACAGACAAATTTGTAAGATGAAGATAATGTTAATATCTCTACATATTACATTTCAGGATAAGCAACGGAGATCAAGTTAGAGAACACCAAAATACATTGTTTTTTAGTAATTTTTTTTACAACTTTAGCGCCCTCTGACTTCGTATATATCCAATGGTTGTATAGTTTCATCATAGTACAGTTAGGTAGTCATCGTATAGCTTAATCGTAATTAGTTCTGTATATGTTTCTGTACGGCGCTAGAAAATAAAATTCAGAGTTTCCCAAAAACAAAGTAGGGATAAACAAATTTTCGTTTTTGAGATATCCTTATAGACCATACTATATAAAGATAAAAGTTCAACAAAGTTCAGTTGTTGTAAATCAGTCTTTTAACTAGAAGGAAAATGAAGATTTGTCGCTAACAGATTGTTGTTTTGTCTGTTACTCGTCATTCAATTTTGCAAAAACACAACGCAAATATTAAAGTTTAAAAAGATGAAACACTTATTCCATAGATCAGTATGAGTTACCTGCGGATTATATTGGAATAAGAGGTGAGATTCGCTCAATATTTTGAAGAATATCGACATTTCGAAAATCTGATATGCTTTAATGGTCCTGCGGTTGCCATATACCAACTATAGAAATGCGATAAGTATGACAGACGGTTAGCAATAATTGTAGAGAGCTAATTCTAGGAGATGATTCCTACTACAAAATAATGTAACAGAACTAAGCCACGTGATTTTTCTGGTTTATTACTTTTAAAAGTTCACGCTGCGTCGACAACTTTTCACATACAAAACAGACTCCTAAATGCAAAGCAAAATAATAGACGAAGGGTCTTGTTTACTTCATAATCTTCATTTCAAAAATCCCGACGCGTTTCGGTTGCTAAACCATTGTCAAGGAGAAACTATGTAAGTAAAATATAAAAAGGTGTTATAAAATTAATAAATTAATTAAAAACATAGTAAAAGTTTCATGATATTATCACAAAATGTCCATAAAAAGGTTAAAAAAAACGACACACGCATAACATTACAATACATTAATCTAAAAACATCTCATCCACCGTATTTACAAAGAATAACATATTTTGGTTTTTAAAAAAAAATCCTTATGGGTACTACATGATACACAGATATTTAATACTAGTACGCATAGAGACATCTATGATTATTTTTGAAATAAAGATTGTGAAGTAAACAGTTGACCTTTCGTCTAATATTTTGCTTTGCATAATGGTGCTTCACCCTAGAGAAATTTATGGTAATCTTAGACTCATTCATTTTTCGAAATAACACTACAATTAGACAAAAATGTCGAAATGAGGAAATATTTAGGATTTGTCCCAACTTTATTGCGAAATATAAATTTTTCTGTCGTTGTTTTATCATCATATGATTCAGTAATAAGAGTCTCCGTGGGACTGGGAATCATTCCGCCATTGTTTTTATTGAATTTGATCTAGAAGTTTCCATTGATTTAATGCTATTGGTGCGTATTTGTTATAAAAATTCTTTGCTAAATTCGAAATCAACTCAATTGCTTTGTAATACTAATATTATGACGACAGTCATAGAGGACTTTGTGTTGTAGTGGATTTTTGCGATTTTTGTAATTTCAACTTGTAACGTTGTACTTTTTTGAACTCGGTCAATGTTACTTTCCTATCGCATCGTCAAAAAAAACTGAAGGTAGTAAGACAAATCAAAAATCTCCAAAAACTTGCTATATATATCGTGAATAAATCGCAGTAAGCAGTGTTCTTAAAACACACAATTTCAAGTCTATGAATAGGGGACAAAGCGATGAAAACTTTTTAGGATACTGAGTACATTTGTTTCTGCAGTTTGATGCGGTGTACATATAATTAAAATATAAATTAAAGGAATATTTACTTAAAGGTATTTTGAAATTACAGTTGGAAATAAGCATGAAAACCTTCATTGTTTTGTGACATATATACTAACGCACTATTCCCAAATTTTGTATACAATGTGTCCAAGATAAGGATGTCTATCATGGAGATCTCGGCAGCTATAGGAGGTTGATTAAATTAGAGGAATGTTGCGCATTTTAAAGCCTAACAATACGCCGTTTAGAAAGTTTTAAAATTTTGTAGATCTGGAGACATTCGAGAAAAACCGTAATTTGCCGATTTCGTTTTTATTTTTTTCTGGCGGTATTTAAAGAGATATGGAAAAACAAAAGACACTTTCTCATGGCCACTTTTTAAGCTCTAAAAAATAACATTGCGAGATTTTTCGTACGACGTTTCGTTTTGAAGAAACCATCATCAACTTAATTTTTTTATATGGCGCGTAAAAAAAGTACACCCTGGATAAAATAGCATATTTTTTTACGATTAGAACGATGTATGACACAATATGTTTCTACAATATTTGAATTGTAAAAATGATTTTTTATTAAATTCCGATACTTTTGATGTAGACGTTGAGAAAATGTCAAAATTAAATAAAAATTAAATGTCAAAGTAGTTTTTATTATAACCATTATTTTTTATTCTTTTTATCTTAAGTGAAGTAAATAGTTTTAATTATTTGATAAATTTAGTTGAAATTGTGTTTTTGAACTCTGTTTTTGCGTCTTGTTGCTAGTTTTTTTTGTTACAAAATGGAAGACGCTTTTTTACTTGAGGAAAAGTTTGATATGTTGAAATGCTATATTAGCAACGCCATTTAAGCTGGTCGTATGTATTTAAATAACTATCCAGACAGGAAACAACCTAGTACAACAATTTTCGAACGATTGGTTTTCAATCTTAAGCAGTATGGTGCGTTTAAGAAGCCAGTATTGTGAAGAAATAAGCCCTGCAATGAAGAAAAAGAAAATAATGTGGTATTAGCTGTAACTGAAAATCCGGAAATATCTGTTAGAAAAATTGAAAATGCCACTGGAATACCAAAATCTACTACCCATTTCATTTTGAAAAAACATAAATACCACCCGTTTAACTTCAGAATCTGTTAAGGCCTCAGACCTGGTGACGAAGAAAGGCGCAGAATGTTTTGTGAATGGTACACCAGGAAGTGTCAGGAAGATGAAACATTTCCCCATAGGATTATCTGGTCCGACGAGAGCATGGTTACAAATAATGGAATTTTAAACCGGAAGAACACCCTTTATTGTTGGTCAAGAGATAATCCCCGAGTACGAATGGCTAGACATCAGCACCGTTTCGGTTTTAATATGTGGGTTGGCATTTTTGGAACAGATTTAATAGGCCCCTTTTTTTACAACAATTCCCTTATTGAAACGCGATTTGGAAGAATCCTTGGACAACTTACCGCTTGCCAAGGTTAGAAACTGTTGGTTTCAGCAGGATGGTGAGCCCGCACACAATGCCCTAATCGTGCGAGAGTATCTATCGAACAGATTTCCGGAAAAATGGATACGAAAACATTCAACAGTTCCGTGGCCTCCCTGTTCCCCAGACATAACTCCGCTCGACTTTTTTCTCTGGGACTATTGCAAAAATTATGTTTACAGTCGTGTTTTTAAATCTGAGGATCAGCTGAGGAGAATAGTTCTTGAAGCATTTAAGAGCATTACACCTGATATGTTAAGAAGTGTTTTAAACTCGACTGTTAAAAGATGACGTGTTTGGAGAATAATGGTAATTTGTTTGAACATTTATTACTATGATTTAAATTAGTATTTTTGGGTTTCTAGTAGGTAGTTTTTTAACTTAATAATGTGTTAATATCAATAATAATGTGTAAAATAATCACGTGACCTAGCTACGTGACGGTATATGAATAAAGTTTTTAAGTTGTTAATAACGTGATTTTTACACCATACTCAGCGTCATCATTTCACCGCCTACTACATCAAAACCATCATGGAATTTAATAAAAATCCAATTTTTAACATTTAAATATTGTAGGAACATATTGTGTCATATATGGTTATAATCATAATAAAATATGCTATTTTCCATTTTGTAACAAAAAAACTAGCAGCAAGACGCAAAAACAGAGTTCAAAAACACAATTTCAACTAAATTTATCAAATAATTAAAACTATTTACTTTACGTAAGATAAAAAGAATAAAAAATAATGGTTATGATAAAAACTACTTTGACATTTAACTTTTATTTAATTCTGACATTTTCTCAACGTCATTATTTCACAGCCTACATCAAAACTATTGGAATTTAATAAAAAATTTCATTAATTTTTTACAATTCGAATATTGTAGAAACATATTGTGTCATACATCGTTCTAATCGTAAAAAAATATGCTATTTTATACAGGGTGTACTTTTTTACGCGCCATATAAAAAATTAAGTTGATGATGGTTTCTTCGAAACGAAACGTCGTACGAAAAATCTCGCAATGTTATTTTTTAGACCTTAAAAAGTGGCCATAAGAAAGTGTCTTTTGTTTTTCCATATCTTTTTAAATAACGCCAGAAAAAAATAAAAACGAAATCGGCAAATTTTGGTTTTTCTCAAATATCTCCGGAACTACTCAAAATTTTAAAACTTTTTAAACGGCGTATTGTTAGGCTCTAAAATGCGCAACTTTTCTCTAATTTAATCAACCTCGTATCTCCTATAGCTGCCGAGATCCCCATGATAAGCATCCTTATCTTGGACACACTGTATTGACTGTATACCTATAAGCTCTTCTAGGTATATACAATTTGAAGAGCTTCTGGACAATATTAAAAGGACAAATTAAAAGGTACTTGTAGTTTGTTTGGTATTTATATGAGAAAGCATTCAAATATGATCATCTAGGATGTTTTCAGTTTTGTTTTTCTTGGCAAACTAATATATTGGATAATAACCCTATTTAAATATCTATCGTTCTTATCTTTGATTGGTCAAAGCTTCAGCAATCCATAATCTTTGTTTTGGGATAATAGAGGATCGGTCTGACCAGCCAATAAGATACCACAATATCACTCATGTACATTGGGAAGTTTTCCCCTGTGAGATAGACTTAAATATTCCAAATTTTTATTTCGTTTGATATTGATTTCTCTCCTCCTCCTCAAATTGTTTAATTTTATCATACTGCTTATGGCAAGTGCTCAGTATTGATTTTTCATTGCTAATATGATCGCAATGACACATCTTCTGCAAATGGTGGTATGGTATTTTCCAATAAACTAATAATGGCAATATTTAACATGATATTTGTGATGTATAATAATGAGAATTTCCAAGCAAAAATTCCTTATCCCAAAAAAAACATAAACAATATTTCTTCTTAAGTTGTTAAGTATGATTATTAAATAATACGAATGTTATTCAAAGTTTTTGTATTTTTTCGCTACTGTATAATTAATTTTAAAAGTTTGACAAAGAAGTTATTTTTTTTTGTGTGAAAATTTCTAAAAAAAATAAAAATACGAATAGAACTTAAAGTTAAAAATATATTTTTAAAATAGGGCAGTTTCGAGCGCAACTGATTAATTTAAATTAAATTAGTGTAGTTAAGCAACTTTTTGAGAAGTTCAATCTTCGAACTGTTTTATATTAGATTATACTTGTTTTGAAACATATGACAACTGTCTTTAACAATATCGGAGATTTTATAGTTTTGCAAGCAAAAATATATTGCATTAATATAAAAGTAGATATAATAGTAAAAAAAAAACGATTAAAAAAGATGTTTATCAAATGTTTTTTATTTTATCCTTCAATCACTTATTTAACTCTTAATTTCTAAAATATGTCTTTTTCAAGAAAGAAGTTTTTTATATTCTTAAGTTCTTAAAGGTATGTTACTTCTTAAGTGAATTTAAACAGAAAAGTTGAATTAAACGTATGACCTAAACCTTTAAGCTAAGGTGTGTTAAAGTGCGTTCGCTTACTTTTTGATACACCCATACATTCCTTTTTGCAACATAAGCGAAACGAAAAATTTTAAGAGAAAAGTTCAAAAAACAATATATGATTTTTAAATAAATGTGTTACATATTATAGCTGCTCACTGTGTATTACAGTTAAAGAAATACCTGAAGAATTACTAAAACATGTAATCGAAATATGATAAAATTAAAAATTTTAATTCAAGGCTATATAAATTTGAAATCTCCCTTGTCAAACGAGTGTTAAGAGGGTTTAATTTGAATATACATAATTTAGTTTTCATTCAGTTTAGAGTCTCGTAACTAGGTAGATAATGAAATTCTCTTTCAATAAGGGTACTCTAACAATCCTTAAAAGGGTTACATAAAACAACGTATAATTCCGACGTCACTCTTAGAAATTCAATTAACTACTGTGTGCTCTTGTGTAAAAAAAAATCAACCAAAACCGTATATTTTAGAAGAATAATTATGTGCAATTATATTTTATTTTTCTTAAAAATCGATATTGTGAAAATTGCAAAAGTGAAAAAAAACAAGAATGCGAATAAAACTTAAAATTATAAATTAATTTTTAAAATAGAACAGTTATAAAAAAGCCAAAGAATAACATCCTTTAGTTTTGACCTCATATTTAGATACTCTCTATATGGGAATCCCAACACAACTAATTAATTTAAATGAATCGACACTCATAGATAAGAAACTTTTTGAGATGTTCAATCTTTGAACTGTTGTACATTAGATTATACTTGTTTTGACAACATGAGAGCGTTATTAGAGATTTTATAGTTTTGCAAGCAAAAATATATTGCAATAAGATAAAAAGTACAGATAAGTTTTAGTAAACATATTTCAATTTACTATTTTAAACAAAGGGAAAAACTCAACTTTTACATACAAGGTGATCTAAAAATATGTGGTGTTCGATATATTAAATATGACAGTTATTCTATTGACAAGTATATATGAGAAAAGAGTTAAGAAAATTAAGTAAAATGCACCCCACGCTTTTTACTTTGATTTGAATTATTGAACTTAAATTTTATTATGACTTTTATTTGAGGTATTTAATTATACTGACTGTCCGACCTTCTATTACTGTAATAAAAACTCTTTATAATTAATAATAGTTTTCTACTTTTTAGTTCGATTAGCAATCAAAGCGTGTTTTTAAACTATTATTTATTAATCCTAGCTGTCCTAAAAAGGATAATGGGAAATTGTTATCAAATTGTTGCATTGTCATCGGTCCTTGATACGTGTGCAAAGTTTCAAGTTGATCAGACTTTTAGAAACCAGTGAAAATTAAGCTCAAAGATTTCGTTACACATATACATAGATGCAACCCGAGCTAATATAAGCGTGATATAAGATGCAACAGTAAAATAAGAGATTGGTTGAAAAAAATGTGTATTCTTTTCTATTTTTCTATTAGGTTGCAATATCAAATTTATTTTATTCTTTTGATAATAATTGGTATACCCAATCCTTCAATCAATTATTTAACTCATAATTCCTAAAATATTTTTCAAGAAAACATTTTTTTATATCTTACTCTTATGATATTATTTCTTAAGGGTGTTACTCCTTAGGTGATTTTAAACAGAAAAGTGTAATTAAACGCATGACCTAAACTATTATACTAAGGCGTGTTAAAAGTTTAAATTTTATTTAGATATTCGCTTACTTTTTGATACACCAATACATTCAAAACGCAAAATTATACTTAATTTTTAAATAAACGTGCTCCCTTATATCACAGTTAAAAGAAATATTTAAAGGAATCCTAAAACATGTAAACGAAATGTGATTGAAATTAAAAATTTTAATTTAAGGCTATATGAATTGAACATTTTTTCTGTTAACCGAGTGTGTAGCAAAAATAATAAAATACATGTATCGATGGGCAGATTCTACAAAGACAAGGAGTCCATTGTGTAATCTACGGAAAAGTACCGGGCCCAAAATGAGACCACATGGTGCTAAAAGCAACCCTAGGCTAGGACCTGATAAGAATAGTAATGAGCCTTCGAACTATGGTGGGAATCTACCCACATCTGTTATCCAACTATTTGGACAAACTTTAGATCTGCTAGAATATATTTTAAAAAAGAAAAAGCCCGGTAGTCTGGAATATATATTTGTTGTGAGCACTCGTGTCTTATTTATAAAATTTTGGTCATTTGCATAATGTTGAAAGTTTATTTTGGCGTTTTAATATAAATTAATCTTACAAGTGTTAGAAGGGTTTAATTTGAATATACATAATTTAGTTGTCATTGGTTGTAGATAATGAAATTTTCTTTCAATAAGGTATTCTAGCAATCCTTAAAGGGTTACAAAAAACAACACATAATTCCGACTTATAATACTATAAATTAGACACTGTGTACTTTTTAATTTAATTGAAAATATACTAATCTGCATGATTACATATCATTTTATATATTCAATTCCAATTTTAATAAATTATTATTGCCGACAATTTTTCTTCCACGGCTTTTTATATTTATTAAATTATATTTTATAGGCTATATAAAAATAAGGAAAGATATTAATTATAGAAAATTATATACTATCGCAATAAAGAATGATTCTATTTTTCATATTATAATGCCGCAAATGTAACATGAACTTGTCTTGTCTTTATTTGAAAACGCTATTTAAAAAAACTTCCTGAGATATGAGAAGCTCGAAATGTTCAATCGAAAGCTATATTGGTTTTGGAATGACATGCACAAGTTTAATTAGTTACAAAATCCGAAAGAGGTATAAGAGAACTATCCAAGGCACAATACAAGTTGAATCTGTATTTAGTTGGTATATAAAAGTTAATTGGGTTTCATTTTTTAAAAAATAGGCGAAAAAGCTAAATTTTTTATAAGCAAATTTTCTTTAAAACGTGTGCTATTTAAATAATTGCTGGATTGAAAAATCATTTAAATAAAAATAGACAATTTTAATAAACAGCAAATACTTTCGCCTATATGCCAAAGACAAAAAAATTAACTTCAGAATTTGCAATGTTAAGTATTTGTAAATTGTATAAGATGAACATCATTATCAATATAATTATATATTTGTTTTTGTAATAAATATATTGTCTTGTACATGCAATAAATACGAGCTAAAAACTTGCAATATATTGCATAATATTGTCTTAACTACTAGGTACCATTTTAGATAGAATAGATTACAAGAAACCTGTAGTTGGCTAAGAGGCAAAAGAGAGAAACCTTAACATATTAGGACCGTTAAAATATCTATATTTTAATGATTTACCTGGCAAGCACTGTATAGGTAGTACCAAGAGTTAAACCCAAGCTAACAAGGCTCATCCATAATAGCTCCATATCTCTAACCAACTTCTGGTAACAAAGAGTCTATGCCAAAACAAACTGATCAAATGACAAACAAAAACCAAATCTCAGGTAAAAACTAAAAACACGCTCGACTACGACCTTAACACTGACGTTGCCGGCAATGTAATGATTCTAAAGAGCAAAGCGCGGCAAACGAATTTTGAATCGCACAGTTGTTCACTTCTGTCAACGAAATTTTAAACGCAATCGCACAGTTTCAGGGGATTTATCGGTCTTTGGAGGAAATCCCGCTCCTTATATCGCTTCTTGTCTTGGAATAATCGGATGACGATATCGCCGGACTTTGTAAATAAGTTAATCATTGTAAATTTTATTTATCTGTCTTGGGTGGTCAGTATGATTCTAATACATAGTTATGTTTATTACCATATTAATGGCTTTTGTAAAAAGAGCCAAATAATCGGCAAAATTACAACAAATGATTTAAAGCCAATTTTTAATGGTCCTACGTAGTTGGGTACTTGCGGGGTGATAACAGGATATTAACACATATGTACAAGGTGTCCTAAATATATAAAATATGAAAAATCGGTTAAATTATGGCAGCAAATTGTGCCATTTGATGCCTATTAAAATGCTATTTAAAATTAAAAAATAAGGCCGAATATTTCTGAGGAAATAGGCAAAAACGTAAATTAAAAAATACATATTTTTTTTAACAATAAAGTTGTTTAAAGCCGTAAAGCAAAATAAATGTATTTTTCTATGGCCACTTGTTTCCGTTTTGCATAATAGTGACTGATGATACGAAGTTTTTTGATGACCATCATCAACTTTATTTTTCTTATGGGCACTATACTGAATTATGTATTCGAGATTTAAATAGTCATTTTAATTACCGTTTCAACAATGTTTCCCGCCTATATATTAGAAGCATTTTGAGGCTGACAATTCACTACCGTTTGTCCAAAACAAAACAGTCCACCCGTAAAAATGTTGAAAAATAAACTGTTTAGCCAAAAACGGCCGAACACGACAAATTTAATATGGAAGGGGACATTTATTGACAGAAATTGCGTTTTTCTGACGTCATCCCGACACCCCCCAGAGCCCCCATGTCAATTTTTTTTTAATGAGAATAGGGGTCGAGTGATACCTTGAATTAAAGGTAATTCTCTATATAGCCTTATTTTTTTTTTAATTTTATCAATTTGTTCTCAAGAAATATGAATAAATGTGGATAAAAAATAAATCTTATTGTAAATGTGAAAAAAAACACCTATTTCATTAAATGTTGAAAATGATTTTACAAATGTTAACAATTGCTGTTCAAAACGTCTGCGCACATTAGCGAACATTTCGGGCGTTATTAACTGACATTCGTGAGTAATTCTATTTCGAAGATCTTCAAGGAAGTCAGGCTCTGTGGCAAAGACATTGGTTTTTAGATGACCCCATAAAAAAATCCAAAGGGGTAAGATCAGGAGATCTAGCAGGCCATTCTACGGTACCTCTCCGGCCAATCCATCGTCAAGGAAATACGTCGTTCAAAAAATACCGAACGGCAGCAGCATAATATGGTGGTGGTGTCGGGATCGGTTTCATCTTTTTTCTGATTTGAGGCATATCAATTTTTTTGAACTGATTGAAAGAAATTAGTGATTTTAGTCTGTTGACTGTTGCGTTGCTCTTTTTTCCTAGGCCGTTTCCTTTAATGTTTGCAGAGTTAAGATATCAGCTAAAAAAATATTACTATCTGTGGTCCATTGCAAAACAAAATTTAAATGTTTAACAAAGCACCTCCATTTTTAATTTTTGTTTAAGCCGAGGTCATTTCCGGGTTAAGTTTAGTTTGTTGTGAGTGAGGCACCTTGTGTCCCTCCACTGCGACTCTAGTTCTATTGTGACTCCCAGATGTTTATACTTCCCCAATCAAGTCCGCCCTCTTTAAGAGTTCGATAATTTGATTGGGAGAATTCCGTGTCGAATTTTGAAGAATTTAATGTCTTCCGTCTTAGGTAAGGCATTTCCGAAGATGGCCTGCCTGATTCTCTCTAGTGCCGGACATCTGCATAGGATGTGCTCTGCAGTCTCGTCCTCCATGCATAGTCTGCATTCGGCGATTTCCACCAAATCAATCCTATTCATGTGGTGATTCAGTCTGCAGTGGCCGGTATACGTTTCTATTAGGACTTTTAGGTACTTCCTGTGAAGTTCCCTTATGGTATCTGTTACGTTTCTTGTTGCGTCCAGTACGAAAGCCTTCGCATGGTTGGGTCCTAGTAATCCCTCCCAGTAGCGCTTTGCTTTGTTATGCACCAGGGTTGTGATTGTGTGTTTTGCTGTAATGCTGTATTGCCACTTCCTGGTTCAAGACCTATCGGGTTGGATTTGATAGGCCCTTTTTTTGGCCAGCATGTCCCGGAATTCATGTTAGGGTAATTTTGTTCCCTTCCCCAAGCAGTATGAGCTCGTTTTTGCAACTCCATATTGCGCTAGATGTGCAAGTAGAGGTCAGAGGATTCTCGCGCATTTTGAGCCGCCTGACTACCACTGTAGATTTTGATGGTTCTGTTTCCAAGTGGCATTTGGTTAAGCATTCTTGCACAGATTTCTAGTGGCATGTAGTTCCGCTTGAAAAATTGATAAGTGTTTCCCCAGGCAAATAGATATTTTTGTCCTTGGGTTAGTGCAGTATATTCCAGCTCCTACTCAAAAATTGGTTTTGGAGTCTGAAAATACACGGTCGGCTTTCTTTAGTTCCATCCGTCTCTGATTCCAGTCCACTCGATCTGGTGTATCGACCGAGTATGAACTTGTTTGCCGTAGGTATATGTGCAGAGGGGTCAGTCCAAGTAGTACTTACACGGCGGCTGTCGGGGTGGTTCTGATTGCCCCCGTAGTGAGCAAGCAGACCTGCCTTTGAAGGCTGTTAAGTTTTGTTTTGGCCAGTTGTTGTGTTGCTTTGCTCACCACACCACAGAGCCGTAGGATATCGTAGCTCTGATGACCTGTGTGTATAATCACTGCATCTGCTTTGGGTTCATTCCCTAGGTTTTGCCGCATATCCTGCGACAGTTCCATAGGGGCAGTTTTGTTTTATTGATTGTGTTGTCAAGATGCGAGTTCCAGTTAAGCGTCCTATCTAAGATTACCCCAAAATATTTCGTCTCCGTTGCAAATTGGATGGTTTCACCTCTCAGAATTGGCGGTTTAAGTTCGCCCATATTCCTTTTTCTGGTGAATGGCACTATTACCCTTCCATGCGGATTAATGAACATTTCCTTCCTCTCGCACCATTTTAGAACGATGTTCAGCACTTCTTGTAGTACTATTAAGATTGCTTTCTCATTTTTTCCTTTTATCAGGATTAACTGATTGTAATGCTACATCGGTCAAAGCGAAGGAAGAATTGAAACTCGTGTAAAAAAACATACTAAATTAATAGGAAAACACTTAAATGGGTTTATAACTAATACTCCTTCTTTCGCTAATCACATTTCTATACATCTTTAGAATATAGTGGTGATTGTTACAATCATTTAAGTATGTTACACATTTTCTTAAATGAATTATTTGTATATGCTCATCTACTGAACACGACTTCTTCACTTCTTTTAAAAACCTCGTAGTATACAATTAAAAGAGTCTTAATGTTGCGCCTGGACAAGAGAGTCTTCAAATATATTATAGAAAAAGAAAAATGGTACATGTGAATGCCATGAAGATAAGATTATTAAATAATTTATATCAATATAATAAGGTCAAGAAGAAGACTACTTTATCCGAAATATTACGTTAAAGATTTCGATAAATCTAGCTAAAGTTTAAAAAAAAATAGATAGTACCTACAACATTTTCGAGCAAAAAAGACTTCAAATAATTTTTTTTATAATCTGGTAACCTTAGACTAAATGTTTAATTTCTGTACTACGCAGACTTTAAACGTAGAAAAATGAAAAACGTTAATAGAAATATCTAATCGAAGTAATCAAGAATCAGTAAATCTAATCGCAAAATTTCATAAGTAAAATTTTGGAGTTTAACTTCACGATAATTAAAAACGTAAAAGGAACACAGAAAATGAGAATATATAATAAATCTCTCCTTATGGATAATGATATAGGAAAAAAAATTATAGTGGAGTGATCTCTTTTATAAAACTCTATAATAAATTTAAATCACTTGAAAAACCACATAAATCCCATAAACATAGTTCTGAGAAAACTGAAAGAACGTGTGCATCTATTTTCAGTTGATTTTTTTTAAGGTTTAGTTGTTCAATGTATGTTGGGAAGAGACAAGTTTCTGTAAGTTTGTTTAAACTTGAATCGGATACTGAGTTTTGCTGGTCCTCTGCAGGAACATTTTTACCTCAATATGTATAAGATAAGGTAGCTTTAATATGAATTATTAGATCATCACGTTCTGCAAAATTATAATATTTATGTTTTTGATTGTTTGTAATCAGTGAAACCAAATGTTTTTTAAAAAATTATTTGTAGTTTCAGTCCGTTAATTTTGGATTTAACCTTTGTACTGGCGACTTTTAGAGTCATCAAAATGCATCACTCTTGAAACAAGATTGGCATTTTATTTTGTGGAGAAAAGACTTCTATCTAAATTGCATGGGTTATTAATGAGTGAATTATTAATAAGGAAGATATTATCCTTTTTAAAAATTGAGTGAATTATTATTAAGGAAAATATCTTCATTATTAATAATTCACTCAAATCTAATTTTATACTTCCAAAATGGGCTTCTTCAATAATACCTTAAAATAAATATCACATTTTCGTTATCATTTTTTCTTTGCTAGCATTCTCAGACTTGCAATACGACGTTTTATCTTTTGGTTGCCATGACAACCTTCTTTTCTCATATGGACCCCAAAATGAATTATTGCTGTGTTAAGTGGTCCCATTATACTTACTCTTTAAATGACGTTTCAACGTTTCACACTTCGTATTTCCCATAAAGATATCATTCATACAGTTTAACGCTTTTATAAATATGCTTAATTTTTATGAAATTATGCCAAACATTCAACGGTCTCAATATAATTTAATTAAAAATATTTTTAATCCCATCTATTGACAAAAGACTCTTATTTGTCCACCAGAAACAGTTTTTTTTTTGTTCATAAAACAATGAATTCAGTATTGAAAAACAACAAAATCGATATTACATTATAAACAAGTTTTTAAGTGGAAAATAATATTCAAATTATCAACAGCTAATCCGACTGCAACAAAAACAAAACCCTGTTGCAAGATATACTTTGTTGTTCATAATAAACAAAATTAAATGGAATAATTCAACTTTTACATCAAATTAAAACAATACTCAAATTAACCAAAGAAGAACTACATTAAATTATCGATCATTTTGACTTAAACTGTCAATTAAAAACAGTGTCGTCCCTTCAAACTTTCTTAGCTTTTCATTAAAATATTATACGTATAGAATATTCATATAGCAAATGTGGTAAAATAACCAAAAAAACCATTTCATGAATTACTATGTCTTGGTAATAAACGACCCTATCTATATCGAGTACAAACATTTTAATAGGAGCAACTCAAACGGTGCAATTTCGTATAATTTGGTGCTCTGTATAGGAAACCCGTATCTCGTTTTAATTAAAATTTTCAGACCACTTTGTAGATGATTGCTTTTTGGCTTAAGCTGCTTAAATTTGAATAAAATTGTAATTCATTCTAAAAAATATAACTTCTACTTTAAGTACATATTTTTTGAAATAAATCATTTTTCGTTTTTTTAAAGGTTTATTTATATCGTTATTACACTAATATACATGCTCTTAATAAATCAGAGGGCAAGGTGGGTGGTATTTAGGTATGATGTTGACACTGCGGAGAGGCATTCACATTTATATACAAGTTGGGGAATTGAAGATTACGGATTGTCCAAAATAATAGCAACAACTCTTTTCTCATCGATGAGCCTCTAGGAATTTGCTGTTTTAATTTTTTACAGAATAGTAGTAATATCGAAATGTCTCATTTTGCTGTGTGACTGTATGCTGCACTGTTGAAGTATTTTTTTCTTATATTATTATGGTTGATTATATACCTTCAGAAAGAGTTCAAATAATTAAATGGTTTTATGGAGGCAATTCGGCAGTACAATGTACGGATTTGTTTTCAATTACATTTGAAAACAAGCCGAATCCTTGCGAAAAAACTATTTTAAATGTTGTTTCGAATTTTAAGACATTCTTTTGTCTTTAAGATTGTCATAAATACCACACTACACCACGCGTGTGCAAGTTCCTTCTATCGAAAAAGTCCAGGAGCAAGAACAACTAAAAGAAATGGTTTGTAGTATTCTAGAAATGGATTAAACACGATCAGGTAAAAGTGTTGGAGAGGAACTGAATGTGGACCATATATCTTCAAGAAGCTCAGGCACTTCTTCGAGAAACTGTAAATATGACCGACCATCAAGGTGCCCTGGTAGAAAAAATGGGCCTATTAGGTAATCACCTATAATTCCTGCCCAAACATTAACCGAAAATTGGTGTTGAAAATGAGTTTCCGTCATGACATGTGGGTTTTGTTCTGCCCATAAATAATTGTTGCGAAAATTTTGAAGAGCGTTCCGAGAAAAATTTGCTTCGTCTTTGAACAAAATCTGACTTAAACTGCGGATTTAGTATAATATTCTGGAGATACCACTGACAGAAGTTCACTCGCTGCGGAAAATCTCCGAGAAGTAATGTCTTTACTCTTAAAATGTGGTATGGGTATAATAAAACATCAACCAAAATGCGCCAAACAATTTGATGAGAGGTATGCAGAGTTCTAGCGATCTTCCTCGTATTCGTATCAGGGTGTTCTTCGATTGCTTGTAGCACCGAGTTCTTAATTTTAGGGGTTCTGACAGTTCGTGGTCTACTTCCGCAATACCTTTCTTGAAACAACCAGTTTCGCTAAGTCCACGATGAATATTTGAAAAGATACGGCTATCTGGTACGACACGATTCGGATACCTTTCCTGATAAATACGCCTGGCTGTTGCGTTACCAACGGCGAGGCCATATACGAAATGCATTGCTGCCATTTCTTTATTGGTATAATTTGCCATTACTGATGTTCAGAAATATAGCGTGGAAACGAAATAACTTCAATAAATAGTTAAAAATCAAATAAGCAGAATTTAAAAACAACATGGCTACAAATGTTTCAAATATTCTCAAACTCAGGATATATTTTTCGAAGGCCAGTGACGAAGAATGGAATTTTGTGAAAAACGCAAATGAAAATGATTTTTTTTATGAAATATTCTAACTTCAGATGAATCTTCTATTTTATTTCATGGAAAACTCGATTCTTTCATTGTTCGATATTGGTCTCGGAAAAATTATCCCAGAAATGTTAAATGCCGTATTCAGTATCCTCAAAAAATTGATGTTTGGGCTGGTATTTTGGGTGACCATATTATAGGGCCATTTTCTATTTTTGGTACTATAAACGCCCAAAAATACCTTGAGTGCCTATAAAACCAAGTTCCATCTATCATTCAAATTCTATCTGATTTAGATCTGTGATCGGTCTATTTTCAGCAAGACGATTATCTTGGTCAAATTGCGACTATGATAAAAGAATTTTCCTAATCGACTTATTACTGGGACAGGCGATATTAACTGGCTTTCTAGATCTCCACAGTTGTGAAATGACTTTGATTTTTGAATGACTTTTACTTTTGGGGGTATCTTAAGGATACCATTTCAAACACGAATCTAGGGGGCCAACCAAATTTAAAGGAGTTGCCAGAGAAAATTATTGATTGTGCCAATTTCCTTTTCCAGAAACGTTTGTACGAAATCGCTTTTATGATAGGTTAACTCATTGTTTAGTCAAAGAAGAAGGATATTTTATTTTTATTAGAAGAACTCTTTGATCATGCTATAAATTTCATTAGGCCATACACAGTATAATAAATATTTGGAGATTACAATTCAATATGGGTGTCAAACAAAAATATGGATTTTTCTGATTTTGGAGCTAAAATTATTTAAGAATTAGATTATGATACATCAATGTATTCAGAAAAAAAATTGCAAAAATTTGACTTTAAAATATACAGGGTATCCCATTTAAAAAATACCAAGTTTGTGCTCAATCTGAAAAACAATGCTCTAAAAATTTTTTTTAATACGCCACTGACTTATACCTATATAAAAATATCTATTATAAGCAATTTTAATTTTTTTTCTATCATATCTCCAAATCTCTCGATAGTTGTAATCCTTGTCTATGTGTCTTCCTGGATCTGGCTAAGGCATTCGATACAGTAGACCACCATAAACTGTTGGAGGACTTGGATAATATTGGAATACGGGGAATACCGCATAAATTATCTACAAATTATTTATCTGGTCGCACCCGAAGGGTTGCCATAGGAAATATTTTTAGCGAAACAAGAATTGTAAAGTGCGGTGTACCTCAGGGCACTATATACTAGCACCTTTGTTTTTTATAATTTACTTAAACTCTTTATTGGAAGCAAATTTTTCAGCAGATTTTATTAGCTTCGCGTATAATACAGTTTTATTTTTTACCGAAAAAAACTGGGAAATTGTAAAAAGAATTTCAGAAGAGGTTTTAAAGGATGTTTTTAATTGGTTTTCGAGCAGGAAATTGAGTGTAAATTATGATAAAACTAAATTTCTGCGTTTTTCATCATACAGAGATGGTCTTCCAAATTATGATTAAATAGGTTAAATATTCAATTGAACGATAAGATAACTTATATTTCATCAGTACCTAGCATAAAATATTTAGGTATTACCATCATAGATGAACAACTTAAGTGGAATATTCATATACAAAAAGTTGAAAATACCTTAAGATCTTTATTGGGTAGATTTAAGTTTTTAGCTGGAATATTAAGCACTTCGCATTTAAAATAATTTATTATGCCTTGGTAGAAACTCTTTTTCAATACGGAATTTTACGAAGGGGAGGGGCTAGAGACGTATTTTTAAAATGCCTATAATCGCCTTATAGAAATCGTTCAGAAGAGTATCATTAAAATTATTTATAAACAACCCAGACTATATTCCTCAGATCTACTGTACAGTGAAACAAAAATTATCGATATTCGTCAAATATTTTTTTATAATATTTTAACATATTTACACAAATATAAGTCAAACATTTCATTAATTACCCATCAGTATAATACAAGAAATCGTCAACAGAATTCCTCACAAACCACTAGAGCTAGGAAGACAATAGGGCAACATTGTTTTACTTATCTTCTTGCCAGATATTATAATTTTTTACCAGTAGAAATGAGAGGTGTTATTCTAGGTAGCAACTTATTGGGATTGGTTAAAAGTAGGATCAAAAAATTTATTATCCTTCAAAATAGACAGCTTATTTTGCGATGGTTTGGTAAATATTAGAAATTAACATGTCCACTTATATGGTCCTTTAATTTTAATCTTGATCTGTGTCTTGCTTTGGTGCAGTATATTAAGGCGAAAAAAAATACCAGCAAGTCCTCGCACAGCGTACTAGCTCCTGAGGGCTGGGGGCATTATGTATTTATTGCCGATGTTTATTAAATTTACTTGTATTTCTTTTGTTATATTGCATTTGAAAATAAACATTATTATTATTATTATTATTATTATATACAGGGCTTGAGAAATAATAACATCTCCAAAAGTGAACATTTTCATTTTCGCCCTGTATTTCAGGCACAAAAGTAGTTGGAATATTTCTGTTTGTGGCTTTAAAAGTTTTAGAAAAAAGTGATACAGGGTCGCGAAAACCGCAAAGCTATATCTTAAAAAATGACAGAGACACCCTGCAATCTGATCCAAAATGGGACATTGTGTATTGTTGGTATACATATAAAAAATTTAAAAATATACCTTTTTTATAGAAATCACAGCGAAATAAAAAAAAAATATTTGAAGTGTAGTAAACCATGTGGGTAAAGTTGACCAACAAATTGAATATAGAGCAATAAAGAAATATCATCAGTAAAAAAAAAGACTAAAGGTATTTATTGATTGATAGAATATCAGCAACAGAAAAACAAAATGCATATAATCAATTTTTATTATGTGGTAATAATTCTCTATAAAAACGAAAGATCATTTCCAAACTGCCGGCTAAAAAAAGATGATGAGAAGATTTTAGTAAGTAGAATCTAACTGGCAGATTTTTTAATCATTTGTTTTTTTTACTTTGATGAGGGCATCTTTCAGCAAATTCTTAATTCGAAAAAGCTAAGAAAAGTATCAAAAGTGATTCTTGGGTTGTTGACGCAACTAAGAAAAATCTAAAACACTTTATGCGATAAGTTATTTCTATTATAAACAACGACAAAGGCTAAGTAAAGTCTCTAAAAAAATATAAAAGTAAATTTGTACGTACGAAAATAAACAGTACGCTTTTCCAACTAAATTTGGTTGTTAACTTCATCTTTTTTAATATTATCCGTATTTTATCAAGCAAACGCAGTAGTCGGTTAACTTCACCCCACTACTGGGCGAAGCTGACCATCAATGTTTTTTTTTCAATACCTCAACCCTAAAAATTACATACATAAATTAAAAGAAAATACTTATAGTACCCATTGGGTTTATAATGTAAGATGTACATTACTTATAAAAATATTTATTATTAATTTTTTGTATAGAAATCATTAGCTTTAAATTTGAAAACCGGTTAAGTCTACCCGGATTTACGGTACCATATTACAACTATGCCCTGGAGCCAACACTCGAAAATGACGAGCACCAATTGTACTGATACCGGACTACTTACAGGTCAACAAGTAAGTAATAATAGACATGATTTAATGACTTAATTCTAATAAACTAATATAACGATTCTAATATAAGAATTAATGGTCGTTAAAAATAGGGATTTAGAACACTAGATTCGAAGACAATAAAAAATCAGACAAGTGCAGACTGTTTCACTCAATTTGTCAATAATAGCAGTAATTCCGCGAAATCTTATAGAAAGCATAAAGATACTGTAATCAAAATAAAAGCTTCTTTAAATTAATGCAAAAATGAGTACTACTATCTCATTTAAAAGGCCTTTGGAAAATCTGACGTATCCTAGTTTCTGAATAAATTACAACAGTCAACTCCAAATGCTTCGCTTTAAGTTTGTTAAGTGATAAAGGTATGTTACAAAAGTAATATGAACAAGCATTTGCTACGTTTTCTAATATATCGGGACATATGAATTCACATTCTGCTCTAATTCTGTCTTGTAATTCGTTAATATTTTTCGGCTTTGTCGCATACATTTTATTTTTTAAATTCCCTAGAGAAAGCAGTCTAGGGGTGTGAGATCAGGGCTTCTTGCTGGCTACTCAATTTCACCTCTTCTGCTAATCCAACGATTTGGAAATGTCGTATATAAGAATCTTTTTACATTAACTCCAAATTGAGGAGGGGCGCTATCTTGTTGAAACAATATTTGATGAAAATTAGCATTAGCATGTCTTCTTATTTCTGGTACTATCTGATTTTTCAGCAAATCCAGATATTGGGTGGTATTTAAATTATCCTCAATAAAAAATAAATCTATTATCCTAATACCAAATATACCTGCCCAAACATTTACCTTTTCAGGATACTGGGTATATGTTTCACGCATCCAGTGCGAATTTTCACCTGACAATATCTGCAATTATGTCGATTCATTGTACCATTCAACATAAATGCCGATTTATCAGAAAAGACAGTGTTTTTTTAAAAAACGATTTTCTTCACACTATTGCATCATATCACAAAATTCTAAGCGGCGGTCAAAATCATCTTCAAATAATTCTTGTATAACAGTATTATACTAAGGTGATTTTATAACGATAAAATTTTTTGTGGTTAAGGACATTTCCAACTGATAACACATCAGTGAAACAAGCGTCTGACTGGTAGGCAACTTGGCATGATAAATTTGGGTCTTCAACAGAATGTTTATTTCTAGACTTTTTTGACCATTGCTTACGGTTTTTGGCCTCTCTATTCTTTGACGGTCTTTGCAACTTCCAGTTTGTTTCTTCCAATTGAAATCTCTGAATTGTTCTTATAATTGGTGTGCGATCTTAAAATATTATATTGAAAAGGTCTTAAGTTTGTTGGTAAGACCGCCTGTAATTTGCAAATCCTCGAATCATAAGAAGTGTGATTCTTTCTTTCTCAGCAACAAAGTAATGAAATTTCCTCAACAGGTAAAAACGTTTAAGAGTAAATAACATTTTTATTGATAAAATACTTTTTTAAACGATCCTATCTTTTAAAGTAAGGAGTAAGGTCAACCATATGTTACATGAAGTTGCAGTTGTTACGTAAAGTTAGCATATGTTATTACCGGCACCTTAAAAAATCGACTTACATGAAATTTATGATTAAAATTGAATATGATTATTTTGATTTAAAAAGTTCTTATTACAGACTTAACAAATGGAGTTTTCATAAAATATGTAAAGAGTGGTACCTCGATGTACGAAAAATACCTAATATATGAGTGTTTTAAGATACGAATCGCCAAGCGAGCAATATTTTGCTTTGAGATGAGAGCAAGATTTCAGATACGAGGAATCGCACACTACTGTCAGATATTCATGTTGTTGGTGACCTTCAAAGAAGGACCTTAAAACAAAGCGTCATACGAGGGTGGTCCCAGAAGTACCCGACCCAAGAAAGAAAACACGAAAATTTTGGAAAAAAATGTATTTATTTTTCAACATAATCTCCTTTCAGCTCTATACACTTTTCCCAGCGATGTTTTATAAGTTCGATACCCTATTTATAATAAGAACTGTCTTGCGCCTCGAAATAGCCATTAACTGCAGATATCACTTATTCATCGTTGGAAAAACTTTGACCACTGATCCAGTTTTTTAAGTTTGAAAACAGAAAATAATCTGAGGGGGCTAAATCTGGCGAATAGGGTGCATGAGGTAGCAATTCAAACTTTATTTCGTTAATTTTGGCCATTGCAATAACGGATTTGTGAGCTTGTCTTGATGAAACAACACTTTTTTCTTAACCAAATGCGGCCGTTTTTGCTTGATTTCTTCGCTCAAACGTTGCAATAAGTTCGCATAATACTCGCCGTTGATAGTTTTACCTTTTTCAAGATAGTCAATGAAAATTATCCCTCGCGCATCCCAAAAAACCGACGCCATGACCTTGCCTGCAGATAAAACGGTTTTCGCCTTCTTTGGAGTCGGTTCTCCCTTTTGAGTCCATTGTTTTGATTGTTCTTTTGTCTCAGGTGTGAAGTAATGGACCCATGTTTCATCCATGGTTATGAAAATAGGCAAAAATTCTGCTTTGTTGCTATTAAATTTCGCTAAATACTCAATTGAAACATCTTCACGACACTTTTTGCTCGAGTGTGAGCAAATGCGGCACCCATCTTGCACACAGCTTTCTCATGTCAAAATTTTCAGTTAATATGCAATGTACCGCACTTTTTGAAATGCTTACTATGTCCGCTAGCTCGCGCACTTTTAGCAGTCGATCATCCAGTACCGCTTTGTGAATTTTCTTTAAAATTTCTGGAGTCGTCAGCTCATTTGGTCGACCACTGCGATGCTCGTCTTGGCAGCTCATACGACCTGGTTTAAACTTTGATACCCAATATTTTACTGTTGTTAACAAAGGAGCAGACTCACCGAGAGTAGAATCCAGTTCAGCTTTTATATTGGTTGGGCTAAGGCCTTTCAAATAAAAGTATTGTATCACATAACGATGACCAATTTTCTCCATTTTTACAAATTCACTGAAAACGTTCACTATTGATGGCTGCCAAACAAATACTAAACAACGTGGCGTCTTCAAACTTGAAATATATGCTTTATAGATTGTATACTTTCTAATACACTGATATTTTTCAAACTACTACCGACATCTCTAGGTCAGGCCGGGTACTTCTGGGACCACCGTCGTATGTGAGAAGGCACGAGCGATTTACGATAATTTGCTGAACTAGATCCCACACACTTCTATAAACGAAGAATCGAAAGACTCGTTTAAAGTCAGTCGTAGCTGGTTTGACAACTTAAGGAAAAGGACCGGCATTCAGTCTGTCGTCAGGCATGGTGAGGTAGCAAGTTTGGATGTAAAAGCAGTTGATGTAAACCTCAGCTGCCTTAAAACGTTTTCCCAAATTATAAAAGCCAAAGGATACATTCCCAGCAAGTCGTCAACTATGACGAGACAAGCCTTTTCTGGAAAAGGATATGAAGGATGTAACAAATCCATGAAGAATAGATTAACTTTAGCACTTTGCGCCAATGCGAGTGACGACTGCAAAATCAAGCCTCTGCTAGTATACTATTCGAAAAAGAGCCCCAGAGCCTTTAAGTCACATAAGATTTTAAAAGAAAAACTACAAGTTAAGTGACTACAAGAAGGCGTGGGTCATGAGGAAATTCTTTGTGGAGTGGATAAGCCTGGTGTTTGGCCATTCTGTTAAAAAATATGTACAGGAAAACATTCTACCCATGCAAGGCTCCTCTCGTTCTCGACAATGCTTCTTCTCACTCACTAAATCTCGAAGATTTCAAGTTTATAAAGGTTTTCTACCAACTAACACCACTCCTATCCTGCAGCCCACGGATAAATAGATGATTTCTTATTTTAAGAAGTTGTACATCAAGCACATTTTTCAGCACTGCTTTGAGATGATGAAGAACATAAACTTTATCCTTCGAGAGTTTTGGAAGGACTACCTTAACATCGTGATATGCCTTATTAATAAGATCTGATCAATAAGAATTATTGATCAGACCTGATTCGGTTGGGTTGGGTTGCGTTGGTGTTACAACGAGACACTACAAGATCTACCTTATCAGTGGTGGTTCAATAGGTTGTTCAACCAAAAACTGGTTTTGAAGAGGAGTCAGAGAAGAGGGAGGTTCACCCCGAAAAAGTTGCAACTGATCGTGCATCGGAGTTGTTCAATGAAAGTTACAGTATTTGTTGACATATGTAGGTAACAAGTTGTGAAACTTATAGCTCCACGACTTGAAACTACATAATTTTTGTCTTAAAGAACGGCTTGGAATTTATGCCTATTTTTTGTATTTATTTAATGAGTCATGAAGTTTATTTATAATTAGTTTTTAAACGATGATATAGACTTTTGCGAACTTAAGCTATTCTATAAACTTTTTATTGGTTTATTTAATCACAGAGGCTTTGCTATACCGTATGTTAAAAAAGTCCCGGACCCCCTTAATAATTCGTGAACGCATCCTTTTATAAAAAAGTGTCCCAAATAAAAATTATAGATCTCTTTTAGATCTACACTAGGAAGATTGCATATGCATATACAGCAGGCATCCCAACAATAGTAGAGACCAAAGTTGGAATAATAAATGGAATGGTATATTTTTTATGCATTTTCTGATTCTACGCAAAATTTAACAACATATGCTAACTTTACGTAACAACTGCAACTTCATGTAACATATGGTATACTTTACTATATTTTATCAAAAATGTTATTTACTTCTTAAACGTTTTTACCTGTTAAGGAAATTTCATTACTTTGTTGCTGAGAAAGAAAGAATCACACTTCTTATGTTTCGAGGATTTGGAAATTACAAGCGATCTTACCAACAAACTTAAGACCTTTTCAATACAATATTTTAAGATCGCACACCAATTATAAGAACAATTCAGAAATTTCAATTGGAAGAAACAAACTGGAAGTTGCAAAGACCGTCAAAGAATAGAGAGGCCAAAAAAGGCGCTTATTAGCTATATTGAGTTTAATAAATAAATCCAGGAAGAAATGAAAACAATTTTTCAAAATGTTCCGATTTCAAATATTTTCGCAACTAGTTAAAAATTTATAATTTTTTGAATTGTGTAATGTTTCATCAAAACAAACATAAAAATACGCAACTTTGCCCTAATTTCATCATCTTCACATTTGTTATTATATTATATATGTAGATTCTTATGGGCCTCGAGTTTCTAACAACCTGTATAATTATAAAATCTTACTTTTTTTATTTTATCCTGACATAAATATTGTTTTATGGTTCTGTGACAGATGACCAAAATATATTACGTGTGAGATCTACTATACAATATATGAAATTTATATTCAGCTGCAAAATATGCTGTATGGTTATTAGTTTATAAATAGTAAATAATGGTCCAACACTGTAATAAATAAGCCTCATGTTATGAAGTTATTGCAAAAGTAATATCAGACGTTGTCTAATTAATTAAACTTATTGAACCATATTTAACACTTTATGCCGTTAATATACGAAAGTATCTTATTTGTGTATTTAAAAGATATCTTTCTTGTTTATAAACATATAACTATTCATTATCAGCATAAACTTAAATTGATCAATATATTAACAATCTAATAAACAACATATTTTATATTATAATATATATAAGAAGAGATTATAGACTCAAATTAGTAACTATTTTGGTTAAAATCACCATAATAAATATTTTGAAAAAACTGCCAATTAAACAAAACTAGAGGTTCTTCGCTTCAAAATTTTCCGGTTTCGAAAAAACTGCTTAAGGTCAAAAAGTCTCAAACATCATCATTTACTAAATAGTTTTATGAAACCTACAGTGCGACGTCTAAATCACATTTGATAGAAAATATTGCTTATGAGTATACTGTAGAGTTGTATGTATCTATGTTAATAATGAGTACTTTTGATTGAGAGCTATTCAAATGGTCTTTGAGTTGTTACTAATTAAAACTTTGAGCAACAGAATCTACACGTTAACAGACCATTTTGTATCTGACTGCTTTTTAGCTTATATTGCTTACATTTAAATATAATTATAATTAATTTAAAAATTTTAATGTAGATTTGCAAATTTGCTTTATCTTTCTGAAACATTATGTGCTGTAAATACTTAAAGTTTGTTGAAAAATATGTAGCTCTAAAGATTGTATCTTCTAAAGCAAGTTATTTTTTCCAAATAAATAGGATTTCTGTTTATAAAAATGCTTAATTTATGTATGTTTGGACAATGTCATGGAATATTTGGAACTCTAGATGTTAACATAGAACAGGCAACAGTGGCAGAACATGTGACAACTGACAATCATCATGTTCTAGAAATATTCAAATTGCCCACACTAAAAGTCGTTCACATTACAAAATTTTTAACAGCTGTCAAAAACTTTCAATTTTATCCTTTAGATCTCGGAAAAGAAGCAATTTCAGAGTGAGACAAGTTGCTTCAAATCGGCATATCTTGGCATGCGGAATAAATGTTAAGATTTTGTATAGACACAAATATAACGTGCTATATAATGGTATTCTCAAATTTAAAATATGACATTTTATCTTTGAGATAGCAACTTTTCTTTATTAACGTGTTTTAAGTAGTAATCTTAATTACTTCTTCAAGGCGTTGTAAATTTTAGAGAAGGAATTGCTGGAAAAATGAAAATAAAAGGATTTTTGTTCAAACGTTTTTTGACTTTTTATGAAATCATCCTCGGGACACAAAAAATAAACAAAACAGAAAGAAATTTCGTTTTCATTAAATAACATCAGAGAAAAATTATGTTTGTGAAAAAATACACAAACATAATTTTTCTCTGAATAATATTCGCCTCTATTAAAGGCGTAATGTAAATTGCAAAATTAATATCAAACGGTTTCGGTTCGTACAATACGTAAACGTATTGAACAACATATAACACTATTGCTACATAAACAAATGAAACTTATCTGTACTTTATAAATAGGTTTTTCTTGTTTATAAACATTTTTTTTGCTTCAATTGACCAACAAATTATAATTATTTTTAAATATGAAATCAAAACTATAATTTACTATTTTCACTGTCAATTATAAATAGACGCTTTTTTTAAATAACGTTCAGCTTTTGAAAAGAATGGCTTTTGTATTACAAGATCCAAGTATTGAGACATAGAATAACAATAACTTCTCAAGCTAAAATATTAAGATCTATGTTTTAATTTGCTACAACTTTAATAATCTCATAAAATTAATTCCTTAACGAAATGAAACATTAGTAGAAAATTTAGAACATAAGAATCTTTGAGAAACTGAATTCCTTTATAATTTTCGTGTTGTTAATAGAGGACGCTATTTACGTTGTTTTTACTTTTTTAGGTGCCCTAACAAAAAATGTTTTTGGTTTTACATAAAAAATGTATAGCGTATTGAAGTCGTTAGAAACAACAATTTTCAGAAACTATAAGATATCAAAACCAAAAGTAAAAATGATTAAAATTTAGGTTATATTATTAGAAAAATAGAGAATAAAATTAAAAGAATATTGTCACTTTCTGCTACAAACGGTTATCATAAGAAATACCTCTTAGAATTTTTTAAAAAATATTTAATTTAGTCAGAATCTTCAAATCTCTTTGCTTAAATTGGAAGGTGATTTATAGAGGCCTATAATATAATTGTTAATAAAATATTTATTTTAAATTAATTAAATTTGCATAGTGAAAGTGGCGGTTAACAACTAACTGAAGGGTGTTCATTTTCCCACATATATCTATTTTGAAAATTAAATATGCCCCATCAGGTAAATAAAGCCTCAGCTCTAAGTAACAAATGATTTATATGTATCGAATCTACGCTTTGCCGATTCTGTACATGACAAAATTTCAATTTTGATCTAAAATTGAGGCGAGTACACACTGAACGGGTGTAAAATGGCATGGATAGAGGCTTTAATTTTGGAATATTCGAATAGCTGCTGATAATTTGTTTTCTTGTACCTGCTTGTATTACTTTTTGGATAACCTGTATCGACAAGTTCTTAAGTAAAAAATAGAGTTTTACTGAACAAAGATTTTAGAAAAGTACATTACACACAAGCAATTTCTTTATACATCTATTCTAAAGTGTAATCACCAGCGTATAATAACGTAATATAACGTAAGTAGAACCCTAAATAAACCCTACTAATCAACATTTAACTACAAAATATAAATAAAATAGTCCAAAAACTAGAAGAACAATTTACGATTTACATTTTCATAATACTGCTCCCCTCCTCGGGAGGTGTTGATTAATAATCAACACCTCCCGACCTATCGGAGTCATCATAAGGCGCTAACCGGACGACGTTTACAATTTATCTTCGTCGCGTCGTCAGACGTCGCTGGAACCGGTACACTACGTCGTTAATTCTGGTGACCACATGAAACGGACCTTGCCAATCCTTCTGAAGCTTTGGTGACTTTCCCTTCATCCTCCGTGGATTATATAACCATACTCTGTCCCTTTTGTCAAAGTTTATCCCGTGTCTCTTCATGGACCATTCGTAAACGCTCTTGTAGATGCTCGACGTACTCCTCAAGGCTTTCCGCCTTGTCGGGTCTCCCAGTAATAATTTCCAAAGGTAAATGAAGTTCATCACCAAATACAACTTTTGTCGAGCTTTTTTCCAGTAGAGTTGTGGATAGAAGAACGATATGCCAATGGTTGTATACAGGTATCCCAGTTGGTTTGCTTGGAATTTACCACAATTTTCAAATAGATTTCCAATGTGCGATTAGATATTTCAACCATTCCGTCAGACTGACGGTGTAGGGGAGTTGTACGGGTCTTATTGATTTCCAGCAACTGACATACTTGTTGGAATATTCGTGACTCAAAATTCCTTCCTTGGTCTGAATGTATCTTTCTGGGGACACCAAATCGAGAAATACCAAAGCAGCACTTCAAATACTGTCGTTGCTTGTTGGTTTGGAATCGGATAAACCTCGGGCCACTTACTACAGTAATCCATAGCAACAAGAGCATATCGGTTTCTGGAGCTACTAGTAGGAAAGGGTCCTACTACGTCTATGGCAATTCGTTTAAAGGGCGCACCAACAAGATATTGCATTATTTTTCCTCTGGTCAATGCCTTCAACATCAATGCTTGGGGCCTGTTGAAGGAATGTTGAAGGTGCCCCTCCTCATTACAGTTCCAACAGCGGAATGGTCTCTTTGGTTTTCTAGCCAAAAATGTCTCAATCTTCTTTAAGCGGTCTTCGAGATCACTTTCTGAAGTCTGATTTGCCTTATCCGTGTCTGCCTTCTAGTTGCTTAAAAAGCTGCCTAATACTCTAGTCCATGGGCCAAAGCTTCTGAAATACTTATATGATGAGCAATGCTTAGAGCATGGTTAGTATCTGGATCTCGAACTCCGTCAATAAAACAATTTATAGAAATTTGTTCTCGGAATTCTGTTGGGGCTGAAGGGTAAGCCAGATTTACTAATCGAGCAACATCGACCTCAAACTGTTAAAGTCCTTCGTCGGCTTGCTGTCTCCTAGATTTCAATTGAGCCTAGCACACTTGATGTAGATGGGCTTCACTGTATCTCATCTCTAAGGTACGCACCAGAACGTCGAAATTAAGCTAATCCTTAGATGGCACCATTCTTAATATTTCTGTTGCTTCTCCTCTCAGGCATAGCTTAAGACTGATTGCCTTTTCTTCGGTATTTCAACGATTTCCCCTAGCAGCGGCCTCAAACTGATTGAAGTAGGTACACCATGCTTCTTTGCCGTCGAATTTTGGTGGCTTCACTTTCATCATTGTTTGCATTCCAGGATCGGGATAAAGAGAAGCCCGCTTTACTTTCATCTCTAGTTGTTGGATCTTTTTTTTTTACATGTCCAAATTGTTCTTCCACTGTTGCTTCGAAGTTAATTAATTATTGTTTCTGATTCATCTCAAGTTGTAAAACTCGTTCCTCTTGTTTTCTGTTTCGTTCGTCCTATTCTTTTTTAAGATTATCTTTTAAATTTAGTAAGTCATCTTTCATGGTTTTAATGAGGTCTTCCCCTTCTTTCTTTAGGTCATCTTTTATGGTCCTAATCATGACTTAAATTTCCTTCTTCAGCTCGGATTTAATTGTCTTTAGTAAATCTTCCTGTTTCTTGTCTCGTTCTTCTTGTTCTTCCATCTGTTTACAGTGTCGTTCCTCTTGTTCTACTTTTTGCTCGTCAAACTTTCTTACCAGCAGCTCCATCAATTTCTCGGTCTCCATCTTTGCCTGACTTCTTGTTAAAGACATCCACTAAAATGGGCTTCCAAATATCCCACTTTTGACATCAATTGTAACGAAATTTGGGAACACACTTTTATTGACAACGTCAAAAACACTAACCTAACTCGCCTTGACTATTATTTAATTGTTTCCAAGGTAAAACTGACTAAACAATTAAAACTGAATAAATTATTACGACCTTTTTAAAGCCCGATGGGACAATTTCGAAATATTTAGAATTTTCTTTATTGTTTTTGCCAAAAGAGACCAATAATTTCAGGAGAATACTGACAGACAAAGAAAGCAAGTTTACAAATGTTAGAAAACATAAAATACAGTGATTTAGAATAATATAACCTAAATAACTTAAATTGGGGCCAAAATGGGGCCCTCAGACAAGATGAACTACTTAAAAACTAGATACTATAGAAGCAAATATTGAACTAAAGGTAAGTAGAACTTTAAATAAACCCTACTAATCAACTTTTAACTACAAAATATGAATAAGATAGTACAAAAACTAGAAGAATAATTTACGTATTTACATTTTCATAATGAAGTAATAAAACCACAAATTCTCCTCATTTGTAGTTTTCAGGATTTCAGATAGTGATCAACAACAAAATCATTCGGCTGATTTTAAAGAGCACTTGTCAAAGAAGAAGAAATTATATGACAGGTACACTCAAGACTTGATTTTAAACTTGCTAGCCTTGCAAACGAATTATTTTTTAAAGTTTCATTTGCATCACAAAACAACTCTTGCAAAAACTATCCTGGAAAGATAGAGATTGTACATGTTCACAAAGATATTTTTTTTTTAACCTCCGACCCTTAATTTTGGGGATTTAAGTTTAGAATATTGTGCTCATATGCGTAAAGTTCAAAAGGTGAAGAAGAGGGGGCTTGAAGAGTACCTTAACTTTCCATGCCTAAGGCAATCCTTCACTCAATTAAAATAGCACTGCACTAAATATATATTTTTTTATTTCTGGCTTATAGAAAGCAGACCCTTTGCAAAATTAATTACTAGGTTTTATTTATGGTGTATCGGAGACAGAACTCTTTGCAAGCATTATTATTTTATTTTAATTCTAGTTTGTTGAAAGTAAAACCCTTTGCAAACATAATTGTTTTAATTTATTTATGGTTTGTTGACAGCAGAAAGCTTGGCAAACTTGATTACTTGGTTTAATTTAAGGCAAACACAATGGTTTACAAACATGAATATTTTATTTTATTCTTAGTTTATTGAACGCAGAACGCGTTGCAAAAGTTGATAACTTAGTTTTATTTATGGTTTATTGCAGGCAGACCAATTTGCAAACAATATTATTTTATTATATATTTCTAGCTTTTATTTTATTTTATTCGTAATTTGTTCAACGCAAAATGCTTTTCAATAGAATGGGTACTTTATGAATGATGTAAATCTATTTACCCCCTATAAAAAGGGAATAATCATTATTAGCAATTGTACGATTGTGTCATTTATAATATGCTTTCGCATAAAATTGATATAGTATTTAAGAAACAAAAATTAAACTTGTAAAAACTCCAATTTAAGGCCAAAAACAATTAAATTACCATAAACGGTAGTAATGCATATTTGCAACAGTTTTGCCGATTATACTAAATGAATCCGCATATTGACCTTTCTGCATAAATCACGTTAAACAACAAAAGAACCTTGAGACAAAAGGATATTCACGTTATAGTAATATTTTCGCATAAAAGAAAAGAAAAAACACGTATATTTTCATGGTGAATTTTCGTTATGGTTAAAATATTACCCCTGATGTGCTTTATTAAGGAAATGTATCAGTGGTGCTGCTCTGGTTGACATTCTGAAGGTTCTATAGTTAACAGGTGTAAAATTATGGCAATAACTGTAATTGTAATTACAATAATAGGAAGGTATATATATTTTTTTAACATGCCATTTAATTAACTCTGTATTTTTCTAACGTTAAATAATATTGATTATCCGATGTATAGTATTTTATAAACCTTGTTAGTTTGATAAGCATATTTAAATAATAAATAGGCTTCGAAAAAACTAACTAAATAACACCATATGTGTTAAAAATGTCGTGACGTTAAGTAATATCATTAATTCTTTCTCCAAATAATCGCTAGCTGATCTGCAAATAGTTATCTTAATTCTTTTATTAGGATAAGCGTCGCATAAATTGCGTATATATACGAAGGTTAATATAATGTATAGCTTAGGATTATCAAAGTTTTCTGAGTACGTCATAGTAATTTCGTAAATTAATTTTAAAAAATCATTCGTTTATCTGTTTTGCATAAATAACAAATGTTTCAATAGCGTTAAGTATAACAGTATCAGTGCAAAGGGTAAAATAGTCAATTCTAATTATTATTAAATTGTTAAAATGAGTAAAACAATAATGCAGTTATTATAAAGTATTGAATATTCTATAGGATTAGAAGAAACAAACCCTTCATAAGGAAGAGTTATCATTATTAAGATTTTTCAAAAGATTTTTTAAAAATTCAAGCATTTTTTTACACATTTTTTTAAATCAAAATCTAACGTCACCTGTTGCTAAATAACTTAACACTCTCTTCTTTCATCAAGATGTACTAATTATAAGGTTGAGGTTTAATTTTAAGGACTTAGCTCTTAGATGCTTTCCTACATCCCTCTTTTTGATGAAATATGCACTTCATAAGCACTATTGAAAACCCACTCAATGAACAAATTGGTAAAAAGTGGCGCGGCCAAATTTAGTTGTTACAATAGTTTCAGAGGGCGCTAGAGGAGAGAAGAGAAGGGGTGAATAGTGGAGGGACACTAATTAATAATTTTACATTCGCGGACGATACTGCAATAATGGCGGAGAAGGCAGAAGAGAGGTACACACCCTACTAGAGAAAGTTAACCGAGCATGCGAAGAAGTAAGACTTACCATTAACATAGAAAGAACGAAATTCATGGTAATAAGTAGAAACCCTAGTATTTACCCTATTATTACATTAAATGGAAAATAAGTACAAAGGGTCCAAAAATACAAACATCTAAGAACAGTCATTAATGACCTAATAGATCTAGACGAAGAAATCAAGATCAGGATAGAAATGGCTCAGAAGACATTTATTGCTTACTTATAATATTTACAAATAGATGTTTCTGCTTGCGAATTAGACTAAGGTTCATAGAGTGTTATGTATGGTCGGTGTTACCGCACGCGGTGGAAACTTGGACCTTAAAAGCCCAAACTGTTGAAAAGCTACAATCGTTCGAGATTTTGATATATCGGCCAATGCCCTGGACACATAGAATAACTAATGAAGAAATACTAAGGCCCACTGGACATGAAAGAAAATTTCTAAACATTATTAAGATCCGTAAAACAGCATACATAAGTCATATTCTGCACAACGACAAATATATACTGCTATAAGAGATAATGCAGGGAAGAATAGAGGGAAAGAAATGAAAAGAAAAAAGGAAAAAAAATCCTGGCTTCATAATATAAGAGAGTGGACAGGAATGAATATTGAAGAATTGTTTCATGTGGCATGAAACGGGGACGCAGCAAAGAACTAGTAGGAATTATGGCACCTTGAAAAAAAATTTCCAAATTTCAGTTTTTACCCCAAAAATTCACCTTCAAATGTCAGAGAAACCTCTAACTTTCTGGCAAGTTTTATTAGCTTCATCTAAAAGTTACTTTAATAGAATTCTAACAAATCATACTATAATAATTTTTCTCCACATCGATCACTTAATATAGCGTTTACATAAGAATAAATAATATCTAGGAATTAAATCTCTGGCATCTGCAAATAGTCTTAATTACGAGGAAACGTCTCTTCTATTGTCACTCTTGTATTGCAAATTAAATATCTGGATATTTTTCGTTCAAATTTCTGTGTTAAGACCGTGTTTAAGTGATAAAAGTGAATGCTGCTTAATTATTAATTTAATTATTAATATAATTAAATGTATAAATAATTACAGATTAAAAAAATTATCTATTTTACCTCATTCATCCTTTATTCATTTACTTTCTAAATATCCTATTGATTTAAATTCACAACACTCTGGTAGATAAATGTTATTAAAATTAATATTTTCGTTAAACAAAAAATAGTGTTCAGTTAAACTATTAAATTGTTATTTTTGGATTACAACATATTTTTAGATGTTTCCGTTTACCCTTCCTGATTAAAATTATTATTCGTTAAATTTCAGCGTCATTAAGGTGAAATCAACACTATCATTAATTTTTTGTTTTGGAAACCTTGGTATGAGTTCAAAGTTAAAAGCTTAAATTATACTATAAATATTTTTTATATAATAATATTTTATGCAAATTTGTAACTGATATATTTGTTTATATTGCCATAAAATCATAGTTTCCAGATTTTTGCTGTTTTCCTTTTGTTATTTGATAGTGCCTTAATATTTTCAACTTTTTTTTCACTTAATATTTGTCCTTGAATTTAACTTTTGCCAAATCGTTATGGTTTAAGTTATAACTTTATATTATCATTTATATATTTTACTACCTATATAAAAATTAGTGCATTTTTTCACCCTCGTTTTATTATTTTTATAAAAGATTGTCATTGTTTTTAAACTGTCAGCGTCAGCTCACTTGGGAACGTGTTAACGATGTAGAGTGTGATTAAAATTGCATTTACTTCGTTCTTAATAATGTAAAGCCAGTATACGTATATAATAAAAAAAATCAATTTACACTCTCTCTCCTCAGTCCGTTCACCCCTCGTAGGAGTGTGATAGCATCATGAGTTATGTAGTTGAGTTGATAATCGTCTTCCAGAGATCTCTATCTTGAGATAAGTGGGCAACTTCCTGTAATGTTCGTTCTATTATTATTTTCATTTGGTCTATCCAACTCATTGGCAACTTCGGACGGCATTGAATTACCAAGGTTTCCATGGCGCATTATCACGCTCCACGAGATGTCCAAAAATATCTGTATGACTGGGATATGGTCTTGATGAGCCTTTTATTTATGCTGAGTTCTCCTATGACTGATTGATTTGTGCGGTGTGCAGTCTATGGTATGCGCATCATGTGTCGGTAACACCCATATCTCAAAACCATTGATTTTGTTCTTGTCTGTTTTTTTTTGTCCAAGTCTCGGCAGCGTACACACTTCGTATCCCGCGATTATTTGGATCTGCTGTTGATTAGAATTTGTTCTGTCTATAATCATCACTTTTGTCTTAGATTCGTTGATTTTCAGGCCGTAGGTTCTACTGGCATCTACTAGCCTATTCATGATCGTTTCCAGTTCTTAATTTCATGTTATCATGAGGATGTCATCCGCGTATCTCAGATTATTTATGTGTTTGTCAATAATTATTTCGTTTTTCCCACTCATACATTACTATGCGCATTACGTATTTTGTGTATATGTTGAAAAGTAAGGGAAATAGGATACACTCTTGTCTCATCCCTGCCTTACTTATGAAAGTCTACGTTATCGCTGTTATTCTAATTTTTTAGGATTTTGAATGAGTTGAATTAAGTGTCGATTCTGATTTTTTTCCCTATAGCTTTAATGATTCCCACGGCTAAGCCATCTTCGCCGCGCGCTTTCCTACTTCGTAATTTTTTTATTTTGCTATTTCTATTCTTAGTATATTCGGCTGATCTTGTATTTCATTTGTTTTGTATGTTGTATATACCGTAGGCTCACTAAATAGATTGCAGCAGTTTTGTTTCCAACCTTCTGCATTTCTAACTAAGTTACCTTTCAAATCTTATATAGTTTATAAGTGTGGTTTGAACTTGAAAGGTATTTCACTTTCTTATATAGTTCATGTAGCTCACTGCTATTTGGGTGTTTTTCTATTTCTTCGCATATTTCGTTTATTTGATTATATTTATCTCGCCTGCATAATTGTTTGATTACTGGATTCATATCTCTCAGCTTCAAGTTTTTTTGCTCTATCGGTGAGTTTGATTTAGTGACTTCTCTCCTTTCTTCTATCTTCCGTATAGCTTAGTCCGTCATCCAACTTTTTGTTTTACTCTTCTGTCGTAGTTTGTTCTTGAACTCAATCTATAGTAGTTTATGATCTGACCCACGGATGCTCGATCTCCTTTTTATCATCACATAATCTATTTGATTTTTATGCTGCTTGCTGGGCGAGGATCACCTGGAGAATCTTCGTGGATGGTGTTGGAATGTTGTGTTCATTATGGTGAGATCATTTTCTATAGCGAATTAAATTAGTTGCTCACCTCTTTCGTTCCTCCTTCCCAAACCATACTCCCTATTGTTCTGTGCACGTGATTTTCATTCTGTGTGTTACCTACTTTCGCATTAAAATCCCATGTTATTGCCAAGATTTCTTTGTTCGGCGTATCGTGTATGATTTGTTCAATGTAAAATCCTGTAAATTTCTTGTATTTTATCATCTGCTGCGTCTGTGGTAGACATGTATACTTGTAGTATATGAAGTTTCGTAGGTTTGGCCTGTAGGGCTATTTGAATTAACCGGTTGTTTCTTGGGTTGTATGCTTTTACGTACTTCGATATTTTTTTGATTTTAAAAACGCAACTCTGTTTCTCTTTATTATGTTGGCCCCTGATATGAAAGCTGTACGCTCCTTTGTTTCAAAGTGACCTTCCAATGCGTCTCAGATATTCCGAATATGTTTATTTTTTCTCTAGTTCTCTTTCCACTATGTGGAGTTTGACCGTTTGAAGTAGTCCTCTGACATTCCATATCGCTATTGCTGTTTCACTCCACAATTCACACTACATTATAGGTATTTTAAATCAATTTTTTTATGAAGGTGCTGGATAGGTAGAAAAGGACCACCTTGTCGGTTAAAGTGTCACAGAGTATAGTGCTTGTACATGTACAGTGTGAGAATTTTATTAGATGTTAATAAAAACACTTATTTTTCTCTCTCCAATATTCTTATTTTTTTCCTAGCGTCTTAGTTAATTCTTGTCTCTTCCACTTTGCCTTTTTCCGCTCTTTGACTGGTTCTTGATTACTTAAATAATATAAAAAACAAATAGTTTTCTTTACTATTTGACCAACTTACCCACAAAAAACCACATCTGATTTTGAAACTTTTTCCCATGCTCAAAGATTGTAAGGCTCATTATGATTTTTTTTTAATATAAATTTTAAGTATTATTATTCTTACTATGTCTCTCTGTTGAACCAAATTTAATGCAATGCTAATTGTATTATTGTATTATTTAATTGAAATTGGGCTAATGAAGCTTCCGGGCAAGTTGAAGACAAAGTTGTTTACCACAGGAGCCTTTTGTAAAAAAATAATCGACAAAATCGCATTAATTTAAATGATTTTAGGTTGATTGAACCTTGCGGGATTGTTAATGGAAAATATACACCTGATGTCCAGAAAAATATTAATGTAGCTAGCGAAAAATTATATTCAGAGTCTTCAGGGTATAGTCAATTTAAATTACAATAATTTATTTTCATAGTTAAACTTTTCAAAAGCTCCATAATAATCAAATATATGCTAACAAAAAACTATAGTAAGTATATATCCATTTTATTTAAACATTTTAAGCCATATATTTTTAAATTCCAGCTGTTTAATACGTATTAAAATGACATTTTGTTTGGTTCATTAAAATTTGTGTTGAATTCCATATAAAGGCAACCTTTTTCATCTAATATATAAACTAATATAAATGTATTATAATTTAATATTTGTCCAACTATAATAGGTGTTTCAATTAATGAAATTACGTAGCAAAAATTGGTGAATTATAAGTAATAAGAATTATATAGGATTAGAAGTATCAGAACTTTATTTTTACCCTTTTATTTCTACGCAAAAAATCTAAAAACAAACTAAAATTCCTAAAATATACACATCTTTTAGGAGAATTGTATGTCTGTTTCTTTTCCTAGAAATTCTATTAGGTAATTTAGTTGGTAGTATTTTTATTTTCCTTTGATTTTATTTTCTTACTTCATTACTTCAGTCAGAACATTAAGTTTCTTCATCCAGAGTTACGCTAAATTTTACAATTTCCGCCACAGTACACAATCTTAAAATTAATATACAGATCGGGGAATTGATGACTGAAAAGGTTAAGAGTGCACGCTGCACTGTTGCATTTTAAAGCGCTATAATTTTTTTCTCAACTTATTATGGCTGTTTATATGCCTTCCGAGGAGTTCAAATTATTAAATAGTTTTATGGTAGCAATTCAGCAGTACAATGTAGTGATTTGTTTTTAATTACGTTTGAAAATAGACTGAGTGCTTGCGCAAAAACAATTTTAAATGTGGTTTCTAATTTTGAGACATCTTTTTGTCTTCAAGATTGTAACAAATACCACACTATAGTGCATGAAGGTACTTTTAAAGCCGATATTCTTCCTGCCATTTAAATTCTTCCTGATCTAAATCAGGGAGAATTTGAAATTGACCGATTCCAGGTCTAAACCTGGAATCGGTCTATTTTAAGCAACAAGACGGCTGTTTGACCCATAATGCGGTTATGATAAATGAATTTTTAACAAATACTTTTCCTAATCGTTTTATTAGTGGGGCTGGCGATATTACATGGCCTCCTAGATCTCCAGATTTGTCTTCAAATGACTTTTATTTTTGGAGTTATTTATAAACATGAATGAATAGGCCAAAAAATTTAGATGTCAAGTTGCGGCAGAAAATTGTTAAATGTGCCAATTCCATCTTACCAGAAACTCTTTTGGAAGTACGAAATTACTTTTATAATAGGTTAACTTTTTGTCTAGCTAAAGAAGTTCAAGTACTTTAGATAATTAGAATTAGTGTTTTAATTTTATTTTTGCATATTGTTTACATTTTTCAACTTTTATTAGAAATTATATTTTATTTTTATTAGAATAACGCTTTAATTTTCAGTATGCAATATACGGCATAATAAACATTTTTAAATTACGATTCTATGTAGGTTGCACACTGATGTATGTAAAGCCTGCATTAGAAAAATACTTTAGAAATGCCTGAACTTCCACGTAATTCATCAAAGTACGATGCTTATTAACGTCATACGGAAAAACAGCTGGCGAATACCAGCGCGCACGAAATGCATGCGTGCGGCTTGCCATCTTTCGTCTTTAAATACCTTTCTATGCGTAATGATCGATTCCCCAACCTGTATATAGTATTTCAAGTTTGTAGGGATGCAGTCAAGCCGGCCTTTTCATTTAACTGCATTCCATCCAGACTACCTTGCCTTTATCTAATTATATTGTCTTCTAGACATTGCTTTTCTCCCATTTATTATTTATTTTTTGTTAATTAAGCACAATTGCCACCGATGAAGGAAAATGCAATCAACTCAATATCAAAACTGCCTATAACTAAAAAAAATATTCCATATGTTAATGCAACTGTTTTCCTTGCAAAATTCATCAAGCAAATAATCAATCCTCCATCTGATAACAGTTTTCCACCACAGATCCTTTTTATCGACGACATTAAATTTAAACCCTAGTTTCTTAATTTTTGATAAAGTTTTATGAATTAACTTAATCGTTAATATCTCATTGTAATTATTAAAAAAAAAATTCAAGTAATTTAGCACTACCTGAGTTAAGTGCCTTTAGCTTTCCTGCCAACTCTATTATTGTTTGCATCCTTTAATCCCTTTTCTTGCAATGTTACATTGGCGAATATCGAACATCGGTTAAAAAAGGTGCTGTTTGCAAGGCAATACTTGCATTTTTAAACTGTGAGTCTTTTCTTAAATGTTCGTATATAAACAAACCCGTTTTGCATCTCTACTATAGAATATGATATCTCTACTATGCTCGATAAATATTTAGAGTCTCAATTACCGTCCAGATCAGTATAAAGGTCCCCGCCTTTCATTTCCATGGTTTCTAAGATAAGAGCGACTCTAATATTCCGGGTAAAGCATTTTAGCGTTTAAGTGAATTATATTAAAAAGTCAATACGATTTTCCCCTCTACACCCAATCACTAACAAACTAAATTCATGGCACTACGGTCCTGAAATTTCACACTTTGTATCACCCGTGACGTAGGCAGTTTCCGAGAAGGTTAGTTAAAATTGTGTGTGTGCGAGTGAGAAAAAGAACATTGTTCCTGATCTAGATATATAGCCAAGGTACGGCAGATACATGCGGTTTATTCTGGTTAGCAGTCTTGTACGTGGACCAAATTCTTGTAATACGGTTACGTTGACTTGGTGTTCTGTCTACGATACTCATAAGAATCATCTATAAGCCTACATTTCAAAAATCTATTCGGTATTTAACTGCTTTGTTTAAGGTTCATATTTCCGCTGCGTAGGTTGCAATGGGGAAGATAAGAGCATCAGCGCTACATGGAGTTTCGTTGTTTTGTTGATAGCTTCGTCTCACTATATTTTATTTAGCTTGGTAGTCGCGGACCTTGCCATAGTTAGACGACGTCGTATTTCGCTTTCACATTTCGCAGTGCTGGTAATTAAGGAACCAAGATAGTTAAAATGGTTTAAAACTTTATAGCCTTCTCTAGCCTTTTCAATAAGTTTTCTGGTATTTAATATTTGTTCCCTGGTTCCCTTTCCTGCCAAAACCTAAATTGCTCCTTTGAAATTTGTGGCAAAAGAACTGGTTTAAGACGGTTATGTGTGATACGCAGGAAGATCTTATTAGAGTGAGAAATAAGAGGAACCGTTCTGTAGTAACTGCAATCCAAGGGAGAACCTTTTTTGAATATTGGAATATACCCCGACCCTCCCCAATCTTCAGACCACTGTCTTGTTTTCCATATAAGGTTACAGATTTTGTGAAACACTTCTATTCCCTCCTTGTCCAGGGACTTTAAGTCCTTTGTCATTTTTTGTTCCGCACCTGGTGTTTTGGCGAAGTTTTAGGGCACTTTCAAGTTCCGATCTTAGTATATCAGACTCTTGACGAGTATTTATTTCCTGTGTTGTTCTAAGTTACCTTAGTAAGGTTTTTTACAATAAACTTTCCAAACTTCTGCTATACCAATGGCGTTTATAATTTCCCCCTCCTCGTTCCTCATAATTTGGGTGCGCAATTTGAATTCTTTAGAAGGATATCTTTAGAAGGGCTCATGTTTGTTAGAATTTCCTTAAGTTCCCTACAGACCTCTATAATGTGGTCATTTTAATCTCGCCTACTTGCAGCTTTGATCTCTTTGTTTAGTTCTTTAAGTCATTGGTCGACGAGCTGTAAGGTGTTTACTAATCCCTAATCCAATGTTTGTTCTTAATTAGAAATTTATTTCTTAGCTTTACTTTTCCAATATTTTGTGCTGTTACTCTCAATAATAAACACTTTTAAATTAATAGTCCTATTGTTGGAACCTTTGGAGTGACACTCAAATTACGAAACAGTTTTACCACTAACCAAAACTCTTAACTTCACTCTCAAGAGAGTGAGTATAAAGAGAGTGAAATGTAGAGTGTTGAGTAATGGTAAAACTGTCTCGTAATTTGACTTTTAAATTAAGTTTTATACTAAAATAAGCAATTTTACTAAAAGATTTTATCATAATAAGTGGGTTTTGACAAAAGTTACTAAACTATAGAAAACCGCAACTGCTATTGCTACGTATGACCTGAGAAGAATTTTTAAATTAAGCTCATACCTGAACTAATGGTGGTTTATCTTTGCAGCAGACTTTATCCAGTAGATCCACCTTCTTTAGAGAATGTTGCGCATGACTCCTAGTGGCAACACTAACAGCGCCAATAAAATAATATTGGATCGTTAAGTAGGGCCCAGGAGGAAAACAGCATATCTGCTTTAGCTGATATTTAAATAGAAACTCAATTTTTTATATTCGCTAACTAATTTAGATCTAAAAAAATCTTTAAGCAATATCTGAAACTTTTTTAAAAAAAGGCACATTCATTCATTCATTCATTCACTATATTCACAACTAGTAACGTAATCCTGAAATTTGTCTTATTACCACGTAGATATTATTACTTTTCATTTAATAAATATCGATTAAATGCCCGATATAAATGAAAGATTTCCAATGATAGGAATATTCAAGTAGTTATACACATTTGAATAAACGATAAGCAAAAAACAGCTGCATATCAGCAACGTAAACGCGAATAATTCTATTTGCCGACATAATCCATTTAGAGATAAAATCCTAAGTGTCTACTTCGGTTTTCCACATATGTACTAGATGTATAAAAGCGCACCAACAATGTTTAATTTTCGCCTAAATTAGGCCTTGAACGGTTGTCATACTTAATTTTTTTATTGTGGTCGTTCATTGGGTTTTATTTGGTTAAGTAAGGAAGTTTTCGTAAAAATAAGCATTAGATGTTAATTTTGTTTATTGGCAAGTGGTTTCATTGGAAAAGTATCTACATATAAAGTGTTTGTTACTTTACTTTGTTTTTATTCGGATCAACTTTTGTACAACTTACATTAGAGAAAATGTATATTGTGTGGGTGCCACTAATGGGATTGAGCCTTATGTTGGGAATAACTGCATTTACCAGGTAATATTTTGTTTGTGATTTTATTTGTGTGAATGTAAAGGCAATAGTGAAAAAATATTTAATTTTTAATAAATAGATACATAAATGGTAGTTGCTTTAAGTATAAAAACTAGATCTAGAAAAAATAATATAATAATGCTATCGTTGCATATTTCATTTTTTACTCTTTTAATTTTGCAAATCTATAAAACCGAGTGATTTTTAAAGGTGGCTCCTCTATAGCGTTTTGATTTTTTTTTAATATAAAAGAATGAAATTTGGCAAAATGAAATGCATAGGTCGTAGAAGTTATTACATTAATAGAGACATTCAATGTTATTTTTAAATAGGACTTCTTGCATTCTTTATGTGAATATATTGTATAAATATACAATGTGGTGACTTTAACTGGAATAAATTCAGTTAAAACTAATCAAATTTTATCTCGCAAAATTCCTGAGACCCGTCGATTTTTGTTTATTTTTTTTCACATTTCAAGATAGTTTTTGTATTTTTTCACCTACAGGGGGAGTCCAAATTAACCCCAACTTTTTTTTTCAAATGGAAAGCCACTTTTTTTAAACTCTCATTGAAAAGAGCCCTTTTTCTTGATTAAATTGGCCTATTTACTTTTGTGATTATCTAAAGGAGAAATACGAAAAAAAATAAAAACCATTAAATTATTAAAAGTTGCGTTTAATGTATAAGATGCTCAAAATGAGCACCATTTACTTGTTGGCAAAGCCCAAGACGATAATAAAATTCGTTTCTGACATTTTCTAACACTTCTGGAGATATTTGTCAGATTTCTTGCCTAATACGTTCTTTGAGTTCGTCTAGGTTTCCTGGTTTGCTCATATAAATTTGACTTTGCAAATGTCCCCATAGAAAAAAATCAAGTGGGGGGTGAGATCGGGAGAACGTGCCGGCCACTCGATTGCACCCCTTCTACCAATCCATCTGTTTGGAAAATTGTCATCTAAATACTGGCGTACATTACGGGCATAATGTGGGGGAGCACCATTTTGTTGCATCCAGATTTTTTCATCATACAAATCTGGATCGAACTGACTCGGATATAAGGCACGTAAGACTGGAACTAGTTCATGTTCAAGAAATTCTAGATATCTTTCCCCAGTTAAAGTATCATTGAAGAATATGGGCCCTATAACTTGCCTGCCAACTATGCCAGCCCAAATATTAGTTTTATGGGGATATTGTGTATTAGTTTCCCTTACCCAGTGTGGGTTCTCGTCAGACCAGTAGACAGTTCTGCTTATTAACATGGCCATTTAGGGTGAATGTAGCCTCATCAGAAAAAAGGATCCACTCCGAAGATATGCGATTTTCGTCAATGGCGTTCATCATCAATTCACAGAACTGAACTCTGCGATCTGAATCGTCTTCCAATAACTCTTGAACGGGTTGCATTTTATGCGGGTCGTTTGTTTGCACTTTTTAAAATTTTTAGCACAGATTTATGATGAATAGAGTTTTCGCGAGCTACTCTTCTGGCTGCAGTTACCGGATTTTCTTCCATCGCTAACAATACATTTAATTGGGTGTTTTCATCGATTTTAGAAGACCTTTGTCTTGAAACATCCCTCACGTGCCCAACTTCTCGAAATCTGCTTTCGATTTTACTAACCGTACCTTGGTTAATAGGTGGCAAATCTGGATATTTCTGCCTGAATAAGTGGACAACCTCTAGCTGAGTACGACTTCTGTCCCCATAACCAATCATCATTAAGATTTCAATCTTGTGGGATTCGGATAAATAAGGCATTTTTTCAATATAAGTTAACTTATTTAACAACTGGTTGAAATTCACTTGTAACAGTGACACTACAACAATGTCAGGAAATATCTCGATACCAATAAAATAAACACGCCAAAAATTTACCAACACAAAATATTTCGAGACTTTTAATAATTTAATGGTTTTTATTTTTTTTTTCGTATTTCTCCTTTAGATAATCACAAAAATAAATAGGGCAATTTAATCAGGAAAAAGAGCTCTTTTCAATGAGAGTTTAAAAAAAGTAGCTTTCCATTTGAAAAAAAAAATTTGGGTTAATTTGGACTCCCCCTGTAGGTGAAAAAATACAAAAACTATCTTGAAATGTGAAAAAAAATAAACAAAAATCGACGGGTCTCAGGAATTTTGAGAGATAAAATTTGATTAGTTTTAACTGAATTTATTCCAGTTAAAGTCACCATATTGTATATATATATAGATATATATTAGGAAGTGTTATTCTGACCATCTGACCATATTTGTAAAAAAAAATTTAATTATTTAAACGCCAATCTAACGTGCCATGATTTTGTTAAAATTTCAAAAAGATTGAAACTCAAATCTTTACACCTTTTCAAATGGAATGCGAGTGCTTCAATAAAAATTTGAAAAACATACTTTAAGTGAGCCTATTATTAAATAATTATATTTGTTACTGAAAATATAATTTTTCAGATAAGACTACAAAACAAACCAATTTAATACTAAAATAAATAATAAACAAAACTACTTTTTAATGGCCAAAGTTTACATTTGGTAAAGTCAAGATACAGTTTAATTTTTAACATCTTTTACTTATCCGTATTAACAAGATACAATTCATAATTCTTTAAATAGTGCTTGAAAAGCTCTAGGCTCGAAAATATTACACATATACAGAGTGTCTAGTATTTAGTATTACCTTCCTTCCTTCATTAAGGCTGTATTTTTAAAGCAAAACAATTTTTTTTTGTGTACCGAGGGTGGAAAAAGCATATACAAATACAGAGTGTTTACAAAATGCGTACCAGAAGAATTTTATGTTTTTTTTTTAAATGGCACATCCTATATAATAATAATAATAATAATAGTTCTTTATTTTTAACTATAATATTTGATATTTAATAATATTATAATATTTAAAATCAGATATTGATTCTGCGTCAAAATCCAAGCAATTTAATATATTACATGTTATACTTTAATTAAATAGTTTTTGAATTAGAAATAGTTAAAAACTTTTTTTTTCAATTTTAAGAGGCTATAGATCCATAACTATTCGTTATAGGATAAAATTATTTTTACATTTCTTTCTTAACTTTTTAAGGTAAAATGAGAATCCTGCAATCTCCTCCACTTATTTATTAAACATTTAGTTATTTAAAATTCCCTACATTTTTCGACACAGTGGTGTCCATCATCAGGGGATAAAAGGTTTAAAATTGGTATTGGATATACGCCCCAGGGTTTGATTCCATGCCAAAAGCACTCTACTTGTTATTATTTTTTTTTTTAATTTTATTATTTATTTATATTCTGTTGTTGACAAGGAGGGAACAGTATGCTAAAAAACAGTATTTTTTTAAGAATAATAACCAATAAAGGGCTTTTGACATGGAATCAAACCCTGGGGAGTATATGCAATACCAATTTTAAACCTTTTATCCGCTGATGATGGACACCACTGTGTCCGAAAGATGTAGGGAATTTTAAATAACTAAATGTTTAATAAATAAGTGGAGGGAGACTACAGGATTTTCATTTTACCTTAACCTACGACTCCACTGAACTATTTCTTCAATATTAACTTTTTAAGATCCATCTCATGACATAAAGTCCAAATTATACCCATTTGTAGTTACGTCATCCAGGTGAGAAAAAACGTATGGCGTAGATATTTTTGTCAATCAATATTAGGTTAGAGACTTTACCATCACCTTCAGAAATTAATAGTCTGCTATTTATTTTTGTACGTTCAGAAATTAACAAATGATTTATTTTAGCAGCATATTATTATATTTTTATATTCGTGTATATACTTTCATTCCCAAAAAATTAATAAAAATCTTGTAGTATTTATTGTATTAATAACAAACTTAATAATTAACAAATATTATTATAATTAATCATAAATAATGGGACATAAGCAACAAGTCCGAAACGGAATTGCACTTCAAATTGAGAATGTGATAGAGCGAGCCGCAGATGCAACAAAATTGAGCACAACAACGATGGCAAATATAAAGAAGAATGGGATAAAATCAGATCAGGATTACGCTGCTCATATATTTTCCAAGAAAAAGACCGCAAAAACCAAATCTACAACATATTTAAAAAGTAGAATTCGGCACGAGCAGTAGACGTAACAAAACCGAGCTTACAAAAATTGTGAATAATGGTATATTAATAATTTAACTCACTGGGAAAAATTTAAATACTGGCAATTTAATTTACTTGTTCATGAAAGAAATGCTGCTTGAAGGAATATGTTAACACATTAAAATGAAAATACCATTCCAAAAAATAAAACATACAAACTCAAGAAAAACACGCCATATTGCATTACCAAGTTAATGAAATTCCAACGATATGATTGAATACTTAAACGACGATCATAAAATAAAATTTTCTAAAACAAAAAAAGCTTAATCAATCTCGTCAGTATTATCAGAGTCAGAACTGAAATCAGAGATATTGTCTTCGTCATCGTCGTCTTCGTCAGTCGTAATCACAAGTGGCAGAATGTCATAGGCATCACACACTTGTATTGCCTCCCAAGCCTTTTCAATTACCTTTTCTGTATGAAAAATATATTTTTGCCAACGATCTATAGAAATTTCGTTTATTACCCTTTCCCATGTAGTCAGAACTTTTAAAGGTGACCCCTTAAAATTGGAAATATATTGATCATATTTTCGTTTACATTCCGACCATACCATTTCAATTGCATTAAACTGGCAATGATATGGTGGCAGTCGCAAAATTTTGTGTCCTAAAGGTTTAACATATTCATTAAGGAAGTACTTTTTTTCACTAGGGCAGTTTCTGCGTGCAATACTCCATATTTTATCTTTCACGGCTTTTTCTGGAAAGCCAATATTTTTTTTCTTCAACCATTCGGTCAGTCTCTGCTTTGTCCAAGATTTTCTCGGGATTTCTTCTAACAAACCAGAATGGTAACTTGCATTGTCCATGATAATAAATGACTTTGGGGGAAGATTTGGAACCAGCTGAGTTTTAAACCAGTTTTCGAAGTTTTTCCTGTTCATATTGTCATGATAATCTTCCGTCTTTAATCCACTCTTGAATATTAAATTTGCACCCTTGTTGAAGCCATCTTTGGTTCCGGCGTGGACCGCGATATAACGATGACCTTAAAAATAAAAGATAATTCAATTCTCTTCTTTTAGAAATCATTCTTCCAGAACATAAATTTAATATAATTAATAAATAATGTTCCATGCACATACGAGTAGTGTATGAAGTTAAATTCCCTCATATTGTCTTAGAGAGAAATTATATGAAACTATGAAACAGATGAAATTATGAAGTTAGAGAGCCCAAGGCATTACAAGGGCAATAGTTTTTATTCAAAAAAAATCTAAAAAGATAACCAGATAATTTTTACCTTCACTGTTTTCCTTGAATCCGTGTGCTTGGTGGCATCTTGCCAGCTACTATGAAATGATCCCTTGCTAAAAATCCACGTCTCGTCAATGAAAACTGGAGTAAAACCTTCCCGATCTACATTTGTATTTTTGATATACTGCCCTAAAAAATTGATTCTTTTATGAACAATATTTGGCAAGTCCATCAAATATTTTCTGTTATTTGATTTTTTCCACTTGAAGCCTATACTATTGATCCATCTTCTTAAGGAGTCAATGGAAAACTCAAAATATTCAACTTCTTCCCTGAACTTTTCTTTTATTGCTGCCAATATTACATATTCTTTTCTGGCGTACATAGAATAAATTGTGTCCCGAATTCTATGTTTCAAATATGTTGTAATTTTGGTTTTTGCTGTCTTTTGCTTGGAACATATACGGGCTGCGTAATCCTGATCTGATTTTATCCCATTCTTCTTTATATTTGCGATCGTTGTTGTGCTCAATTTTGTTGCATCTGCGGCTCGCTGTATCACATTCTCAATTTGAAGTGCAATTCCGTTTCGGACTTGTCCCTTTTCCAGTTGAAAGAAAGCCAATATATTTAAAATCATCAGCTGTGATCGTTCATTATACCTATTATATCTTTTTTTAGGCATTATCTAACACTTTTCGAAATAATTTTCAAGAACAAGTTGACAAACCAATATTTTTGATTGACAGTGACGGATATTTCACATAATCTAGTATATAAAAGATGAATAATCATCAGACACCAATTTTTTTCAAAAGTTTGTTGTCGCCGCTGTTTGGAATATGCTAAACAAAGATAAACAAAAATTACGTCATTACAAATGGGTATAATTTCGACTTTACATTTTAAGCCATGTAAACCATAAAATTTTCTTGACATTTTAAAGAAAAAGAAACAAGTGACAGAAGCATTTTTTTATTTTATTATACACATCTTGAAATGTTAAGATAGGAATGTAAATAATTTTATCCTTTGACAAGTAGTTATGGCTCTGTAGCCTTTGAAAGTTGAAAAAACCAAATTTCTATTGTAAAAATCAAATATTATATATTAAAAACTTCTATTGTTATGCTTTTTGTCCACATCCTGTATAAGTCAAAATAGTTTTAAAGTAGTAGCTCTTTTTATCTATTTTTTTTGCTTCAAAAATATAACCACAATGGAGGAAGGGAATGAACACTCTGTATACTAGACCTAACAGTGTTGGATTTTATATGCATTAGTAGTTTTTACCATATGTCTAGAATTTTCTTTTACAATTTATATTTTTTAGTACAATATTATACAGGGTGTCAGTTTAAAATGATATACAAGATATTGGAAACCGTTAAAGATACAGGGCGGACCAAATGAGGAAAAAGTCGAAATTAGTGAAAATTTAAAAATTAAGTACAACATAATCTAGGTCATGTTTTACATTTTCATATTCCTCTTTAGAAATGCTCTTCCACCATGTATCACATGTATAACATGTTCGGTTAAAATAAATAATTAAAATTAACAAAATTAAAGTTTAATGGTAGTAGGCTTTGCTATTTTTATTAATTATTACTTTAAATTATTATTGATTATAAAGCGAACACTGCAAACGAACAACTAACATTTTAGGAGTAAAGTAGGTATTCAAATAAGCCAGCGTTTTCTCGCACACACATCGTCTTATTACTGCTTCACAGGATTTTCTGGTAATTCTGTTAACAGCTTCTAGAACGGCATGTCTCAGCTCCTTTTCAATTTCGTATGACGTATAGTATACCACATTTTTGAGAAAACCTTATGTAGAAAAATCAAGCGGTGTTATGTTAGGAGATCTTGCAGGCCATCTTACTGGTTCCAGGCTGCCACTTAATGGGAAACTCCTCATTTAAGAGCGTCAACTTGTTGAAAATCAAAGTTTCGTAGGGTAGAGACTAAAAGGTGCTTCCGCTATGTTAGTTTGTACGAGAATTTAAGTACTTAATTAATAAAAAAGGCCCAATCACATGGGTACCCACAATACATAACCGGACATTAAATCCAAACCTAACTTGGCGAACTAGCCGTATATTGTCATCTGACCAATAAACGGTATTTTTACGATTAAATGGTCCACAGTGAAGTGAGTGTGTATGGTTCACATCTGACTGTGGCTTCAGATGTACGAAGAGTCTCAACCACACTTCGAATTCCAAATTGTCTTTATTTTCGTCTAAAAGTTTGTTTTTCTCTAACTTAGCAAAATTTCCGTAAGCTCCAAGGTTATCTTCTAGACGCGTAAACATAACTTTACCTTATAAGTAGTATTCTATATAGATATTTACTTTTAAAAAATTCTTCAGCTGCTGCTTCATTTTGATGACAGAGAATAAAACACTCCAACCTACCGTATTTTCCATAATTTGAAAAATTATACATTTTCAAACTGACAACAAATTGTACTTTGACTTTTGTAATTAAAACAGATGACGCAAATATCATTATGGGAAAATTAAAGAGAAATATCAAAACCTACTACCATAAAATCTTAAGTTTGTTAATTTTCATTATTTATCTTGACCGAACTTAAAAATGTTACATATGGTTGAACATCAGTGCTAAAGAAGAATTTGAAAATGCACAAATTCAATATGGCGCCTATAAAACAACAAAAATTATTGACTTTGGCCTCATTCAACATAGTGGGGCTAGATTTATTTTTACCTTATTATCAATTTCACCCTCAGTTTTCACCCTCACCCTAAAAATGTCGTGATTGTATCTTTTATAATAAAGGATTTTAAAAAACGCGCTGTTTTCTTTTTTCCCTGTATATCCGTTGCTTTTTCGAGTTCAAAGAAATAAATGAGATATTATTTATAGTAACTTAATTGCGCAACTTATTCTATTTTATTTGGTCCATCCACTTTAACGGTTTCCAATATCCCCATGTACATCATTTTAAACTGGAGACCCTGTCTGCGTTATTTACTTGTAAAATTGGATTATTTAAACCAATGTTAGCTCTTACGGCGAACTAATATATGTTCTGCTGTCAAAGTATTGAATATTGCTATTCACATTAGATTTTAGCGTGTTATTAGACATTTTATGTTTTTACATAAATTGTCTATATTGGCAAGCCTAACATAATCAAACGATATTTTAAAAACTTTATTGAATACTACCAACATTTATTTTTCCACATGTTCCCTATATGAGTAACAAGTATCGAAGTTGGAAGTGTGGTTTATTTTTTCGAAAAGATAATTTCTACATTTATAAAGAATTATTACTGTTGTTTTTTATGATATATTACTGATATGTTTGAACTGGTTCAATTGGTTGCCAATAATTAAGCCTACATATTGTGTACTCTGAACTTTCTAAAGTATTTGATTAGCTTTGATTGTTTCTTCAATGTTTCTTTTTTTTTGCTTGAATATTATAAAGTTGGTTTTTTTGAAAATTTATTTTTAATTTGTTATAAAAGAACCAGTTCAGTTGTTGTTCCAGAAGTTGTCCGGGCTGTTATTTGTATGAAAGTTTTTTTCCAGAAAATTGAGGCAAACCTTGTAAGTAAACAAAACCTAGAATTTATTATTATAGGCGACCGTAACATTCCGATTTATGTAAGCCCTATGTTGTGCAGTGACTGTTTAAATGCTCTCAAGTCATTTATTTCTTTTAACAATTTATTCCAGGTAAACCAAATCAGAAACAGTAATGGTGTACTTTTGGATCTTGTTATTGCATTTTTTTATGATGTTGGGGATGATGGCATTGATTCTCCCCTTCCGTGTTTAGGTGTTTTCCTTAAAGATAAACAACCTCCTAGACATCGCAAGGTTACCTCAACTACCAAATTCAACTTTAGAAAGGCAAGAAAATCAACAAAATCCAGCTTTTTCTACTCAAAATCATTCCACAAGAGCTTCTTTTAAAACTAAAATTCAAGCTGCCTACACCAACTAGTTAAGAGACGTGGAATCTGCGTTATGAACAAAGCACAGAATGTTTTCGTCCTTTGTGAAGTCTTTGAGAGCTTCGGCGGATATCACGACAGGATTTATTCAGATTCTCAAGAGTTTGCAGGGGTTCGCGAATTTCTTTAAGTTCGTGTATATTAATGATAACGATTTACCGTGCTTGTCTTTTAAACCCATTTTTTTATGGTTTACTGGTCTCTGATGATGAGCTAATAAAGGCCATCAACAAAATTAAAAGGAACAAGGCTATTGGTCCAGATGCCATTCCAGCTTATGTATTGAAGGGTTTTTGTGATCATTTGTTGAAGCCACTAGGATATCTTTTTAATATTATTCTCCAAACTTCCACTTATATAGATAGTAATTTACCAAAATAATTCATATATACAAATCTGGCTCTAGATATGCAATTAAGAACCATCGCCCAATTACTACTATGAACTCTATTTCTAAAGTCTTGGAATTGATTATCTTTAAGCGCCTATTTGGTGAAATACCTGGTCGCATTACTTCATGTCAACATGGGTTCTTGCACAAAAAATTAACGTTGACTAATCTTACCTCATTCTGTCAATATGGAAAATCCAAGGTTGATGTTTTGGAGAAAGCATTTGATAGAGTGAGACAGTGTACAATCCTGAAATCTTTGTCAAACTAAGACGTATCTCTTCTATTATTTGGCTAATTCAGTCATATTTCAGTTGCAGATTTAAATATGTTAAAGTTAAAGGTTCCAAGTCAGTAAGGTACTTTTGGTGTTCTATAGAGCTCCAATCTTGAACCACTCTTGTCTTTGGCATCTTGCAATATTAAAAATGCAAGGGCATTATTGTTTATCGACGATTACAAGTGTTTCCTTCAGGTTCAGTCAGAGAATGATTGTCAGGCATTTCAGGATGAATTTTGCGATGTTACCAGCTGGTGCGAATTAAAAAGCTTTAAATTACATTCAGTAAGTTTGCTTGTATGTCATTCACCCTAAATAGTAATCCCATAATTTTTAATTACACCTTAATCGGCAAACAACTTCAAGAGTAGCCCAACAGAGGGATCTAGGAGTAATTTTTGACCCGACCCTTTCATTTTCTAAACACATTTTATCTAAAGTACAAAATGTCCAAAAAATTTCTGGATTTATTGTTAGAACCACCAAGGAACTACGTGTTGAAGTGAGTTTCCATCTTTTTGATAGCTTAGATTTGCCAATCTTGGAATATGGATTATTTGGTCCCCTTAGTGCAGTATCTGGGTGGCAATGGTTAAAGGCGTTCAAAGGAGGTTTTTGAAGTGCATGTATTTTAGGAAATTTGTTTGATTGATTATTTGTTGCAGGTTTCAAAGCAAATTGTGCCCTCTTTTCAAAAAATAAAATCGATTGTCTTGAGATTCTTAGTCAGTTACCTTTGGCTTTAAACAAAACTAACACCCGCCATCCATTAGTATTCTATCTGGCTTATCTACGAACTTTTTTGTATTTCCTTTTATTATTTATTTTAGTACTTCTATGGTATGTTAAGTTGTGTAAGTGGCCTTGTAGCTGTTGATACTTGTAACAAATAAATAGCTAAATAACTGCAATCCTACATTTACTATTCTGGTTAAGTCAAAGACTGAAAACATGAAAAGAGTAAGTACAACAAAGGTCTAAAAACAGTACCTGGGGTATACCAAACTCGTTAAAGAATAGCTCACTATGGACATTCTGTAGCGCAACTTATTGCCTTTTCCTTAATAAGTACAACTTAATAAACTTTTCTATAATTCCCTTTAAACCCATACATTAATGTTTACGTAACAATATATCTGCTTATGTTCTGCAGGACCACAAACACTGCCACAACTAACAATTTTTTTTATCTAGGACTCTCGATTTCTGCTAAGTGGAACTGTTTTTAGCAAAGAATGAACCAATCAACTTTTTAACAAAATTTGTGATTATTCTTTTAATAACATTTTGTCATATTTTTGAAAATGCATTTAGGACCGTTATTTATCTGCACTATGACATCAAGAACTGCGTATACCAAATCCCTTGTGACTATAAAAGAACATCGAAAGTGGACTCGAACAGGAGAGGATTCCAGATAGGGAATAGCAGAATACGTTTGATCCAATTGCCAAAAGATACATTGGACATAGGCAAAGATATTGTGCAAGGAGCAACGTTTAAAGAATAGAAGATTTCTAAAAGCAACTTATACCCCTAAAAACCAATAAATCTTTAGCCAGCCCAGTGTTAATATTTTCAACATCTGGAGACCCCTACTATTGGGACACTGCAAGATCTAATACACTTCACATATGACCAGACGCAGATACTTCTAGTATACTATAAGCCTGTAGAATAGTTGGTGTGGTTAGTTTACGCATGCAAAAACTGATCTTGTCACACGGTGACAAGATCAGTCAAACTTTGTGTTTACATTCGGCATTTATGAAGTTCTCTGTTTTTTCTTTAGTTTTTGGTTGAAAAAGGAAAAAGGTCTCATTTGAGTGTATTTGTGAGCTGTTACAATGATAAAAACTTGTACTGTTTGCCGCACCATAAAAAAAGGTGATTCAAGCCGGTTTTTTTCGCAAATAAATACCGATACTGTCATAATACTGTCAGCATAAACGTAGAATAATAAAAATGTATAAAAAAATCTATATTAATTATAAAATATTAAATTTCCATAAAAATGCTTTTTATTAGCATAATCTATAATAATTTAAAGCATAATCTATTATTAATAAATATTTATGGTCTAAATATTTTTTGACGACGCCACTACTAAAGATTTCTTGTGTCGGTGGAGTCAATAATGTGATCAAGCAGTGTTGCGATGTTGTTGCCTTTATCTCTAATATAGGGACGTTTTCTTATACGTTCATTTAACTTTGAATATTGACTTCTTTATAGAGTATCATATCATATTTTATGAAAGAAAATGCTTCATATTTTATTAAAGAGGAACAGTAGAACTGTTTTGTGCCTGTCAAAATAAGTGACTAATTTTTATGATATTATGAAGTGTTTTTTTTGCCATTTCTACAAATCATTTGGGATCATTGCATCAAAGATGTTGCAAGCAAACACACTGGCCATAGTTCCATGACAATGCTAATTCCAGCCTTTTAATGTTCTAAGATCTAATAATATAATAACTGTCTGTATTCATTTACTTTATGCATTTTTTCTATTTCAGAATAAGGTCTCATACAGAAATACACGATGCAGAAAAATTTTCTGAAATGCTGAGGAAAAAGTTTAAGGGGCACGAAAAATCACTATCATCGAAATGAGTTATTTAACCATATTGTAAAATTGCTAGATACGCTGACTCTGTTAAACTGCATGTGCTCGACTGAAAATCCGCTGTGAATAGACCCGTCTTAAATTAACTGGAATTATTTAGAACACTTGTACAACTGCCTGATAGTAGCTTCTGTGATAATAAAATATGCAATATATACTTTATTGTTCTATGACATTTAGTTTCATTAATAATATAGCTTTGTTAACTTAAGTCAGAACCCATATACAAACCGAAAAAGGGTAAGTTTTTAATAATTAGTTATAGATTTTTTTTGTAAGTATAATGAAGTGCAAGTATAATGAATGAAAAGGTTTTTTTTACAACCTTAATTATGTCTAGCATATTAGCAACTTTACTTACTAATAAATATATCTTAACGCTTTCCAGATTAGTGATTCCAATTGGGGAATATTTTTACAGCAGAACTCTGCAAAATAAAACATGAAATCATCGGCAATACATTACAGATGGCGATACGCACGCCAGCATGCGTGAAATATGGAGTGACATTTGGATTTTTAGGTCAGATTTCCATGTTTACCATAGACATATAAATAAGGATTATTTATATGTCTATGATGTTTACAGTGCTGAGTGTAAAACCGTTGTTTTTCTGGGAACAAAATTAAGGTTTTGTTTTGTGGGTTCCTAATAAATGTAAATAACAAATTGGTGACAATTTGTACTTAAAAAGTTGTGATTCCAAATGGCATCAGTGGGCATAACGTAAGTATATTATTGATTTCGTTTGGCGTCAATGGGCATTTACTAACTGAAATGTTAGAGTAAATTAAATAATATTATTTAGTATATGCATTTTTATTAAATTTTGAACGTCAGAAACCAACCGTAAGATTATGTGAACAAGAAGAGAAAAACCTTCTATTGTTATTGGAAGGGGATCAGCCAGAGAAGCCAGTTATTGAAGGTGTAAGCTACATCGAAGAAGGCAATTTTCATGAACGAGCGCGAATTCGCTTGCAGCAGGAATATGATCCGCATTCTGCAAAACCTACTCGGTTTTATCTAATTCAAATCTAGAGGTAGAGCACAACAAAAATTCTGATGAAGGCGAATCGCAATAGCGAAGTGTAAGAAGAGTTTGACTCTGAAAACGATTTACCCCTTATTATGTTTCAAAACCAAAATTCTTCATCTACTTCTCCAAAATGGATAAAACAAGACCTTTATTTCATAAATCCAATATATTATTCACGAATAACAAGGATAATAATTTAACCCCTCTTTCATATTTTAAATTGTTTTCTGATGACAGTTTAATCCATTATATTACTGATCAAACAAATTTGTATTCGACATAAAAGTACATGCACAAAATCTCTTAATTTTCAGGAAAAAACAGATGCTCAGTTACCGTATATATTGGGTTCAAAAAACTCGATATTCTCCTATTGCTGAAATATTATGTCAAGAAATATATTAGACTTGTGGAAACGTTACGTAAAAACTTAAATTATAAAGTTTTTAGATATAATTGGTTCACATCCTATAAATTGCTGCGTGAACTAAAGAAGTTGGAAATACTTGCTTCTGAAACTGCAAGAATTGCAAGACTGCTTGGATGTCAATTGAAAGGTGATTCAGAATTGAAAAAAAGGGTCGTGGCTCATTTGATTTTTATACTGACGAGAGTGAGAATATCTTTGCCGTCAAATGGTTTGCCAATAAAGCAGTGTGTGTTTCTTCTTCTACAGGACTTAGACTTCAGCCTTTACAAAATATAAAGAGATGGTTTTCATTGAAAAAAAAGTTGATTTGAATGATATGTTCGTTGTACCGAATGAAAATTGGTATTAGACGTTATTATTTAAGAATGATTGTTAATGCGTGGCTTTTGCATAGAAGAGATGATGGATTTTCCTACTGATCAGAACACATAGACCTACAACAAAGATACAGAAAATGCATCAAATTGGACAGACGAGTCTCTTGCATAAAATGCAAAATGTCTTTATGTTTGCCAAGAGATATAAATTGTTTTATGACCATCCATAATAAGTAGCTTAACTCAAATCTAAATCTCTTATTTGTTAAAAAAGTTCAAAATAAAATAATATAAATTCTTATATACAGGGTGCCCCAAATTCGAGCCTCACTATTGGGATCTCATAAACTAGAAGAGATACAAGGTCGGTTAAATTGAGGCAAAGTTGCACAATTTGGTGCTCATTAAAACACCCTTTTGGAATTTAAAAATTCCTAATACTATCGAAGATATTTGGAAAAAACCAAATATTCGCGATTTCATTTATATTTTTTTACGACTCTGTTTGAATAGATATAACAAAATAAATTACTCATTCTCATTGCTACTTTCTCTATTTTACAAATTGGTAAGGTGAGATTTTCAAACCGATGTTTTGTATTTGAGCTGTCATCATCAAGTTTGTTTTTTTAAATACAGCCCTGGATTTTTTATTACGGATTTTAAAAGCCCCTTATGTTCCTAAACCAATGATGTATTGCATTTATTTATAAATTTTATATTAATGGATATTAATATAAAATTATTAATAGAGTCGTAAAAAAATAAAAATGAAATCACGAATATTCGGTTTTTTCCAACTAGCTTCGGAAGTTTTCGTAATTTTTGAAATTTCAAAAGAGCGTTTTAATGAGCACCAAATTGCGCAACTTTGCCTTTATTTAACCGACCTCGTATCTCTTCTAGTTTACGAGATCTCAATGGTAAGTCTCGAATTTGGGACACCCTGTAAATATGATGCTGATTCTAAATCAAATGAGTTATCCTTTTTTCGTAAAAAAAACACACAAAATCTATTTTTATTTTATTAAAAAAAACACAAAAAATGTCTGGAAAAAAATTAATATGGGCTTGAAATCGCGAATTTAAACAGACTGTTGATCTGAATTGACAGAACGGTAAATATAAGGTAATTTTTATATTTTTTTTTATATGATACCAGATACAAGTGCAACAGAAAACTGGGTTTCTAGATATCGGCATAGCTGTATTTTCTTAAACTAAAGCTTTTAAGTCAATTTAAAAAAAAATCTAAACTAATTACATCGCTAAGCTTATAATTATGAATTGGTTTAACAACTTAGGTTTTTTTTCTTTCAGGTTTGGGTGGCCACTGGCAAAAATACTTTTTTGTGCCTATGGGATCTAAAGATCCAGACTAAGTATGAGATTTCTGTCTACAGACACTATTGGTAATGGCATCGGTACAAAGATTCTATTTTACTAATACATAAAATGAAGATAATCCATTTTGGATTCTCTTCCCAGCATAAACTCTCCCACGAACCACTTTGTCTCTTAATTTTTTAAATTCGTTTCCAAAATATTAAATTAATAAATTCTATCTCAGTCTATATGGTTCTATTAATCTATATTGGATTGAGTAAGTATTTCTAGCAGGCATTCTCACACAACACCACTACATCATAGTTCCTGTAAAAATCAACATCAAACTTTCAGAGGTGATTTTCGAGTTTTCTTGGAGTGAGCAAAAAGCGGCATTAACCGTAAAATGTCTTTTTTTACCTATTATTGTTTTTTCACCTAATTGACTTGAATGAAGGAATTGAAAGAACTGCGTTTTTTGTTGTCGAATCACTAATAACGTCATGTTGTCATGGTGAAAGCCTATTCCTGGCTCACCTATAGGTCAATTATAAATTCTCTTTCAAACTCATTTTTAATTGATCATAGTCTTTGCACTTTACTTACCAACTTTTTAATCGCTTTTTAATCAACAACAATTTCTAATACTAAATCTCTAATTTAACTTACCTAAAATAGCTCGTAAATGACCCTCGAGCGTCTGCAAAATAGTACTTTTGATTTCCTTGACAGTTTTTCCCAAAAACTGTTCGCTGGCAGTGTGTAGCAGTTCGTCGGCTTTCATGATCTTGCACTGAGCCACTCCGGTGACACTGAGAGGCACACCTTGGGCTGTCTCTACACTTTCGCACTGCGGATTCAAAGTCATAACTTCCAAGGAAAGTCTTTGGACGTCTGTGACCAACCACCATGCCCACGACCATCCTCCGACGGTGGTTACACGTTTTGTGGATCCACAACATCCTCCTGTATAGAACACATTAATTAGAACAAGAACATTTTTAAAGATTATCTGTTTATTTAAATCACCTATAGAATAAATCCGACTATCGAGTGAAAAGAACAACAACACAATACTAGAAGGACAAAATTAAAAAGGAAAAAAAGAAGACCTTAAAAAACAAACTGAAAGAATCTAAATTAAATAAACTCTTGGCCTGATAACACTTAAATATATCACACTGAATCTGAATCATTGTACATGCTTTTCAAAAAGGAGAAAAATCTGTCGATGCACAACATTTTTAAAACGCTTGTGTCTTGGTCATGCAACATTAAAACTTACAAGAGGGTTTCGAGTGGATAGACGAGCAGCATATAAGTTTACAAGGCACAAAATCTTTGGTGAGTAAAAGTTGAAAAAGTAGTCTATTGACTTTTGAATTATTATATACATTAGTATATAGTAATTAGGAATTTTCTAATCTTTTACTTTCTTAAAAAAATTTTATATCTATGAACCAACTGATTAAATGCAGAAGCCTATCTCTGGGTATACTTGTCGGCATTTAGATCAAAGAAATTTTCGTTGAATACTTTCAAGCTCTTGAATATGATTTTGACAGTATACTGACCACACCTGACAATAATATTCTAAGATTGATAAAATGTATGCAGTAGTACAGAAGTTTGCCTAATGCCAGGCATGTTATCAAAAATTTGAAAATTTCTGATGAAAAGATATTGGTAGGGATCTTTTATTATGTAGTTATAGTTAAAGTTTTTCTTCAAGGAATCCTAAAATTTCATGTTAAAAAGCGTTTAATTATCACTTGCAATGACCGCCATATTTATATTCCATGCAACCTTCAGAACTGTTCGAGTCCTGCATATTCCAGCAAACTTTTTGCCAAATTGAAATTTTATTTCAGTAGAACAGCATGGATTTATTCAAAGAAGATCACGTAGCCCTATTATCCCTATAAGTTTTTCTGGCAAAATATCTGCACAACTCTGAACCGATTCAAATTGTTTTTTTAGATATATTGTTTAACACTGTAAAATTATTTAGATTGTAGCGTTCCTTGATTTATTTTTAGGAGGTAGCGTAGCGTGTTTACTGCGCCTTAGGGTGATTCTTTAGATGAATTGAGTAAAGGCCATTCTTGCCGATCCCAAGCCCGGATAAAGAAAAAGGGTTAACCATAGGCATAACATCCCTATCTTGTAAAAAAGACACAGTTATGAAAACCAATGGTTTTCCTAACAGTGATCCTAACATATGATCGATTTTCCTCGGACAAGGACGGACGAAAGACGACGATCATGGCTATGTAAAAATGATATGAGTATTGGAATCCTGAATGTACTAAGCTGGTGCAGCCTAGGAGCAGCGTAAAAACAATAGAACAGCTAAAGAAAATCATTATGGATATCACGGCAACACATGACACCAAAAGCTCAGAAAATCTGTTGTACTTTATTTTATAGCGGAATTCGGAACCAACACCACAAATTTGGAACTGGTTTTATCGTACAAGAAGAATTTATAGGATCTGTTGTCGAGTCTAAACCTGTTAAAGAGCCGATTTGTCAAGTAAGATTTGCAAGCAAGTGGTATAACTAACAGATGATACATGCCCCAACTGAAGAAAAAGATGACATAAGTAAGGAAGCCTGCCGTGATGAATTGGAAAGAACTTTATACCGAATACCCAAACAAGGCATGATAATGATACTTCAACGCTAAAGTAAAAAAAGAGGAGGCCTTTGCACCAGTAATTGGCAAACATAGCCTACATGAGTACTGCAACGTTAACGGAATCCGACTAGTAGACATGGTAGCATAGAAACAACGTAATGATCAAATCAACAATTTTTAAACACAAAAACATTCTTGGGTATCAAACGATGGATTAACAAAGAAACAAATTGACCATGTCCCAATCATTGCAAGATACGGCAGCAATATAATCAATGTAAGAAGCCTCAGAGGTGTGAATGCAGATAGTGACAATTTTTTGGTTAGAGCTAAAGTACGAGCAAGAATATCTAGCCAAAAGTATAGGAAAACAGTCCAGACCCCTACATGGAATACTGGAACATTTAAAGATGAAAGCAAGAAACGAGAATACCAGAGGAGTTTAACAGCACACCTTGAGTCAACATCCAGACAGGAAGAGAATGTTGAGAAAACATGGGAGAACCTTAGATCAGTAATTGCAAATACGCAAATGATAATAGGAAAAAAAGGGCTAAAAGGAAGTGGTTTAACAAACGATAATAGGAAAGAAAAGGGCTAAAAGGAAGTAGTTCAACAAGGAGTGGGCAAGAAAACAGAAAATATGGCCTGACCTGAGATGCTGCAAAACCCAAACAACATAATAGGGAAAATTACAAACAAGAACAACAGCACGGAGAAAATTTAGAGAAAAACGCACAAAAAATGTTAGAATATGTAGAAGCAAGTCGAACAAATAACCAAATTATGAAATTTTTTCAAGAAGCCAGAAGCATTAAAGGAGACTTCAGATCGAGAACTGACATATTTCTTAAAATAGATAACGGTAAGAAACTGGTATAATAGCAAATAATAGCGAGGTGATGGAGGTGTGGAAAGTTACTTTGACTAATTACTAAATGTACAGCAGGACCAAAAGAGAGATAAGGTCACCTACTATATCGCAGATCCACTGGTCGAAGAGCCAACTCTTAAAGAGGTAACGAAGGCGATCAGCAGGTTGAAGAATATCAAAGCATTGGGTAGTGACACAAAATCAGCAGAGCGTCTCAAATATGGTGAAGAAGCTTTTCTCAAACTGCCTAACTCTCGTAGTCCAGGTTTTGAAGGAAGAGAAAATAGCGAGTAAATGAGAATGTGTCATCGTGCGCCTACACAAAAAAAGAGTGACACTTGTAATCCTCCAACTATCGAGGAATATCATTAATAAACACTGCATGTAAGGTTTGGTCGCTAGTACTACTCAAAAGACTAACTTGCTAGATATAGCCCTTCTTCAGCATCAGCTAGGTGACTACCAATGTATGTTCAAAAAAAGCGATCAGATCTTTATAATCCGTCATTTAATAGCAAAATTCTAGGAATACGACGATCAAATTCTACATCAACTCCTTATCGCTTTTAAACAAGCATATGACAACGACCTGAGGACGGAGCTGCGGAATGCTATGGTAGAACTAGGAACCCCGAATAAACTTTCAGGTTAATGAATATCAGCATGGAAGGTTTCCAAGTGCAGTACGGATCGGAGGGAAGCTTTCAACCTTTTTACTATAAATAATGACCTAAACCAGGTAACCTGCAGGAGAAAATATAGAGCTACAAATAAATCAGAGTAAAACCAAGTACGTGACCACATGAAAAACTGAGCGTAGGGGCCGGATAGGATAAGATGGACCAATACAACTTCAAAAGAGTCCCTAAATTTCAATATCTGGGTGCCTCTATAAAAAAAAAATAAATTTCAGAAATTAACATTGAAATACAAAGTGCCAATCGCAGCTGTTTTGCATCACAGGAAATAATAAAATCCAAAAATATATCTTGGACGACTAAAATAAGACTATACCACTTCACTATACGACCGATTATAATTACGCCTGAACCATGACTGAAAAGAAACAGAACAGACTAAAAAATGCAGAGAGAAACACGGGATGAAACTACGCAACAATACCGTAATAGAAAAACCTGGAAAATAGAAGAACTATATGAACGGGATATAATAAAAACAACTAAAGTCGAAAGACTGAGATGGCCAGGGCACGTTTTCCTTCATCAATGTTAATACATTAGTATGAGCAGGCTACGATCGGTAGAAAACCATTAGGAAGACCACGACTACGGTGGAGGGACAACATAGATTTTTTGAACTCTAAATATCGCGAAAGCTGAAAAGCTAATGATGGACGGAGTTGAGTGAAGGAAAATTGTTGACTCGGCCAAGACACACCCTGGGTTATAAGAGCTACAGAGAGAAAGAGTATCGTGTTAGGGACAGAAAATTGAACCTCAGAATTTAAAACTGGATATCTCAAAGCATCAAAACGTCTCGCTTATATTAACGCACTATCTCTTCTTCAATGACTATTATGTTAAAATTTAGAAATGTTACGAAAACCTCTAAACTAGTTGGTCTAACTACTGGTAGCATGGTATTATTCGGAAATCATATCTTTAAGATAATAAGAATATTTAAACTCCTTTTGTTTTTAAACGTAAGAACCTACATTTGTTGTGGTATATATACATATCACTAGAATTTTTATATAATTTGTATGCAGTATCTGTCTGTTTAGATAACCAAATGAATTATGGTATAAACTATGGCCAATAGAAGGTTGACACCATAAACCATAGAAGAATTCTCTTCACGTATCGAAACTATCAAATATATATATAGCAACAGCTTTCAGCTCATATTTGCTATAGCTTATTCATAACGATCAAATTAGATTTCTGTTTAGGATTGTTTTAAGTAGACAAACAATATGAAAAAAACTACACACCCTATCGAGGTGGCTATCCCAAACCCTACCCTAGTAACCTACTACGGAATCATGCCCAAAAAATTTTAAAAATATCGTGACCTAGAAGCATACCTACAGAGACAATGGCAAATGAACGCATCAATTGTAATTTAAGATCGATATTCAGATCTTAAATACTAAGATTATTAAGATCGGTCGGCAAACCAAGAATCAAGAAGATAAATAGATTTTAAAGAAGAAATCCTTTTAGCCTTTGAACTACTGTATGAGCATGTGGGTTCCATCTAACCAAATTGTCAATTTCGTTAGATGGAACCCACAAAAATTCAAATATTCGTTTCGGCATTTGTAATATTTTGGAAAAAAATCGTGAAAATGGCACATAGCTGACCTTTTCAATATCTAATCAGTTGCGGCTCGTCTGTCTAAATTTTCTCATAATTGTTTTAAGTTTTAAGGATTAAGTTGGATGTGGGGTCAAGTAAAATCTTAGCCGTTTAAATATTTTTCTCTTTATTTCTAACTTTTCGGCCTATATTAGCCCTTTTTCAGCAAGAACAGAAAAATTTAAGACTTTTCATTTGACAGTATAAAGTAGAACATTGGTATATCTTTTGATGATTCCATATAGTGTCTAGTTTTTGAGGATATATTATATCGAAGTACTGGTGTGCAAGTAACAAGATGCTTCGTCTAATAATAGCTTCAGTGCGATAATATTAATTTTTTTGCGACTATTACGAAATGAGTTACTTATTATATTGGGTATTACGTCACATATAGCAAAAATCAATTTAGAAATTTTTATCTCACACGCTCAACAATTGAAAAGAAGAAGAAAATAGACTTATTCACGTATTTAAAAGAAATATGAACTTAAATCTGTAACGATACCGTTCGATATACTTAATTTAATTTAAGTTCAATAAGTTTTAAATACAATAATTTACTTGAGGTATAATAGATTTTTTATATACCTAGGAGCTGAGGTTCAATCTATTAATCTCTGAGCTCGTTTCTTCTTTTCAATATCCTACCTAACTTTGTTATGAATATTACAATTAAAAAACGATAAAAAACAACAAGAAGACCTATTTTTTTTAAAAATACCTAATTTGAACCAACGTTTCGGTAGTTATATCTACTACCGTTATCAAGGTAATTAAAGTAAAATTAAATTAAATTAAAAATAAAATATACTTATCTTTCAAATCTTCAGCAATGTAGTCTCATCAAAATTTCTTCCTAATTCGAAAATACTTTATATACTTTTTTATATGATTTGACGGTTTATTAATAGTTTGACAAACTATTTTGAAAGATAACAAAAATTTCAAAGTTATTGAACTTAAATTAAATTAAGTATATCGAACGGTATCGTTACAGATTTAAGTTCACATTTCTTTTAAATACGTGAATAAGTCTATTTTCTTCTTCTTTTCAATTGTTGAGCGTGTGAGATAAAAATTTCTAAATTGATTTTTGCTATAAGTGACGTAATACCCAATATAATAAGTAACTCATTATGAATTCGTCACAACAATACAGATTTTACTTAAATCAAAGGTATGGGCTTAAGTGTTTAGATATTTTTAGACGTTTAGAAAAAATGTATATTAAACTATCTCACAGTGAAAATAGTATAACATTTTTATATAAATGCAAAATTAATAATTTAATACCAAAATGCTTAAGATTACACACATCATACAAAAATAATAAAACACATAAAATCTTAGACAGAGCAAGTAAAGCGTTATTAAGAGAAAGAATTCAATTTCATAGATATAATAAAATTAATTTAAATAATGAAATACAAAAATTAAAAAATAACTTATTTAATTTAGTTAATCAAAATGATTTCAATCATATATGTTTCTGTATAAATAATAGTTATTTAAATAATTTTCAAAAACAAAAACAAATTCACATAAATAAAATAAATCTACTTTATAATGAAAATATAAATCAAGAACTTTTAAACACAAATAATAATGATTTTATAAATAAAACTGTTATTAATTTGTCAGATAGAGTTTTATCTGATACAGAAAAACTTGTTCTTTCTAAAGGTCTCAATTACTCCAAGAATTCTGCCAAAATTAAAAATCATTTCAGCTATAGAAAACGCAACGAAAGACTTACGAAGGGATCAACAAGATGAATTTAGAATTAGGGCAAAGATAGAAATTGAAAAACCAATTAAAATTAAACAAAATCTAAACTCTTTAGAATTAACAACTGAAAAAGATTTTATTAAAAATATCTTAATTCAAAATAATTATCCCAAAGAATTTTTAGAAAAATTTCAATCATAAATAAACTCTTTAAAGCAGAGTTTGATAATCCACGTATAAAATAGAATCAACCATTTTTTACGACAAATCTTATTTTACCATTTATTCCAGGTTTTTCTGATAAGATAAAAAGAATTGCTAAAAAATTTACTATTAGAACTATTTTTAAATCACAAAACACATTACGATACTTATTAACAAAAACTAAACCTTTCAATGAAAATGAATTTAATAAAAATGTAATCTATAAAATTCCTTGTATTTGTGGTAAATTTTACATAGGTGAAACCTGTAGACCATTACCAAAAAGAATTAATGAACATAAATCTTACATAAAAAACAATGATTTTCAAAAATCAAAAATTACACAACATGCATTCGACAATAACCACAGAATAGACTGGAATGCTTCCTCAATTTTAGCAAAGGAACCAATTTCAAAATTACGTAATCTAAAGGAAAGTGCATTTATAATGTTAAATGAAGATAAATGCTTAGCTACTTGTTCGGTTGATTTTCATAATACATGGATTCCTTTGCTAAAGAGAGAAGTAGATCAGGGTATTCTCAAAATTAATTAATGATTTAAAATATTTGATATTCATGTATTTTCTATAATTAATTTATATTAAGATCACACCCCTTTAATTTTAAAAAAGTAACCTTTGAAATTTTTGTTATCTTTCAAAGTAGTTTGTCAAACTATTAATAAACCGTCAAATCATATAAAAAAGTATATAAAGTATTTTCGAATTAGGAAGAAATTTTGATGAGACTACATTGCTGAAGATTTGAAAGATAAGTATATTTTATTTTTAATTTAATTTAATTTTACTTTAATTACCTTGATAACGGTAGTAGATATAACTACCGAAACGTTGGTTCAAATTAGGTATTTTTTAAAAAAGTAGGTCTTCTTCTTGTTTTTCATCGTTTTTTAATTGTAATATTCATAAGAAAGTTAGGTAGGATATTGAAAAGAAGAAACGAGCTCAGAGAGTAATAGATTGAACCTCAGCTCCTAGGTATATAAAAAATCTATTATACCTCAAGTAAATTATTGTATTTAAAACTTATTGAACTTAAATTAAATTAAGTATATCGAACGGTATCGTTACAGATTTAAGTTCATATTTTTTTTAAATACGTGAATAAGTCTATTTTCTTCTTCTTTTCAATTGTTGAGCGTGTGAGATAAAAATGTCTAAATTGATTTTTGCTATAAGTGACGTAATACCCAATATAATAAGTAACTCATTATGAATTCGTCACAACAATACAGATTTTACTTTTACGAAATATATGCATTTGGATATGGTTTTTATAAAGGAATAGCTTCATTCCACAATCAGTTCAAAACTATGCATTCCGGTACCTCTTTCGGAATGAGTACCTATGGCGCCGTGGACCTGAAAAGGTTTAAACAAAGAGATTTCGATTTGTGTGCCCTGGCGGCATCTAACAGTGATGCTGTAAAACATAAATTAAGTAGCCAAAAAAGTCTACCTTAAAACATGTGTGTATTTCAAAATTCTATAGTGATTTTTTAAAGTTTGTCAATATTTTGGTTTAGAAAATGAAATAGTGTAGTCTACAATAACTAGCTTTCGTTTAGTTTAAGACTTGTTAAAGTTTATCATTTTCATAAATGGGGAGGGGTAGACTTAATACAGTTGCCTGTAGTACGCGAAAGTTAATAAATTCCACAAGCAAAAACAATCATAAATAATATCAGATATGGGTATTCTACTTGGCACAAAAATATCTTGAATTTCCATTTCAGTAGTTAGTTCTAGAAGCATACCACTAAAAGTACTAGTTTCCAGTCTATTTATTTCAGTTAAAACGGTATTCTGGTAATACTTTCACACGACGTCGCATAAGGCACCTGAAGAAGATCACGTAGAACTACAACAAAAAACAACTGTATTTATTTTAGAAGTTAAACTTGCATTTCCTATAACAGTAATTTAAAAAATATGTTGTGAAGAATAACAATGAAAATCACAGTTTATTGCACCCAAAACTATTTTATAATTTACTCCGACCAGCTTGTCAAAAGCATTAAATAATATTCGCTTTAAGAACAAAAAAAAAACAAGAACAGGAGAAAGTCTTTTACTTGCTGTATATTGTTCTTTTGATTAGCAACATTGCATGGATTTTACCAGGGCGGGACAAGAAGTAGCCATCAAAAAGTTATGAGAAATAATTTTTATACATGCAAGTATAAATCTTTGCTCTGTTTCTACGGAAATGTAGTTTTTAGTATTATATTTAATATTTCTATGAATTATGTTTACGATCAATTGGTCTAACGTTTGTAACTGTTTTGAGATTTTCACGTTTTTAAAAAGATTCAATAGCAATAAATGTAGCAACAATTATATTTAGGCTTTTAAAACTAGCGCCAAAGTACAGCAACTATCATGTAGATAGTGGATAGTTAAGTAAAATCCTATTTAATCTTGATAAATGTACTATTTTTTATTTTTCCCTATTTTTCCCTAAAAAAGATGGCCTTAAAAAATCAGCTTTTTAAAAAATCAGAAAGAATTAAAAAAAAATGTCAATGGAGCAGGTGAATGTGACTACTAAAAAAACTAAATCTCTCTTAGATGCTTAAATTATTTACTCTGGTTTAAATTGAACATTACCTAAAACTTTCTGTGGTGATTCTGGATCAATTTGCAAAAGGGTCTCAATTCTCATGAAAATGTAGCCTGTCAAAAATAGGGCTTAAAAAATTTCAAATAGTAGAGGCTGGGTCGAGAATTTCTTCCACTTTTTAATATTAATTCGGTATTTACGCTCATATCATGTGCGTATACTACTAATTTCTGCAAATGAAATTAAATGGTATTGATTTGAAGCCTGACTCTAATTTGTTTACCACCTAGTCTAGAATATTTACACAATTTATTAAATTAAGTAAATCTCCTAATTAATAATAACTCAAGTCAATATTTTGTTGCTTTGCTTGCGCAACGTTCACTTCTTGGTACATCTTTTAAGCCATGACTATCATATATTAAATTGTAATAGAGTAGAAAATAACTCATTGGAAGGGTACAAATCACGGTTTTGAGGTGGCCATTAGACCACTTAACTTGCACGTATGATAGAAAGTCTCTATTTACCTATGTTAACAAGGTACTTCAGATCATTCATACATAATCCATACATTTCCTAAAGGTAGATGGGCTTCAGAAGTTAGAAAAAGAAGAAGGTGCCATTTTCACCAGATAAAGAAATTCATTAGGGAACAGAAGATGGTAAATTTGACGTCAGAAACTGACTTTTATGAATGTTAAAAAAAACTTACAGTTACACATTTTGAAAAATGGGAGTGTTACTGAAAAGATGCATTTATTTCCGACCTTATCTACCAAATATAAAAAATTAAGGATATTAAAAAAAAACAATATTAAAATCACCTACAATGTCTAGAGTTTATTTTTGGTACTAGAAAGTTCACCCGAAAGACTAGTGTAATCTAATTTGGTAATCAGATCATATAAAAACTTAATTGTAAGTGTTGTCTCCTTTTTTTCTAAAGATATTATAATAAATATGTTCAAATGCAAGTGATAATCCAATCCGCGTACACGAGCATAAATTTATGCTCAACACGCTCATCATTAATCTGGTCCTGTAGGAATTCACAATCATATTCCACAAATTGTTTAGGGCCTCTCGTTAATAAGATTTTGTTAAAGCTTTTAAGTTCTTAGAAAAACGAATGATGAAAAGAAGAACAAAGATTAAAAGCCTTGCGGAAATCAAGATAAACTATAATATCAACGTTATATCTGTTATGCAAGTACTGACATAAATAATCATTTATGCAATCAGTCTAAATTAATCCGGTTCTCGGCTGTACACGGGTCTTCCAAAAATGTAACCTTAATTTGGTGTTTAATATTTGCTCCAATAATTTGAAATCCTTGCATCTCTTAAACTCAACTTAATTTATTTCAATAAATTTAATTGGAATTGATCTACCAAATACTGCATTAATCTGATTATAAAATTTGTCGCAGACTACAAATAGGAAGCAGATACTTATCTTTTACTTTGCAGCCTCAATCTGGTTATACAAAAATGGGTAGTTGAATGGACCAAAAATCACTGCACAGTAGAAAGGTAAAAAAGGTTTCCAAAAACTCATTTACTTCCAGGAGAACAGAAACAATATCTTAATTCCAGATCTACCAGCAATTTCATGTTGGTAAGATACAATATATATTTAGCAACTATATTACGACATGAGTATAGGGCAGGTAGGAAATACTGAGAGTTTGCAAGAAAAATGGTAATATTTGAGAACATAAAATTAGGCTCCTCTTACCAAGCTAAACTACTTAGAATACAATAATCGGACTAGTTTAAGTAAAATTTAATGGTGAACGAAGAAGATAAGCTATAAGCTCAAGAGTGACCCTTTATCAAAAGGCGAAAATAGGAAATTCTCAGAAATACTCAATTAAAAACAGTTCCATGTACTGCCAAGGTCTCTTAATAAGGAACGAGATTAGACGACTTTACATATTACCTATACGCATAGTTTAGACAAGCAAGGTCACATTGGTCACAGACTCATTTTTAAAAAACAACGAACGTAAATTATACAATAATTCATCAGAGCATTATTATTATTTACATACACTATTTATATATACAGGTTGGCGAGTAGAAGACACATAGGCATTATAAATGGCAACACCGATTCTCGCTTACTTTCTGGTTGATAAGAGGCGTGGCGGATTTCGATCGTTAGATTTGCAATTTTTGACATGGCACAATCAGCAGATTCATTTTGCTGTTTTATTGCATACTGCACTGTTAAGTATTCGTTTTAATTTAATTTTTTTTTATATTAATCTTTAAGGCTGCTTATACTTCTTCCAAAAAAGTTGAATTGATTAAATGGTTTTATGGAGGTAATTCGGCTGTACAATGCAAGAATTTATTCTCAGTAAATGTTGAAAATAGACCGATTCTTTGTGCTAAAAAGCTCAAAGAATCGGTCAAGCTCAAGTCTACAAAAAAGCTCTCAAACCTATTAAAAGGGTCTAGGAGATAGAACGGCGGGAAGAAATAGTTTGTAGTGCTTTAGTTTTGGATTCAACACGATCGAGCAGAAATGTTGGGTATGCACCATAAAACTGTGACGAGTATTTGGAAAAAATATGGATAGAAATGTTTTAAATATTCCAAAACTCAGGGGGCATTTCCTGAAGATAACTGGCAAGGAATGGCATTTTGTGAAACCATGATGGAAAAGGCAAATTGGAATAGGAATGGAAAAGGAAAATTAAAATTTCTTAGAAAATATTTTGTGTTCAGATGAGTCGTCTTTTCCAATGCATAGCGAACACAATCCTTCCATTGTTCGTTACTGGTCTTAGGGAAACGAGCACAGAAGTTTTCAGTACCGTACTCAGTACCCTCAAAAGTTGAATGTTTGGGCTGGTATTTTGGGGGACCTAATAAATATTATTGGACCACATTTTTTATTTATGGTACTTTGAACGCCGAAAAATACCTTGAGTTGGTACGAAACCAAGTTGTTCCTGCTGTCAACTGCTTCCTGATATGGACCTGGGATCAGTCTATTTTCAACAAGATGGCTGTCCTGCTCATAATGCGGTTGGAGTAAACGAATTTTTAACAAATACTTTTCCTAACCGCCTTAATAGTGAATCTGGCAATATGAAATGGCTTCCAAGATCTCCCGATTTGTCACCAAATAGATAACTTTTATTTGTGGGGTTTTCTTAAGGATGCTATTTATAAACATCATAATGGTAGGCGAGTGAATTTAGAGGAATTGAGAAACAAAATTGTTGAATCAGCCAATTCCATTTTACCTCAAACTCTTTTGAAAGTAAGAAACAGTTTTCACGATAGGCTAACCTTTTATTTAGCTAAAGAAGGAGATCTTTTTGAGCTTTTTATTTAAAAAGTCATTTGTTAGGTTTATTATTTAGAGTTTTATTTTCTGTTTTTTTTTGTTTGCATTCTATTTTTATTAAAGTTTATATTTTATTTTAATAGGAACAACCCTTTAATTTTAAATACTCAATGCACAACATAAAAATTATAATTATGAATCTATGCGGGTTTTACTCATGTAATTCCTGCATTAGAGGAATATTATACCAATGCCGCGTAATTTAAAAATTTGACCGCAAGAGGTACAGCCCTCACGGATGTCAGACGCTTACTAAAATAAAATTTAAAATAATTGAGCTCGAACCTCGAACATCAACGTATAGTCGCGGACGCGGCGTTGCAACATCTCGCTTGTTAGAAATTTACTATATATATATATGTGTAGTGATCCATTCGCCAATCTGTATATGTAGTGTATACTCTATAAGACACATATACATAAATAAAAATGGACATCAGATGATTAAAACCATTTTAATAGGTAATCAGCTTCTAACTGAATGCACTCAATAATTTAGATCCTGGCATTAATTATTTTAAATTATAATATGTTTAAAGACAAACTCGTCTTAATGAAATCATTAACTATCCTGACTCAAACAAAGGAACTAACAAGTTCATCCACTGTTAAACGAAAAAATTAATTCAACCAAAATAAAAAAAATTAAAAAGTTTTGTAAGTGATGATTTGGTTAATCGTATTAAATATAGGGATACGCTTAAAAAACTTTACAAAATCATATTCCAGCACTGAAACTAGAATAGAAAGATTACAGAAGTTTTTAAACAAACTTTTAAAATTTAAGAAATATTCAAATGATAAAACTCAAATTAAAAAAATTAAAAATGAGAAAAATAAAATTAAGAAAATATATAAAAAAAATTAATTCTGCTAATGCGATTAGTGTTAATAAAAAGTAACCACTGAACATGGAATTGGTAAATACATTGACTCTGTGAAAAATGACAGCATTTATATTGCACATGCTCCTGGTATCGATGATATCGACAGAAAATTGATTAAATGTACTTAAATTACAATATGTAATATACATTTGACTTTTAAAACAGGTAGGGATCCAGAATTTTTTAAAGAATCCAAGATTGTTCCAGTTTATGAGTCAGGCTCAAGACAGCTTATAAAAAATTGTAAGCCAATTATACAACAACGCGAAGTTTTTTTATAAAACATAGAGAGATAAGATCTTGCCTAGTTCAAAGTTTGAATTTATAGAAAGCTTAAGTAAGAACAAAAAAATGGATATCCATATTCCTTGACCTCTCAAAGATCTTTGACATAATTTGAATATAAATGGAAAAATCATTTCAAATGCCGATGACACAGCCTCGATGTTTTCAGACGTTCATGAAAGCGGTAAATGCCAAGTCAATGGCTGGAGCTAAATAAATTATCCTCAAATATTTCATATTTAATTAATTATTATGATTAAATTTAATTTAATTTAATTTAATAAGCAAGATTTAACAAATTCCAATAGACCACATTTTAATTGAGTTAAATTACTGCTGGTGACGTATACAATTTCAGAAATCATACCTGCCATTCATTTTATGAAAACGTCACAACTTTGTTAAGCATTTAAATAAGTATTATAAACGTACTTGGTTTTGGTATAGCTTGAGTTAAATAGCTAAATTATCGTTTTGCCAATGTTGTCAAGTCAACTTGTACGATATAGTTAACAAACATCAATAAAAAGGCAAATAATTGTCAGATTTTACTATAAGTAGTTTTTTTGTATCATTCATCCTGCGACATTACATAATGACGTTCTTAGAGGGTATTTTTTATAGAAAAATTAATAAGCCCTCTTGAAACTTATATAGAAAAAAATATTTACAGTTATTTGTAAAAAATACCTTTACCATACTTTTTAAATCCAAATACTTTTATAATTTCCCCAGTATAAAGTACAGCTATATAACCATCAAGCACACGCCTTTCTACGAGCGGGTCTACGTGCATAACCCGCGTCAATGATCGTGAGGAGATAGTAAAAAAGAGATTTTCTTCATTTCTTCTCAATTCGCTTTTGATTTTACAGACAAGTCAAGTTCAAGTGCATCTCGTTGTTGATTTAGATTCTCGTATAAAACTTTGAATTTTACAGAATCTTAGTTCAGTGTTGGTTTGAGGTCGTTGACGATTTATAATTTGGAAGTGTGTCAGATTACGGTTAAATTGACGGTTGTTGAACATTTTTTGCTAATTTGTTGAGTTTATGATGTGCGTTTCATTAAAAAAGTTAGAGTGTTATATTATGTTGAAACTGTGTGATTTGTGATAAGATTTCAGAACATATTTTTAGACTTTTGAAGAGTTTATTATCAGTTAATTTTTGAAGGATTTTTTTGATAAAAACAAGGTAAATAATATATAATGATTCATTAAGTGCGCAAAAATTTGAAATTAGCGCATTAGTATGGAGAAAGCTCCTGTACTCTCTCTACTATTAGTTGTTATAAATACTCAACATTAGATTTTTTAGAAATTCGTTTAATTATATTTTACCAATTATTTATCATTGTTATTTATTAAAGTCACCATACTCTTAATATTCTTCAAACCTTAAGCGACAATTCTTTACAACATAATGACAGAACTTCAGGTATGTAGGCATTACAAAAAAAATCTTCAAATTTTGAATTGAATTACAAAAATAAAGAAGATTTCGTAAGTGTTTATCATGTAGTTCGACTTTTCTCTTAAATAAAGGTAAAATATAATGCATATTTTTAAACATTTGAATTTTTTCTAGCTTCTAGTTTTTCATTCTTGTTTATAAAGTTCAGACATATTGTAACTTTTCATAATTATTAAAATAAACTTAATTACCTTCTACCACAGGCAACGATAGCGCTTTGCCGACCTATAGCAAATACAAACATCCCCTCTTTAGTCATTTTAAAGTATGCTGCATGTAGGATGATATAAGTAAACCTTTTTCTTGTACAAAAAATTGATGCTCCTATATAGTTTAACAACATTTTTTTTCCAAATAATAAAGATGGGTAAGAAATACATCTAAAAAAGGTGAACGAAACTTAATAGTCTATTATAGAACCATATCATTATTACTCAGCATATCGAAGGTTTTCGAGAAACCACTTTACAGTCAAATATTCGAGTTCATGACATCACATAATTTAGTAGTAATGAAAATAAATGAAAGGAAATTAATGCTTGTATTTCTGAGAAATCTACCGAATTACCTATAAACAGGATGTCTGTAAAAGGTCTTTATAAAAATCTACCATATATTTAAACAGACCAAAATTAGATTTAAGTAAACTTACCATAGTACAAAGTTACTTAGTTTGGGCGATAAAATTATCATTTTAATAATATCGTTTTTCTTGATAACTACATACTATTTTGCTAAAATTTGATAAATTGGCATAGAGGCTGATTTTTTTAATAATTGCTTGTTGCTTGTGATTTCTACGTCAAAAGAAAGAACAAAAGGATTTTGGGTACAAAATTCAGATAATATATAGTAGGTTTTTATAAAGACCTTATATACACTCTGTGACCTGGCCGGCCACTCTATTGGCCCTCTTCGTCCTATCCATCTTCCTGGGAACACTGTATCCAAGTAATTACGGACATCTCGAAAGAAATATGGCGCTGCGCCGTCTTGCTGAAACCACAAATTATTTGTCGGGACAGCAGGGTCTTGTTCGTCTGGGTATAGGGCAGCCAAAGCAGGGATAAGATCTTCTTGAAGAAATTTCAAATAGCGTTGTCCTGTTAAGTTTTTTTTGTCATTGTCCTGTTAAGTCATACTTTTCTTCGAAAAAGTATGGCCCTATTACTTTATTTTCCACGATACCAGCCCAAACATTAATAGATTTACGGTACTGTGTATGAGCCTCAGTTGCCCAGTGTGGATTTGACACTGACCAGTACCGACAATTTTGCCGATTTACGACACCGTTTAAACAAAAAGCTGCTTCATCCGAAAACAAAACTCGTAACACAAACTGACGGTTATTATTGCAAATATTCATCATTTGCTCGCAAAATTGGTTTCTTCGATCAGGATCGTCCTCATTTAACTCGTGTATTAGTCTAATTTTATATGGGTAGTATTCATTTGCTTTTAAGATGCGTCTTACTGACGTTCCGGCTATATTATTATTAACTGAAATTTGTAAAGTTGCATTGTTTGGATTTTCTTCGACGGAGAGCAGAACGTTTAATTTTGTTTCTTCAGAAATTTTTGAACGACCTGATCTTGGCAAATCCTTAACATGAGCTGAAGTTATGAATTTGTGCTCTATTCTACTAACTGTTGACTGAGAAATAGGATGGTTTGGGTATTTGGCATTAAACAGTTCACTTACTTCTTTTTGCGTGCGCACTCGATCCCCGTACCCTAGCATCATCAAAATTTCAATTCGTTGGGTTTCCGTTAAATTAGCCATAATTTATTCTGATAAAAACTATTAATTTTCGAATTGACAGTGACATTCGAAAATGAAGATTCTTTACAAGTACAACCATGGAAATAGAAACAATTGGCAGTGTTTATAACATTATTTTTATCCTCGATTTTACCTTAATTTGCAAATAGACGTACTTATTTGTTTTCTTATTATTTAAATGTAAATATTTCGGAAACAGTTGAGTTTTGAGATAAGGTGTGTAATACAAAACTTGCTTGGAATTTCGCTTATATTTCATAAATGCAATAAAAAATATAGCATTCCATTTAAAAAAATGACCGATGACGTCATATTTTTTTTGTTCCACCCTGTAAATAAAAAATTATGTGAAATATTGCGCAACTTAAAACAAAAATCGACGGGTCCGAGCGTTTTCTCAAAAAATTATGTCTCTAATTTTTATCGAATTTATGCGGAACTTTAGGCGGTCACTGTATAATATATTTTAAATAATATGAACTATTGGAATTGTAACCTTATTAATTTTATTCAATTTAGAGTTCCTAAAATCAATTTAAGGGACTTATGGTAGGATTTATACTTTGTTGACAGCACCAGTTTGACAGTTTTGTAATCATACGCTTACAAATCCTATAGCCGATGATTTCTTCGTTACCTTTTTTTCTGTTACCACAAATTCTCTTGCATCAAGCTCATAATTCTATTTAATGTTATATTTGTTTTATTTTAAGCCCTTTGTTTGTTTATTTATATTTTTTATGCTAGTTTTCAGTTTTTATTTTTTGTGTCCAATTACTAAGTTTTTTTATTTCTAATTTTAATTTTTCTTCTGCAACCTTCGGATGTAATTAATTCCCTTTTAGATGTTTGTAAAGTAATTATAATAATAAATACACTTTTGATATGAAATAATGTGGTTTTCATAGAATATTCACTGGGTATGCTATTTTGCTAAATTACTAAGTATTTATTACATTAAATTTTCAAAATGCATTCCACTAGCATTTATACATTTCTCAGAACGTTTATGCAAATTTAAAATGAAATTTCTGGAAAATGTGTTAAGCCTAACTGCAGTGCAATAGGTATTAACGCTGTCAATTAATTGCTGCATGTTTTCTATTGCCACACTATAACCCTTTGAATGAATTGGGTTTAAGTCAGCAGATCTTGGCGGCCGAGAAACCAGCCCACCTCGCTTGATCCAACGATTTAGAAACTTATTGTTTAGATGTTTCCTTACATCCACGCATATACTTTTGTATGCTGGAGCATCAGCCTGCTGGAAATACATTCCTTGTAAATTTGCATGATACCAGAAAACCATTCAAAAAATTTCGTTAAAGTCTAAATAGACTATTTAGGTGTTGCTGAAATACATAGAGACCAATTAAGGAATTATTAATAAGCCCACACCAAATATTGAGTACAAATTTTTGTTGGGCCTAATGTCATGCGAATTTTCGATGGCTAAGACCTGAGAATTTCGTGTATTAAAAACACCATCTTGCTCTCAGCTGTGAACAAAATTCGAGAAAGTGTCCTTCTATGCACTAGTATCCATTGCGAAAAAGCAACTCTGGATACCTCAACCCTGGATATATCATACTGATTCGTATCTACTAGAAATAAAATTTTTCTTTGTGAAGCACACGTCTTACATGTGTTGGTAATCTTAATTAAGCTCCTATTCTTCTAACACTTGTCTTAAGATTTTCACCCACAATATCCAAAACGGAATATCAGTACTTTGAGTCTACAGAGTCTCCTTTTTGTTGGAAAAATAACAAAACCACCAATTTAAGCGCTTAATTCTTGGACACCTGGGAGTCCGTTATTCTTCTGGAACATTTGATATATTAAGAATTTTTTAGGCAAATGTCGATATTTAAAAAACAATATTAAACATGAGAAAACGCACGTAGACCATACCCGTCTAAAAGAACTTATTATTGCAAACTTGCGGCAACGAATTTTACGGGGCCAAATAAGTAGAGCAACTTTGAACGGTATATGAATTATTAATGCTCATAGGAAATGAAAAATTTGTAAAAGTTCATTGAAAGAATTACTGTAAAAACTGTGTTTTTTTAATCATAATTTATTTACATTTTAATATGGGCAAATTTAAAAATAAGTAACACCGGGTGTTAGAAACTGCTATTTCTGTTATTATTACATATTACAAGTACAGGATTGGTTAAATTTAAAATATCTTATAATTTAGAAATAAATTTTATATCCTTTATTATTATTTTTCAAAACGCAAAGAAAAAATTAAAACAACTATTGCTGAATATTTTTTTTATGCCAGATTCAGAAAAAATGGAAAATTTTACGTTTGCCTGTTCTGATCTTGAAAAGGTCAATTTAAAGGCAAAAGATTAAATAATTGCCAAGGAGTCACTGTTTGAAAGGTTTTTCAAGAATCAGAAGGTTTTTTTAAGAGAAGAAAACCTTATAGGAATGATCGAATTCAACTGTAACAACGGCATTACTGATTTAAGTCTATTTTTCAAGGACATTACTGTAATATTGTGATTACTGTAATAAAGAAATGTTTATATCAGTTTGTGAAATGACAAAATTAATGATAATATGATGATAATGAATTGCATGTGACAACGATCTTGATTTACGATCAATCCAAGGATATTTAAGAGTAAAATATCAATTTTTTTTATTTAAACCTATAACTTTTTAAAGAGCCTTAAAAATTGTATTTTTTATCCTTTAGAAATACCCAGAGACAACGACGTGCACTTGCATAGGATTATGTAATCCAAGGTGCTTGATTAGAGTAAGTTCCCTTGCCTAACTCAAAACTTTCCACCTTGTCAGAATCAGGTATCAAAAATAGAGGATTCCATTTATAAAATTTACTTGATTTTTAAATGATATTAAAAATGAACCCCAGAGTGAAATTCAAGGTCGATATTCATCCCCTATCGTACCCTCCGATTTTTAATATTAGTCGTTTTCACGGAGTTATTTGTATAATGGGTTTGAAATAACCAACAAATAACCTTGAAAAATGACTCTAAGGTTAGCGAATCCATTGTTTCAAACCCAAGGACCATCCTTACCTTCTGTTATTTTAACATTCCTCATATAATATATGGCCTGTTTTAAAACTCTCACTTATCAAACCTTATAAGGTTCTTCTGTACTCTTAACTTATCCTCGCCTCATTTTTTCCATAAAAAATTACTACCAAAAAAATGAAATTAAAAGACACAACGTCTAAAATATCACGTAGACGATAACCAAAAACATCGTGTAAAATAGAAAGTGAAATTAAAACTTCGTGACCAAAATCCTTAATTAAGAATCTTGCAAAAAGGGTCCAATTGCCCAAATCAATACGACATGTTATAACATTGATAAATACTTCTTTATTTATTAGTCTTAAGTGCACCGTGTCGATCGGGCGCCGACAAAAATGATTTTTTTGAGTCGAAGTGAGTGGCTTTTCTGCCATTTATATAAATTTTTTATCATACATTCTTTTTACAGTAATGAGTTCTATAACCGCCCCTCTTTTTGAGTTGGGAGCAGCAACGGTCTCCAATATTGGAACATTTATTCCAGTCTTGGCAGCAGCAATTGCCTTTTTTCAGTATGAGTTGTTGGATCCAGAAGCTAGACCTATAGATGTGCCCACTCAAGAATTGCTGGAAAGTTATGATTTTATTGTTGTTGGATCAGGTTCTGCAGGTAAATTTTAACTTATAGCTTTTAACAGAAAATATATGCATCATTATTTTAGGAGCCGTGGTGGCTAACAGGTTAAGCGAAGTGGAACAATGGAAGGTACTTCTACTTGAAGCCGGAGGTGATGAAACTGAAATCTCAGATGTACCACTTATGGCTGCCTATCTTCAAGGTTCTCAGCTTGATTGGAAGTATAAGAGTGAGCCTCAGGGGCAAGCATGCTTAGGTAGGCAAGGTACCATTTAAAATTTATTTTAAATTAGCTAAATATTATTTTTTAGCCATGAACAATGGCAGATGTAACTGGCCTAGAGGCAAAGTTATTGGTGGTTCATCTGTACTCAACTACATGCTCTATCTCAGAGGTAATAGAAAGGATTACGACATTTGGGAATCTCTTGGCAATCCAGGATGGGGATCTCAAGATGCCCTATATTACTTTAAAAAAAGTGAAGACAATCAAAATCCTTATCTTGCTAAAACACCTTATCATGGTAAAGGCGGATACTTGACAGTATCGGAACCACCTTATAGAACTCCATTGGTAAGTAGCATTTGTTTAATAGAGAATATTGACTTAAAAAAAAAACAATTATTCTTCTATCTATATTCTATAATTATTTATTATAATTTTACACTATGCTTAGGCGACGATCACAGTCTTGTTCTTTTTGTTGAACGTTTTATATAAATGTTATTTTAAGTTACTGCCTACTACTAGTAAGTCATGGCCCTAATGTACCCCCTTATTTGCTGGCTGCCCAGTTTTTTATCAGAATATTAAAGATTTTACTTCTCAGACCCTATATTTTAGAGAAGTAGACTTTTATTTCTGCGAAACACCTAGGTACCTCCAGTAACGTCTTGCTCTACTTTGGCATTTAATGAAGTCATCGTACCTAATGTAGTTTTACCATGTTGTTCTACCAATCTCTCGAGATCATGTATGCTAATTTAAACTAGTTTTAAGTTTTCCTTTAATGTACTCCAGTTTTGTGGCATTGATCTTGTAAAAGAGAGAAATAATCTTGTCAAAACATTGTTAGATTTATAGAAATTCTGCCAAAAGCAACTCATTTTTTTTGATTTTGAACTGAAAGAATTATTGATGTCTCGATTAACTTACTTATTACAAAAGCTTTTTGGTCTTGCTGAAAATATTTAGATACCAAAATTTTTAAAAGGCTTGAAAGGGCTTTTTCAGTTATATGATCTGTTGCATCTGTCTTTGCGAATTTATCAGAAATTTGCTTTTCCTTAGACGTTAAGTTTGGTTAAAGTAATTTCTTCAAAAATGTCTAACATGAAGTTTAACAGAATTCGCCATCGCGCCAAAAGAAGTCCAGTGCTCTCTAACTAACTTCCCTCAAAGATTTTCTACTCATCCGCATATATAATGTATTAAAGCTTGACATAGCAAATTACTAATTTAAAAAAATTAAGCTTTACTATTCTAACCATTGTTTATAAATTTTGCCTACATCAACCAGAATATTTTTGGAGTTTTCCCTTTGTGGGACACCATTTAGCTTTCATACTCGACTGCACCTCAGCCTATAATAAATTTATTCGTATTGTGCTGAGTCCAATTATCTATCTTATCTACTCATCCTAACATTTTGCTGCCCTGAACTAGCCTGTACAGTACAGGTCTTTGCTGCTGTGGTATTTAGTTCTTCTTGGTCTTGTGCGTTGTTGCTAAATATTTATTGTTTTCTGCGACAGAATGCCTCACAGGTGCAAGTGTGTCAAATAGTTTCTGGTTGGTTTTTGCAAAGACGTCGGGTCAGGTCTCCGTTGTTCATTAGTAGGTAACTTCTTCACACAAGCTTGACTGTCAGTTATTATTAAGATCTGCTTATTATTATCGGCTCTCTAATTATCTTCCCTCGCACATTTGAGTATTGCAAAAATTTCTGTCGATACAAGATTCTCTTGTCTTGTCTGCACCTTCGTCGGTCTTTAATACATCTGTGAAACAGATAAAAGCATTCCACTATTCTCTGCTTGGATATGCAACTTAGAAGGGTAAATCAAAGTACCTGGGTATCATGTGATTCGACATCATTTCTAATATTTTATCCTTACGTATTGTCCAAATGATTCTTTGATGTTCTGTCAAATCGAGTTGACTTTTGTTATATCCCATCCAGAATAGTTTCGGACTGGCTTTGCCTTGAATAATCAAAGGAAGTGCCAGTAATCTAGTAGGGCCTCCACGAATGCAGTGGGCGTGAATTCTATGTCTCCTATATTAGTTAGACAAGCTAGTTTTGTATTTTACCCAACTTATGCCTTGCTGCAATTTGATGTGTCTGTGACCATCACGAACTACATATGTAACGGTTGGCAGCACTACCTTGGTGTAGATCCAGTATATTACCTTGGGTCGTCCGCCCTATATCTCTCCGTGCCTTCATCTAACTATCATAAGGATGGTTTCATCATAAGGATGTTTGACTGTTTTGAGTCCTGAGTTGCCCTAAAGTAGTTCATATTTCCCAACAAAGACATTTCTCTTCCTTGCAGTATAAAAGTTCCTAGGTCTTTTTCCACCTGTTGGTTAATGGCACTATTGTGGATTTAAAAGGACTGCTAATGAAACCTTACAACATTTAAGGTCGATTGTAATCGGCCTCTGATTGATTAATTTTGTCTTATGGTATAACTACCAAGTCACCTGAAAATCTTATAGTGCTGTGTTTGGCTTTCTTTAGTTTAGAAGAGCCCTATATCACCATATTCCAGCGATAAGCCATCCACTTGTTACCCGAGCTTATCTGCTTTGGAGCATGCAGTCAATTGACCTGAATTTTGTTGCGTCAATTCCAACTCCCAAGTCCCCTTGCAGGTCTTATCATATAGATTCACATGATGTTTTTGGGATTTCTATTCTCAAATTCTTTTTTGGATGTTGCTTATATTTAAAAAAGTAAAATTTTCTTTTATATTTAAAAAAAAAAGTTTGTAAACAGTCAAATAAGAAATATTTCACAGTAAATTAAAAAGTGTTTTTTCGGTATTTTTAGGTAGCCGCATTCGTAGAAGCCGGCAAGCAATTGGGCTACAAAAATCGAGATATCAATGGACAATATCAAACAGGCTTTATGATGGCACAAGGAACAGTCAGGCATGGCTCCAGATGTTCTACTGGAAAAGCATTTTTAAGACCAATCAGACTTAGACCAAATCTACATGTGGCGATGAAGGCGCATGTGACAAGGGTGCTAATTGATCCAACAACTAAAATCGCTTTTGGCATAGAGTTTGTGAGAGATGGAAAGCTGCACAGGATAAGAGCTACCAGGGAAGTTATTTTATCAGCTGGTGCGGTAAATTCACCACAAATTCTTATGCTCAGTGGTGTAGGACCGAAGGCGGAACTAGAAAAACACAAGATTCCGGTAATTCAGGATTTGAAGGTTGGAAATAATTTGCAAGATCATATTGGGCTTGGAGGGCTGACTTTTACTATAAATAAACAAGATTCTATAACTTTGGATAGGGTGTATGCAGTAAAACCGCTGATGCAATACGCTGTTTGGGGCAGTGGTCCATTAACTATTATGGGTGGTGTGGAAGGATTGGCCTTTGTTAATACAAAATACGCTAATGCTTCTGAAGACTTTCCAGATATCGAGTTTCACTTTGTGAGTGGAGCTCCGCATTCAGATAAAGGTGCTCAATTAAAAAAAGCTCATGGTCTTAGTGATGCATTTTATAATACTGTTTTTAAACCTATTGAAGACATTGATGCCTGGAGTGTGATACCTATGCTTCTAAGACCAAAAAGCAAAGGTAGCATCAAGTTAAGGAGCAGAAATCCTTTCGATCCTCCTCTGATTTACCCTAATTACTTCTTTGACGATTTCGATATGAAGACGCTCATAGAAGGGGCAAAGATAGGAGTCGCTTTAAGCCAAACGCCAGCATTCCAAAGTTATGGAAGCAAGTTTCACGAATTCCCGCACTGCGCCAAATTCCAAAAATTTTCTGATCAGTATTTTGAATGCATGATAAGATTGTATTCGGCCACAATTTACCATCCTGTTGGAACAGCAAAAATGGGTCCATATTGGGACCAGGAAGCAGTTGTGGATCCACAGCTGCGAGTTTATGGTATTAAAGGTTTAAGAGTAATTGATGCAAGTATAATGCCAAATTTGGTAAGTGGAAATACAAATGCCCCGGTGATAATGATTGGAGAGAAGGGAGCTGATTTAGTTAAGGAATTTTGGTTGAAAACTATGAGGTTGAATCGGATAAATCGGACTTTGCAAGGAATTTAAGATTGAAAAGTGCTCTCATTATTTAAGTTATCTAGTCTGTGAAATAGATATAGTATAGAATTAAGATGTAAAATTTAAGATATCTAATAGGACTTTAAAAAGTTTTTTTAATAATAGCTGACGATTTTGATAACTAGTGATTTAAAAAAAATATGGCATTAGATTTTAAGAAAGTGATGAAGTATCCTATGATCATTTAAAATACATTTGCATATTTCTTTTTTTAAATAAATTTTTTATTTATTAAAGCGTATTTGAGTATCTGTATCTTAAGGGACGTGGAAATTTTTTCAATTTATTTTCTATATAAACGTTAGACTAAAGTACCCAAGAATTACCATGAATGCTTTTTGAGAAGCGCTTTCGTCTCCAATGCTGAAAATACTGACTGATAAAGTTATTGATCAGTTTATTATTAATGCTTCACTGATTTTTAACATCTTAAGTAAGTAATAACCTAGTACTTATAAATCTGTATGTCGATCTTGATATGCGATATACCCCACCAGCTGAGATTATACTGTTTTCTAAAGTAAGAAATTCATTCAGCTTTTCAGTAGGCTTCCACACCTTACTAAGAAGTTCAAAAATGCTATATCTATTTTTATTGCTTGTATTTTTCCATCTTCACAGTGAACTGATTACTGAATCTGACTCATTCAGATTGTTATCGCATCAATATTTAAGACTTGTAAAGAAGATAATGTCAAAGCTTTGATCTCAAAATTTTCTGAAAAAGTTAGCTATGATTAAGAGAAATAGACTTCTCATTGCTTGACCACATGTCTGCTCATAGACATTATCGTTCTATAAGAAGATTCTGTTGCCAATACCAATTTAGGTTTGCTAAGTAGTTTATCACAAATCTATGTCATCGGATATGTTAATATTATTACTAACTACTAATATAAATCTGTAGGTGGCAATGGGAGGAACGTAAAACAACCTTGTCGGATGGGCGGCATTGTTGATAACCAATTCAGAATATAGATAAATTTGCAAGTAACTTACGTCATGATATGATTTAAATAAAATATATATGGAAAAATAGGTGGTGACGCGTATATTAAGGGAAAACCTGATGCGAATTTTCATCGAACGAGTGCAAAAGAGTTGTTTGTTCCAACTACGTCATCACCGATCTTAATGATTTTTTTTAAATAAATATCTCAGTCTAAAAAAGAATAAAAAAATACGTCGAACAGGAAATGTATTTATGCAAGTGTATGTAAGCCGGGCTTTAATCCAGTGACTTCGGACTCTACGTGAAGGTTGTTCTATATTAATTAATACTTTATTCTTTGCCTTTTACGATCAATCATAAAGTGAGCAAGTAACTTTTAATATAAATACAAAAAACTGTATAGAATAGAATATTGTCGTTTTCTTTTAGTAAACTATAGGAAAAGAATTATATAGGAATAGAATTGTCTTTTCCCCTTAGTAAATTATAGGGAAGAGAAATAGTGCGAACATAAGCTGCTACTTTTGTTGATCAGAATCCAATTTTGTTCACTAGAGACAAATGTCCTTTGACAAAAACATTTTCAGTATTTCATAATATTAGCATAGCCATGTGATCAACTCATGACTGAGGAACGTGCAAAATCAGCACTCTTTATGGTAAAATAGTGCGAGGAGAGACGTTATAATGAGCCTGGGTGTATACCACAAAACAAATGTTACAAAGCCTTTTTGAAGAATCTTCCACCAATTTGACCATGGACCAGAGAAGTAAATTGCGACGTCTTTTTGAAAAAAATCAAGATGCGTTTTCCTTGCATGATAATGACCTGGGAAGCACTGATTTGGTGCAGCATCAATTAACACTGGAGACAATGATCCGATAAAAAGCACCTCGAAGGATTGCGATAGCTAAACAAGGTAAAGTTTCCTTTAGTTCAAGAAATGACGACCCAAGAAGAGATAGACCATCCCAGAGTTCTTGGACATCTCCAGTTGTACTAGTGAAGAAAAAGGATGGATCTACCAGATTTTGTGTCTGCTACCGGCGAGTGAATGAAATTACCAAGAATGACTGTTATCCCCTACCGAAAATAAGACGACAGCCTGGACATGCTACCAGGTTCACAATAGTTTTCAACCCTCGATCTGAAAAGTGGATACTGGAAGGTGAACATGTATAAAGAAGATAAGGAAAAGATCGCAGTCTCGACTTGAACAGGACTAATAGCATTTTTAATAACTGCAACTATTTCAAAGAATGCGCATGATGCTTTTCTACAAATGTATATATTTACAAATGCCGTCAAAAGCAAACTTCTGTAATAATATTTTTTTGAAGCCGTATTATTAATTTTATTTATTTTTTTTTTATTTAAAAAAACTAAATCATAAGATAGACGATATAACTTTAATTTTAGTCTTATGCAAAGCAACTGCAAAAATCGAAAAATCTCTAATATATTGTAAATTATTTCTTGCATATTCTTTTCAAGGATGAATAATATGCAAGATTTGTCATAAGATTTATAGACACTGCGGGAGAACATATGATGAGGGAGTATAGAATCTTCTTTTCAAATGCCGAAAATCTGCTTATAATAATAAATTTTTAATATTATTATTATTATTATTATCGGATCTCATGCCAAACGGCAATCGCACTCCCCCCTGGGGAAGGAGAGATCGTTCACTTATCCCAGATATCTCAAATATCAGAAGGATGACGCTCTAGTGGAGTCCTTTCCACGTCATCGGACTCTGTTTTTTAACTTTATTTACAAAAATAAACTTAGACTAAAAGTACATGATGTGTTTTTTAAACTAATTGATGTTATCTGCGTTTTCAAAGAACTTTCTGACGATTCGAGATGTGGATAATAGCGTCGACTTCTGCATCAGCTTATAGATGCTTTCCTTAAGGTTGAGCAGTTTCATGTTTTTGATCAGGCTCTTTGGTATTACTCCTGTTGTTGACACAATAATTGGAACAGTCCGCACTTCTCTCATTTCCCATTGTCTTCGTATCTAGTGTTCTAGATCCCTGTACTTATCTTTTCATTATGTTATGCTCTTAGATTGTTATTATTAGGGATAGCTACATCACTAAGGGTTATCTTATATCTATCTGACCTAATCCTAATTTTATCGATTAGGATTAGGTCAGGCCTATTGTTAGTTACTCGTTGGTCTGTGAGTACAGTGCGATCCCGATACAATTTGTGTTGGTCATTTTCAAGAACTGGTTCCGGCTTATAGTTATAATATGGTACCTTGGCTGCCGATAAGAGGTTTTGTTTTTCTGCAAGCTCTTGATGCAGTATCTTTGCAACTAGATCATGTCGTTCTTTATATTCCCTTGGTACAAAAGTTTGACATCCACCGGTAATATGCTGAATAGACTCCGTTGTCTCACATTTATACCTACATCTGTCACTTTGTACCGTCGGGTAACCTACGACAAACTTTCAAAAATTTCTTGTTGGTATTAATTGATCTTGGATAGCCGCAAGAAACCCTTCAGTTTCGGGGAAAAACTGTCCCGAAGTCAACCAGTAGTTCCACGCAGCTATGTCGACATACTCTTGTTGAACCCCGGGAACATGCCTGCCATGTAGTGGTTTTCCCATCGAAGCTTGCATTTTTTCTTGCTCGGTACGATGGTGTATGGGCAGCTCAAGCTCCTGTAGTTTAAGTGGTGTTAAGTCGTCTGCTTTACATACGGCACGACGAATGTGTGATGTTTCAGCCTTTCTTAAGAAAAAGGAACGCAAGTTACTAATTTGCTGAGTTAGCTGCTTTATTCAGTCGGTCATTCCTCTTGCTCCCACATGTCGAGGTAGCGTAGTTTGGTCTACGGCATTTCGCGGATAGCTTATTGGCTTTCGATAGGAATATTCTAGCCTTTCTTTGAAAAATTTTCGATGTCCGTTTTACTCCATCCTATAATATCAAAAGAGTAGGTTAATGAACTGACTCCATATATATTAATAGCTTTAAATAAGTTTCTGCTGTTAAGACTTGTTTTAAGAAGTCGTCGCATTCTTGTAGTATACTTAGTAGTCAGCTCACTCTTTATAGTTCTATGGTCTTTTCTTTGCGCCTGCTTTATTCCTAGATATTTGTAGGATTCTTCTTCATCCATAGCATTAATTATCTGACCGTTTTCTGTTTGACAGTCTCCTGGTTGTAGTTTACCCTTAACAATGTTTACAGTTTGGCACTTATCCAGTCCAAAGGTCATTCCTATATCATCAGAGAATTTGTCCACTATTTTAAGCATCTGATCTAGTTAATTTCGTGTTGCTGCAAGAATTTTTAAGTCATCCATATAAAGTAGATGGTTTACTTTTGTTAGTTCTCTATTATCCTTTTCTAGGCCAAATCCGTACCTAGTTGAATTGAGTTAACTAGATAGCGGGTTCATGGCAAGGCAGAACCAAAGTAAGCTCAAAAATCTCCCTGGAATATACCCCTACGAATAGGAATCATATTAGTTCCAATACAGTTACCACTAGGCACCTGAAGTTTTATTGATGTTCGCCAAGATGCCATAGCGAATTGTAAAAAGGAAATTATGTGGTTATCTATTTTGTACAATTTAAGTACATTAATAAGCCGTTTATGTGGAACTGCATCAAAAGCTTTTCGGTAGTCAATGTATGCTGCGAAAAGTTTTCTCTTGTTGTTAAATACCTGATGCAAACTACGGAGTCGATAATTAGCTGTTCTTTACCCCCCCATGGCACCTCTGGTATATCCTGTTTGTTGAGTCGCTATGATACTATTTTGGTCACAATGTCTGTAAATACGTTCTGTAATGCAAGATGTAATTAGTTTATAGAGTGTGGGTAAGCATGTTATTGGCCGATATTTAGCCGGATCTTGAGTATTTTGGCAGTTCTTGGACAAGAGGTAAGTGGCACCTTCTGTTAAAAAATTGGGCAAATTCTGAGGATTCATAAGCACGTCGTTTAGAAGGTCGGTCAGTTGTTGATGTGTTGACCACAATTTCTTAATCCAGTAATTTTGGTCGTGATCTGGGCCTGGAGCTTTCCAGTTATGTAGTTTTTTTATAACGTTAATCACTTCGTCAACTGAAAATGGTAAAAATGCCATTTGATTATATGCTTGACTCGATGTTTTTTTTAGTGGGGTAAATGGTGGTGTTTATTGGAGAAGTGTCGTTAAGCTTACCATCTTCAGCGATCTGAAAAAATAGATAGCTTTTGTTTAACGGTGTCTAGGCATTATTCCGGAGTATAGTTTTCTGGGTCCTGCTAAAATTAGCACTATAAAATTTTAAACAATAGATACTATTAATATATGTAATATACTATTAATATATGTAATATATTAATAGTAAGGGCTAAAGAAAAATTATAAAGAAAATAATAATCATAAATCTAAACTACTTCTCAGGGACCAGAGAGAAGGTTTTGTTTCATATAGTTTTTAAAACCCCATGCAGATCTAGTAAAATCATTTATTTTAAATTTGTTGGTCGATAATATGGTTGATGCGATCAAATATGAATAGGACTTCTTAAAAAGTGATATTTTAGAATTTGGCACTATTAAAATCTATTGGCATCGAATATTTAGAGTATAAACATCTGTGCGAAATCTAATATTACGGCAAGACTCATTTTTTTGAAAAATTACAATAAAATCTATTTCTAAAAATGTACAAGGTGTCCTATTTTCGTATATATATGGGGTTTCTGGCTTACGAAAAGAGATAAAGAGATACGGTTTTCGCGACACCATACTACTTTTTAATGAGACTAAAGATGCACTTATCAAATTTGCTAAAAAATAATTTGAAGTGATCCCCTGTAAAATATAATAAAAAAGATTATAATTTAGTAAGGAAAGACAACAATACGTAGTAGTTTTACAAAATTGTATTTTAACTTACTTGTACTATTGATCATACAAAATGATAAAGTGTTAATTAAGATAAAACGACATTCACGCCCGAACAGCATCATACGTCCTACGTACGTCATATTTATCTCGATAAATCTATTGTTATAAAAATAACGTATTGAGTACGCACTTTTGGATACGTAGTTCGTACGTATGTATGTTACTTACGTCTCGCGGACGTACATACATGTACATATAAATACTTAGAAAATATTTTAGCTCCTATGTATAATACAAGAATAAAAAAAACATAAATTTTTGTTAATACATAAAACTATATGCCAGGAAATATTTTTTTCAAATATACGCATTTCTAAATACTTCTAAGTTTTATGTTCAATATTTTTAAATTCAGTAGGGAACAGAGGAAAAAATATTTGCATGCAATTATTTGATACAAAAAGTCGACGAATTCGGTATAAATGAGACAACTGTCAAATTAAGATTCCCTCTTTACAGAGGACATACTCTATAAATTTACTTAATTTACATATTGATCTGGTCGAAGAGTAATTAGGTACAGGATTTTCAAAACATCTAAAAACTATAGATAATGGAGTATTTATCGTTATTATATTTAATGAAGAGTCATACTATTATATAAAAATTATCAAGATCGGTCGCAAAAGCAACCCAGACTGACTGTCAAATAAGTAATTGGCAACATAAGGTAGCTGACACTGTTGACAGTGTTTAAGACAAGCGACAGATGCGAGAACGAATTTCTTCTTTCAGTCGGATTGGCAGTATTGGCGTCATGGTGTGGGTTGTTTCTTTGTAATAAAAGTTTACACCTTTAAATTTAGGATTTGTCAAAATTCGGATTATAATAACATTTTCTTATTATATTTGAATTTAGTTTTATTGTTTACTTAGTGATAGGAAGGATGTACTACGTAATTCATGGTAAGAGCATAGTTATTCATTTTAGTAATAATCAATCAGTTAATTAATAACTTGCTTATTTTAAAATATAATTTTAAGGTGCAGCACTATAAGCAGGGATTGGAAGCACAAAGAAAATTGAAGACTATATTTCACAATAGTAGCGAAGAACAAATGATGTTTTTTTTTTGTATTTTCTTAAACGTTTATTTTTTGTTTAGTTTTTCAGACATATACATGTTTTGTTTTATATTTTTATATACTTTTTTAAAATCAATACATATTCCGTTGTTAAAAATGAGTTATTTTTGTCCCAAATACATTTTACCACATAAAAAGGATTAGTGTAAACATCCTAGATACGTCATATTAAGTCCCATGTATTGGACATAATATGACGTACAATTTCCTAAAAGTACGTAATGGGTCTACCAATAGAAGTGATGAAGTTTAGTGGGCCATGTACGCAAAATGGTATGTTTCAAAACGCGGATCAAGTTGCGTCAGTTGTGTTAAGTATACTTTGACATTTCATCATGAATCGTTAAAGTCAAGAGCAACGTATAGCTATCGTGAAAAGGTATTACAAAAATGCGCAATCGGTTAGAGCCTGTTATCGTGCTCTTAGAGAAGATTTTGGCCATCGTGGTCGGCCTTCTGAGCTTGCAATAAGGCGCACAATTAATAAGTTTGAACGGGAGTACACTCTTCTGGATAATAAGCCACCAACGCGACAAAAAAGTGCAAGGACCGCTGAAAATATCGCCGCTGCAAGAGAAAGTGTTGACGCGAATAACAATGTATCTGTTTTGCGCCGTTCTCAGCAATCAGGCATTTCACTAATGTCTCTGTGGCGCATTTTGAAGAAAGACTTACATCACGGCCTACATCCATATAAGATGGTTCTAACTCAAGAATTGAAGCCTGCTGACCATGGTTTGCGAAGAAGGTTTACCGACTGGGCCCTGTTGCAGTTGGAACAAAATGCCGATTTTGGGAAACAAATCATCTTTTCAGATGAAGCCCATTTTTGTCTTAGTGGCGTTGTCAATACGCAAAATTGCCGCTTCTGGTGTCAGAACAATCCCCAGAAATTAGTACAGGTGCCATTACAGTGTGACAGTCAACGGAGAGCGCTATCGCGACATGATAACAAACTTTCTTTGGCCTGCAATTGATGGTAGAGACTTCGAACAGAATTTGTTTCAACAGGACGGAGCAACATCACACACCGCCCGAGCCACAATTAATTTATTAAGAGAGCGTTTTGAAGATCGAATAATTTCGTGACATGGCAATATCAACTGGCCACCAAGGTCCTGTGATCTTACTCCCCTGGACTTTTTTCTTTGGGGATATGTGAAGTCGAAGGTGTATTCTAACAATCCTCAAACCATCAATGAGTTGAAAGTTAACATAACTAGGGTTATTCGCGAAATTCAGCCCAACTTGTTAGAAAAAGTGATTGAAAATTGGGTTCATCGTCTAAACGTCTGCCGCCGTAGCCGAGGTCTTCTGATATCTTAATGATATTTTGTTTAAAACATAATGTTACATAATAAACTACAACATGAAACATCAATCATAGAAATTAACCAATTCGTTTTTATTTTTTAGCAATTTAAACTTATATCATTCTTATTAGTAGACCCTCTACATATGAATTAAGATCCTGCGGAAAGTGGACATTTATACGTCCATAGTACGTAATACGTCTTTGAAGGTACGTACCGTGTACGTACATTATGTCGTAGAGTACGTACAAAATATGATTCTGATTTCATCCTGTATATGTTATTATTAATATTTAATAACTTTTTTTCGCCTATTAAAATAATAATTAATTGCCAAATAAAATTAAAGATCAGCAGAAATATGAACGCTTAACCTAAATTAATAAACTCTGCTATTGGTCGAAGTACGTGTATTAAAAATGTGTTTAATAATATAAGTTAGATAGTAGTTAATATAAGGTAAGATCTAATAACAGATATTTTTTAAATATTCATTATGAGATTCATCTGCTTACCGTGAAATATTTGTTAATTGTATAAGTGATTTTTAAGTGGAAAAAATCTTCATCTGATCCGAAAAATGTTTTATTATAGCTACTACTAATAACAATTACTGGTATACGTTCAAAAAATCAACAAAAATGGCAGATGTATTGCGGCAAATGAACATGTATTCCCTTACAAGAATGGCTTTAACTCTTGGTCCAGGGCTGGCTTTTCTCATGTACTTACATTCGAATACATTAAGCAGAAGAGCAGATATATTAGACAGGTATATAATTCCAAACTGTAACTAATTCAGACTAATTAAAATTGCATTTTAGGGACCATCGCTTAAAAGACAAAACCATTCTCAAAGATAGCTATGATTTTATTATAGTGGGTGGAGGCAGTGCGGGGGCGGTTTTAGCCAACCGATTATCAGAAAATCCTTATTGGAATGTTTTACTTCTTGAAGCTGGTTCTGATGAAATTTCTTTGACTGATATGCCAATTATGTTTCCGGTATTGCAGCTGACACCTTTTGATTGGCAATATAAGGTATACGTAGTAATTAAGTGTAAGGTTTATATTTTATAAATAAAAAGTTTCCAAAAATACAGCCACATTTTCTCTTTACTTGTTATAGCATGACATTTTGTCTCGGATTTGTGACTTCTTCAGATGGCACAATTACAGAACTTAAAAACACTTAACAACAAATACAAAGTTGACCAGAAGTATAATTCTGAGAGACAATTATTTTATAAGAAGCTCTACATATATATTTCTAGATGTAAACGTTTTTTAAAAGATCAGACATAACTGTTGTTATTAAGGGCCGATAAAAGTAATGCTTCTGTACTTATAAATAGAGACCAGTACTTGTCCAAAATGAATGTACTTCGTAGGGATGTAAGTACTTACTAAAAAAAAAGAATTTATACTTCTGGTCAACTTTGTGTTTGTTGTTTTATGTTCTGTAATTGTTGCTTTATTTGCCTATTAAATATAACCAGTAAAGAGAAAGTGAGACTGTATTTTTGGAAACCTTTTATTTATTAACACTATACCCTCGGCCTGCAACCTTCACTCCAACTTCAAATCTGTAAGGTTTATAGTTTACCACTAAGTTTGCTGTTTTATTCGAAATTCCTTAAGGGTAATTTTTAGGTAGCTCATATGATTGGGTAGGCTCCTAGATTTAACAGTTTTTAAGTAAAAAATATGAAAATCTAATAACTTTATTTTATCAGTTTTTATTCAGTTTTAATTTAGGTTAAAGAATAAATCAAAGAATCAAGTAATTTTAAATGAATTTCAAAAGTATTGTTCTGTTACGTAAAGAATAAAACTATATTTTTTTTAATTTTTTGAATCTAATCCGACAATTTATGAATAATACCGGTTATAACATAAATGTCTAGTGACAAATACTAAGTGTCAGAGTGATTTATTTTACTAAAGGTATGTCTAGACAAGACCTTAACTAAAAAATTAAAAATCTCAGTCTCGTAACAAACTAGGTACTATTTATTTAGTCTTATTTGAAAGGTGTAGGTTTTCTGCCATGTAAAAGAAAATTGTGTAAAATGATTACAATAATTTGTTTACTTTATTTAAAAGTCTAAATGCTACAAAAGATGAAATAAACTATGTATATCCAGGACCTTTTTCACATCTATACGATAACATGATTCTATAAAGATGTAATACAAAACCCAAACGATCTAAATGCCGTAAATAATTTTAAAATCTATTGGAGCTACTAACATCTGACCAAATTAAATAAAACAATAACTAAATAATATAAAAAATTAAGTCTGCTAGTTACAAAAAAAAAATCGGGGGAATTACTAAGATCGTTATAGAAAAAATATTCAATACACAAACAAAACTTTAGAAAAAAAAATTTTAACTTTTTTTTTTACCACCGGGGATAATAATAGAGGCAACGCATTTAATTGTTATTTCTTAAGTATTGGTAAAACTTTAGCAAATATAGACCCAAAATACAAAAAAATACTTAAAACTAATTCAAATCAAATCAAATCAAAACTTTTATTATCCAAAAAAAATAGACACAAAGTGTATGGATTACGTCACAGTTTTACATGTTATAATCTTGGCCCAAAAAAAATATTACTAACTACCTAGATAACTAAAATTCAAAAATATCCACCTATACTATATATTACAAAAAAAGTTAAAATAGTCAAAAGTAAAGTGACCTTACATCATTACAAAAGTTATAATACTCTATACACTGCCTAATCAGCTAGATAGCTATCTACATCATAAAAACATTTATTGGCTAGGAATTCCTTTAACTTTCTTTTAAATATCGAAAGGGTTTTCCTAATCTTTATATCATTCGGTAATTTGTTGTATAGTTTTGGACCTATTCTTAATACAAATTTTTTAGAAATAAGTAGCCTGCTATAAGGCATGGACAAGTCATTTCTAGAACGAGTTGGGTAATTATGAAAACTACCATTAACTGTAAAGGAATTAAAATTCTTAAAAACATATAAGCAAACTTCAAATATATACACACAAGGGACCGTCAAAATTCTATATTCCCTAAAAAGAGGTCTACAGGAAGTCATCTGTGATACTCCGGCAATACACCTAAGAATCTGTTTTTGGCTAATAAACACTCGACGTGCATGCGACGTACAGCCCCAGGGCTGAATACCGTACAAAATTCGTGAGTGCATAATAGCGTGGTATAGACAAATTAGTTGATTAATTTCCATTACCACCCTAAGGTTCCTAATGGCATAACATAAGCTACCGAGCTTCATCGACAACTCAGCACAATGAGATTCCCAAGAAAGTGAATCATCCAATGTTAAGCCAAGCAACCTAACTGATTTTTGGCGTTTCAAACAATCGTTATCGTTGGTTACACATAAATCAATATCACCATTTATCTGACCATAACATGCATGAAAAACCATGTAATTAGTCTTTTTATTGTTCAAGTAAAGTTGATTTAAAATAAACCAATTGCTAAGTTCCTCTAAGGCTTTTCCAGCAGATACATCAATTGTTTCCATGTTCTGTCTTCGGACCAGCGCAGATGCATCATCAGCATACATGGTGATGACACTATGTGTTATTGCCAGAGGCAAGGGATTAATAAATAAAAGAAACAACACCGGGCCCAATACGGAACCTTGTGGGACCCCAATGTCCACTTTAAGGTTTTCAGACCGCATACTAGATCCGGAGCTATCCCTCACTGCTACATATTGTGAGCGATCCGCCAAAAATGATGCAAACCAGCTCAACACTACTCCCCTTACACCATAGGATTCCATTATATCCAAGAGCAAAGTGTGATCTACGCAGTCAAACGCTCTGCTGAGATCACAAAATATCCCAACAGGGCGCTCACCCGCCTCAAGAGCCTCAATTAGCGCCGACAAAAATGCCAAAACAGCAGACGTCATGGACCTACCAAATACAAAGCCATGCTGGCCTGTCGAAATAATTTGATTTTTTTTCAGATAAGACATAAGCCGATCGAGCATTGCATATTCAAAAAATTTAGAAAAACAAGAGGTTAAGGCTATGGGTCTGTAATTGTCAGGCATAACTCGATCCCCTTTTTTAAATACCGGTATAACTTTAGATATTTTTAACGAATTTGGAAAAATTCCCTTTTCTAAAGATAAATTTATAAGATTACCAAAGACTAGCAAAAATCTATTGCCTAACTCCTAAAAACGAAAATATAAATATAAATGCTTCATAAAAAATACACGTAGTATGGAAAATATTATCTTTACACCATTAGTAAAAGATGCACACAATTTAAACTTTAGGTTTAAAATCCTTTAAACTTTTTCGTTTTTGATATACCATAATTATTTGAGCGCACCCTAACTTTTTCTTCTTTTTATGCCGTCTTTTTATTAAAGGTTGACGACCACATTTCTAAATGCGTCATTATCTCTTGCAACATAAAATAGTTCTTCGACGCTGACGTTTGTCCACTTCCTTACGTTCCGGAGCCATGATTTCTTTCTTCCTGTCGGTACCTTTCTCCTTTGCCCTCTGCTCTACACTGCATTATATTTGGTAGCAGTAAATATTTATCGTTTCGAAAAATGTGTCCTATATAAGATGTTTTTCTTATCTTGATGAGTGTCAGCAGCTTTCTTTTGTGTCCGATGCGTCTTAATTCTTCGTCGTTGGCGATTTGGTCAGTCCGTGGTATTTTCAGGATGCGTCTATAGAGACGCCTCAAGTTTTTTGGTTGTTTGAGCTTTCAAGGTCCAAGCTTGCACTCCATACAGCAACACAGACCACACATAGCATTCCGCAAACCTTATTCTGATGTGTAGATTTAGATTCCTATTTGCTAGCATTGAGGGGTATTTGACCAATGCCTTACGAGCGATTTCTATTCTTCGACTGGATCCATTTGAGCATTTATGACCGCACTGAGATATTTGTATTTTTGCATCCTTTCTATTTGTTTTCCATTTAATGTGAGAAAACAGTTAGTGTTTGTGTTTTTACTTATAACCATTAATTTAGTTTTTTTGGTGTTTATAGTGAGTCCTACTTCTTCACATTCCGGTTGACTCTTTCTAATAGAAACCCTAACTTAAAAATACAATAATCACTCCTATTCATGAAGATGGATCGAGACAGGAATTTATTACCGACCCATTGCATTAGGCAAAAATAAAATAATTAAAAGGCCATCTAACTAAGATTAGATTATTGATTTTAAAAAATTAATCAAATGTCATCATTACAGTATAGAGTTATAGTAGGAAGGATCTTGGTATTGAGGAGGCAGGGTAACGATCAATATACAACCAACGCCTGGATGAAAAATGGCTTCTAATTTTTCTTGATTTAACTAAAGCCCTTGATAGGGTGGCACATCCTACTTACTTTTTATTTTACTGCAAAAACTTTATAAAACTGGATTTAAAGAGGAAAAGCCTATGACCTCTTTTAATTCTAGAAAAATTAAACGCAACAAATAAGAATCTGTGATAAGGTTATTTTGCCAAATGGAGTATGGTGTGGCTTATTGGACCACAATTATTTTCAACCTTGATATCAACAGCTTATTAGATTACGGTCATGATATTATAATAATGCTAAAAGAAAAACTTAGGATGTAGCATCTGAAAACGCAAAAATCCTTCCAAGTACAGGTAAGGAATAGTTGAAAATTGTTAGTGCCAGGAAGGAATTTTAATAATAATAATAATTAAGTTACACATGCACCAAGAAATAAAACAAAAATAATGTAAAAACTGTTAGAAGTCAGCACACCAACGTCAAATCCTGCCAGACTCACCTATGAAAGAAAACTAAGAATGTCAAGGAAGTTGCGGCCTGATTCTAGTTTTAAAACTCCTAACTGATAAATTAAATTGACTAATTTCAAATTTATTGAGGGTGGAGGATATATTATACGAAAATCCTAACTTAACACTCTTTATTGTGTCTGGGGATAGTAAAAATATGCTTCCTAGGTATGTTAAAGTTATGAATATCAGTACAAAAGAGTACTTTTTTATTAAGATAAACAGGACATTTATATTAAACAGTGTTAAAACAAAAAACAAGTTAAGTGCAATATTTGTCCTGTTGTACAAGAAAGCCAATTAAGCTTCCTGAGCTTATGTGAAACACGCTTAGGCCGTCGTCCCACCAAAGATACACAACAGCGACGCCACATCTCCGCGATGTCGCCAGCGTGTATCTTTCGTGTCGAACCCATGTTTTAAAATCATTTTGTCCCCACCAACGCTGCGCCGAAGACACATCCAAATGCGTGTCGCGTTCGTGTTGCCTGTAGACTGGACGTGTCAGTTGCGAAGCAACATTCAAGCTGTGTGTGTTGGCGTTTTTTTTTTCATTTATTGAAGTTTTGTTTTTTTGTTTATTATGGCACAACGAAATGCTGAACTGGATTTTAATGGATGTCTGTGCAGCTTCTTAGCAGCAACAAACATTTTTTTTTTAAATTTTTCTCAATAAAAGTATGCACCCACTATTTTCTTTTTTTTGCCTTTTTATTTTTTTTTTCTATTCCGCAAATACCAATACATTGCAACCACATCCTCGTCTTCACTCGATGACATTTTGAACTAAACTGAACAACGTAACGTAGGAAACACGAAACGCATATCTTTGGTGGAGCAACTGCATGTCGTCTGAATGTGTCCAGGCGAAATCGTATCGCCTTCGCGTCGCCGTCGCGTATCTTTGGTGAGACGACGGCCTTAGTTTACTTAGCCAGTGTCTAAATTTAACTAAAATAAAATTCTTAAGAATTTTTTTATGTAGCAACTAATATAAGGAAAATTAATTATAAATTCTATTAACTATAAGATTGGTTACCAAAAAAAAGGTAAAATTAAATCACTCGTCAAATCAGATATCACCTATATATTGATCTGGAGCTCAGCCTGATTTATAAAGAACCAAATATTCTAATGTTAAGGAATTGTAAATATAATGAAAATAAAATTACCAAGACATTGCTATTAGATAAATTACTCAATGTAATGTTAGAATTTCTAAAACCATATAGAAAATGTCGTCCAAGAACTCTTGTAATACTAAATCAAAAATATACCATAAAATTTCGTTTCAATTTAGATTTTGTACGTATACTAAAGTTAAAAACCAAAATAATAGCATCACGGATGAGTGCTAAAACATGTATATATAGGGTGTTTTTATTATAATAAAAGACATAGTAAAACATTAAAAATTTGAAAAAAATAAGAATTTTAATAAACTAATTTGTTGATATTCTCTACGAATTCCGTGTAAATTGTTATCGTTTTTTGTTTACTGCTCTTACCGTTTATCAAATTTTGTGTTATTGTATGGTTTTCAGTACAAATCTTTGGTTCGATCAGTTGTATCAGTCTGCTTATTTTGTGCTGAAAAATGACCCATGTTTGCGAAAACAGTGAACTAGTGGACATAATATTTACCTATGGAGAGTGCCAACTAAATTCAGTTTCCTTCAAAAATCATCCGTTTGTAAACTTAGCTATTAGACTTGTGCTGGAAGACCTGCTCAACCTGAAATGTTACAAATTGAGGAAAACATTTTAGAAATGGTCGAAGACAATCCAACAATGAGTACTAGACTTATAGCAGCTCAAGTTGAAGCTTCTTACAGTGTGGAAGACAATTCGACAAGAACAGTAGAGAAGACATCATCCTAGAAGAGTTGTATTTTACCAGTGGCTTTTAAATCAGTTTGACAGAAATGAAGATTTTACAAAATTAATTTTGGAGACAGACAAGGCCACATTTACACGAGATGGAGTGCGAAATTTCTACAACAATCATGTTTGGGCAATAGAAAATTTTCAACATCGATTTTTATTATATGTTTGGGCTGGCATACAAAAAACCATGCTTATTAGAACCTAGTTTTTTCCACCTCAACTGACCGGTGAAATTTATTAGATTTTCGTCGAAACAATTTGCCGCAATAATTAAAAGATGTTATTCTAAATTTGAGACAGAATGTGTGGTTGTTACATGATGGGGCTCCACCACATCTTCGACAAGAAGTTCATGAACATCTAAATGGATAGGGATGGATAGGGCACAATGGACTCATTTCTTGGCCTCCTCGCTCCCCAGATTTAACGCCTTGAGATTTTTTTTCTGTGGAGCTATTTGAAAAAGTTGGTGTATCATGACAGAGCAATAAATAGAAATAGAATCCAGAAGAACAAGAGCGTAATGAAAGTTCTTGTGATTTAATTCGTGGTCACCAGAATTTTATTTTCGAAGTGTGTAAAGAGTCGTGAATATGCCTAGCAAGATTGTGTCTTAATCGAATAAATAAGGAAAATTTTGAACAATTTTTGTAAAAACAGTAACCATTTGAATTAATAAGGATTTTTGAATTATGCTACTTTTATATAGCTGATTTTTGGTATATTAACTTCTTTTAACGACTGTATAATCACTGTAGAATCATATACTATTGACCTTAACATTTTCCTTTTCGAAAATATATACAGGTGGTCCGGTTTAAACGTCATTCATTTTAATACTTAATATAAAATTTAAAAAAAAGTAGATTTATAAGAAAATTTTGGTCAAAAACATTTTATAGCAAATCTACAGAGTGTCAAAGTTGGAAATAAAATGTGTTTTTGCTTAATAACTTTTAAACCAATTAATAATTTTTTTTCAAATTTTGCTTACAGGTTAACAGGTTGTCCTCCTAAATAAAGCTAAATCCATTTTAAAAAAAATTTTCGACGAAGCGACGAGATATTTTGTGACAAAAGTTTAATTTTTAGACTCTCTTAATTTTAAAAAAACAGTTGCTCCTGCAAAATTTTGATTTAAAGCATAGTGATTGAGATATTTTAGTTAAAAAGTTTTAAAAAAAATCCTTAAAAGAGACTAATTAAAAAAAATTGGGAGGGCTACTTGTCAATAAGATAAATAAACAAGACAGTCAAGTATCAAAATTTTACAGTTTTGGTTTATTTTTGCCTATTTTTCTTATTTAAATAAATTATCTACTCAGAAAATAACACAAGAACACAAATATGAAAGAACTGCTAACATTATTTTCTTAAAAAACAAAAAATTACAAAAAGAATAATTGAAATTTAACTTTCACAGTAAGTGCTTAAAATGAAATCCTTGAGCTTCCAGACATTTTTGAGCACTTCTGGCTACAGAATTAATTGCCGCTAAAACTTGAACCCGATTTTCCCGCAGTTGATGACAAGCTCTATTAATGCGTTCTACTAACTCTTCTTCTTCTCGTGTTTGAACTGGCGTTCCGTAAACAAGTTCTTTTAGGTAACCCCACACATGGAAATCCAAAGGGGTAAGGTCTGGTGACCTTGGAGGCCATGCCACAGGCCCCCTACCAACTTCTGGTGAGACCATTCTCTGTCAAACGTCCTATCCATTTCTCGGGATAACTTTCATTCATCCATGCTCTCACCTGTGTTCCAAAATGTGCTGGAGCGCCATCCATTTGAAACCAAATATCTATTCTTGTACCCAGAGGTACTTCATCCAGCAAATCATGAAGGTGATTGGTCAAGAAATTCAAAAAAAGTTCAGCGTTGAGCCGTGGCAGGAGAAGGAATTGACCAATAACATAACCGTTAATAATACCTAGCCAAACGTTAATGCTAAACTCTTGCTGAAAAGACCTAACATGAGTTTCTCTCGGATTTTCTTCGGCCCAAACATGACAATTATGATGGTTGAAAGTTCCCCTTCGAGTAAAACTGGCCTCATCTGTCCAAAGATTTGTTTTTAAAAATTGCTCATTTTCATGAACTGAATTAAGTATATTACAAAACATCTATCATCAATTTTGTACAGGTTGCAAATGTTATGGTTTCCTATGATTTTTATGAAGTACACGAAGCACTTTTGATTTTGTTGTATTCAGTTGTATGGCTGCTCGTCGAGAACTTAGTCGAGGATTATTGTCAAATGTTCTCAGTATGGTATTTTCATGATCATTTCTTCTTACTGGCCGGGCTCGATCTTGCCTACTTTTCAAACCAAACTCTCGAAAACGATGATGGATGTTTACAAAAACACAAGCGCTTGTCACTCTGCAGCTGAAGCTTTGTCTCCAGTCTGGCTTTCTTTAAAGTGGAGAATTCACTCTGTATTTTTTTAGTCATTCATTATCATAACATATAAAAAATGATGAACGAAACTGGTGTATAATCATAACATTATACACTAGTTTCATTACATATCACTTAAAATATCAATTACACAAATTTGATTTAACACAAATTTGATTGAATTGAAAATTTATTTTTAGGAGTACATCATTTTTAAAATTTATTTTTTTTAAGTTCTATTAAAATTCACATATTCGTGGCGAATTATATCGTATCATTCCGCCACTTTTAATTTTTTTTGGGTAAAATTAGGCCATTTAAAAAAAATTGTAAAAATACACAAAATTTGATGAGCGGTGCTCGAGCAATTTAAGAACCAACCCAACCCATCCCATCCCATCCCATCCCATCCCATCCCATCCCATCCCATCCCATCCCATCCCATCCCATCCCATCCCATCCCATCCCATCCCATCCCATCCCATCCCATCCCATGCCATCCCGCATGAACCTCCCCCATGAACCTCCGCTCTGGTTGGGCCCGCTTTGATTGGGTTTGGGTTGGGTTGGGTTGGGTTGGGTTGGGTTGGGTTGGGTATATCTATGGTCTGTGCGCAGCGTCTTATGTTCCCCTCGCGGTGATCGCACTCGTGAAAACACTGCACACATACTCCCAGAGTCGACAACCCATTTGACAGATAGCGACAGTCATTTAATTTATGCAAAAAAAACGGCAAAAAATTTAAATAAATCAGTTTACCTCTATTTGTGAGTACTTCACATTGTTTATAAAGAAACTATTTGCAAAATACACCTCCCGCCACTTTATTAATTTTTTACAGATAAAATTAAGCTATTTAAAAAAGAAAACCGGTGAAAATACCCCAAATTTGACAAAAGCCGCTAAACTGCGGAATCATATTATTTTTAATTTGGACCAAAATCTAAAAATTACCAAAATAATAATACATTATGATGTCTTTTTTAGTGCGTGATAACACCCTCTTCGTGATAAAATTTGGCTTTCCGCCACTTTTAGTGAAAAATATATATCCAAATCCACCCATTTTGCAAAAAACCCGACCATTTTTCGTTAGTTTTAACAAAAGCCGCTAAACTGCAGAATTACCCTGCATACTCAGCATTATCAAACCATACCAGTTTTCTTATTTAGATCTCTTTATGTAAATACAAATTATACACTTTAAAATAAACTGGCACAATCAGAATAAAATAAACAAAAACTGTCAAAATAAATAATGACTTTAGATCACTTGACCGTCTCGTTTATTTGTCTTATTCAGAAGTCCAAGCCTGTTCAATTTTATTAAAAATTCCCATTCCGTTCGTTTTTTCCGGTGCAGCTTTTTATATTGTTTTCGTACTTTTAGAGTAAAATATTTCAAACACGGTGCTAAAAATGGAAATTTTGCGCAACTGTTTTTTAAGAAAAAGTCTAAAAATTAAACTTTCGTCACAAAATATTTCGTCGCTTCGCAGATTGGTGACAAAAGAAGATTGAATCCCCCTGTATGTTACGCCACTGGTATTTTTTTTTAAATTGGCTTCATCTTTATTTAGAAGGTCAATATGTTAACCTGTAAGCAAAATTAAAAAAAAAAATTATCAATTGTTTTAAAAGATATTAAGAAAAAAAAACAATTTTTTTCCAATTTTGACACCCTGTAGATTTGCTATAAAACATTTTTGAGCAAAATTTTCTTGCAAAGGTCTACTTTTTTAAAATTTTCTACGTATTAAAATTAATGACGTTTAAAGCAACCCTGTATATATAAATTCTTTGTTAGAAAAGCATATAACACACACACACACACACATTTCTTTAAGAAATATTGTGTGCCAGATGTAATATTTGTAAACTAATAAAATGTTTAAATAATAATAATATAATAATTTTAGCATAATAGCTACATACAAAAAACTGGTATCAAAAAAATATATAAAATATACAAACTACAAAACACATAAGAAAAAAAGCAAAACCACAACACAACACTTGAAAGGTGATAAAAACTAGCCTAGATTAAAAATGGTGAAGATAAAAAAGTTTAAAATTGTAAATATAAAATGGTAAAGAAAAAATTGTAAGCTTAAAATTAAAGTTAAAATGGTACATATACAATGGCAATGACAGAATATTACAACAACACTGACGAAGACAAAAATATAATAAATATCACAATATTTTAAAATTTATTTAAAACAAATCCTTTCAGGGGCCGCTTGAACTGGTTCAAATTATCACAACTTTTGACGTCACTAGGTAGCTTATTAAACTGTTGAACAAAACAGTGTGACAAAATTTTTGACAAATATATTCGGGAAGTAGACGTTTTTTATTTTTAAAATAAACAAGTACACATTAAACATAATTCTTTGTTTTACAGATAACATATTTAGGACATTTAACATAGACGCAAGAAGAGTATAACTATCACATTTCAATACTAATCTCATGGCTCTGTTTTGTATTATTTCTAGTTTGTCCACTTTATACTGAGGCAAACCAAACAGCAGTGCAGAACAAAACTGTAAATGGGGAAGTGCAAGGGCGTTTGTAAAGCTGTAATTTTGTTTGCATAGACAAATGTTTTTACAGATTCCTGTCAGAAATCCTACTTTTTTCGAAAATTTTCTTATAATGTAGTCTGCATGGGCGTGGAAATTTAGGTTAGAGTCTAAAATCACTCCTAGATACCTAATCTCATTGTCATATAAAATCTTTTCCCCATTCACCATAATCCGCACATTATTCATGTCAGCTTGACAAGTTTTTGATTTCTTATCAAAGACGCAAAAGTTAGACTTCTTTGTATTTAAACTTACTTTATTTATACAGAGCCATATCGTTGATATAAAGAATGAACAATAGTGGACCTAAGACCGTTCCCTAGGGACACACCATATGTAACATTAATAATTTCTGACATAACATTTTTATATTTTACTCGTTGGACCCTACTACACAAATAGGATTTTAACCAGCCTAAAACACTCCCTCTAATTCCTAACTGTTTCAACTTGTTAATCAAAATATTTCTATCTATAGTTTCAAAGGCTCTATCTAGGAATACCGCCAAAACCAATTTACCAGTATCAATGAAAATCATCACTCCAAGCAACAATAGCTGCAACAATAACTCACATGAGCGAAAAAAGAGAAAAAAAAACATTTTTTGCCTTGTTGAGTGAAGCAGTTATTCAATTTTTTGTGGTAATATGTAATCGTCACATCAATTTGTAATAAAGCTTAAAAACAATAATAAGAAACCAAGAAAAATAAACAATTTTTTTTAAACCAAATTAATAATTGAGTCACATGATAAATTAGAGTAAAAACACTATAACTAAAACTTAACTAACTTTTACTAACTATAACTTTTTTTCTTTTAGACAGAGCCAGGTGATAAATATTGCCAAGCAATGGTAAATGAACAATGCAATTGGCCAAGGGGAAAAGTTCTTGGTGGAAGCTCAGTTCTAAATGCTATGTTGTACATAAGGGGAAACAAAAGAGATTATGATAGGTAAATTATCCAATCCTGAGGAATATTTTTTAATTATGTATTTAATGTAATGATTAGATGGGCAGAGGTCGGTAACACAGGTTGGAGTTATGACGAGGTTTTGCCATATTTCAAAAAGTCCGAAAATATGAGGATTGAAGCCTTGAAAGATGATCCTTATCATGGGACTGGAGGATATTTAGATGTTGAGTATTTCAAGTAAGTTATGTATTTATTTATCCGCCTCTAAAATCAAAAAAATCATTCTTACAATAAAAGAGTGCTTACTACTGATAAAAACTAATGTCTTATACATATAAGTAAAATTTTAAAACTTAATAGCTTTTAAACTTATTACAATTAATTATCATATAATTACATTCTTATAAAATATTATTTATAGGTAAATAATCAGTCTTATTAGCAAAGAAAAGTCTATTGTTCGAGTTCACGAATTATTAAGGAGGTCGGGGACTTTTTTAACATACGGTACATCCATACATGATTTTCTATAATGTTATGTTAACTTGTTTAAAAGTTAGGCGACTACATAATAGGAGAAATTTGCTTTTTGTCTATTATGTTGTAAATCACATTAAATATAAAGACTGCTTTCTTATAAATAATATAAAATGTTATGTCCCAAAAATGCATTTAAGAATAAATAGGGTAAAAGGTAACTGTGGTCTCTACTATTGTTGTGATGCCTCCTGTATATGCAAAGTTATCTTCTTAATGTAGAGAAGAAATCTATATTCTATAGAATACTGGTTGGGGTACCGATACAATAGAGGCATACTCTAAGTGAGGTCTTACTAGTTAGCATTGTATAATGATATTAGGGTTGAGTTAGGTTAGTAAAATAAAGTTAGATGGAATATTGAAAAGAGTCGAGCTCAGGCATCGATAGATGAAAGCTTAGCTCCTGGGTATATAAAAAAATCTATTATAGGATATATTCATATATTATACATATATATGAGTCATTTATTCCTAATTTATGTAAATATTTATTAAAATTACCATGACCCACTAGAAATCTGAAGAAAGATGTTGTCAAATATCTTCGAAAGTTACATTTGGAAACCATACTATAACTGCTAAGGGACGCTTTTATTGAAGTGTATGTATTTGAAGTATTTGCTAAATATGCAAGATATTTTCTTTTCCAAGTTTCTGAAGACCTCTTTCGGATAATCTTCCTTGGCCTCTTTATCTGCCAATTCATTTCCTAGCAATCCTGTGTGTCCTTTTCACCAAATGAATGCTACCTTAGTATTATGTTTATCAAGATTACTGATAGCCTCTCGAATCTTAAAAATAACTGGGTGTTTAAAATTATGTCCATTTTTTAGTGATTGCAAAACTGATTTTGAATCAGAAAGTATTAAAAAGTTTGAAATTATATTAGCATCACTAGTAAATTCCAGGGCCTTTAATATTGCTAATGACTCTGCAGTAAAAATAGAAGAATTTTTGCATTTTGAAGCATTTTGGTAAAAGATGTATAAACATGAAAGATGCAAAAGAAAACAATAAAAAGAGAAGCCAAAGCCGCCACTGTGTTAGAACCATGTCTCGAACATGTTCAGTAATATTTTCAAGCTTTGAAAGTTTTGTATCATACGTTTACCCACAGAGGCATCGGACTTCCCCGACAAACACTGCAAACATAAACGTATATGTACGGTGAGATTATTGGAAACCACCAGTGAGATGTACAATGTTGTAATGCGTTGAAAAAAGAAACCTTGAATATAAATAGCATACCAATTTATAACGAAACAGAGAGAGACAGTAGAGATATGAACGGAGTATGACGTAGTCAAGCTTTAATGGGGTCAACCACATTAAGCTTGTCATGAGTTTTTATCGTTTATACCAGGCATATTTGAAAAGTAATGCAGTTAAAAATTTGTAACGTTTTACAAATTGACTTGCTTTTCGTTTATACCAACAATTATAATGAAGGTCTTTTTAAGTTTGTATTTACAATAATCAGTTTAGAATTAGTTCTATTTATATATCCTCTGTAAAAATGTAAATAAAACATCTCACTGGAACTCTCCCATACTGGTAAATACATATACTGCCACCAATAAGCACTTCTGCGGGAAGGTAGGAGACGTTGGAAATTATATCTGATTGAACGGTGTATTTTCTGGTGTCTTTAGCTTTTCCTTTTTTTTAAATTCAGGTATCGATCCCCACTCTCAGATTGGTGGCTGAATGCAGTCCAGGAGGCAGGCTATGATGTAAGAGATGTAAATGGGGAATACCAGACTGGATTTATGACATCCCACGGTACCTTGAGAAATGGGTTAAGGTGTAGTACTGCAAAAGCGTTCTTGAGGTAGATCATTAGTTTTCCTCCATTAAATATTTTTTAAATTCTTTTCTCGCCCAACAGACCAATAGCTGGGAGACCAAATCTTGATGTCAGTCTTCACTCGCAAGTAGATAAAATTCTGATAAACGAACAAAACCAAGCCTATGGAGTCGAGTTTCGAAAATTTGGACTTAAAAAGACGGTTCATAGCGACAGGGAAATTATCCTAAGCGCTGGTTCGCTTAACACCCCTCAGCTACTAATGTTGTGTAAGATGTTTTACAAATCTTAAAATAAATAAATAGAATATTAATTTTTAGCTGGTATTGGACCATATGAACACCTAGAAGAAATGGGTATTAATACGTTAGTGCACTCGCCAGGTGTGGGAATGAATCTGCAAGATCACGTCGCCATGGGTGGAGCATCGTATTTTTTTGATCCTGGGGAAGATTACAAAGATAAAGTATGTAGCTTTAAGCTGACCACTGTTTTTTCCGAAGAGACTGTTGATCAGTTTACGCAGAATCAGAGTGGTCCAATCTACTGGCTGCCAGTTTGCGAAGTAAGTAATTTTAATTCGGTTGATAAATGCAGTCCAAGTTCAATGCCATAATTTTATTTTTAATGAGTCAGTTTAGTTCAGGGTAACTTAATAGTATAAAGGACTCACATGGTAGGAAAGGGTGATTAGATGATTATTTTCAACCAATCAAAAGTCCATTTTTGTCTCTTTTCTTTAGATTATAAATTGCATAACTAAAAAAACGGAGAACGATGAACTTATCACACTTCGTGATAGTACTCGTCAAAATAAGAAAAAAAACACATACATATTATTTTCTTTAAATCTCTACAATAAACTATCACAATTATCGGTCGCAGTATACAGGATGTTTGTACATTGGACAGTATATATTTTCTTAAATCGGATACAATGTATCTTTCAGAACTTTTTTTAAAGCACCGTGTATGAATTTTCGAATAAAATGTAAACTCTCTGTTTCCCTCGTTAGCTTTCTAGTCTCTTGTACTATTCTTGCATCTGTTTTCAATTTATTTGCAAAAATATCCATCGATGGACAATAAATATACGTAAATAGGGAAGTAAAAGGCTGTTGAAAACAGCCTTCGTATATGTTTTGTGTTTTATTTTTATTTTAGAGCAACAGATAGTTGTCAATAATAAGATAAAACAAAATTATAAAAACTGTTAAAATGTTGAAAACGCCTTTTACTAAAATGCGCGAATCAAGTCTTCGCCTCATGGATTATTCCAGGTGTATTTTGAGTCACGTCGCATAAAGATATTTTTCTGTTTCTTAAATCCTTTTCTAGAGCGGTGTCAGACTCTGGTCTGATTTTCTAGAAATGTATTGAAAATACTTGTCACCTCTATGCTAAAATGTGCTGATCCACCTTCTTGAATGAACTAGAGGGCGGGTCAATAAGTCCGTGACTTTTTGAATTTTCCGCCCTTTAATGGAAATGGCAACTCTGCTCCTGTCAACAGAGAACTGTCAGTTGACGCCTGTCAAAATTTGAACAAGCTGCGTCATTTAGTTTATGTTTGACAGCTGTTGATAGCAGACTACCACTCGTTTTGAGAAGAAAATGGAAAAAAGTGAATTTCGTGTGCTCATTAAGCATTACGAACGAGAGATTTTTTACGAAAAAAAACCATCACTCAAACCAAGGCTAAGCTTGATAAATATTATGGGGACTCTGCACCATCCATTTCCATGGTAAAGAAGTGGTTTACTAAATTTCGATGTGGCCGTACAAGCACGGAAGATGCCGAACGTTCTGGACGCCCAGTCGAGGTCTCTACATCCAAAACAATCGAAAAAATTCACGATATGGTTTTAGCCGATCGGAGATTGAAAGTGAGAGAGATTGTGGAAGCCATAGGCATCTCACATGGTTCAGTAGTTTCAATTTTGAATGATCATTTGGGTATGAGAAAGCTTTCCGCAAGATGGGTGCCGCGTTTGCTCACAATCGACCACAAACACAACCATGTGACAATTTCCCAGGAGTGTTTGGCGTTATTCAACCAAGCAATATGGACGAATTTTTGCGTCGTTAACGTGGATCCACCACAACACGCCGGAGACCAAACAGTAGTCAAAAGAGTGGATTTCTCGGGGTGAATCGGCGCCCAAAAGGCAAAGGTGGGTTTGTCAGCCAATAAAGTCATGGCGACCGTTTTTTAGGATGCACGCGGTATAATCCACATTGACTATCTTCAAAAGGGGAAAACAATCAATGGAGAATATTATACCAACTTATTGGATAGATTCAATGAGGAACTGAAAGAAAAAAGACCACATTTGGCCAAAAAAAAAGTTCTTTTCCACCAGGACAATGCAAGGGTCCACACATGTGCAGTTTCCATGGCAAAAATCCATGAATTAGGTTACGAATTACTTCCTCATCCGCCCTATTCTCCAGATTTAGCCCCCAGTGACTATTTCCTATTCCCAAATTTAAAGAAATGGTCGGCGGAAAGAGATTTGACTCCAACGACGAAATCATCTCTCAAACAAATGCCTATTTTGATGACCTCGACAAATCATATTTTTCCGAAGGGATAAAAAAATTGGAGAAACGTTGGACTAAGTGTATAGAACTCAAAGGAGACTTATTGACCCGCCCTCGTACATTTACTTTCTGACAAGAATTGGTACCTTTTCTAGTAGTACTGGAAGTTCGTTTTAAAAAAAATATTATAAAATATTTTCCGTTTAGCTTTGCAGGTAGCAAAACGGATCCTCTCAAATAATGCCGGCTGACACATTTACTAAAACTATTCCAGAAAATTATTTTTGCGTATCAAATGTGGATTTTTCCACGTATCTTCCCAAAAATGGTTCGTGTGAAAATTGTTGATGCTTAAGAAATTTGCTTCATCGCAAAACAAAGTTGTTTTTTCAACTAACGGATTTTGGACTAGCATCAGTAGGAACTAATGGCAAAAATTTTAATGTATGTAGTAAAAAATCATCTGGGAGAAAAGCTTTTTTAGATGTAGTAAGAATACATTAAGCTGTCTATTAAAATTTTCCAAGCAAGCACAAATAAAATGTTAAATGTTGCGGCAATTTTTATTATACGAGTAGCAGGTTCATTTTCTACTGCATTCAAGACTACTTTCTCGACTTCAGGAGTCCTAGCCATTCTGTTTGCTTCTGCTAAATGTGTGGATTTCTTTAACTGTCCACTTCACGCAGGTACAGTGTGCCTTAAAAAATTGGGGATTGAAAATTTTTGAAAAATATTTTATGTAGAATTTTTCAACTTTTTAAGAGAAGAAAAAAATTCCGCCATAGATGCTGTACTTACTGGACAGCATAAAATCCTGAATAAAAGGACTGATTAACTTCATTAGTAAATTTATAAATATTATTTAGATCTTCTGTCCCTGATTTAAGAAATTTTTTCTGTCAGGCAATTTTCAAGTTTTAAAATAAGGTTATAATAATTTTTAGCATAGTTTCAAGTTTTCAATTAAAAGATCAAGAGGAACAAAGAAAAAGTCCACGCGTAATAGATCTTTCTCGTTAGAGAAGTTAAACGCAGTATTAGATCTTTTACTAGACTTTTAGGATTTTTTTGACGTGGCAAACTGACCTCTTTAATTGCAACCTCTAATTCTTTAATTTCATTTGACAAAGTTTTAATTTTGTCAAAAACATTCATCCGTCCTGTAACTCTGCAAAGTAGCAATTGTTGCATTTATTTTTAGAGGAACCAAAGAAATGATAATTTCGGTAGCTTATAGATTCTTTGAAAGTATCATTGCTGTGTCTAGTATAAGTTCTATAATTATTAATGAAATTAAAAACTCTTCGTCCAATATATTTTTAAGAAATACTGAAGCGTCAGCTGAAACTTGTGGATTAGCAGCATTATCTAAAATATGTCTTTACCGTACATATGATTCTTCTTTAGATTTAGTTTAGCTCAAGATGTCGAGCGTTAAGTATGGCCTTTGGACTTATCACAGTAAAATGTGAGCGTCATATTGAGCCACATACACAACGCTGTGATAAGTCCTAACACAAAAGATACTTCTAAGACGCGATTTTGCTGTTTTTCATCAATAAAAATCACAATTTTTTATGAAATTCGTCTTAAATATCCCCTCCATACACTCCCTATCATATCATGCAAAAAAAATATTTTTTTTCGTTGTTTTTTTTGTATATAAAAAAATCTTTCCGCGCCCTAATTTTTATTGCAGACTCGGTTTTTAAACGTTTGCCAAAAAAAACCCTGTTTTAAGTGAGGCCATTTATATATACCGGATGAGACATTAATATTACACACACATTAATATTACAGTGAAAATATTGAAAAAACTTTATGTAAACCTATGTTCGAAAATGCTTATAGAGTGCCGAAAATAATAAACAAAAATAAAAAGTAAACTTCAAAAAATATAGAAACTTTCATTTAATTTTTCTTGTCAAAGAAAAACATATCTATGCATTGCTCATACGTCACAAAGAATGCAAGAAAAAAGTCGATTGTTGGTCAAAATTTAAATACACCCTACCTTCAAGTTTTTGTTATTGATATTGTTGCATTTTTGTAATCGTCTACAGTAAATAAAATATTAGTTTAAACAAACAAACAAAAAACAATGTCACGGTCTCATAAGCAAATTTTTATTGGCTTGTTTCGCCCTGTATAAGCAGGGCATCATTAGGCTTATACAGGGCGAAACACGTGTAGCCAATAAAAATTTGCTTATGAAACCGTGACATTGTTTTTTGTTTGTTTGTTTACATTTTGTGTGGTCTCTTGGAGAAAATAGATGTGGATTTTATATTTAAAAATATTAGTTTTTTAAATGCTAGTAGGTGATCCATACCTGCATCGAAGTTCACAGTAACATTTTTATACTTGACAGTTTTTAAAATTTTCATTTCAAATGAGTTACAGTCACAGAGAAATGTGTGATATGCATTTTGTGTAAGAGATTCCTGAATCTTGCTATTCCACAGTAGAAGTGGAAGAGGCAGTGTTAAACCAACTTAAGGAGGACCCTACAACAAGTACAAGAAAGATTGCTACAACACTAAATATTAGTCAATCGACAGTCTCCAGAATAGTAAAGTGGGAACTCTTATATATGTACCATTTATAGCGAGTGCAAGCACTTTTACCAGGTGATTTTCCTCAGAAGACTGGCATTTTATCAATTGCTACAAGAAAAAATACGGGAAATACTCAGTTCGTGGTAAGACGAAGCAACTTTCGCAAACTATGAATTGTCATAATGATCAAAAAATATGGGCATACGAACATTTACGTGGAATTATTGTGTCAGCACCAGTAACAATTTTCGGTTAATGTGTTCGTAAAAAGCATTGTAGATAACTTGATTAGTCCATTTTTTTTGACAGAACGATTATATGGAGATGTTTATCGGCATTTTTTCGAAGAAGAACTGCCTGGCATTATTAGAAAAAGTCCTGCTTGAGCTAAGATATCAAATGTATTTTATACACGATGGTGCTCCAGCGCACTTTAGCTTAATTGCTCGAAAATATTTAGATAGAGAAAATCCCAAACGCTGGCGCTGGATAGACCACGGAAGTCCTCAACCGTGGCCTCCGTGATCTCACGATTTAAACTCATTAGGCTTTTTCCTCTGGGGTTACCTAAAACAATTAGTTTATATGACTCCAATTGAAAATGTTGAAAATTAAAAAAATAGAATCGTGGCGCAAGAATTTGAAACACAGCAGGCATTTTTGAACGAGTGCGGCAATTAATGGTTCGTATATAGGGTAGGTGCTTACATTAAAGTTTGAGTCCAACACCACAGAACGCAAATATAGAGAAATGCATCTTCCGTAATGATCAGATAGAAATTCAATTGACGACAAGGACGGGGGGCGACCATCTTCGGTGGCATGAGGCGGGATATTTAAACCTGTTGCGCGAAATTTGAAGTTCGCAGAATTACAGGAGTTGATGCGTTAACTGAAGAGTGATGAGCGATAAATATTTAAATAGAATTTTATTTTATTTTAAAATTAACAATCTACTTATCAGTTTAAAAATACCCACATTTTATTAAAGTTGTTAAGTTTGAATATGAAAGAAAAATAAATGTTAGTATTGCATATCTCAGAGATCCCTGATCACTTTCTTCAAGAATTAACGTGCAATAATAGTAACATAGAGGATATCTGGATTAAATTATGTTTTTCTTCTCAAAACTTGTATTTATGTAGTACTTATATACCTCCAAGGATGTCATATGACACTTATAGTGAATTTTTTGATACTGCAGAAAGGTATCTACAAGGCCAAAATAATAAAATTCTTATTTTAGGGGACTTTAATATACCCACTTTAGTAGATGTAGAAAATAGGAATATTTTTAATAACATAGAAAGTAGATATTTACAAATGATAAACCTGTTAGACTTGCGACAACATAATAAAATTCTTAACGATAGAAATAGGGTTCTTGATCTTGTTCTGAGCAATTTTTCTTTAATTTTAAATAGAAACAACTCTCCTTTTATAAGGGAATATCCGGATCATCCCACTTTGTTTTGCAAGCTTGAATTTAGCAATACTTCTAACAAAAAAACTTTTAATAGCCAATATAACTATAAAAAGGCAGACTTTTTAAAACTTTACAGATTGCTTAAAAATGTTAACTGGGATGATCTAAAAAGCAGTTCTGATGTGAACCAAGTAACAAATATTTTTTACAAAAAAATATATGATATTTTGGATAAATGTGTACCAATGGCACGTGAATGTAAAGAGCATTACCTACCGTGGTTTACTAAAGAAATAATTTTAAATTTAAAAAGAAAGGAAAGATTGAGAAAAAAATACAAAAAATCTAATAGTCTCGCAGATAGAGCAAATTTCATTTATATCAGAAGTAAAGTAAAAAGTGACATTAAAATTGCATATAAAAAATACATAGAGGAGGTAGAAACAAAAATAGCTAGCGACCCTAGTAACTTCTGGAGGTACACAAGTTCAACAAAGTCAGGTACTTGTTCATCCAATACACCAATGTTATACAGAGACCAGGAAATAATCGAGAACAGGGATATCGCTGACGCTTTTGCCTCGCATTTTTCTAGTATTGTTCAATCAGATCCCTCTGGCTACACCCTGGATTTTACTCCGGCGGTTCCTCTGACAAATGCGACTTTGTTTGTAAAGGGTATTATTGTGGAAGATATTAGGGTCGCTGTAAAAAAATTAAAACCTAAAAAATCGATCGGGCCAGATAAGATACCACCCTATATCTTTAAAGCATGTATTGATCTTCTAATTGAGCCCTTATTAATAATATTTAACCTAATATTGAAAAAAAAATGTATCCAGATTTATGGAAAACCTCAAAAATAGCTCCTATATTTAAAAGTGGTGACAAGGCTGATATTTCAAATTATAGACCTGTAGCATTAATTTGTTGTCCAAGCAAAATTTTTGAATCAATATTATATAACAAAATTTATAATCATATAATCGGTGTTGTCACTGAAAAACAGCACGGTTTTATGAATAAGAGGTCAACAGCCACAAATTTAACCACATTTTTGCAGAAGCTGAATGGCGTGGTTGACTCTAACGGACAGGTAGATGTTATATATACCGATTTTTCTAAAGCGTTCGATAGAGTCAACCACGACATTTTGTTAAGAAAGCTAGATTGGTTTGGCTTATCGCACGATCTTCTGCAGTTGCTTGCTTCATTCTTGCAATCAAGGATACAATATGTAGTATATAGAGGGTGTACATCTCGAAGTTTTGTCGCTTTGTCAGGGGTGCCTCAGGGGTCTAACCTGGGGCCATTGCTTTTTTTATGTCTTATCAACGATCTACCATTGTGCTTAAAATATTGTGATGGTGAAATGTTTGCCGATGATTTTAAATTTTATAGAGCAATTAATAGTATTAAGGACTGCGAACTCCTTCAGCATGACCTGAATAGAGTAATACTTTGGGCAAAACAAAACAGATTATCTTTTAATGTTGAAAAGTGTATTTCAGTAAATTTTACTAGAAAAAAAGTGGCAATTAATTACAATTATAAAATGGGTACTAATGTCTTAAAATGTAAAACAGAAATAAAAGACTTGGGAGTAGTTTTCGACAATAAGTTGCATTTCGATGCTCATATTAACACGGTTGTTAATAAGGCATTTAAGATTTTGGGTTTTATAATTCGTAATGCCTGTAACTTTACTAATTTAAAGACCATTACTACTCTCTATAATGTCTATGTTCGCAGCATATTGGAATATGCCTCGATTGTTTGGTGTCCATTCTATTCGGTTTACGAACAAATGTTGGAAAAAGTTCAAAAAAGGTTTTTGCGGTATTTGTACTATAAAAAACATGGTGTGTATCTGATGGATATATCTTATGAAAATCTTTTGACAGAATTTAATTTAAAAAAACTTACTTCCAGAAGAACTGTGGCCTGCTTGTTGTTTACGCATAAGATCCTTCATAATAATATAGATTGTTCATTTCTTCTCGAAAAACTGCTTTTAACGGTAAATATTCATAACAATAGAGATTTAGGAACTTTTTATATAAAAAAAACAAATACCAATTTAGGTAAAAAGTCGCCAATTTTTCGAATGTCCAGTGCCGCCAACCTACTATTTCATATTGACATATTTTACGAACCATTTGGGAAGTTTAAAAAAAATATATCTGATGTAGAATACTTTTAAGTTTTTTTCTTTTTGAATTTTTTTTTTTGAGTTACCTAATGTGTTATCTGGGGGGCAAAGAATCTATTTTTTTTCAATTTTGTAATATGTAGTGCTTACTGTGCTTATTAGTCATTAAGGACCAATTGTAATCATTTAATGGACTTTGTGTCTGTAGATTGCATAAATAAATAAATAAATAAATAAATGAACTAAAATATTATTGGATTTTAATTTAGTTCTCAAGAAATTACTTATTTAGGATATTCAAGTCTGGAATTTGAATGTTTAGATACAGATACTTACACATAAAAATAGTAAGAATACATTCTAAATTAAATACTGTAAACTATAAGCATGGTATTAATAAGACCTTTTATGTATGAATATGGCATACTATCCAGATTCACAGTGTCAAGGTCTGTCAAGTGAGATGTTGTGAATTAGTTAGTGAATTCGAACTTGCAAGATTTACAACCACGATTTTTGAAGATTTCTGTTCTCGAAATGAACTTAGAGCTTCTTTAGTAACTGAATAAATATGTTCTCTCTTAATTTGATCAACATCATTAAATACATCTTGAGACACATTTTGGGACTGGGCTGAAAATAAGACTTTTTTTGCATTAGGGCCCTTTGAGTAATTATGGTCGCTTTGCATTTTAATTCTATGTGGTGACCATAGTGGTACAGCGTCCCATGTAAGTATCACAGGATTATCAGCCAGCGCCGTAGCAACAACATAACGGGCCTGGGTTCGAGACTATATCCGCGGGCCCCTAAAGAGATACTAACCTTCGTCTCTCCCTAAATCGACGGCTTAAGGAAAGAAAACATTAAAAGGCATTTATTACATGTTAACTAAACTTTTATGAAATTAATATTAAGACAAAAATACTAATAACAATAGTTACGGAAAAATATAAAAATATTAAAAACATATGTACATAATTATAAAAAACATTTACAAAAGGATACAAATACAAAGTTAATATAGAAGAAATACACCCATTAAAAAGTTACTTTTTGAGATTTAGCAGTCGCAAATGATTTAATAATTTCCTTTAAATCTATAGAGCGAGCAACTTTATTTTCAATGGACAGCATTGCCAAAGAAGATAATCGATTTTGATTCATCGAATTCCTTAAATTTTTAATTAATTTTAATTTTGAGAACGATCGTTCTGCCGATGCAACCGTTACAGGAATTGTCAGATATAAGAAGCATAATGTTATTATTTCAGTAAAGCTACTACTAGACGAATAATTGTCAACCAGGATAAATTTAAGCAAATCTTTAACTGACCTAATATTTTAAAGTTTTTCAGAAAAACATGTTCGAAATGCTAATAATTGATTAGAAAGTATATCTGATATATTATCTTGATATATTTCACGAATATTTTCAGCCATTTGGTATATTACTGTGTCACTAGAATTTAATAGAACTTCTGTATCCAAAATATTGAAGTTAGTAGATATTTGTTGTAAACTAACTGTTCTACATTGTAACTGACGGATTTAAATAACGCTAGCGTGCTAAAGGCTAAAGGCTAGAAAAGATTTGCTTCGGCTGCGGATAGGCACATCGATGTAAAAATTAATAGCTGAGTCTTGGATTTTTATGTTTTTTATGTGGTTTGTTAGATTATATAAGTTCACAATATATTATTGAGTTTTAGTTTAAATTTACATCCTCTGTTTATTTATTTATTATTATGTTTATTAGCTGGCTACGGGCCCTTAAGAGTGGCGGGCCTGGTTCCACCGAACCCGTGGAACCATTGTAGCTACGGCGCTGTTATCAGCGTTGTTCAAACTGGAAACAGAAAAGTATTGGGAGGGAAGGATGGATTTGATGGAAATTTAAATTATCTATGATTTCTGTGACTATCTCAGCAGTTAATGTGCATAAAGGATATTTGCACACACATCTTAACCTAGATAAAGACAAGGAAATGGAAATATCAGACATTTTGATCGGTGGAATATCTAAGAATTAGAATTGAATTGTAAGAATTGAGAACTGTCACCTAGATATGTCCAGAATAGGATTAAATCTACAATTATACCTTGGAATATTATAATATATCCAAAACAGCACCTCAACATCCTTACAAAACACTTAGTTATGTTGAAAAATGTACCTGTCCTCTTCTCTGTGTTGCTTAGCAATGATTGGATGTTTTCACACTTGTAAAATAATTCTTTAATTTTTGATACCGGAAAATTACAAAAAAACTACAAGAAGCTATAAAATAAGTTGAAAATTTTGAATTAGAACAAAATCATGAGACTTGGCTTGTTTTCCAGATTTCCACCAAAAGGGGACATAAAAAAAAGAGACAATCGGGTCGTTAAATACGACAGTTAAAATGTCATTTACGTCAAAAATTAGACAATAAGAATCCATCAACCATCTTGGGTGGCAGACTATTCCGCCACGCCATATACAACCGTCATACCCATGGGCAACACTTTCAACAACTTTCATAACCTCTACTCCTAGTTTGTGTTTTACGTCATGTTTTTTTCACTTTTCGTTTCACTACACGTCACTTTTCTCTTTTGTAAAAACCTTTGATTTTATAACAATTAAATTGAATAAATAAAATGCTTGTTTTTATTGTTGTATTTAAGAACTCAAAATGTTTTGCACCTTAGAAAACCTGCCTCTATACCTAGTTTCATATGGTTATTCCCGTTTACTTTCAAATTATTTAGAAAAATTGAAAATGAAATTAAAGTTTTAATCCCCTGTATCTCTGCAGGGAAGCATTTTCGGAAATAGGTTCATAGAAAGTTTTTTCAATATTTTGACCCAAGGAATACGCTCTTAAATTTTCCTGCAATAATAATGACTCATCCTGTATAATTACCCAATACACATTATAAACGAGAAATCTATTTTTCTAGTCTCCAATGCATTCACCAATATATGTATAATATGTACATAATTTTAAATAAGTAAATCTTGTTGACTCATTCACTCTCCGAGCTTTTATCGCGCGCGGGACTGAAAGCTCTCATCGGCCCGGGTAGCTCAGTCGGTAGAGCATTGGACTTTTAATCCAAGGGTCCAGGGTTCAAGTCCCTGCTCGGGCGGAACTTTTTTTGTTAAATTTTACAGGTAATTGGTTTTGCAAATACCCAATACGCGGATTACAGAGACGACTGGCCTGATGTACAATTTTTCTTTGCTGCTTATTCAGACAGCTCCGATGGCGGATTGTTTAGTAAGAGGGCCGCCGGTATTAAAGATGAGATATTTACTGCTGTTTATGAGGAAAATTTATATAAGGAGTCTTTTTCGGTAAGCTAAACAATTAGTTTTATTAAAGTTATTAAGGTTTATTTTCATTTTTTCAGGCAATCACACTGCTGCTAAGACCCAAAAGTACGGGACGTCTGCTTTTAAAAGATAAAAAACCTGACACACCTATTCTAATTTATCCCAATTACTTTGCTGATCCCTATGACATTAAAGTACTGGTACGTTTTATTTTTTTTAATTAGGGTAATAATTTTAACCACCAGGATGTTTTCTAAAGCAATTTCTTTTTAATTCCGATTTTAAATATTCTTTATCAGATTTTGGTAAAATTTGGCAATGTTATTGGCAGTGACACATTAATTTGTCCTCAACTAAGTATAAAAATTATTGATTGAATTGCCTGGAAAAAATAAGCAGTTGAGTTTTAACTCTTATACATAAGATTTGTTTAATTTGTGAATTCATTCCACGCACATGTAGGCAGAATTTTTTTTGTTTTCGTAATTATCTATTGGATAACTGTCAATTTTTGGTACCTACTAATTTCAACCCCAGAATCAATATACATTAAACCTTTGTTAACAGAAAACAAGATATACCTATCCGGTATATCTTGTATATATTCAGGATAAGAAGAATATTCAATCATAACTCGAAAGGGTTCTAGAGTTATTTATGGTTCATCTTCAAAAATCATATTTTTTTAATGTATGGACAAATTTTGCAAAAAGAATCTGCTATAAACTTTGACTTGTAAAAAAAATACATTATTCAAATTTAACTCCTAAAGAGGTTTTCATAAATATTTTATAAACGTTTAGAGATAAATAATAAATTGAGAATAAAGACCTCTTAATTAGATAAGTAACGATCTCGCAAACTCATTCTTTTTAGGTGGACGGTGCTAAACTAGTTCACAATATAGTCACTAAAACACCCACAATGAAATCATACAATGTACGGTTTAACCATCTAAGAATGCCTGGTTGTCACCACTTGGAGTTTTTATCAGACGAGTACTGGACCTGTCTGGCTTACCATTATACTCTTACCATCTACCATCCAGTGGGTACTGCCAAGATGGGACCTGATAACGATCCTATGGCTGTTACGGATCCAAGATTAAGAGTACGAGGTAAGAAATAGAAGATAAAAGTTGTATTTTTCCATTTTCTATTTTTTCTTATTTTAGGTGTCAAAAATTTAAGAATTGTTGACTGCAGTATTATGCCTTATATACCAACAGGAAACACAAATGCACCAGTAATAATGGTGGCAGAAAAGGCTGCGGATATGATAAAGGAAGACTGGGGTGCCGTTAATAATAATAAATATGACGTTTATGAAGAAACTAATGAAAACTCATATGGTGGATTTGAGCAAAATGGAGGTATAGACTGAATTGATTATAAGCATTCTGTTAGGATCCAATTAAAAAAACACAATTAATTTTTAGATCAAGGTGATACATATGAAGCTCGAAAAGTTGAAAATGGTGATAAAACGAAATCAACTAGACCTCAATAATAAATAATAGTTTATGTTTATTTATGGTTTTACTTTATATTTTGTATTGTTTCATTTTTTTTCAGCTCCCTTTTAGTCAACATTGTTTCCAAGAATGTTGGAGCATAAATACTCGTTAATAAGCTGGTAAACCGTACTTCATAATAGATCATCACTGGCAGTGCCAACGCTCTTAAAATAGGTTATGATAAATCCGTAAAATTCGTAAAATTGTGATATTATGAAGAACTTTCCTACATAGTGAATTATTGCATAAATAAACAAGAAACAAAGATTCAACCTTAATCTTAAATATATCTTAAATATTATATATCCGGTCAGTTTGATCCAGATTTGTATGATGAAAGAATCTGGATGCAACAAGATGGTGCTCCCTCACATTATGCCCGTAATGTACGCCAGTATTTAGATGACAATTTTTTAAACAGATGGATTGGTAGAAGGGGTGCAATCGAGTGGCCGGCACGTTCTCCCGATCTCACCCCACTTGATTTTTTTCTGTGGGGACATTTGAAAAGTCAAATTTATATGAGCAAACCAGGAAACCTAGACGAACTCAAAGAACGTATTACGCAAGAAATCCGACAAATATCTCCAGAAAGTGTTAGAAAATGTCAGAAACGAATTTTATTATCGTCTTGGGCTTTGCCAACAAGTAAATGGTGCTCATTTTGAGCATCTTATACATTAAACGCAACTTTTAATAATTTAATGGTTTTTTTTTTTTCGTATTTCTCCTTTAGATAATCACAAAAGTAAATGGGGCAATTTAATCAAGAAAAGGGGCTCTTTTCAATGAGAGTTTAAAAAAAGTGGCTTTCCATTTGAAAAAAAAAGTTGGGGTTAATTTAGACCCCCCCTGTAGGTGAAAAAATACAAAAACTATCTTGAAATGTGAAAAAAAATGAACAAAAATCGACGGGTCTCAGGAATTTTGCGAGATAAACTTTGATTAGTTTTAACTAGTTAATTTTTAGTTAAAGTCACCGCACTGTATATACACAATATAAGCTTGGCTTATTGCTGCTATAAAGGCATATGGAGTTAAGATTTTTTCCTGAACAACTCGAGAGGGATTACAATAGAAGGGCTATATAAAAAACATAAGAATCTGCTACATATTGACGAAATGATATTGACTACAGCACCAAATATCGCTTCAATCATTGAACGACGCTCGGGATTTTACCAGATATTTAGTGTATCTTTCCAAATAACTCATATCTACTAAGCTACCTGTAAAGAAAATACTTAAACTAAACTAGTAATCAAAAAACGATTTAGCATCTGAGTTACCAATTTGTTCGTGACCTACGAGAAAATAAAAACAGAACATAAAATATAAACCTAAGAAGTAATGGTTATTAGGGTATACATATATGTATATCTTAGTTTTAAAATAAAAATGTGATGCAAGTTTAATTATATTAATAGAATATATGTATATAGTGACCGCCTTAAGTTCCGCATAATTCTGTATACATGGTGGAACAAAAAAAAAAGATATGACGTCATCCGTCATTTTTTTAAAAGTAATGCTGTATTTTTTATTGCATTTATGAAATATAGGCGAAATTCCAAGCAAGTTTCGTATAACACACCTTATCTCAAAACTCAACTGTTTTCGAAATATTTACGTTTAAATAACAAGAAAACAAATAAGTACGTCTATTTACAAATTAAGATAAAATCGAGGATAAAAATAATGGTATAAAGACTGCCAATTGTTTCTATTTCCATGGTTGCACTCGCAAAGAATCTTAATTTTCGAATGTTACTGTCAGTTCGAAAATTAATAGTTTTTATCAGAATAAATTATGGCTAATTTAACGGAAACCCAACGAATTGAAATTTTGATGATCCTAGCATCATCAAAATGAGGGGATGCCAAATGAGTGCGCACGCAAAAAGAAGTAAGTGAACTGTTTAATGCCAAATACCCAAACCATCCTTTTTCTCAGTCAACAGTTAGTAGAATAGAGCACCAATTCATAACTTCAGGTCATGTTAGGGATTTTCCAAGATCAGATCGTCCAAAAATTTCTGAAGAAACTAAATTAAACGTTTTGCTCTCCGTCGAAGAAAATCCAAACAATGCAACTTCACAAATTTCAGTTGATAATAATATAGCCGGAACGTCAGTAAGACGCATCTTAAAAGCAAATGAATACCACCCTTATAAAATTAGACTAATACACGAATTAAATGAGGACGATCCTGATCGAAGAAACCAATTTTGCGAGCAAATGATGAACATTTGCAATAATAACCGTCAGTTTGTGTTACGAGTTTTGTTTTCGGATGAAGCAACTTTTTGTTTAAACGTTGTCGTAAATCGGCAAAATTGACACTGACCGTGTCAAATCCACACTGGGCAACTGAGGCTCATACACAGTATTGTAAATCTATTAATGTTTGTGTTGGTATCGTGGAAAATAAAGTAATAGGGCCATACTTTTTCGAAGAAAACTTAGCAGGACAACGCTATTTGAATTTTCTTTAAGAAGATCTTATCCCTGCTTTGGCTGCCCTATACCCATACGAACAAGACCCTGCTGTCCCGACAGATAATTTGTGGTTTCAGTAAGACGGCGCACCGCCACATTTCTTTCGAGATGTCCGTAATTACTTGGATACAGTGTTCATAGGAAGATGGATAGGACAAAGAGAGCCAATAGAGTGGCCGGCCAGGTCACCAGATCTAAATTCCTGCGACTATTTTCTATGGGGGTACCTAAAAAGTAAAGTTTATATTGAGAAGCCAAACAACGTAGAAGATCTGAAAAATAGAATTAGATATGAAATTAGACGTATATCACCTGAAATAATTGATTGTGTTTTACATGAGTTTGTAAACCGTCTTGCTTTCTGCCAAGAAGTAAATGGGGATCAGTTTCAACACTTGATACATTAATAAGAGTTTTCACAGTTTATAACATTTTATCCTCCATTTTATCTTAATTTGCAAATAGACGTACTTACTTGCGTGAGTTTTGAGATAAGGTGTGTTATACGAAACTTACTTGGAATTTCGCCTATATTTCATAAATGCATTAAAAAGTATAGCATTCCATTTAAAAAAATGACCGATGACGTCATATCTTTATTTTTGTTCCACCCTGTATACAAAAATTTATGTGAAATAATGCGCAACTTAAAATAAAAATCGACGGGTCCGAGTGTTTTCTCTTAATCATGTCTCTAATTTTTATCGAATTTATGCGGAACTTTAGGCGGTCACTGTATATATCAATGTCAATTAAAAAAAACCAATACGTCAAAAATAAATCTTTAAAATCTATAGACGTCAGAGATAATGTCATATTTGGACACAAATAGTATATGGTTAACGAATTCCTACTACTACTAAAAATTTCCAGAAATATTCTATTAAATAAAATATATATATATATATATATATAAATGCCATAAATAGCATCACTGTTCTGCCGCACAAAACATAAAAGTGGCTAACTGCATTTAAGTTAAATCCGAGAAAATCAAATTTTACTATTTCATTTTCTCTTGATTTTCTCATGCATAGTAAATTTTGAATCCATATTATTAATAAACAAAACTTGTTTTTATAATAAAAGCTGTTTTTTTTTAAATAAAAATGCCCTTGCAATATCCATCTATTAAATAACGTTAATATAATGTTACATCTTAATTACTTTTTCGCAAAAAAAAATGGAATCAATTCAAAAAAATACGTATACCACAAAAAAACCGAGGAAAACTTAAATAAACTGTCAATTTATTTCAAAATCGAAACAGCGAAAACTCGGATTAACAGAATTACTCAAGGTGGACAAGTGAACTTGAAATTATTTTCAACGGAGTGAACGTCATTAGTGAAAGTTATTCGGTACCGAGTATAATGAAATTTTTGATGTAACGTCAGGTGGTGTACGTGCGGTTTTGCTCTATTTACAAAAATAGCTTTAAAATAAATTAGATTTGGAATATCCACTCGATTATAAGAGCTAATGACTTAACAATGTACAAGACTCAAGTAGCTATTTGACGCTATTTAACGTACACTTTTGTGGTACCTGTCGTCAGATCCGACGATCCAAATCTGACTAAAATGACAAGAGACAGGCAGCATTAATCAAATTATATATTTCAAAAATATTTCAATAAAAATATAGCACATACCAATAAATACAACAATCTTACGTTTATTTAACTCAATGACATTCAATTAAATGGCAACGCCGTGCCAACATTACTTACAATTTCAAAACTAACTAACATGTATTTCTAATTAGACTCTAGAGGCACGTTCCTCCATATAACTACTTGTTTCGGACTTAATGTCTCGTCTCCATTCTAAGCCTGCATAATATTCCACAGTACAGGTTCAGAGGTTCTTTGCCTATAGAGACTGACTAAAATTTTTATTATTGCCGGATCCTTGCTTAGCTTAGGGCTAAATTTAACCTTATAAGTTTCTTCAAATTTTGACTACTTCTGCCCTGGTGTATGTCTTCCGCTATGAGTCTTACTCTATAAGACAATTTAAAGAGTTGATTTACACTTGATTACACTTTTGGCTCGACAGTTTTTAACAGTAATATACGGAGATCGCTGGATTGGTCGAGGTGGACCTCACGTATCTGAATCTCACGTCTGCACGATAACCGGACTTAAATCCCCTGGATTATTTCTTATGGGGTCATCCCAAGTAATTACTTTATACTACCCTAAGGGAAGATGTAAAAGATTTGAGAAATCGGATAATTGCTAGATGTAACGCAATGGGAAATGATCCTGGTTTTTTGAAATGGTTGGGGAATCGACCGATTGCATTCAAGCGCAGGGTAGTGATTTTAAACAGTTCTTATAGATTAAAAACCATTACATGTAATTTTTGGTAATAAATAATTGTTATTCATAAAATTATTTTTTGCTCTGTATCTTCCAAACAAAACATCCTAAACTAAGTCCAAAAATCATAAAGGGATAAAATATCTTTAGAAAATCCAAGGAATAATCCCTTAAATTTTTTAAATTTTAAAAGTCTGAGAGTCAAAGAAAACCAAAATACAAAATGATAAACGTAATGTAATTTTTTTAAAATTTGTCCATAAATTTAGCATTTATACTCTCTTACCAGAATTAAACGATTGACTCTCTTCAAGGAAAAAGGCAATAATAAGGAAGGTCTGAAGGCATTAATGTTATTAAAAAAATATTTAGTATAATAGAGTTATTGACTATAGTATCTGATGGATAATAAAAATATTAGATTCTTTAAAAACACATAATGTTAGGTATGTGCACACTGAATTGGCTGAAAACTCTTTATAAGTTATGTTTATTCTTTCAAGTCAATGCTTGCGTTTCTAAAATTTAAAATTCAGCTGTGTATAGAGAATCGTTGGGGGTCTCAATTTTCGATATTTCTACGTTCTTAGATCTTGTTCCTTTTATGTAGGAGTAAAACGAAATAAGTATTACATTGAATTGAGTTCTTCCTTTATATCAAGTAATTTAAATTCAACTTATTATAGGTATATTACTTAAATTACTTTATAGGGTTCCCATTTTAAGTGACATTGGTGCCGTACACGGTAATCTATTTTCTGCGATCTGAAGCCGCAATAATCCAGACGCATATGATCTTTTAATCTAAAAAGTTATCACTATGATGTTGCAAATAATCATTCTAAAGTTATCCTTTATTTATTAAGGATCCGCTATGCATGAAATCAGGATATTTTAGAAAGTTGTGTAAAGTAGCCGTTAGACTCCGAATGTTTATTTTCCAGTATAAAATTTGCTTAATACTGGAAAATTATGGATATTGGCTTGTTTTTCATAAAAAATAATGGTAGTTAATACATTTTACACATAAACGCCCGGACTATTCTGCTCAGATCAAAGAAAAATAGGTAGCGGCAACTATAAAGAGTCATTTATACTGTATTTAAAATACGTAGAGAGTAATAAAATGTAAATTTCCGAGAGTTTTGTGGTCATCCATGGGCGTAGGTAAACTTAGTACCTCGTTAATGAATAAAGTGAGAAAAAAGGTAGGTTTCGAACGCTATAAGAAAGTACAGACAGGTACGATTTTTAAATGTTACACAGATTAGCATAATATTTAATATACTAATATAAAAAACTTCATTGGACTTCTGCCAGGTAATTTGGAGAATGTAAATAAATATGACTGGTAATAAAAGCACAGAGTATAAATATTACTTCAAAAGTGTTAGGCAATCTCTGAACTGGAGATACTACACACCAAAATATGGCGATTAAGGTTGGAATTTTAATTTGAAATTTCTTAATATTTTGTGATTTTAAGCAGTATCGTCTTGAAAATTGGCGACTTTATGTGTTTTAACATGATAATTACGAATTTTGTGGTGAATTTAGGATTATTTATACAGGGCGTTAGTTACACCCTTTTACTTAGGTAAATTACAACATATCTTTTTTGCCTAATCAGTTATGGCTAAAACGACTACAAAATCTAAAACGCAGTTTAATTTTTAATAAAAAAGGTACTCTTGTTTATTTCATGTAACTCATGTATCAGTTTTTAAGTTAAAACAACAAATAACAATCAGTAACAATATGAAAAAACACTACAAAGTAAATGCTCAAAATGCCTTCCACATCAATACACTTTGTAAGGCGTCTCCTTAAAGATCTTTGAATATTAAATAACATTTGTCGATTATTTTTGATAATATTAGTAGCTTCTTCAATTTTTTGTCGTAATTCTTCGATGGAAATAATTGTATCTTTGTAAACCATGTCCTTCATGTGTGACCATGTTGAGAAGTCTAGAGCGTTTAAGTCTGGAGTTCTAGGCGGCCAAACAAATCCACTGCCACGCCCAATCCAGCGGTGATGAAAATGTTCATTCAGAAAAAATGTGGCGGCGCATCGTTTTGAATAAACCACATGTTCAGCCTTATGGCTAGTGGTACACCTTCTAGTAGTAGGTTTAACTGTTGTTTAGGGAAGTTCAAATAGAGGAGCCCGTTCAGTTTAGGACCAAATTTGAAAGGTCCAATAAAAAAACCAGATATGAAACCATACCAAATATGTACCTTTAATTCATGCTGAAAATGTCATTCCTTTAGAGCATGTGGATTTTCGGAGTCCCACAAATGATTGTTTTTCCAATTAAAAACACCTCGTCTAGTAAACGTCACCTCATCGGTGAAAAGAAGGTCATTAAGAAATTCCTGGTTTTCAGATTGTTTATCTAGCATAAATTGAGCAAACTGTAGGCGAACTGGTAAATCTTGAGGTAGCAAATTTTGGACAGGAGTATAGTAATATGGACGGAGATTTTCTTTCTTTAAAATTCTCCAGATAGACGATTGACTAGTTCGTGTTGCCGTACTTAACCGATGAGTACTGAGTATTTAAGGTTTTAGGACGAAAACACGCTGTTTCGCCTAGGCGGGTATAAATACGTCTGCACAGTTTATGATTGGATTGTCTTCAATTTGAGTGTAATTCTAAATATCTTCTGGCTGCACCAAGTCCACTATAATTTTACTGAGCAAAAAACAAATCATATCACTCGTTTCACTGTTTGAATATTCATTATGACGTGGCATTTTCTTATTTTAGAATTTTTCCTACAAATAATACACTCTTACTTAGTGACAGTAAAATTGTCATATAATTTCTGTATGTAAATGTAATAACGGTGGCTTAGGATTCTTTACGCTGAAGTAACAGGGCGTTAGTTACGCCCTGTGTAAATAATGCTAAATTTACCACAAAATTCGTAATTTTCATGTCAAAACACATAAAGTCGCTAATTTTCAAGACAATACTGCTTAAAATCACAAAATTATTAGGAAATTTCAAATTAAAATTCCAACTTTAAATACCCTGTATCTTATGTATAAACAAACCTGCAACATTTGTATAAGACATTTTAAGCTCAATTGCCATATTTTATGTAGTATCTCTAGTTCAGAGATTGCCCATTCTTAATGAATCACCCTGTATATAACATAGTATATACAAATGGACCAGACGTTTTATTAATAAACAAGCTCTAATAATACATCTACTGCTTGTACTTCTGCATTTTCAGTTAATGGAAAAGTTATTGTTTTAAATGTGCATGATTATTTATAATACGACCAACATAGTTTTGCTGTAGTGAAGTTGTACAGGAATGATCTCGAATGACTGGAATAGGAAAATCTACTATTAATAGACTATTGCAAGAAAGAAAACCAGGACCAGTAGAACTCGCAAAACATAGTACAGGAAGAGCCCAGAGCCCTTAATAAAGACACTTAGCAGAACCATCCATTATATTTAGAAAAAAAAACCGACTTGCACACAATTATAATTACTATAAAGCCTATTTACTAGAGAAGAAAAAAACTATTCTTCTATTCTCTATATTTTACTAATATATGACTAAAATAAATTCTAGAAATTTTGTACATATTTCTTATTTATCGGAATTATTATAATTTGTCTACTCTAGACTATTTTTGTGGTCAATAAATTTTCGTCAATGCAATGATTTTTAATTCCCGAATAGTACCTAATCTATACATACCTATAACTATTGACAGACAGACATATTGTCATGAAACTAACAGTTAATTAGTCTCTTTTGATTATTAGTAAGAAAGCAATATTTTTTTCAAAATTTCTTGTCAATTTAAAAATGCCTCCAGCAGGGGTTATATCTTACGATGTAACGTCTTTACAAGGAGCGCTTGCGAATGCTTTTCTTATCCTTATAAATTCGTTATTTTTTAATGTGAAATTTATCGGTCATGTCAGTCAGTATCCTGAAGATAGTGCATCGAAAATCTTAAATGTAAGTTGAATTTATTTCTGTATTTGAGAAAAATGCTTTAAGTATAAAAGCCTTTCAGGAGGATGAAAATGTCTTCGATTTTGTTATTATTGGAGCAGGAGCGGCAGGAAGTGCTTTGGCTAATAGACTTTCGGAACAAGAACAGTGGAGTGTTTTACTGATTGAAGCCGGAGATTATCCTCCTCCAAGCACAGGAGTAAGTAAATGTACACAACAATAGAGGGCAAAGAAATAAATTAATTTCCAGGTTCCAGGATTTTTCCCTACCTTTATGGATTCTGGGCCAGAAACTTGGCAATATATCATTGAGAAAAATAAAAAAAATTGTCAAGCCTACGAGAACAAGCAGTGTAGGTTTTTTAGAGGCAGAGTAATTGGTGGTACCAGTGCTATAAATAATCTACATTATATCAGAGGTACTTGAATTTGCTATTCACTATATATATATTTACAATATTGAGTTCTAGGAATTCATGAAGATGAGAATGCCACTGATACTATTTATGAAACTTTCGAAAGCTGTCCAGAAGAAGATAGGAAAAAAGGAGACTTGCTATGTAAAGGAGAAGTCCATTTAGAGACGAAATATGTAGAAAATACTCGTAGTTTGTTAAATATATTGCAAGAGGCCTATAGAAAAACCGATAATGATATGAGCTGTGATAAAACTTCTATTGGATTTTCTCACAGTTATTTAATGATAAAGAATGGTGAGAGGTACGTAGTTTTCATTGATCAAATATGTTACGGTATTAGGTGAAGTTTTTGCAGATATCATATGGGACGAGCATTCTTAACCCCTCTGAAAAATAGAAACAATTTTTTCCTCTTAAAAAATGCAGTTGCTCAAGGGATAGTGCTAAATGATCCATTTGATAAACGAGCTAAAGGTGTTAATATTTCAACCAACGGCCAAAAAATATTTATTCAAGCAAGGAAAGAGTTGATCTTAGCAGCAGGCGCCATAAATAACGCAAAACTAATGCTTTTAAGTGGAATCGGGCCAAGAGAGTATTTACAAAAAAGAAAGATTCCAGTATCATTGCATATGCCAGGCGTTGGTAAAAACTTAAAATTTCAGATTGGAGTTCCCATATTTATCACGTTTAATAAAAGCCGTCTATATTCGGAGCACACTGAAATTGATTCGATTCAAGATACTTTTGATTATGTCATGTTTCGTACAGGAAATTTTTCTCATATAGGAATTCATGATTTCGTTACTCATTTATCTACTGAAAAACAATCAAATGTAGCAAATGTGGCTGTATACCATAATTATTTTAAAGCAAAAGAAAGAATGCTCAATACATGGCTGGACGGTTGGCATCTTAATCTAAAAATAACACAAAAGATTTTAAAAGCTAATGATGAACAAGTCATACTCATGCTTGTGCCAACGCTTTTACGTCCATTATCATCTGGAGAAATTTTACTAAATGAAACCTTACATGAGGGCATCCCTAGGATCATCGGAAACTTTTTTACAGATCCTGATGGTGAAGATCTGCTTCATTTAATTAATGCTTTTACCAAGGTGACTAAGCTATTGGATACTCCTCCATTTCAGGAATTGGGAGCAGATATTTTAGACATTGGCCTTCCAGAATGTAGAAATTATAAATTCTGCTCCATTCACTATGTTAAATGTTACATCATGAATATGGCTTCACCAAACTACAATGTAGCAGGATCTTTAAAAAGAGGTCCAGAATGTGATGATTCAAGTGTGGTTAAATTAGATTATGAAGTTCGGTATATCAGGTGTCTAAGGGTGGGCGATTCTAGCATTTTACCTGCAACGGGATTAGGAAACACTGTTGCTACCGATGCTTTAATAGGGGTGAAACTGGGTGAAACATTAAAAGAGAAATGGATCAAGGATTATGTGTCACCGTTACTAAGAAAATAAATTAGTTGAACACATTGAAAATATTGTATAAACATATTGTATACATAAACGTCTACTATATATTATTAGATTAAATTATATTTTTTTAGCTTTATTCAATTGCTTTCACTTAAAGCAATTCAAAGCTATGTTATAACTTAAGTGTAGTCATTTCATGCGATTTTTTCATAAGGTTATTTATTTTTTCATGGATTTTGTAAAAAAATATACAATAAATTATATTCTGTGTTGATACATGTATACATGTGGGTCAAAGATTGGTTAAAAGAGAAACGTTATCGTTCTCTTTTTAACTTGTGACTGTTATTGCAAGTTATTAAATTAATTTTCGTACCTAAGTCTTGAATTGGTCAGACGTGTAAAAAAACGATGAATTTAAAAAAATCGAAAATCTATTTCATGGATTTTATTCTTGTCAGTATTGTGAGTTTGATATCCTCTACAAACGGTTCACTTTATGCAAGTAATATTGTAATCTTAAATGTGATGTCAGAACATGGGCCATCCCTGATTTGTCTCCCTAAGAAACGAGGGAGAGAGGCTGAAAAATAGCTCATACGATCATACGATAGTTCTTATATCGTAACTAACCTTGAGGAAGAAAAATTGATATTTTCTGCCCTTTCAACTTATTGATAATACTCGAAATATAGCAATGATGTAATTTTTTTAAATACTGCAATATAGGTCAGAGAAATAAATCTTTATATATAATTGTAAAGAAATTGTAATAAAAGTTGACCAAAGAGACACAGAGAATCAGTGGAATTTATTAGTGAGGCTATATAACGACAAATATATGTTAAGACATCCCTTACTTAACTACAAAATTCAACAGGAATTAAACTGCAAGAGTGAAAGGATTACAATCTGTAACATTTCGTCAAACTACGAATAATATTTAAGTGCCCTAGCTCATTGGTGAAACAAACCATTACTAAAAGATTATATTTATCGAGACTGAAAAAATTACAAAAAAAACTATAGAGGCTATTGCATTTAGAAAATCGCAAATTTCTTAAATAGAACTCATGCAACAGGAAATGCAATAAGCAACTACCTGCCGCATCAGAGATATGCAAAAGGCTTGACTGTAAGCACTCATTAGTTAATATTAAAGCCACATGAATTGTAAACTTTAAGTGTAGAATAAAAAGTCCTATTAACTATGACTCGTATTATTTATACTTTACAATATTGAGAGGAAAGGTAATAATATAGATATATTATGTACTAACTTGCAATAACAAATCACAGCTGAAATAGAGAACCATAAAGTTTTTCTTACTCTGCCTCTACTAAGGTATCAGACCCAAACATAGAGATGGCCGAGGATTGCATTTTCCTTGTCAGCGGAAAGTGTACGTGGGGAATCAGTAACAAATTGTCCTTTTTTCTTTAACTTAACGCTTTGTTTATGAATTTCCTTTACAAATGTGAGTCTTTCGGCATACCAGAAAGAAATTGGCTAAGCCTGTATACAGGTTGGGGAATCAATCATTAGGTATAGAAGGGCAATATGGAAATGCGCACGCATGCATTTCGTGCGCTCTGCTACTCGCCTGCTATATCCTTGTTTTTCAGTACGACACCGACGTTAGTACGCGTGTGACTTTGATGGGGTAACTGTATTACTTGCAATAAAATTTCGCAAAATATTAGAAGAAAGTTTAGATATTTCTAAATTATTTTTCTCATACAGGCTTTACATAGATCAGTGTACAAGCCACATAGAATCGTAATATTAACTTAACAAAAATTAGTCCTTTAAATAAAAGGCTCAAACAGACCTCCTTTTTTGCCTAGAAATGAGTTAATCTATCTTAAATTCCATTTCACCCATCCAAAAGAGTTTCGGATGAAATATAACTGGCACATTCGTCAATTTTGTCTCGCAACTCCTCTAAATTTGTTGACTTACTAAATTAGTGTTTCCTGGTTGTTGGGAAAAGTATTTGTTAAAAATTCTTTCACCCTATCTGCATTATGAGCAGAACAGTCGTCTTGTTGAAAATAGACCGATCCCACGTTTAAATCAGGGAGGATTTAAACGCCAGGAAGAATTTGGTATTACAGCAAGTTAAGGTATTTTTGGGGGTTTAAAGTACCATAGATAAAAATGTCCCTATAATATGGTCGCCCAAAAATACCAGCCCAAATAATCAATTTTTGACGATACTGAATACGAAATTGAAAACTTCTCCGCTCATTTTCCTGAGACCAATATCGAACAACGGAATGATTGCGTTTTCCATGTAATGGAAAAGAAGATCTAAAAATAAATATTTCGTAAAAAATCCAAATTTTTATTTGCTTTTTTCATCATGGTTTCACAAAATTCCATTCTTCGCCACTGGTCTTGGGAAATATCTCCTGAGTTTTGGAATATTTGAAACATTTATACCCTTGCTTTTTCTAAATACTGGTAACAGTTTTATGGTTCATACCCAGTTTTGAATTTGAAATTCAACGCATTTCAGTCCAACAGCAGAATAAGTCATGTCGATATTATTATTGTTATTCTGTAAAAAATAAAAACAGCAAATACCTATCAAACGACCGGAGGCGGTCGCTCATCAACGAGAGGTAGCGGCGTTGCCATGGTTTTGGACAATGCGTAATCTTCAATTCTCTAACCTGTATAGTATGTGATAGATAAGAGCGCAAATTAACAAAGAAATTAATTTTCAGTGAGAGTGTCCAAAAAAGTGATATCAAATTTTAACTACTTTTTATTAAATTTTGTTCAGTAAGGGTAGTTTTTCAGGCAGCAAAATTCTTAGTAAAATCGAAAATTGACATTTTCCTTCGCGTCTCATATCGTGGTATTTTTGGAAGATGCGATGTTTTGGATTTTACTATTTAAGGTACAATTACAAGGCACTATGAAGCATATAAAAAAATAAAAATAAAAAAAAATTAGGTTGCTCATGGTGGCATAAAAACGAACGTCGTTTTAAAATTTCGGTTTTTCTAGGACGCATCTAGAAATACTCGACTTTTTACCTTACTTACTTTTACTTCATAAGCAGATATTTCATGGAGATCACTTCGTTCGACCTTATTACTATTAAAACTTTTGTGGCATAATGTGCATCATGTTGTTTTTCTTCATGTTGTTCATGTAAGTAAATGTGTGCTTTATAAATAAGAACTTGCCAAACTTGCCTGAGATGTGAATATTCGGTATCGAATTTGGAACATGCGGTAATCATAATTCGGCAGGCGTTTTCGAGGATTATTCGTTTAAAGGTCTAAAAGGATTTCTTTATTAATATGTATAGGGTTGTTCTTATAATTACACAGAGCCTAGATCGGTTAGTATACGGAATGGCGAAAAACTTACATATACTTATAATATATGACTATGTTAACGTTTGGTTTGGCCGTTCTCCAAATATTTTCCTTTTAGAAAAAAAATTATAATTATAAAAAATATTGTTTTAACTAAAAACCCATTACTATGACGTTAATCGAGAATAACAAAGTAAATAAAGTTATTTGTCAGGCTGTCACTGTTAATGCTTTGTCTATAACTTATGAATATGGGTTATATAGAAGAAGAAAAGGTATATCACCACATTCATCTTGAAATGAGAATTCTGGCTAAGTGCACCTTTTACTACACTGAAACTTAGAAACGCGAAAATCTACAGAGAAAAAACGTGAAGTTTTAGCCAACACGGATGAAGAATTACCCATTTTAATATATTTTCAAGAGGAAAAGTAAATTTATATTTAAGAATCTTATTACGTTCATATTTTTATTATTTCATTTTTTTAGAAAAACCTAATTAATCAACCATAGATGCTAGTAGATACTTTTAATGTTTTAGAAAAAAAAATTTACAGAATTACAGCTACATTACAGCTACATTAATATGAATATCATCCTTGCAAAATGCTGCCAGTACAAAAATTAACAGATAACCATGAAATAAGAAGACTAGCTGATAGGTATTGATTGTTAGATATGAAAAAGTGAGATAACGATATAAGGTATTGCGGAGCGACGAAACCGTGTTAACCAGGGCAGGATGTCATTAATTATGTGTGGACTGTGGTGTGGTATCCTTAGAAACCAACTAATTGGACCCATTATATTTTAAGGAGCCTTGACTTAAGATAAAAATCTCCAGTTTTTTGAAAATGAAGGTTTGTTAGAAGACATTTTTCTTAAAGAATATACCATTGTTATATGAGATCAAGTTCATAACTTTATGCCGATAAGAATTTTTGTTAAGGATCGTTTGAATAAGTGGATTGGAACTCATAGTTCCATTAGCTGGCCACCAAATAGCCCTGATCTGACTCCATTAGACAGTTTTCTATGGGGATATCTAAAAAAAATTAAGATTTTAAAGAAAGATGAAAATTTTGAAAGTGAAAATTTGAAGGATTTAAGGGCAAGGATCCAAAGAAGTATAAACTACTTAAATGAAGCACATCATGAGATAATTTTCAATGATCTGCTGAAATTATACAGAGATTATAAAAACTCTATTAAAAATACTGGCGGCCTCATATAACATTTGTGAATTTTTTTTTGAAAAAAAATTTTGAAAAGAAAAAAAGTTTCACAGCAATAAGGATTTTTTTTTTCAAAAAAATTTATTATTATATTATTTTGTATTTTTTATTAACTTTGCGATACCCCTGTATTAGATTTTAGCACATTTCCTGGCGATTTGATGTAAACTCTACAACTTTTAGGTTTAATTTTTTTTCCAATGCCGAATAATAACCGAGCTAGGATCTGTATAAATATAAAGAACAACCCTGTACACGTGGAATAATATTTATTTATTTTCTGAAATAATAATATCATAAACTCTAAATTAGTAATGAAAACTTTTATTTTTAAATTACCAGTGTATCAATTCACATAACAAATAAAAGTAACAATTACATTATGGCCACTTTCGACAAATATTTATGTAAATACATTAATGCAATGACAATGGTCTTCCTCGGTTGTATTTAATGAATGTTATTATATAATAATGGTAATAATTTTTTTTGCAAATGCATACCTTATTTGTGCTAAGACATCATTGACCCATATGACATAATAAGTTTTTATCTAAATTTTATCTGGCAAATCGACAATACAGGGTGATTTTCAACCTATGCGCATAAATTTGGGAAATGGTAGATAAAGATCAATAATGAGTAATAATGAGAAAAAAATGTAATAAAATATTTTTGGTTTCCGAAATAAAGTTAAATAAATGTCAACAGAACGTGTATCAGACGAACTTATTTTGTTTATTAATAACTGATAGTAAACAAGTCATAATATTTGGAATTTATTGTTTGGAATCTTTAGCAGTACTTAGTTTGTTGGTGGCTGTGATCGTTTTCGATCATTATTTTCACACGAACAAAATAAAAGCGTCAAATGTAATGGCGCACATTTTTATAAACGAAGAACTTGTCAACATGGTTTTGGTTCACGAAGAAATGCATCAGAAGGCAGCAAAGATTTCCCCGAAGATATCACCCGAGAAGTGGGGCTTTCTTACGTGTTATTCAGCAGGGTAGAGAAACTGGGAATTTGCAGCCGCGGCCTGGACAAGATGGAGGAACTATTAGACCTGGGCACATTCTAAATCTGGCGGAGGATATTTTAGAAGTTATCGAAGAACAACCTGGAATTAGCACTAGGACAATTGCAGCGCGATTTGGAATATCGCAATCTACAATTTGGCAAATTTTAAGGCACGAGTTGCTGTACCCGTTTCATGTGCAGAGGGTACAAGCCCTACTTCCAAGAGATTTGCTGCTTCGAGTACACTTTTGTGAGTGGTTGTTACATCACCAGCAGTTAAGCCCAAACATTTACCATGAACATTTTAGTTACGGATGAGGCAAATTTTACGCGCAATGGAATTTTCAACTTTCATAAGACTCATTACTGCGCTTTGGAAAATCCGCATATTACACGGAGAACATACTTTTAACAACGTTTTTCTGTAAATGTATGGGCTGGAATTCTGAACGGGATGCTTATCGGACCTTTTATTCTGGAAAATCGTTTGACTCGTGCTCGGTATTTGGAATTTTTGTGCAACAATTTACCAGTGCTCCTTGAAAATGTGAATCTGAACGTTAGGCAGAACATGTGGTTTCTTCATGATGGTGCTCCACCACATTTTTCACGACCAGTGCGACAACATTTAGATCGTGTGTTTCCCGGACGATGGCGTGATGGTCCAGTTGGGTGGCCCCCTCGCTCTCCTGACCTTAATCCATTAGACTTTTATTTGTGGGGTCATATGAAAACAATGGTGTATGTAAACGAAGTTGATACTGAGCAAGAGCTACAATATCGCATAAACGCTGCCAGTGACGCAATTCGCCTACAGCCTGGTTTGGCCCGTGCATGTACGTCTTCATGGATTCGACGAGCTCAAGTCTGTATTGAAAATAATGGAAACAATTTCGAACAGTTGCTTTAAATTATTTTAGATTAAACACGTTAAAAAATACACGTTTTTTATTTAAAAGAACATGGATATCTCCAAAACTAAAAATATTTTACTACATTTTTTTTTCATTATTACTCATTATTACTCATCAGCTATCATTTCCCAAGTTTATGCGCATACGTTGAAAATCACCCTGTATATCAAAATGTTATTGCTGATTAAAAAAAAAAAATAAAATAGGATTATAGGCGTATCTATTTTATTAAAACTTTCAATTTAGACGAAAATTTTAATTGAATTTTGAAATAAAATTTTTGTAAGTATGATTGCAATTAGTTATTGCAATAAAAAATCATATATTAGTGGTATCAATGCAGTTTTAAAACCATAATTGTTATTACTACAGTAATTGATTAACTACATTAAATAAGGAGAATTAAAAATAATTTAAAAACCAATTTACTGCAATGCCTATTATAAGGCTAAATTCAGGTCATATTTTAAAATCACTAAATTCTTAATGCACGTTATTTAAGGAATAAAAAAATAAACTGTAGTAGTTTCTTTGTACTAAATTTTTTTGAAATAATTTTTAAGTCGACGTTTTAACACTCTCTCTGTCATCCTTAGAACTACAAAAATTAGCAAAAGGCACCTTTAAATTATATTAACTTTTTGATATTGTGGGTACTTGGATCTGTAGTTAAGTATTCTATTACAGCTGGTTGTTTGCTTATAGAGGTCTAGTATCTAGTAATATACTTCGGTGATCATTAATTACCAGTAAATGTAATAGGGTTATATTAAATGGGTTTTTATCTCACATGTGAACTCTAAATAGGGATTTCCGTCATTCATTTCATCAATCATGTGTTGAATCCTTTCTTTGGGAACAACGATTAGGGAATTATCCATGTAGAGAAAAAAGAACAGAATAGGGCTAAATGGTGTGTTCAAAAAAGTTGCTGATAAAATTGTGGTCTATCAGTACGTTGCCTCTAAAGAATACCAGCTCACAAAGGATTTTTTATCAATATAGATGATAATAAACCGTCCGAAATAATAATTAATCCGCTTATTAATAACTAATCTTATTGAATTTTATCCCAGAGCAAATCTATTATCTTAAAAACGATTCACCATTAAATGATGCTAATAGAGAATCATCTCGCAAGCTACAGCTTCTTAGTTGCTAGAGAACACAGCATAGCATTCACGTATTTTCGATATGTATTATTCCTAAAGTAAGTCGAGTAAACAGCAAATATTAATTGCATCCTAAATAAGAGCGAACGATCGCCGCAATAAGCGATCCAGCTCCCGTTTATCAACGGCTTCGGGAAGAAGAATAATGAGGAGGATGAGAAATTTACCTCAAAGGCGGATGAACCATAACATTGCTCAACGGCATAAGGATGTAGATAGTAAAGCACAACCGTCACATTAAAAATCCTACAGGATAGTCCTAGTAGAAATAATTTATGGCAATGCTCAGAACTAAATATTATGATTCCTGAGTAAGTCCCCGTTTGATGTCCGGGAGAGACGCTTATGAATGACCTCAGAAAAGAAACATTATAACCAAAATATATTAAAAATGCACTTGGAACATTAAAACCATGGGAAAAGCCGAAAAAATAGTCAACGCCTGGTCTAGGAGGTATAGACAAAGAAGAAGTTACAGTATTTTATTCGGAAAGCTGGAACATAAACTTGGAATAATAGTTGCAAGACATATTGGCCGATGTGTGTCTAATTTTATTCCAATGTCCAATGCTGCTCCGAAAAAAAGCTCATCCAGTAAATATGAATATAGTCCAAATATACGCCCCCATTGCAGACAAAGAAGAAGAAGTCGAAACTATACATTAAATCATAGAGTTGTCGGAGCACGAATTAAATGTCGTAAGCGACGATTTTCATGCCAAATTGGGAGTGTGGTTGAAAACAGCTTTCATCGGACCGTTTGGATTAGAATAAAAAAATAGTAGAGAAAACAACGAATTAGTATTATACGCATTCTACAATTGCTAAAAATATGACTATATACATAGAAGTGTAGTTATTATATTATGTTAGTTCATATATTTTTAGTAGAAGTTATAAAAGTGAAACTGAAGAAAGTTTCACTTTTCAAAAGGAAGAAAATGATTCCTCAATGACATGAAAGCTTGACAATAACGTCTAATAAAAGGAAAATCAAGTGAATAAGTTAACGCAAAGGTTAAAAAAATTAAAAGGAGTGACTGACATACAGGTGGCGATTAACAAATTCACCAAGATAATAGATAAAAAAAGAATTTTTATAACCAGAAAAGAAAACCAAAAAAAAAACTTGGATGACCAGTAAAATTTTAAAACCAATGGAACAGAGGAGAACACACAAAAGTAATGAAGAAGAGTATAAAAAGATCCAGACAAAGATTAGAGAAGCCAAACAAAAAGAAGCAGCAGAAATGGAATTTTGCAAGCCAAACACGACAGCTTTAATTTACAATAGATTATGAAAAAGCATTTGATCGCGTTCAACATCATTGAATGATCCTTATCTTGGAGAAGGCGGGCTTGGACCATAAAGATGTCAGATTAATTTCAAATCTCTACTGGAATTAGACATTTAGACCTTAAAGCTTGATGGAAATCGAACGGAACAAGTGAAAATGTAACGTAGGGTCAGACAGGGATGTGTCCTCTTGCCTGTAATATTTAACAACGAAAAAAATTTTCAATGAAGCCCTTAACGGAATAGAAGAAGGTATCCTTTTGACCAGACTTAGACTGAATAATGTTTAATACGTTGACGAACCCATGGTGATAGCAGATAGCTTGGAAGCACTGCAAAGGTTAATGGGTGTGATAACACAGTACAGTCAAAAATATGGTCTTAATATCTATCTTATATCTATCTTAATAGCTAAACACAAGGTAAGAAAACGAAACAAATGATCATCAGCAAAAGAGATATATGTGGATATCACCTATATGTCGACTGAATTCGAATTGAGCAAGGACGGTATTTCACAAAATGAGATCCATCTTCAAAAGTCACAACATATCCCTTAAAACGAAAGTAAGATACTTAAGATGTTATTTTCGGTTCGGTTCGTCTTTTCGGTTTTATTGTATGGCATAGAATCCTGGAAACTCACAAAAGCCACCAAGCCACTAAAAATCTGGAAGCATTTGAGATATTTGGCTCTCTAGAAGTATGCTCAGAATACCATGACAGCTCACTTTACGAACATAGAAGTGCTAAGAAGAATGAAAAAGATCTAGAAGTCATGTCCACGATTAAAAAAAAAGACTAGAATACATGAGGAATGTTATGAGAAATAAAGATCGATACTCCCTACTACAAAACATAATACAAGAAAAGGTATTGGGTAAAAGAGGGCCCTGAAGAACAAGAACATCATGGTTGCGGATTTGGTTTAGGAAAAGCTCAGTAGAACTGTTTCGAGCTGTTACAAAACAAGTTATAATTGCCAACATCTGAAACGGACAAGTACCTGAAGAAAAAGAAGAAAGTAAGTCTAAATCAAATATTCTGGTTTTTTTTGCAATAATTAGTCTACTGTGTGTTGGCAAATTTTTCAAGTAGGTTTTGAGTTCTTCAGGATATACGCGTAAAATGAACACCGCTATATACATGCAATAATCCCTAAATTTGGAGAAATTTATTTATTATTCTGCAGTACAAATCAGGTTCTATGTCGATATTTTTACGTCTGATCTCCTGTTTCAGCTCTGCAATGGTTTTCACGTTTATTTACATAGATCCTGATTTTGTAATACCACAAAAGAAAAAAAAATCAACGTGGTTAACTCTCACCAATCTGCTGCTTCATTTACAGAACACACAGCCGTGATGGTTCAGTTTGGTTCGCTTCAGTTCCTTCCTAATTTAAAGTGTGTTTAAGTGTAACTGCACATTTTTGTCCAAATCTACTTTGAAGTGGAATAAGTGATGCCCAATAGTTGCGATCGATGACAAATCGGCGACTTTAAATTATTAAATGCACTTTTGTAAATAAGAGCAATATTATAATTCGAACTTCTTCTTGAAGTTTTTGCTTTCATCATTGCTATGGCGTCATCTTAATATTCGAATTCAGTGGTAAAAATGTATATCTTGAGTTCTCTGTTTTATGTTATAAATAATTCTTAGGCCTTTCTACAAGTTTTAGAAGTTCGCCGTTAGTTTTACCATCAACATTCTATTACTATAGCATTGTTGAAAGATAATAAAAATACTTTTTTTTTAGTTTTTTTAACTCGGAAAGTCTATGAGAGGTTTCTCGAGTTACGGGCATTTTGTCCAAAAAAATTCCAATTCCAATCTTTGTACTTCAAAGACCGTCGAATAAGTTAAAATCCAATTAGTGATAAAACTAATAAACAATATGTAACTAGTCCTTAGTGAGAGGCTGACTCATCACATAGTTTGCATAGCCGTTCATTATGATTTATTCCCAGACTCATTGTATACAAATATTTTCTTAGTGGGGACTACCCATGGCAGTCCTATTTTCTAAAGCGATATTCTTTACTCTCCTGGATTAGGCAGGGCCTATGGATTGTGTGAATAATCTTCAGATCCCCGCCTTGACATGAAGTCTGCTTTTTCATTGCCTACCACAATGGCTAAAAATTACTAGTCTTGAAACAACCAGAAAAATGTAATTTTCAAAAGTCATCTACTTTTTAGTCAGAGTTCTAGTATCAATTAAACATATTACAGACATTATTTTTTTAAGTAACTGTTATTTTCTGGTTAAATTTTCCCAGTTTTAGTTGGTACACATCAATAAGTACATCATTATCCAATAATGACGTTATGGCGCAAAAGTTTTGCATCAATTTAATGCAAGCATCATGTATGCAACAACTTAATACAAAATGGACTTTTTCGAAACGCTATTTTGAAACCGAGCCGCTATTAATTTATTTGATCATAATTTCAGTGAAAAATATATTAGATGGTAAAATGGAAATGTTTAATGTCGCAAGGTTTAAGTGCAAGAAATAAAATTAAGTGTTGAAAATCGATTTACTCACGCGTTTAGGGCGGTTGGTTATACATCACTGGTTGGTCAGTGGGTATGTACTAACGTTGTTCGTTTGTGAAATTCATATAGTATTTTTATATTTATAAGCAATAAATCAGATAATATTAAAATATATTATTTCTAATATTTTGTGCGAATTTTTTTTAAAATTTTGAACATCATACAATGAAATACAAATTTAACTAAATTTTTTAATAAAAATGTGTCTACTCTACCTTCAAAGCGACTATGTGTCAAAAATCATATTTACAGTGTCAATTCCTCAATATCAATCTGTTATTAAAGATTTCACAAAATGAAAGTGATGATGTATTTCCTCCATGGCAATTTTTCAACATTACAAGTTTGTTAAAAATGTTCTCAAATTATACGTTTGAATGTCATTAAAGTTATCTAATATGTACATCAACTATGCGTAGTAAATAATTACTTATTTCTTCCCTGCAGGACCGTTTATCCAATTAACCATTCGTCTATATTAATTATTTCTTGTTAGTATTATAGCCAGATATGACCAATGAGTAGGTTTTAAGGAGGATGTTAAAGAGAAACAATTAGTTCTGTGCCTCTATAAAGACTTCTTAAATAAATATAAATGTTTACTCAAGTAAATTTGAAAATATTTGACCAACAGTTAAAGATTATTAAAATTTAATATAGTAACCATCGCACTACCATAGTAACCTGTCGACATTAACGTAGTCAACCACCTGTTTACTGATTTCCTATAATTTTTATCATTTAGTAAACGATAAACCCCAAAAACTGGTAAGTACCCACAAAAAATTATTTTGATACGATATATGGTAGGAGTTTTTAAAAGTTTTTGTGATCGGATTGAAATAATCCACGTTGCTGTGACGAGGTGAGATTCATAACCTAACATTTAACACCTTCGCCGCTGACTGTATTTACACCGGGTTTTTGCTTTTCAGTTGAAACGTTGGTGTTGCACCGTGGGGTAATATGCCGCATGAAAATGCAAGTGCGGCATATTACCCCAAGTACTTTTTTGATAGGTATAGCTCATGGTGATTCGTATTTTTTTATCATTCCAGATAAACACAATGCCACGTTCTTATATTCGGAAAAATAGAAGGGCCCAATGGTCAGAAGTAGATCTTCGAAATGCAGTAAGTGATATTCGTGCAGGCAAAGGGTCGGTTCGGGAAATAAGTCCTACTTATAATGTTCCAGTTAGAACCTTAATGAGAAGAATGCGTTCCGGAAATTTGGATAAGATGGCATTAGGTCGCAAAGGCTCACTTACTATGGAACAAGAAGCAAGTTTAGCCAAATATATACAAAACATGGCATTTCACGGCTTTGCTTTAACCGCTCATGATATAAGAAAGCTTGCTTATTCTTTTGTGGTCCAACAAAATATTCCACATAAATTCAATACTGAACGGAAAATGGCAGGACAATGAGAAGACACCCTGTACTGGCAGTTCGTAAGGCTCAAGGTATGTCTACTGCCAGGGCCAAGGGCATGACAAAACAAGAATGTACACAATATGTTAAATTACTGGAAAACGTTCTTAGAGAAAATAATTTATTGAATACCCCACAAAAGATTTTTAATCTCGATGAAACAGGATTGCAATTGAATAACAATCCAGGCAAAGTTGTGGTATCAAAGGCGCTAAAATGGTAAATTGTATCACAAGCGCTGAAAAACGAGAAACTATTTCCGTTATAACCTGTGTAAACGCAGAAGGAACTTTTTTCCTACCCTGCTGCATATTTAAGGGCAAAAATACAAAACCGGAATTCGAAAATGGCCTACCACCTGGCGGCAAGGTTGTTATGGGCGAAAAGTCAGCTTATGTCACATCTGAAATTTTCTTCCAATGGTTTAAAGACATTTTTATTCCGCGGAAAGGTACCGGTAAGGTTCTATTAATTATGGATGGACATTCCTCGCACTGTTCCAATGTCGAACTCTTAGATTTTGCTGTAGCGAATGACGTGATCCTGTTTTGTTTGCCCAGCCACACCACTCATTGGCTCCAACCGCTTGATCGCTTATTCTTGAAAGCTTATTGGACTCAAACTTGTCAAAACTGGGTACATAACAATCCTGGTCGAAAACTAAGCCGATTGCAATTTGCCCAACTATTAAATATTGCCTGGTGTAAGGCTGCAACAATTCAAAACGGGACTTCCGGTTTTAGAACCTGTGGGATTTACCCTTTTAATCCCGAAAAAATTCCCGATTATATGCTTTTATGGTCAACGATGAACCATCGGTTGAAGATAGTCTTAACCCAGAAGAGATTTCCAGTGAGGAGGAGAATGATCCCAGACCAGGTAATGTCACTACAGTTGAGGAACCTGAAGATACGAATCCCTTTGAAGCAATTTTACCGGTTCCACGCGTCGAACCAGGACCAAGTGGCTATAAACGGATACAACATGCCGACATACTAACTTCACCAGAAACAATTTCTGCAAAACGGGCAAAGAAAGAAGAAAAAAGCAGAAAATTAAAACAAAAAGAAGAACGGAAAAAAATACAAAATATTAAGAAAACGAAGAAAACCGGGATACTAAAAAACAAAACCAAAGAACTACCAAGCCCTTCTTCGTCAGATACCGAAACAGAAGTAGTAACGCAGGCAAGCGACGAATCCGAAGTCGATATTGATGAATCAGAATTTTACGCACAATGTCATGGATCATTTTACGACAAAAAAGGTCCCAAATGCGACTGGCTTCAGTGCGTGATCCATGAGATATGTACGAGATCTGACAGATTTTGCGAAGAATGTACGCCATTATCCGAATTTCCTTAAAGAAACAGTTAAATTAGAGGATATCTACTAGTAGCCACTAGGAATTATATTAATAAGTTTTCATGTTTTGTATTTGACTTCTTTCATTAGAAATAAATGTATGTTTTTGGGATCATTAGCATTTCATTTTAGAGAGCACATTAGGAGCAAAAAACTCCTAATTCCTAATGTTTACATAACGAAAACATGTTGCCATATTACCCTGAGCTAGATGCCATATTTACCTATGGGTGCGGGTAATATGGCAATATCGTATCATTGGACATTTATGATTATACTCTTTCAGACGACGAGAATATGGCAACGAGAGTTTTCACGTCGCAAACCTACATGGGTACGCTCTAAGGTTCAGTGTTCGTATTGCGAGTAGGTCCGATGAAGGTCAGAATGTGAGCGATTGACATTTATGTTGCCATATTTCCCCGCTTTACTTTACATGGTTTTATAGAGATTAGTTCCAGACTGATAACTAGTAATAACTACCAAAAAGATCAAAGAGAATTTCGAAGATTTCAATGAAACCCACCCCAAACATTGCCGCAGCCAAAGTTCACTGCACAGGTAATCATGCAATGCCATGCATGGCATATTACCATTACACCACAGCATTTCAAGCATGGAGTACAAACGGGTTAATATTGTAGTCATTACATATTATTTATTATTATCATCGAGTGAAGATAATATGCAAACTAAAGGGTATTTGATTAATAAGGTCAATAAGTAAATTATTGCTCTAGAGGATATTAAACGAACAAAAAGTAAAGCGAGAAGTCTTCATTCTCTTTAGTCTCTCATTCTCAGCTAGACCATGGCAGATGAAGATATGATACTTAAAGTATCTTCATAAACAAATTTTATATTTAAAAGGCTAATGTACATATCCAATAGAAAGTTTCTTTTGAACTATGCTAAAAGCGTAGTTCAAAAGCACAGTTTCCCTTGAGACAATTTATTTCATGTTTGCCCAATAGGATTCAAGCCAAGAGAGAGGATAGCATTTAAATCCATAAGCATTTGTAGTAGCATCGTGCCAACCACATAAAAAGATGCCTCATTCAAACCCAAGTACAGTCTTTCTAAAAGATTAAAATGTATTATAAATTTTTAAGTCTCACTTTATTCAATAAATAATGCTTTCAGAGAGAATCAAGATGCGTCGAAAACAACAGGGATCATCATTTGGGTTTTCAGTCATAAAAACAGTTGTTTATCATTTCCGTACTCAAAATCTTAGGAAAAATTCTTGCTTTTTATTAGATGATGAGGTACGTTAAAAAAACGCATAAAGAGTTCATAAACCGTAATATTGTTGATAATTTAAAGCACAATCTATTATTAATAAATATTTATCATGTAAAAATTTTTTGACGTCACTGGTAAAGATACTTTGTGTCGGCGGAATCAACAATGCGATCGAGCGGCGCGGCGTTGCGATGTTGGTGCATTTTTCTCTAATATACCTTAATCTGAATTAATTTAACTCTGAATATTGACTTTTTTATAGAGTATCTTATCATATTTTATTTTTATAAAATACTTCATATTTTGTTAAAGTGGAACAGTAGCATTGTTTTGTGCCTGTCAAAATAAGTGACAAATGTTTATGATAATATAAAGTGTTTTTTGCCATTTCTACATAAGCATTTGGTATCCTTGCATCAGACATGTTGCAAGCAAACAAACTGCCCTCTAGCCTTTCAATGTTCTAAGCACTAACCCGAATGTCATCGATACCTCTTTAATTTTTGTTTAATATTTTTCTTAAATCATTCATCAGTGTGGTATTCTCATTAATATCAGTATAGTACAGACAAATAGAGCGAAAATATAGGATATAAAAAAAGAAGCCATTAAATATCTCGAAGTAAAAAGCGATTCAAATACTTTTGAAATACTATTAGTCAATTCACTATTAAATACGATTAGTTCGTTCTTCTAACGTACTGACTGCATGTTTAATAGAAGACACGACACATGTATCCAAGTTAATGGTAAAACGATATTTTGGTATTAAAAAAGAGGATTTAGCTACCTATAAGGATAAAGTTTAAAAAAAAAATGTTTACTCATGCCAAAATTATCACGATTTCTAACTTATTCTGATGAATTCTGCTATGGTGTTTACATGAAAAACAATTTATTTCATAATGATGAGTGAACTCATCGAAATCCATAACTCTTGACAAAAGATTAGCATTTTCACTTGTGGAGAAAATTCTTCCCGCCCTTCCCAACCCGCTATATTATAGCCACTCCACTTCAAGAATGGACTTCTACTTACAAATTCTGACTTAGTTAAATTACTGATATCTACACCAAAGATGACCTTATTATCCTTATCTGTATAAAATAAGTGTCTTTAAAAGAATAACTCAGTGAGGAGTATATATATTATCATAATCATATATTAATAGCAATACTTTATTTTGATTTAAATGAGCCCTCACATCTCTCTCACTGTTGTTAAGTTTATTTCCAATGTCCTTGTAATAGTTAATAATTCCATCATCACAAACCGGAGTCTTACTCGCTATACTCGAGTTAACTGCGCCTACGACTATGTCTTAGACACATGGCATTGGTTTGTTAAATGTATGATCTTCTAGCGGCTCTAATTTATTTTTAAGGTATATAAGGTATATATCTGCAAGAAATGAGAGTAATTTCTAAACTTTTGCTTCGTTAATTTCTGAAAAAAAATTTAAAATTTCCTTTTTAATATAGCTGTTTTGAAATTATTAAGTCTTTCAAAGGATTGAAAAAATTATGATACTGTTTTACAAAAATCTTAACATTTTGAAAACATTCATGTAACAATTTTACTGATTTTAGTTTCGTGTATAATAACTGTGTATATTTTTGTTAATAACCATCAAATTACGCAACCTTGCCATCATTTACCCACCTTTCATGGTTTCCAAGATCTGATTTAGAATTCGGCACATTGTACCTTCAGAACACCCGAAATTCTGAGCTTCATTGAAATTCGCTTAAAATTAAAAAGTAAGTAAGTAAAACATAACTTCACATATTCGAAAATTATACAGGATGGTCCAGTTTTAAAACATTAGAGGCAGAGAGCCACCAAATAATACTAGTTTGTATTATAAACTTTATTCAAAAAATGCTTCATTACTAAAAAGATCTAATATATGTATAGCGTGTCAAAATCTTCAATTTCATAATATTTCTAAAAAGACTTTCCTTTGACAGACTGTTATACCTACTGATTTTTGAAAAACATTTAAACATCAATGCAGATAACAAATTTAATTACTGGCTTTTAACAGCAATAACAAAATTAAAGAAAATTAACGGTAAAATTAGAAAAACGGCTCGAAATATAGTCCACCGACCTCAATACATTTTCAACATTTTCTTAGCAGATACTTCATGCGGATTTCACCGTATATCATTGCAGGCCTGCCGAATGCTTAAAAATAAATCTTTCGTTGTTAATAAGAAATTAACGTAGAATTTATCTTTAATAGTACCCAAACATAGAAGTCTAGCAGATTAAGCCAGGTGACCTGAGTGGCCAGGAAACCACTGGTTTGTTTGAAAAAAATCGATTTCTCGAGAATTATGATAGTACCGAAATATGGATATTGTGTTGATAAGTTTTTGTAAATAAATAAGTTCAGGACTTATCAGTCCAAAGAGTCTTATGTATTAAGTCAGGATTTTTATCCGTCAAGTTTTAAAGCCATTCGGAAATTTTTTTTTCATCATCTAGTGCTCGTAATATTTCAAACTTATGTATGTAAAGGTATTATCAAAATATATGAAGGTTGGTTGTTATCACCTTGTTGGTTGGTTGTTATCAAAAGTATGAAGTATATGATTATTATGATTATTATATTGATGGTTTTTATTGCGTTCATTATCTACACAAGAAGAGTGATCCAAGAGTTCTGTTGAGACTGCCACTTATGTTTTCATAATAAAACTCTTAAAAAAATTGTAACAAAGATGAAGAAAAACCAAGAGGTGGTTTGGTGGGAACAAAATTTATGCTAATGTGTGATAAAACTGTTTTTATGTTTGAAATTGTTTTAAAATCTCGTAATGACTATCCAGAGACTGCCAATTTTCTATCGCAGACTATTAAGCCTGCCAAATCAGCAGGTAAGAAAAAAATGAACATTATCTGTTTTTCTATAAGGTCAAAAATTATATTGAGCAGAGAGTCCTATTGTCAATACGAGATGTCTTAATTTAAATGTCCCAACACATAAGCTGTCTTTAACAGAATGAAGTCTCCTGTATACCTGTGTGAAATTTCTTAATAAACTTCCAAATTGCATTCAATAGGAAAGACATTTTAAAACCTTTAACGGAAAACTTTTTCAGCACCTTTTTAATATTGAGCCTTATAGTGTGTAGCGAGTAGATAGCCTGTTGGCTCCCTTTGTAGCATGTTGGTTTGAGTTCATTTTATTTGTTTGTTGATAAAATATTGTAATATAAGTATTTTATGCGGTAGTTTTATTTCTTTTTATTAAATTCAATTTGTTAACGTAATTTTATTTCTATTGCAAAGTTTAAATTTTTGGTAATTGAATCTTTTCTATGGACCCGTCGTGCCCCACCGAAAGTTACCAAAGGCCAATAGCTTTGGAAACACCAATGAAATGTTCTGGTTTAAAAGACTTAATATCGCTGGATAACTGTGTAAGAGTGCTGGGCACTTATTGATAACGTGGCTGCGGTTTGCTCCGCAACTCTTCATTGATGCAGCAGCTGCACATTTGCCTATACCGATTATAGGTTCGAGGCTTACCGTTTTGCGCAGATGCCGGTGTAGTACTTCATCTTTGCAGCTCAGCTTGAATGGCCAGGCACCCAGACAAGCCCACCTTCACCAGTTCCTCCAGGACCTTTATGCACTCCGGTATGAGCTTGGAGCTCACCTTGCCATGTTTTTATTTTTAAATAATTACAAAAGAAAAAAAAATATTAAAAATAAAACAAAATTAAGTTACCATGTGTTCATTGGTAAGCAAGTTGCCCAGTAATGACAAATTTGTGCCCCAACTCAGAAGGAGGATAGGGTGAGTAAAGAGCACCACTGAATGGTCTCAGAACTTATTCAGCGATAATAACATAAATGAATTAAAAAAAAAAATAACCTAAGGTCATTGAGGTGGATAGAGTCAAACAATACACTTAAATGTTACAACTTATAATAAAAAGAAAATAACTAAAACTATTACAATACCACTTGCTTCGTCATTGGCTGCAAGGTCATACAGCAGCTTGCAGGTGTAAATGGATCGTTTTAAGAGGTAACAAGAAAAAAAAACTCAAGAGGAAGACTGTTATAGTGAGCTGCCATCATAATAAATTATTATGAAACAACGAACATAAAACCAAAAAAAAAAAAAATAATAAAAATAAATTCTGTAGTGTCTGCGCCGGTCTTTGACTGTCTCAGAACTATAAGAACCTTAGCAGGCCTCCTGACATGTCCTGTAAGGGACAGTGACACAATTAAAAAAAGTACTGCACATGGTGCGAGAAAAAGGCCGACTTAAAGGGACACTTACCTCTGGTATATTTGCGAGACAAATCCCGTAAAGCGTTTATTCATAGGGCTATAAAGGTACCCAAGTAAAACCAGCAAAATAAAGCCCTGTGGAACTGTGGTGAGCTCCTAAAATCCCAAAAATCGGATCACAAAAATATCGAGGTGCTCAACCACCGGCAACCAGAAGAAAAGTAAACTCTGTCACGCGGTCGAAGGGCACGTCTTGTCTTGTAACGTCTTGTAATGTCACCATACTGTCAAAAATAAAGCCGTATTCACAATTACTTAATAAGGTCTTGTGAAACCAACAGAAGCATACTGTAATTAATGAAGTAGAATGACCCAATACTTCATATCTACTATCAAAAATTAAAATAATTAGTAACCAAAATCATCAAATCGAAATTGACATGTGACAACCTTTTCGACCGTATAAGCCATAGTGGCAGCCCTGCTGTCTAAGCAGATTGGTAAGACAGTATTCCGGTGTCCGTAATTAAGGATTTTCTGCCCGTATCTCCCCATTTCAATACAGCGAATACTTCAAGCTGGAACACAGTAGCGTACTCCTCCTGCGAGTATGCGCTACTGGTACGAGGTCTGGCTATTAAATAACGAGACTGCATGAGTAGAGGGCGCCCGAGACGGGTGGGGAAAAAAACGAGTAGTGCGTTGGGTATCTAGATATCTTGTCTATGCACGTACCAAAACACGTTTTCGTCACTATTATAGTATTCGTGCAGTAGCGGTTTGAAACGAACCTGTTTTTTTCTCGTGCCGAAAACCATGTGTGACGAAAAACAAGAGCAACGCATCAGTCTTAAATTTCTCGTTAAAATGAAAAAAAAACTCCGACTGAGTGCTATAAATTGTTGCAAGAGGCCTATGGGGAAAATTCTCTCTCTCGTGCGCGTGTTTTTGAGTGGTGTAAGCGCTTTAGTGAGGGCCGAGAGAGCACTGAAGTTGACCAGCGCTCAGGTCGCCCTGTCACTGTTTCAACTCCGGAAACAGTGACCAAAATCAACCAAATTGTGCATGCAGATCGTCGAATGAGCACCCGGATGATTGCCGAGGCTGTAAACGCCGATAAAGAAATGGTTAGAAAAATTTTACATGGGGAATTACATACATGACAAAAGTCTGTGCGAAGTTGGTGCCAAAAAACCTGACTCCTGACCAAAAGCTCTTGCATCAACAGGTCTGCTCAGATTTCCTTGAAAGGTTAGAAGAAGATTCCGGACTGATGAAAAACATTATTACTTGCGACAAAACATGGATTTTCCAATACGATGTTGAAACCAAGCGGCAATCGATGCATTGGAAGACGCCTGAATCGCCCAGAATAAAAAAGGCAAGGATGTCCAAATCAAAATTCAAGGCAATTTTGATCGTTTTTTTCGACATTAACGGTATCGTGATGACTGAATGGGTTCCAGAGGGTCAGACTGTCAACCAGACTTACTATTTCTCACCCATCCATAACGCGCAATCTGTAAAGCAGTATTTGGCCGGTAAGCGCACTCCAGTGCTCGAACACGCGCCTTATTCGCCAGATTTGGCCCCGTGCGACTATTTTTTGTTTCCGAAGATAAAATCTGCTTTGAAAGGGACCCGATTTGAGTCGATGGAAGCGGTAAAGCAAAAAAAGGAAGAGCTCCTAAAGGCCCTCACCAAAGAAGACTTCCAGCACTGCTTCGATCAATGGAAAAAACGTATGGAAAGATATGTGGCGAGGGGAGGGGAGTATATTGAAGGGGAGCATTCAAATGTATAATAATTTTTATAATAAAGCCCTTTTTCGTAACCAGTCTCGTTATTTAATAGCCAGACTTCGTATATCGGTTCCCACCACAGAACCCTGTACCACCTCTGTTGTTCATTCTAGAGCCATCTTTCTTCACTATGATCTCCCTGTTTACCAATGAAGGGTCCTGCCACTGTTCTCTGCCTGCGATATGGATCACAAAGCCCTTACAATCCACTGTCTCAGGTGCCATATAGTCACTGGCCATCAGAAAGATAGGACAAACAATATTCGGCCAGTGACCAGATTTTTGCATGACCAGTGTCACCAGCCCAATACATGTTATCATTAAGTTTGGGCAAATACTTTGTATATTTTATTTAAGTTTAGGCTTAATAGGTATTAAAAAAACTAGAAATATAAACTGTTACTACTACTATTGACACTCATGCCAAAGTTACCAAGATTCTGATGTGTTCTAATTAAGACGCAAGTATCTGGAACCCTTCTATTTGGATCGCGTATACGATATTCATGAACTGCTTTTTCCGCACTCCCAAACCAAAATCGTAGCAAAAATGAATATCTTAGTATTCGTTGTTACACTTTTATGATTAATAGCTACACAACACAGATAACAATGTTACAAATGATTCTAAATTAAATAAGCTGACCCTCAAAGCTGCCTCAATAAACTGTCATAATAAATTGCAAAAATACTGACAGTAAAAGTTTTCTCTAGTTTTGTTTCTTGACCAAATTTTGTTAAATTCAGATTACCTATCCAAACATGCCAAAATTCATTTCAATATCTAAAGCAGTTTTAAAAATATCAGACAGTACATATGCATGGAGTATTGTCTATGGAGGCAGAGTATTGTCTGAGATATTGGAGTACCGCAGGAATCAATATTGAGCCCAATCCTATTTCTTTTTTTCAGGAATGAATTTCTTAGTTTTAAAGGTGCCAAATTTGTGCTATTCGCGGATGATACCCCTGTTAGAGCGAGTGGTGGGACCGGGAGGAATGTAAAGACAAATGTAATGGCGGCTTAGGAAGCTGTGAAAAAGTGGTTCTTATCTAATTGCTTGCTTCTAAATACATAAAAGACCCAGAACATGGTGTTTTTCATGAATTGTTTCAGAATCATGGTGTTTGGAATTGGATTCGGGAGCCCCACATTGCGGGCTTGTGTGGTGAACTTAGTTCTGCAGTCTTTGTCTTGAGAGGTCTAGTGGGTTGTGTGTATCTCAGGAAACCTTGCATATTCTGCTATTTTCCACAGTAAAATAACCTACGCTATTTTAGCGTGGGGTGGTTCATCACACTCGACTCGCGTTTTTAAGCTGCAGAGAAGAACTATGAGATTCATTTCGGTTCTGAGTTAAAGAGAAGATTGCAGGGTATATTTTTACGCAGTTGAGTATAATAACTTTTCCTTGTATATATATTCTGAAACATCTTTACACCCTATAGCAGACTGAAGGTGTCATTGCTGGGTGTCAGATTTTTTAACAAAGTACCTACAGTGGTTAAGGAACTTCCTCCTAACTAATTCAAAAAGAGAGTAAAATCATGTTTAATAAAAGACGTTCGTGAAACTTAGAGTCTTAGATATGTAGTATTTTTAGGCCCATAGTAGATAATATTAGCAAAACTTTTATTTTTGTTTAGAATTTTATACCTAGTATTGTTTGCATAATTTTTTGACTTTATGTAAATGCTTATATATTTTAACACGTCATATATTTTTGTACTTTAAAAATATGAATAAATTACATTTTTGTATAAACGTGTATAAATGAACAAAGCATTTTTCAAATAAAGTTTATAATTAAAAAAACTGATATTTTTTGGTTCTTCGTCGGCTTCTTAAGTCTTCGATTTTAAAACTGGACCACCCTGTATAGAGTTAGTGATGATATTGGATCTCATGCAGATAAAAAACAAAACGAAGTCGTTTTGAAAATTGGGAGGTTTGTAGGATTATTGTGTTTTATTTCTTGAATAATTAAAAAAATAAACGAAATTCAAAATATACGATTCAAAGCAGTTCTTCTATATTATTTATGTGGATATAAATTTATGCTTTAAGATTAAACGTAAATATTTTAATTTTTCATATAAAACATTAATAAACCATGTAATTATTTAATTCATCAGCACTTCATTAATCAAAAAAATCATTAAAAATACCATTTAACCGCGGCCGTGTCACATATAAACTATAAATTTAAACCCTCACCGGTACCGTACTTCTTGTAAATATACCGCAGTACCTTACACGTACTTCTTCGACATTTTAAACTAGTCGATTGTCTTTCTTTCGCTCGCGCGGTTGTTTTAGGACCGGAATTGATTAAACGTTATTTCGTTTTACCGGTTTTTAAAACCTTTTTTTAATGATATTTGATGCGAAAAAGATCCTACATATTTTAGCCCTAAAAAATTTTTAGTTGTTATATGAATTGTGGAGTTAATGTAAAAGTAAGTAAAAGGAACATTATAGTAACAAAATATTTTATTTTATTTTTATAAAAGCGTAATTTACTTCATTAATCTCATTTTATCTACAATATTCATTGACTTTTATAAAAAATTGAAATGAATATTAATATTCTAATATTAATTTAATATTTCTTTAGTTTATGGCTCCCATTTTTTTATTTAAAGACTTCTTAGAAGTGAGGTCAAAAGGGATATTAAAATATTTTCTTATTGTTAATTTTCTTTAATATTTCATTATTCTTATTATTTTTAATCTTTAAATTATTACTTATACGTTGTTCTATCGATTGAGGTTCACTCTACCTCCTACGAAAAGCATAAGAATTAATTAGTAATTAATTTGCTATTAATGAGCTTTGTTGCAATGAAATTGCAGATTTTGTCTAGATAATTTTGTTATATAATAGTTATCTGATTCATATATAAAAATCTGGCACATTCTTAGTGCAATAATTTTATAATAACTTCATATCAAAAATATCAATTTTTGGTTTTTAAAAACACTAAAGCTGCAAACGGAAAGTAATAAATACAATAATTTATTTTAACCTTTCTTTGTTAATTTATTTTTTCTATTTTACGTAATATTTTCATAAAACAACTTTAATTTTATTTCATTAATCTGTAAGCTTTTTTTATTATTAAACTTCAACACTATGGTCAATTTTTTTTTATTCAATATAACCTTAATTATTAGGGGGGTACTTGAAAGGTACTATATTTTTAAATGCTAAAATGGAATGATTATTTTAGTTTTATCTAACCTGTTACGACTTTTAATCTGTTAAGAATTTATAAGATCTGGACGTATATTTTCTATTTTTATTCCGCAAATGCCCTCTTTATCTATTTAAGATTTTAAGATATAACAAGAAATTACGAAGGTTTAGCAATTTACAAATATGGGTTTTTATTTAAAAAAAAATATTTTTTTTCCAACTTTTTTATTTTTATAATTGGATTTAATTGGAAGTCTCGATTGTGCACAGGTAAAAAATTATTATAGGTAGATTTTATAAAAAAACAGTAGTGTTAGTAATAGTTATAAATTGTTAAAGATACAAAATTGCTGTTAAATAGAGTAAAACTATTAAACTTATTTAAATACAATATTATTTGTAATTATAAAAACTTATCATCCATTTTGTACAAAAGATCAAACAAAAAACAAAACAGCTAAAAACTACCAGTTCGGTCTCATTAAATAACGTATTTCACCCCTATCGGAGCATAATCAGGCCTAGACCTACACCTACACAGATCACATTACAACTCATACTTCTGAAACTCTTTAACGAAGCTAAGTCCAAATATGGCAGCGTTTAGTCCATGCTAAGGTCAAACATTTCCCAGAAGCTGAATATGGAAATTGAAGTACAGGAACTAAGCAATGTTTGCGAATTCTATTATTGATAGGACGTAGCATATATACAACAAGTTAATTATTTGAATATGCTTGTAAAGTCAGTACAAGTTCCCTGACAAATCCCAATATCCAATTTGCCTGACCATTTACTTTTTCATAATGCTCGCAAAAAGTAAGCTTGTTGTTAAAGTAAACCACCAGTTCACTAATAATAGATACTTCCATCAGAATCAGACCATTCATCTTATAATGGTCGCAAAAGTAAGTTTGGTGTTAAAGTAAACCCTCAGAAGTCTAGTAATAGATCAGAACCACACTATTCAACTCATAATTCGTAAGATATTTAAAGGGTAATAATAATCGCGTTATAAAGCACTCATTGTCAATGCATTCAATGACTATATTTATATCATTTTGTATGGTATTCTGATCTGTGTAATCAGTAACTCTCCTAAAGACTTTTAAATCATCGGCAAATAACAATAATTTTGATTTCAGACCTCTGGCGATATCACCAATAAACAAAAAGTCTAAAATAAAAGCCCTGTGGAACACCAAATATCACATAAAATTCTTCTGACAAAAAGTCTTGAACTAAGTTTCAGAGCTGCCATAGTAAGAAAGTTTTTAAAACAGCATGAAATGATTAACTCTGTCAAATGCTTTGACAAAATCCGAAGAGACTGTGTGTACTTCAGGTCCATCTTTTATAACGTAGGCTATGTAGTTGGTATATAAGAAGAGATTTATGCCAACGGAACGGCCACAAACCCATACTCTTTGGAAATTATAATTTTTCGTAAATTTTTCTTCCACACGATGTTCACATAGTTTGGTATTGAGGACAGTATACTCACAGGCCTGTTTGCGAACATCACCAAGATCCCCAGACTTATTAGTATGACTTTTTCAGACTGCAAAAATGCATTGAAAAGAAGATCATTCAGCTAATTTTTTATGCATTTTTTAACAAAACAACTCAATTATTTCAAAAATTAAAATTTCAAAAATTTCAATATATTCAAAGTCAAAATCTATCTATTTAGAACTTTCCAAATTATTCAGCTTCTAGTTAATGGTTTTTGGAGTACCAAACCTTATTTTTTCCTTACTTTTGGGTTACACTATCTAATCGAACTCGTTTATACTTCTATAGAATTTAATTACTTTTTATAAAGATCTCTCTACTTAGCCGTTCTGGACTTTTTTATGTTTTTTTGGTTTTGCGCCAAGTATTTAATAAAAACATCTGTGTATTAAATTGATTTTACATGCATATAAAAAAGTATAGCAATTATCTGTTTATTTACTTTTAAAATGAATGAAAGTAAATAAAATAACAAAAACCATCGTTAAGGATCTAAGTTTATCGATATTTTGAATTTTGTTACACAATTCTCTCTTAATATTATTTATTACGTGAGAAAAATCATAATTAAATAATCATTTAATAACGAACTAGTGGCGTAATAAATACTGAAATAGACATAAAAGAATACCTTATTCCTAATTTTTTATATTTTCAAGGTAAATCAAGACATTTCAGGGAGAAACCGAAAAGAAAAAGAGCTACATGTCCATTATCATAATAAATTGCCCAATTTTCGACAAAAGTTTACATGATGCTTTTGACCGACTTTATTGTAAAAGAGCTTATATAATACGATCAATTCCGCATGATAATTAGCCAAATATATATAGCCCGAGGACCCAGACCATTTCACTTCAGAAAGAATTTCATTTTCGCATATGATGATTTATTATATTGAAACTTAAATTTATTATTATTTTATGAGAAAAAATATTATTCACAATTCTGTTCTTGTAAATTCCATTATTCATGCACCCGTTGAACTTGTAGTTAACTTCAATGTAAAATGATTATATAAGATGCATGCACTGTTTATAGGCACAGACGGCTAAGCAAGAGCAAATAAAATGTGAAATTGACTTTCCTGGTGTGAACTTGATCCTACTTACACATATACGGGTTATTAGATAACAAAGATTATCAAGAATCGGCATTGAATCTGGTTGGTATTTATGTATGACTTGTGGTTGGATGGTATTGATGTAATGTATTAGAGGATATGATATAACAAAGAAATAAGTAAATAATCAGATATAACCAAAATAATGAAGTAAAATAGATAAAGGTTAATAAATTTTGATAAATACTATTTTCAGAAATAAAGCTGTTATTGAAGCCAGATATATTAATTTGGTTCATAATGCTTTATCAGAATACCCAAATATAGGTCTTCATCCACTAGAGTGGCTTAATATCTTTATAATTTATATCTTTTTCTCAACATCTGAGAAGACGTTTTAAGAAAATCAATTTTCACACTTCATGAACAAATTAAAGTATACTTAATAATTTTCTTTGCCCCTTAAGAAAACCCCTTTGTATAAAAAAAATTCAAGTACTAATTATCCTAAATAATTAGAAATTCTCACTCTTGAAAACCTTTCATAAATTTGAATATACTATAGAACCAGCTATTATTTTTCACAACCAGTTTCATCATCAATATTATTTCGTGCTTTGATCACTGCTAAAAGCACAGTACAGCAGTGATCTCAAATTGTACTAACTACTATTGTACTACTAAACTTCCTTGAAAATGCCTTCGTTCTCCTAAGATATCGAGTTATTTATACTTTCATGCACAACTAGTATAAAAAACAAGCAGGAAACATATATAGGCAATATATATAAACATCATTGAGAACTAATAAACATTCATAGTTCAAACGTCTGGCAGCAAAAATAATAAAAGCCTCTAAAAGCATCTTTAAGGATGTTAAACATTCTAGTCTAATTTAAAAAATACTAGCGCTATACAAAAAGATGGAGTTTCTCACATTCAAAGAAAGTCTACCAGAATGACAATCCAAGCTGAAACTAAAAAGGAGTTCTTGAGAATAGAAATAAACAAGAAGTGACCAATGAATAAAGATGATTCATAGACAAAAAGAAGCAAGTTAGTTTAAACCTCAGTATACTGTATATCGAATATAGCATCGAATTGACAATTATCATTAGGCTAGTTATGGTCGCTTTAATAAGGCATTCAAAAATAAAGGTATAATTCAACGTTACCTCAGGAATAGCAAATTACTTTAAGGTAAAGAATAATAACTTAAGTTCTAAAACACCGTGGTATTAACACTAAAAAGCCGAACGAGGGAGCTGTTATACAAAATGAAAATCTGCCTGAAACTTAAAAAAAGAACGAGAAATGAGATTTCCCGACCAGGCGAGGAAATCTTACATCACAGTAAGGCGACTCCTGGCAAAAAGTTACCAGAAAATCAGTAAGTTGATCAAAATTCAGACAAAACGTAGTATACAGATTGGCGAATGGATCACTACACATATAAAGTTCCTAACAGGCGAGATGTTGCAACGCCGCCGCCGCGGCAGTGCCGGCTAGTGTTCGAGGTTCGAGCTCAATTACTTTAAATTTTATTTTAGTAACTAAACGTCTGACGTTGGTGCGGGCTATATCTCTTGAAGCAAAATTTAAAAAACATATTACGCGGCATTGATATAATATTTTTCTAATGCAGGAATTACATGTGTAAAACAAGCATAGATTCGTAATTACAATTTTTTGCAAATTGAAAATTAAAGCGTTGTTCTTATTAAAATAAAATATAAACTCTAATAAAAATAGAATGTAAACATTGTAAAAAAAAACAAAACTCTAAATGATAGACCTAACAAATAATTCTTTAAATAAAAGGCTCAAAAAGACCTCCTTCTTTAGCTAAATAAAAGGTGAGCCTATCATAAAAGCTGTTTCTTATTTTCAATATGAGGTAAAATAGAGTTGGCACATTCACCAATTTTGTTTGTCAACTCCTTTAAATTCGTTGGCCTACTATTATGATGTTTATAAATAGTATCCCTACATATTATAAACATCATAATAGTAGGCCATTATTATATGGCCTACAAATACCCTACAAATAAAAGTCATTTGGTAACAAATCGGGAGATTTATAGGAATTTAAAGGCCATTTAATATTGCCAGTCCCACTAATAAGGCGGTTAGAAAAAGTATTTGTAATTTTTTTTTTTACTTTAACCGCATTATGAGCAGAACAGCCATCTTGTTGAAAATAGACTGATCCCAGGTCTAAATCAGAAAGGAGTTAAACGGCAGGAAGAACTTGGTTTTGTAGCAACTAAGGTATTTTTCGACGTTTAAAGTACCATCCATGAAAAATGGCCCACTAATATGGTGGTCGCCCAAAATATCAGCCCAAACCTTTAACTTTTGAGGGTATTGAATACGGAACTGAAAACTTCTGTGCTCGCTTTTTCTGAGAGCAGTAGCTAACAATGGAAGAATTGTGTTTTCCATCCAGTGGAAAAGAGGACTCATTTTAAAATAAAATATTTTCTAAGAAATGTTTATTTCCATTTGCCTTTACCATAATGGTTTCACAAAATGCCATACTTGGCCACTGGTCTTCGGGAAACACCTCCTGAGTTTTGAAATATTTAAAACATTTGCATCCATGTTTTTCCAAATACTCGTCAGTTTTATGGCGCATACCCAGTTGCTCTCCAACACTTCTGCTCGATCGTGTTGAATCCAAAAGTAAAGCACTACAAACCATTTGTTCCCGCCGTTCTATCTCCTGGATCCTTTCAATAAGTGGTTCTTAAGCTTTGATGTGACAATTTCTATATTCTTGAAGAAAAAAAGATGGCTTAAAATTTGGCACGACATTTAAAATAGTTTTAGTACAAGAAATCAGTCTATTTTCAAAATTTACTCTTTGTACTGCATTGTACTGCCGAATTGCCTCCTTAAAACCATTTATTCAATTGGACTTTTTCGGAACTGGTATAAACAGGTATAATGATAAATTTAAAAAAAATTAAAATAGCGCTTTAAGACTCAATGCAGTATGCAATCACACAGCAAAATGAGGTCTGCTGATTGTGCCGTACCGAAAATAGCAAATCGGACGATCGGAGTCTGTCACGCCGCTTGTCAACCGCAGAAAGTAAGCGAGAAGCGGTGTTGCCATTTATAATACCTAGTGTGGTCTTCTATTCGCCAACCTGTATATCTTTACCACAGTGAAGAATGGACAAATGTACTCAAACTTCATGCCATGAAAGAAGCCTCCATACCATATTGTAGAAGCTGGAGTCGGTCATGTCAAGCAGATCAAGTAATTTAAGAAGAAAACGATTGGATCTCTGATTCTCTATTGCATTGAGATCTAAAGGATGTGAACTTGGTTGAAGTCTACCCTTATTAGGAGAGATGTTAGTAAAGACCAGCGTTAAAGAAGGTGAAAGTAAAGTTGTGACCAGTGTTGTGAAGTGCTTTACCTGAGAGTGCGGCGAGATAGGAGAGAACGGAGACAAACAAATGCTTGCATGCCTACTTGGCCATTCAAAAATGTTTTTAATATACCTATACCTATGTCTTTATAATTATTTAAAACATCTGTGTTCTAAAATACCAATTTATTGGCACTTTTATGCAGTAATAAAAAAGTAAGCATAAAACCTCAACCAGACGCCACTGATTAGTCCGAAGTACTATATAGCACACACCCTTGCAAAATCGAAAAAAGGAATCGGGCCAGATAATACTCCATGGAACTTTTGAAAATGATCCAAGAACACAACATCGAGATCTTAGTCAAACTATTTGATAGTCGCTTACGGCTGGGTTGAAGTTCTGGTGGTATTTGACGTTTATTTTGTTTTAGAGTGCCTACATAAGTAAGCTTATTATTCAGCAGCTCATTTACTATCTCAATTGAAGAGTACCAGTTGTCAGCGGTTACATTGCGGTTGGTACCCATTATGTGCTTTGTCAAACGAAGCACAACCTCCGAAGGATTCGAAAAACGTTTTTCTTTAGGGGCCCGATCTCCAATTTGGGCACCTGTATATACTTCGGCGTTCAACATATAGTGGGTCTTTGAATCCGCCAGAATTTGTACTTTCAAGCCATACTTAGCTGGTTTACTAGGGATGTACATACGGAATCCGCATCTACCCCTGAAGGGTACCAACATCTCATCCAGGGTAACATTATCATCCCGTGCGTTATCCACAAATGTATTAAAAACTTCTGAAATCGGCGCCAGTTTGTCCAATTTGATCCTTTCCTTCTTGGTTTGTAAATCATCAACGCGTAAACAACAAAGCAAAAAAGAAAATCTTGCAAGGCTCATTGTAGCTCTAAAAATGTCTCTTCTTGTTCCATCAGTATACCACATTGTCCTTAGATCCTCATGACCAGACTTGAATAAGCTTTGAAGATATAACAAACCAAAAAATGCTTTTAGCTCATCTTCACTCGTTTTGGCAATAAAGGTTGGCTGACATTTTCTTCTGGCAGCCCTACGTTTTTTGAAACTTTTATATTTGGCCTGACACAGTCCAATTTTTATATTTGTAAATTTACAAACTATCTTTAGGATCTTATCATTACCAGGCGTATACCATTGGGGAAAGACCAGAAGAATGGCTAAAGTCCGTGTATAACATTGTCTAAAAAAAAACAACGTGCAAAGAAATGCAGTGATTACAGGTTGATAAGTCTTATGAGCCACACATTAAGAGTATTTCTTAGCATTACTTATAGAAGAATACGCAACAAATGTGACGTGATCCGGACGAGACCCAGTTTCGTTTTCGAAAGGTTCCTGACACCCGCGAAGCAAGGTTTGTCTTAAATATACTTCTTTAAAAGTGTCGCAATCAACGTAAAGACATTTTGGTATGCTTTATAGACTATTAAATAGTAATAATAATAATAATAATAATAATAATAATAAGCTTTATTTCCAACAGGTTACAAATATTCAGTTACAGGAAAATCAATTAAATATATAAATGTACAAATAAAATGCATGAACTGTATTAGATCGATGCAACTAAACTATAAAAGAATTGCTATATAACACTAATTTAGTATAAGAATTAAGAATTAACCAAAATCAAAAGAGCAGAAAAAAAAGTAGAAAAATTAGTAAATAAATGTATTCAAACTAAGAACTAAATAACCTAGCCTCCCCCACCGACCATACGCTGGCTGTGTCCAAGTTAAAAGCTGGACACTGGGCGTGGTATATGAAAGCAAATTTTCTTTCCATCCCTTTCAAAAAGGGATGGGCAGTAAATTTTATGATTAAGTTAAACAAAAATTTCACCGAATGCAATTTTCTCCTCTTCGCAAGTGACTGTTCAGTATATCTAGAGAGCAGCAGGTTATGGTCAAAACCCCTTGGAGGATAGACTCCATCATCCTTGCCAATGTCAAACATTTAAGGTGATTCCAATAGGTTAATGTGCTGGTTGTAAATGGGAGACCAAATAAGGGAGCTGTAGTCCAGCCTGGATCTAACAAATGCATAGTAGAGAGTTTTGGCAGTAACAGTGTTCGAACAAAGTTTGCAATTTCTAGTAGCTCTAGATACAGTATCTTTGATGTGATGGATAAAAAAACATTTTTGGCCAACGCTGATTCCAAGATCCTTAAAACAGGTAGACCTTGCCAGAAACTCTGCACTGACTAAGTAATTAAAGACAACTGGACTTTTGATTCGAAAGTAGCTGGTCACATTACACTTGGAAACATTAAGGTTAACCTTGTTTAAAAGTTAAGCACCAATGGTGTACAGTATTGATGTTCTCTAGCAGTTAACCACAATCAGCTATAGAGTCAACCCTATGTAAAAGCTTAATGTCATCAGCATATACTAACCGAGAGCAACTGAAGGGTGGAGATCAAGTCTAAATAATAGCGAAAATATTAAAGAGAAGAGGCCCCAAGTTAGAGCCCTGAGGGACTCCAAAGGTGCGTGAAAAACAAGCAGAACTAAACCTTCGACCATTACAAACTGATAGCGGTCAACTAAATAGGAGTTAAGGACCTTTATCAAACGACTAGTGAAGGCTATTAGAAAGCATTTGACAAGGTACAACATGAAACACTCATAGATATATTGAGGAAAACTAAAGATGATAATGCGTATGTCTACGCATTATTAAGAATCTGTATTAATGACAAAAGGCAGTGGTTCGGGTCCATGGAAAACTAACAGACGAATGCAAAATTCGGCGTGGCGTGAGGCAGGGATGTATACTATCTCCACTGTTATTTAATCTATATTGTGATAAAATATTTAAACAGGCGTAGCATGATTAGAAGTTCAGAGTTAAGATTAACTGCGAACTGATCAATACCAACCGCTATGCCAACGACACCGCAATTTTATGTGGTGATCTCCAGGACCTTCAACGTCTTTTAGACTTGATTAACGCGATGGAGCAAGAGATGGGTCTAAACATAAATACCACTAAAATTACGTTTATGGTTTCACTCGTCAGCCGTATAATGATGCTGCACTGCAATACACCATTAATCGTCTTGAAGCATTTCAAATGTAGCTACAAAGAACTACTAACAATAGTTAAATGCCGAAAGCTGTCCTATCTAGGTCACGTACTCAGGGCTGAACGATACCGTATTCTTCAACTTATAATGAAGGACAAGAGAGAGGAGTAGGCAGAAGAGAAGCCTTGTGGTTTAGAAATCTGAGAGAGTGGACTCAGAAGGTGGATCAGGAGAATTTGATATGGCACCAGAAGAAAATCAAACCTCAAAATCTTCGAGAACTAGTAAGAATTTTAAGTAAAACTGCTACTGTCGAGAAAAATAGAAAACTTTCTAACCCTTTAATACATAAGAAAAGTTTGGGCAGAGTCATATCACAATCCTCGCATCCAAAAGGAATTTACTTTATTGATAATCTATATAAAAACTGAAAAGGAATTTTAAATAAAAATGTTGAAGAATGAGTACTTAAATTAGTTGAAACTTGAAACTTTCAAAGCCTAGAGAGCTTTCATGAAAGACAAAAATCAAGTCAGCTAGGCGGCAGTATACTATGTATAGGATAATATTAGACTAATAATAGATGAAAACAAAACTAAAACATAATATTTCAAGAAGTGCGGGTAGATATATGAGTAGAAAGTAATGAAAGGATATTTATCCCTATAAAACTTGCTTCCAAATAAATATTAAAAACATGGCTTCGGAGATCAGTAGGTGACTGCAAAGCTAAATGAGGCAGTTTATATGTCTTGAGTCATATCTTTTGCTATTAAAATAAGGCAAATCTTCCAGAAATTCAATAACTGTACTATGGAAAAGTAGCACAAATCAAAACAAAAACCAGTTATAAGAAATATTTTCAAGGTAATGCGACTACTGGCAAAAAATTGTCAGAGAATCAGGAGCTTTTAATTTCAATCATAGCGATTAAAATTCAGAAGAATATTTTAATATAAGTGTATTATATCTTTAGTTGGAACAATAGATCGATCAATCGAACCAAAGAGAGACTCTCTTTATAAGAACAGATCTTCAAAGCCCCAGCCGTAAAAGCAGTTCAACTTGTACCTACTTGAGAATTCAAAGAAAATGTGTTTTTAGTAAGATAGAATTTTTAATAGACAAATTGCTTCATAATATGATATCATAGTACTGCTCTGCAAACACAATCAGTAGGTTTTTGACAACAACACTTCTTGAGATCCAACAAATTGTCGTATCTTGTCTCAGCAAATTATTTAAACTTCTTGTCTGATTCAGAGAAAAATTGCTAATCAATCAATACAGAGGGTGCTGTAAAAATTTAATAACCTTTCACGCCTTCTATTGGGATTGTAAATGGCATTAAATTTAAAAATAAGTGTAGAGTAATAGATAGAGTGAAGGCAAACTATGCCTGAGTACTCGATATATAATGGGCTATATGTAATACTATATTCTAGCTTGTTTATTGTTGAATTTTATCTTTGTATTCGAACTCTAGTTTTATTATGTATGTGAGGTAATTTTATTTAAAAAAGAATAAGCTGTTAGGATTTGTTATTGACGTACTTTATTGGAGCTATATAATTTTGCTTCATATATAGATGAGGTTATTTATCTGGGACAAAAGAACTTATTTTGACTTTGAAAAAATACATTTATAAGAAGACTAGGCAATCCAAATGAACGGAGAAGATACAAATATTTAACACTTTACATAACCTAGTTTTATTCATTTATGTAAAACCTATTAAAATATTATAATTAAGCATAGCACCTCGTTAAATTTAACACGTTATGGGTAATGTTATTTCCTACAAAATATTTGAAAAAATACCTAATGTGGTTATTAACTTCTCTAGGTTCATTTAGAATATAAGGTCACTAAATATATGGGTTAATAACTAAGTAGTATAATAATAATATAATGTTATTATATAATAATAATATAAGTTAGTAACTAAATATTGATTCCAATAGATAGCCAGCCACCTTATATCAGTCATGACCAAAAGTGTACTTTCAAGGTTTTTTTACCACGTGTACAATTAATAATGTCGTATCCACCCATTCATTAGAAAACCACGAAGGAAAATGTCACAATGTTAATTGAAATAAAATAATTATAGTTTATGCCTGTAAAGCTCGTGTTAAGATGTATAGGCTTAGGGTTCGATATTAATTAATTGCCTAGATGAATAAAGTAAAAAAACGCATTAATACCAAGTAAGGCACATATCGTTTTTCATTAAGTTTCATTATGAAAAACCCTAATTGAAATTGTTTTTTAAGGAGTGAGCAAGCGCGTCGTCTCTTTTTTCAATAAACTCCCTCTTGTGATGTTTACCAAACTCAAAATCTACTCTTTATTTCTTTCTATTGAAAAGATAAAATATGAAAAAGATAAAGACTGGAAAGAATTGAAAAAAAAAGGAAATCAGAAAAGATCTCAATACAGTAAATGCAGAAACAACAAAGTAACGTATTATAACAGACATAAGCAATCAAAGAAGTACCGCGAAATTAGAGACGCAACAACGTCGGAAGAAAAATGGGGGAATATTAAAATAATTCTGAAAAATACGATTGACAACTGCATACTAAAGGAGACAAGGCAAAAGAAACAGGCATGGATGACGGACGACATCCTTGAATTCATAGAAGAAGCAAGTATCAAATAAAGAAAAAAAATCAAGTATCGCAATAAAGAAATACAAATATGTAAGGTAATCCACCGGAAGATCAGAAAGGTAATTAAAAAAACGAAAGAAGCAATCCTTAATAATAAATGTCACGACATCGAACAACTGGAGAGGACACACGATACCTTTAACTTGCATAAAAAGATGAGCAGAAAAAAGAGGCAGCAGGATTACGAAAACAGCAACATTTTGGAATCATAGAAGATACGAAAGGAAAGCCAATAACAGACATAGGAGAGCTCAATTTTAAAGATGGACGTAATGTTTGATGAGGATCAATGGTTCGAAGGTTTACCGATTACAAAGGAAGACATTATTCAAGCAACAAAGTAGCTGAACAACAAACGTGGAAGATGATATATAAGGTGAGATTATTAAACTCTTTATCAATCAATTGACGACATACAAGGCATGTTTAAAACTATATACAATACAGGTGTAATACCACAGGACTGGTCTATTTTTCTTGCGCTGTCAAAAAGGCCCGGCTAAGAAAAATTAAAGGAATATAGAGCCATTAGCTTAATGAGTCACGCTCTAAAACTATTACTTCGGATAATTCATGGACGAATATATAATGAATTGGAGAAACAAGTTACACCCAATTTTGTTTTAAAACAAGACTATAGGTACAAAAGACCTTCTGTTCTCTGTACAAGTACTTATTGAAAGATTCAGCCATACAAATTTATAACCTAAGTTTCATAGAATTTAGCAGGGCTTTTGACCTCGCGCACCATGACAAACTTATTGAGTTGTTAGTGTCTAGTGGTGTAGAGGCTGCTGATCTTCGTATCATCTCAAACTTACATTGGAATCAAACTGCCAAAGTAAGACAATCATAACAATGCAACTGACAATACTAATATTAAAAAAGGAGTAAGACAGGGGTGCATCCTGCCACCTCTACTGTTTTATGTATTTTTGGAGAAAACATTTAAAAGCACACTGGACAGATCGTATTAACACGGAAGATCGTGTAACAGATCGCATTATTTTCAGGGGCGAATGCCTGAATAATCTGCGATACGCTGATCATGAGCAACAGCGAAGAAGGATTGCATCGGCTTTTGAATCGAGAATTTACCATTTGCGAAGAATATAGCATAAAACTTAATATAAATAAAACTAAAACAATGGTGATCAGCAAAAACTCAAATACTAGCGCTGAAATAATCGTAAAGGAGAACACTCTAAAAAGAGTGAGGAAAATGATATATCTGGGTTGCGTAGTTAGTTAACATAGATATAGATAGTTGGGATCATTCGGTTGAGATAAAGGCTTGAGCAATATTTAATAACATACGTAAGATGCTGTGTAATCTCAACACAAAAACCAGGCTCCGTGTTCTGAGATGTTATGAATTGGAGAAGAATGCAGGCCAAGATAATGTCAGAATAAAATCTGTATACCATTTTTAATAGTATATAATATGTAACAATTATGCAAAAAAAAGTTTTGCGTTGTACGAGTTAAATGAATTTATTGAAAAGGCTGTATTTAAGTTTGTTACTAAGCACAAATACTGGTTTGCATCGGAAGTTCAGGGGTAGAGTGGGATCCAGAGTTCCCTTAAACCTAATATAGAGTATGCATATAAGCTCTAAATCAAATTTTTACAATTTTAATTATTACTTGTATTATAATTTTATCATACAGGTTACCACAATGCAACCGGCACCGGCAACTATTACTGATATTCAACCATTTAGCCTCCTTAAGTTTATAGGTGATAGGTTAACGACTTCCGATTCCAAGTACGTAGATCTAAGACAATCATTTTGTATTCTCTAGATAGATTGAGTTAGAGGTCGTGTAAGGCAACGACCACAAACGACATCAGCATGGTTAAAAGTTGAAAAGACAAGAGAGTCTCATAGTACCTTTTTAAAATATAAGTTTATTAAAGATTATTGAATTATATAATAATTATAGTTTAATGGATGCTTTTTTCATACATTCATTAACTTGCTTTTCAAACTTTAGTCCATTTTCCAGCCACACACCACGTTCTTAAATTATTCAACTACGATATTCTCCTTCTGCCCACTCCATATACCTTCCCTTGGAGGATCTGCAAAAGCATTGTCCAAACAGCTGTTAAAGTCGTGGCTGATAACGACATTTTCATCCTAACAAATGCTGTTTTAGCTTTTTCAATACGCACGCGGTCTGATCTCCACAGAATGTTCCTAGTTATCATTTGTTTGTGCCCAAGTATATGTATTTGTTGACTTTTTCTAAAGGAAATCCGCCTACCAATAAAATACCGCGGGTGTTTTTGTTTTTACTAAGTTTATTTCCAGACGATACTGTCGTAATGTTACACTGTCTATTAGGAGTTCCGCATCCGTAAGGAAGTTAGGTCTGCAAAAATAAAAGTATCAGTTGCATACCGTGTGTTATTCAATCGTTCTCCATTTAGCAGGATTCCAGCTTCAATATCTTACAGTCCTTCTCTAAAGATGTATTCCGAGTACAGATTAAAAATTTCAGGAAATAGTATGCATCTCTGACACCACGTAATATTTGTATCTCTTTTGTTATCTCTCTGCCTACCCTGACACAAGCCATCTAATTCCAGTATAGATTTCTGACGATTCTGGGCTCCGTCCCATCCAGGCCAGCTTTTGGCAAGATTTTCATCATTTTCATATGGTGCACTCGATCAAGCGCCTTTTTATAATCTACGAAACATGCGTATATATTGCAGTTGACATCCCTGCATCACTAGAACAATACCTGGATCAAAAATAGAGCCTTTCTATTCCATACAGCACTCTTCCCAAGTTTGCTTAAATTACGACTTCTTTACTACAACTCAGAGCTTGTTATCTTTAAGTACATTAACTATTATTCTTTTAACTATTTTTGCCATTTCCTTTACCTTTTTCTGCAGATTAAAGTTATTAAATTTGGCTTGACATTCTTCTATTTTCATACAATTTTCTCAAGTTTTTCTTTGGCTGTTCGTCCTTATTTCTCTCTATATGTTCTGCATGTATTTTCTTGTTATATTTTTAAACAATCTTCTTCTTTCCGTCAGTTCCAAGGAACGAGATGCACCATTCAAAATTTCTTCATTTGTTTGTCGGGCTTTAAGTACTTTTTTTTACTTTCTTGAAGCATTTTAAGGTCTTTTTTTACATCTTCATCGTTTTTTTGCTCTTCAGTTTCCGTCAAAACTTCAGTTTTTACCAAATTGTTTGTGGCTATCTTTTAGCGTTCTAAAATCGTATCTCCCTACATATTTTCCTCTACTTTCTTCAGCCTGATTCTCATTTTTTCAATAGGTGATTCGACTCTACATCTGCTCCTAGATAAGTTTTTATGTTTCTGATGCTGCTTCTAAATCTTTTATTAATAAATACGAAATCTATTTGATTCCTAGTTTTCCCATCATTTGATTTCCACGTGTACATCTTCTGGGATGGTGTTGAAAGTATGTATTGGTTACAATTAGATCATGTTCAGCTGCGAATGTACTCAGAGTATCACCATGCTCATTTGCCTCGCAGTCCAAATCTACAATATATTCTTCAGCTCTTCATTTTCCAAGCTTGGCATTGAATCACCCATAATGATATTTCTATCACACTGTGGTAAAGTTTTGATGATATCTGATATTTGCTTATAGAAGTGATCTACGTCGTCATTGCAGTAGTGTGTAGTAGAAGCATAAAATTGGATAAGATTGTAATTTACGGTTTGCATTATTTTGTAGAAGAGCTATACATTCTGATATTGGCACAAAGTTGGTGAAATACATTTCAGTATAAAGCAACACTATGCTGGAAAATGTTGTTTAATGTTCCAGAGTAATATACAGAATAGTCCTCGCCGTTCAAGTTGTTATTAGTTCCTGTACCCGGCCATCTCATCTCGCTAATTTCTAAAATCTGCAATTTAAGTCGTTTTATCTCTTGAATTGTGTTTTGCAGCTTTCCAAGCTCTCACAGTGTTTGCACATTCCATGTACGAACGACTTCTAACTTTTCCGCCATCTTTTCTTACTATAAATCAAAACATTCACTTCCGGAGATCCGAATGAAGGACTATAACCGAACATTTAAAATTTTGTGTTAACCATAGCCATCATAATAATACTAGGGAAAACTCTAATCAGTCTTTAATGTGTTGGATTTCCTATGAAAAATAGCAAAGTATATGGAATTAGCCACAGAAGAGTAATTATTATAAAGAAGTAATAATTATACCGCTCATTATTCCAACTATAAACTTTACCCCACATATCTTCAATACCCATCTTGAACAATATGATCTCAATCAAAACATCCATACAAAAGTCCGATCATATAGTACGAGCATTCCTCGATCCGAGTAATAGACTCTAAGGCGACTTGGTACAGCCCGTCATCTCAGAAAAGAAATACTAAATGCCACTTGGTAAATTAAGAAAAAAAAGCATTGTTAATAATAATAATAATGATACTAATAATAATTAGTAGGTTAACTAACTAACCTAAAACTAAGAATGAAAGAAAACAATAAACATTCATATAAATTTCATCAGAGTAACAATCAGCACGAATCATAATAAAAAATAAAACTTACAGGTATAAAGATGCTTTGATAACACAAGATGCTTTAAATAATGGAAATAGGAGGATTATCTTTACTTCAGAATTGTAAGAATTTGGGATCCAATATAAATTGACTGACTTTGAGCGATATTAAAGCCAAACATCTCAACCACGTGGTCTACATGTATACGTTACAGGTATACATTATAGTGAAGAAACCATACCCAAGTGCTGTTTTCAAACTGACTTCTAACAAAAGAGACATAGAGGCCAATATTTTTAAGAAACTCTTTCTATGACGTTTATTCAAGCCCAACATTTTTAAAGCTGCGTTAGAGCAAATCTGAATATGAGTTTTTACTCGAAACATACTCCCAGCTTTAGCAAATTATGTGCAATAAATGTCAGATTCACTAACATATAATTTATCGAAAAAAATAAATATTGCTTTAGTAAAATAACTTTACGCAATAGTACTTAAAGCAAAATTTAAAGAAAAGAGCCTCGAAATGTTCAGAATAAGATATCCTTGTGTTTTAGTGTTTTTTTGCGACAATCAAATTTATAATAAAATAATAATTTACAATAATGAAAAGTTAGACAGCTGAAAAAGGAAACTGCTGCAGAAATTCAATATGATATAATGTTTTTGCTTTATTACAAAAATTAACTAATAATTATCATCCTATTCCAATTTTACTACGCTCTGCGTATTATTGGCCAGATTTTTAGAAAATATATAAGATTAAATTTAAAATTAGGTCGAGCTGAAAGAATATATTAAACTAGTGTAGCAGTAATGGATATAATAATTAATATTCGAAAAGAGCTCGAGTAAAGGCATATAAAAGCTATATTATTTTTGGATTTGCCTAAAACACCTATGATACAGTATACATAATTATATGAAACAACATATAATATCGATGTGTTAAAAATAGTATGTGTAAGTTGTAAAATGTATCGGGTTTTATCCTCAGCTGATTTTTTTCTTATATACTCTAATGTCATTTCCAGATTTTAACTTCATTTTACATTTATATTGGCAGAAGATACCACTTAATAATATAAAAATATATTTAATGCAAAAATCCCATTGAAATTGATGATGCATGGCAAAATAATAAATTATTATAACTAAAATAGAAAAAGTAAATAATTGCAAAATACTCGTATTATAAGATATGAATTTTAATCTACTTCCTTCGCATATATCCACTTTTCCAACACATGCCAATCGTTGCAAAACCGAAAAGTAGTTCTGACTTTTATCCTAATGCAACAAATTCTTAAATTTTTCTTTTATGAGTAATTTTACTAATACCAATCGGTTTAACCATGCTTATATGGTACACACAAACAAGTTACCGGCGATTGCAAACTTCGGACCTGAATGCGTTTGTATTAACAAACGGTTATATAACCAGCCACTTTTCGTGGTGGTTTTGAAACCACACAAATTATTTATAACGAATTAATAAGTGCGATTTTAGTTTTAATCGGGCAATGTATGATGTATGTCGAAGTATATATACATGTTCAGCAAGTGGAACGGCCTTAGGTATATAGGATTTTGCGTTAGAAACGAGGCAATGGTGAAATATCGTATAACGGTCTTGAACTTGAAATTTCAGAAAGGGAAATCGACATGAATAAATACATAGGTACATAATCCGGGATGTACTCTATATTTTATGTTAAAAGAAATAAGTCGAGAGTCTTTCATTTCAAATATTTTCAAGATGAAGTACGACTCTAGGTCACAGTAGTAAGGGAAGGGCAGGGCCCATCCCTACGCCTCCGCACTCCCAAGGCACGGTCTTCATTGAGTCAGCTCGTCTTCTTAATAAGGACTTGCACGTTGTCCAAGTCCAGATCTTTAATGTGTCGTTGCAACAAAAATTTTCTTCTCAGGCGACTTCACCAATCGCAAATTTCTAATATGTGGTATGAAATCTCCTCCCCTGTATCGCAATTCGGACAGAGCGAACTTTTTTCTTTATGGTGTGTTTCCCTAGCAGAAAGGATTTCCCTGTGTTCATTTTCATCCTATACACTCCAGATCCGGCTGATTTGGTGCTTTCCATCCATGACTTATCTGTTTACTAGGCCTGGAAACCGCTCCTTAATTTGGTTTGGTGACCATTTTTCCCTTGTCGGGATTTCCACCCAAAAGCCTTTCTCTAACCTTAGTTTGCCACTCGCTGTAGTACATCTGGATGACAGAATTGGTATGTTCTTCGTACCCATTCTGAGAGCGATATGACCTTATCCTAAGTGAACATTGCGCCATTCTCTGCTATCCTTAATCCTCTTATGTGCCGCCATGACCTCCCTTTCAATCCGTAACCAATTCCGATAGCTAAAGAAGAACGTTTAGAGGTGCCGCAAGTGTTGTTCTCATGGCATCAGTAGTTCCTAAACAGACCAGTCTTCGTAGTGAAGCCAGTTTTTAAGCGTTGGTGACCTGTAATGCCCCTGGCCACCATACCACGGACCGGTTTGAGACCCTTGGTTGAATGACTGCATTATAAAACCACTGGATAACATGGGGTTTTAGATCCCACCTTGTACTTATTGTTTGCCGTAGCCATATTAGGGCTGTTGCCTTAATATCCACCTGCTCTACGTGAGTTTTAAACGGGAGCTGCCTAAGGTAACTCTCAAGTATTTAACCTCCTGCTCAATTTTAGGCGAGTCTGACACAGTGGGAGATTTTAAGCCTATCAAATTCCGTCTCTTAGTAAAGAAAATTAGCTCAGTCTTTTCTGGGTTGACCGATAGCCCTGTCTCCTGATACCACTGTTCCAACATCCTGCACACGGCTTGCATGCGCCCACAGATTGTGATTTTTGCTCGTGATCATCCCTAGTCCATTGTCCGCGTATGCTTGTGCATAAAATCCTTCCAGTTTTCTGAGGATGCTAGACCTCAGAAAACTGCCCATCACCAGTACCAAAAATTTGGCGGAAGGCAACTCCCTTGTGGGCAGCCACCCTTCACCCTAGTCTCAACACGACAATCTCCTAGTGTAGCACTGATTTTCCGGTCTTTCAGCGCCGTTTTCACCCATTGACCGCCGTCTGACCAGGTGAGCTGGAGTACCCATGGTCACAAGGCATGGCAGATGGTATCTGTTTTCGCCTTATCAAATGTTCTTTCCTCTTAAAGAGAATAGCAAGTGCCATTTCCTTGTTCTCTATAGCTTTTTCAGCCTTGCTCACTACAGAGTGAAGTGCCGTTTCCATCGACTTCCCTTCGATGTAGGCATGCTGATGTAGTGGCGATCCTGTAAGAATCCCCTGTGTAATATACCTGTCTATAAGCCTCTCTATGGTCTTCATTAGAAATGAAGTCAGGCTTATTGCGCTTTGGACTTTGGTTAGCGATAGTTTGGAGTAAACCGGTTTTGGAATAAAAACCACATTTGCCGCCTTCCATGGAGCTTATGGAACATGTCCCATTGCAATGTTGGCCTCAAGAACTCTATATAATCACCCGCTGCCCAAGCTATGGCTTTTACTTTATTGCTATAAATTTTTGACATATAGTATGTGAAATTAGTTTTGATTAAGGAAACAATTGTCAAAATAGTCAAATTTTAGCTAGCACCAAAATTATTCTGGTTATAGACAATATTTCAGACGCCATCAAATTCTTCCATAGTGTCAACTATATACCAAACCGTTTTATTATTTTTTAAAAATCAATTGTGAATCTGTAAGATGACTTGATACCCTTAAAATGAAGACGTTTTTGAACAAATAGAAAGATTATCACCGATAAGTCTTTATGATTGTGATCAAAGTACCAAATATTACACAAGCATTATATACACCGATGAAATATTTCTTATTGGGATCTGCTGAAGTTGGAAGCCTACAACAACAAATCGCTGAAGGACCACATGAAAATACAAACAATATACACATAGATTTTAAAGTTTTGCATCACACTAAACTTCCGAAAGTTTTTTTTATTGGCAAGAATACATTAGAAACTTATGAATTGATTAGTTTTAATCAAAAAAACCACAAAGAGGCTTGTAAAAAACACTTATTCTTAATATTGTCTTTTAAATATAGGGTTATTTTCTAGTACAAATTAAAATTAACAAGTTCATAGTTTTTCTTAATTAAATTACTGGAAAACTTTTTAATATCGTGTATTTTCACCTCTAGTCTGTTGAAGCCTGCCTATACTGTCTATGAGAATGATAGATGCCTTCCGTTTCTAGATACTCATTTCCGGCTCTGGTACGGTGCGGTCGGGTGGCCATAAAAACGAAAGCCTCACCAACAGCTCCCATAGTCTGACGTAAGCATCTAGAATCTCGTTCATGTATCTGTCACCAGTAATTAATTCTGTGCGATCATTAGACATGATACCAGCCAGAACATAGCACTTCTTCCTACAAAGGGTAGTACGGGGTGTGTATTAGCAAGCTGGGCAGCTCTTGTTGGCTCCGTCCATACCCGTATCTGATGACTAACCTGCACCAAATAAATTTTTGTTTCGTCAGAAAAAAACATCGAGTTCCAAAATTCTGCATGTCAATCCATGAGGTCTTGTGCTCACTGTAGTCGATGAACTTTGTGCTCAGGTTGTGGTCGGATACTCATAATGGTATAGCCATAGTTAGGTTTCTTCAGTTGGTTAAGTGAATAGAACGGTATTGTTGTTGATTAATTACACGCCTTATACAGCTTCTCGGTCTATCATGAAGAGAATGATTCAGGAGATAAAGATTACGAGTGCGAAACACATCACTTTGCCGAACCCCAACTCTATTAGCCACGAACCTTTGAGAGTGGCCTTCTTCAAGTAAAGCTACTATTTTTGCACGGCCCATCTCACTTATAAATAAAAAATGTTAACTTTTTTGTCGGGCAACAGATATGCGACGAATACAAATGATAAACATAGATAAGTAAATAAGCGCACAAAAAAAATTGCGGACGCTAAAGAATTTCCTCGTATAAAAACAAGGTGATGCAAAACTTTTTAATCTATTTGTACATTATTCAAAGCAGCCACGGTTTCCAAATGACCGAACTAATAATTAAGCACTATTTGCTTATTATTAATTCTCTTTTTCTTATAGCATTTCAAGCATTATCAGACATTTAGGAAAGTCCAATATTACAAGTCACAGGGTTTCTCGCTTATATATTATTCTTTTTTTCAGAATTGGAAGTACTAGGGCCGAACACATTTTTTTCTCATACAGGTACTTTGCCCTAAGGAAACCAATATACAGAAACACGTGTGGCTAAGTACCATCTTTACTTTTTTTTACTTACCTTACTTACGCCAAATAATCTTGCCGTTAATTTTGATTTTATTTTTATAGGTATTTAATGGTAAAATAAATATTAGCTGTAACAAGCCTTAGTATATAAACAAGAAAGTGTAAATTAAATAAGTTTCTTAAAAAGCCATGTAATTTAACAAAAGAACAATAAAAAGTATACAACAGACGACTATTACATAACCATTAAATATATAATGAATATCCGTATAGCCAGAACGTAAAAGTAAAACGATGGTCATCTGAATGACCCGATTTAATTTATTTACTTCCTGTATTAAACGACTACTTACGTCTACGTACTTTTTAAGTTTTGCGCATTAATTTGTAAAGGATTGTGGTTATTTTGCATTTTTTGAGAATTTTCTTAAATTAAAAAATCAATTAATGTATAATATAAAAAATATATATGGTTATGATTAAATGCATTACGGAGTAAATGAAACACTTTTACTGGATGATGCTGGTGACCTTAAGACAGTCATCTATGTTAACTGATGATTTTTTTGGTGATCATCATGATTTCAAATAACAAACATACATAGTGTAATTCCATTCATTCCATTGTAATTTCAAGTGACTTCTTCGAATTTGATGAAAATGGATTACATTAATAAATAACATTTAAATAAACAATAATAGCCATGACCTAACTTCTTTGACTGTCATTGAGTAACTCATTATCAAAGGCTTTGATAAAATTAGTATAAATTGGATATATTTCAGCACCATAATTAAAAGTTTAATCTTATTATAAAGATAATATTACAGAAGATTTATGATAGAATAATAGAGAAATGTTACAATTATGTTAAATTTCGAATTTTAAGTAAAAGTACTCAGAGTCTTGGGGTTGGGCTGAAATAATACTAATAGAACCAAAGTGATGAAGCACACATTTTTTGAGTCAAGAGACTTAGAACTAGATGAGTAACATTTATTAAAATATATTTAATGAAATTAACATTTAAACCATTAATAATTTAATTTATTGTTGGAATTAAAGACTTATAAGATAACCTTTACAAAGAGCTTACCAATGTTCACATCAGAATGTTTTATTATCTGTTCATCTAAAAGTATTGTATCTCGTATGGTAATTATATCTCGTCAGTATCTTTATAAGCTGAGCCTTGGTTGGATTTGCTCCAAGCACATTTCCACAAATACTTTAGATTTTTTTAATGGTATTCTGTATTTGGTAAATCTATTAATTAGCATCAGAAATTTTTGGTTAAATAGTTGCAATGCGATTTGAAATGCTAATCTTCATCGTATTTCGTATCTTGTATCTATAATATTATAAATAATTACTACAATAAAATAATTATTACATTCCGCATCTTTTCATTCTATTTTTACTTTTACAATTAATTTTATGATGAAAACCAGGCAGCTATTTTAATCTGAATAAAAAATTATTGAGTTATTTTATGTTCATCATCAATCAATAGCCCATTAAAGAAAATAAAATAGTAGTTAACAAATTTAAAATCAGCGTACATTAATCAGATAATGAGGCTTTTATAATAAATTGCTACTATAGTTATCAAAGCAAAGGCCAAGATCTTAAATTGAAAAATGGGATCACAAAATAACTGCTTTAGTCAATAATATATTATCTGAAATCAGAAAGCATCACAAGCACATTGTAAAATACATCACAAGCTTTTATAATTCAGATCGATATAAATATCCATTAAGGATACCTCGCTAGATGAGACTAAGAACCAGACCAATTTTAGAGTGTTATTACGACTAAGTCAAAACAAGGATTGTATAGTTCTCAGACAATAATTAATCCATTTAAATTATGTCAAATTTTCATTTCTTCCTAGATCTGTCATATATCATGAATAAAATAATATAATATAAAATACTCTTGACTATTTGTAAAAATACTTTCTTTTATTTACAGTGCAACCTTCACTCATCCCATAATGAGAAGAAACATGCAGCAACTCATCAGAAGAATACGTCTTCTCTTGGATTCCTCAATTTTTCATTCTACGTTAGACACATATAAGAATATAGCGCGCTTATGATAACAAAAAACGGATCATCTAAAAAAATAAGATATATGCCATTTTAGTTGTTAGATAATATAAACTAGTCAATTTAGAAATAAGTAATTTATATTAACTAATTGTGCCAAATATAGTTTCAAACAAAACCAAAAAGATATGGCAGTTATAGCGGTTCCTGCAATAGCAACAGCTGTCAAAGCTGGAGTGGCACTGATTGGTGTCGGAAAAGTTGCAGTTTTGCCATTTTTAATAGCTGCCCTCACGTATTTTCATTATGATCAGTTTGATCCAGAAAATAGACCGGTAAGTTAAAATTAATATATGCTTAAAGGATTTAAAATTTTTGAAAAACATCCACAAAAACAATTTAATCTTCAGGTTGATAGAGATCCAGACTCAAAATACGATTTCATAGTGATTGGTGCAGGCTCCGCTGGAGCGGTGATGGCTAATCGACTCTCGGAAGTACCACAATGGAAAGTACTTTTACTGGAGGCCGGAGGACATGAAACAGAGATATCAGATGTACCGATTTTAAGCCTTTACTTGCATAAAAGCAAACTTGATTGGGGTTATAAGTAAGTAGAAACTATTTCTATATCTATACTCGATACGATTACACCTATGACTTCCCTGAGTTCTCTAAAATTCTCATTTATGATCTTGTTTATTTTAAAAGTTCTCAATATACTGCCGTACAAGTGACGAAAATGAGTTTTTTATATCAATCGATTGCCAAGCGGATTCCACATCTATCTGAGAAAACGAAAATCTAAAAAAGTTTACCGTTTTTTCAAATTGCATGTTTTATGAGACTATTACTTGAATTTTTCGAAGAAAAAAAGACTTAAGTATAGAAAAAGTTGTGAATGGTGACGTATCACGTGTGACACGTCATCATTTACAACTCAGCAAGTGTCGTAAGTCGACTTAGATTCTTTTTAACTTGTAAAAGCGTAAAAGATGAGCCTAAAATACAACGTGTGCAAGCAAACGGGCATAGCCTTAGGCCCTTCTTCTGTTGTAAAATGCTCGAGCGTTACGCTTTGTTACAAAAGAAAAAAGTTCTATGTCTTCGATCAGTCTAAAACGAGCGAGGAAACCCGAAGTAAAGAATGTTTGATCTAATATGAAAATATGAAAATTTAATATGTATTTTGGTCCGTCCACATTTAGTTTGTGAACGTCCAAATAGTTAAAATTTTTTCTTTTTATAATATTTATTTGTTTTTCTCTCCAAATTAAAACTACCATTTCATTTAATTTAATTGTCTCCTTTTATTATAACCAATTTAATTAATATTTTCTCCTAAAATTCTGTATGTCTTAACAACAACAAATCTGTGTGTACGATAGCCTTTAAATTTCTAAATTCTGTGCTGTGCGGAACTTACTTCCTTGTTAGCATTTTTACACATCGCGCATTGATTCCAGTGTCGTGATCTGTACGTTTATTTCCGCAACTGTTGTTTTAATCTTACCGCATCACATATCGTGATTTACTTATCAAACCCGCAACCACTCTTAGTGATAAAACCCGAATTAGAAGATCCAAGAAATCCAGAGCAACAGACACCTTAAGGTAAGGATCTTTAAAGGCTAGTTTTTCGACCTTTCCACATTTACTTTTAATCACAAACAAAAAGTCCACTTTAAATCTCTCACTGAATTGTCCAAATCCACCTTGTGCTTAAATAAAAATATAAGTAACAATTTTAATAAAGAAAAAAGAAAAAGTTTTTTTTTCTTAATAGAACAACCATTGGTCCTTCGAGCCGGATCTGAACCAGCGACCTCCGGCTCGAAGAACCAGAAGATACTCGTGAGACCATCTAGACCATAAGGTTTGTTGAAAGCGGGTTAATACCTGCCAACGAGATAACCGATTATTAGGAATATTTTTCAAACTTGGTTCAGGGGGCGCTGTTAGAGGTTCCAACAGCAGAAAATTACCGGGAGTAAGAACGGTTAAATCATTCGGGTCCAGACTCACAGTAGTTAATGGTCGAGAGTTCATTAAAACTCCAACTTAAGTAAAGACAGTATAAAGCTCTTCATAGGTCAGGATATGATCTCTGATGACTCGAACTAAATGAGTTTTAATTGATTTAATATTAGCCTCCCACAAACCTCCAAAATGAGGTGAAGAGGGTGGATTGAAATTCCAACTAATCTGGTAATTAGCGGCTGCATCACGAGCAAATGAATCGAAAATTTTAAGAGCTTTTACAAAGTTAGTGCCGCAATCACTATAAATATGTTCACATCGGCCTCACCGACTAGTAAAGCGTTTAAACGCTGCGACAAAAGCTTCAGCAGTTAAGTCGGAGACTAGTTCTAAATGAACGGCTTTAACAGGCATACAAATGAATAAACATAAATAAGCTTTAAGTGTTTTAGAGCCTCGAGTGCGTGACATCGTGATAGTGAACGAACCAGCATAATCAATCCCTACATGAAGAAAGGGTCTAAGTTGACTAATGCGGGGAAGCGGTAAATTACCCATTTGGGTTGAAGTAGATGTTGGATTGGTTTTCCAACAAGTAATGCATTGCTATAATATTTTTTCGGATCGTTCGTTTAGCAAATAAAATCCAAAACCTTTGAAGCACTAAAAAATGAACCGTTTGGACTCCAGCATGGAAATATTGAAAATGAATAGATTTAATCAGTAATTCTGTTAAACTAGATTTAAAATGCAGGAGGGCAGGAAACTGTTCGCAAACTCAATAGGTGCGTGACCTAGCCGACCGCCAACTCGAAGAATATTGTCATTATCCAGAAAAGGTGATAGTTTCAAGAAGTTTTTAGATAATTTTTGACCTGTTTGAAGAGAATAAATCTCATTGGCAAAAGAAAGTTTCTTACTGCGTTTAACACAACAAAGGCTAGAGCAGTCAAGCTCATTAGAAGAAAGGCGCTTTTGTGATGAATTTTTGCAATTATAATAAAATCGACGAATATAGGCCAAAATGCGTACCGATTTAGAAAAAGACGAAATTTGATCAAGAAGATTGTCAAGGAAATTTGACTCTACGACTGTAGCGAAAGTTGTGACTGCGTTTCTCAAAAAAGGCATCAGCAGAAGGCAATGTATTTCACAGACTTAAGTACGTTTTTGACTTGTACGGCAGTATAGTGACGCTGACTTATAGAATATTAAATTTAAATGAGCATTTCTTTTAAAAGCAAGATTATCGATGCAACCTTTTATATCCATCATAGTATGCTACTTACTATATCTTATACTTGCTATACCTTATATGACCTGATTGTAATACTTCCAAGTTAAGTATAAGTTACTTTACCTTTAGAAGTCGAGGTTGCTAGTCCCAAAGACTCGTTGAATTAAATACTAGAAAATTTACTTACTGCTTACTTAGTATACTAAGGTTAAATAAATCGATGGTTACATGATTTTCCGTATAGTTTCGTCTTAAACTATCTATCATGCTGCTTCACGTACCTAAAATAGAAAAAAGAAGTATTAGGATTAATGAAAATTTACATTTTCTCAATATAAACCAAAATATTATCATTAAATAGGATCAAAATGTAAAGGTTACACAAGGTTGTCGTTCTCTACACAATAAAATGCAAAACATCTTTAAACCAATGTATTATGCATTTTGACTATTGTAATAGCCATCATTAGATACTAAAAAACGAGAAACTTCTAATCTCAATAAGTACTAAAAACCTACCAGAACTATACAGGGTGTTCATTTGAAAACTTCCCACCACGGATTTATCGAAAACCACTGTTTAAAAAAAACGCCGAAATACAAAAGGTTTGTCAAGGGGGACAACTTTCTAACCTAAAATTACTTCACCTCCTTTCACCCATTGCCCCCCAGGGTCATCCCCTTAAAAATTTAAAATGGCAAAGGGTATCGAGTAATAGCTTGTTTAAAAGGTCTTTCAAAGTCTTTTATTTTGACGTTTGATTTTTTTAAATTCAGTCGATTCATTTTCGAGAAAGTTAGAAAAATCTTTGTTTATCTTAATTTGTTCAGATAGAAAACAAAAGCATGAAAATCTCAGTTTTTATTTCAATAAGTGTTCAAAATGTTGCCCGTTTTTGGCCAAATAATGATCTAGGCGATGTTCAAATTCCTACGTTTTCAAAAACATGTTGTGGGATATCATGGCAGCCATCGATGATGCGTTGACGAAGTTCATCCAAACTTTCAGGTTGGGGAGTAAACACAATAGATTTCAAATGACCTCATAGAAAAAAGTCTAACGGCGTTATATCAGGAGATCTAGCAGGCCATTCTATAGGCCTCCTTTGCCCTATTCATTTATCTGGAAACTCGTCGTCTAGCCATTGCCGAACGGGAAGAACATAGTGAGGAGGGTCTTGCTCGAAATATATTTCAGCCTCATCAAGTATAGGGTTTCCATCATCATCGATTTGGTTTTCAATGGATTCAGTGATAAGCGGGTTGATGGTATTTTCTAACATATCCAAATAAATGTCTCCATTTAAATTTCCGTTAATAAATAATGGCTCAATCACTTTATTTCCTAATATGTGTGCCCATACATTAATTTTTTGAGGATACTGGGTATGCCCTTCTACAACTGCATGAGGATTTTCATTGCTCCAATATCTACAGCTATGCTTATTAACAAATCCATTTAGATAAAATGTGCATTCATCGCTGAAGGAGATATTACATGAATAGTATTATCATTAATCGCTTTAGTAATTTTTTTCACAAAACTCAACTCGCCTATCGAAATCGTCTTCGGTTAACTCTTGCAATATTTTCATTTTGAATGGATGAAATTTATGAAGTTTGGTAACTGTGTGAACAGAGCCTAATGAAATACCAGTGGCAGCAACAATTTTGCGTAATGAACTATTAGGATTTATTCCAAAATGACCCAAAACTTCAACTTAAGCGGCGACAAAAATAATAAAATATTACAAACAACTAGCGGCATCTATGTTAAGTACTTACAAAAAGTTCATTGACGCAAATAAATTTAGGAAATTTAATGGGATTTAAAGTCCAATTTCAACCCCTTCTAACAGACACGAAGGACTTCTTGTATTGGGTCCTGGATCAAAGTTACGACCTGACTCCAGCATATGGTTTGCGAAAGGAGAGTTGGTGTTTGTTATAAAAGTATTTTTATTTCTGTTAATGAGTCTGAGTCTGTGTTCATTTACTCTGACCTCAATTTTCCTTCTGCTTTGACCCACGTAGCAAAAATCCAGAATATAACTGGATGAGAACAATCAAGTCGTTAAACACTAAATTAATTTATTGCTAACTTTGTCTTTGGTGTTTACTAAGTGTTTCGCTAAGCAGTCCTCTGTTCTAAAATATATCTTAGGTTTAACTTTGATTCGTTAGAGCGAAAACAGTTAGTAACACTAAATGAGATATTCCCAAAATTAACTAAAGAGCTGTATGTTTTAGAGGTTTCCACAGCTTCCATCGAAAGCAGTGATTTTTTCAGTCTTTTACGTAGATGGTTGTTCTATAACATTTTGAGTGCGTGAGGAGGGTAACCATTATTATAAGTCACTTGTAAAGTGATAAAGTATGCTTTCTTGAACTTTTCATAGCATAGTGGGATATTAAATAATCTGTAAAAGGGTGAATTAAAGGCTTCAAATTTTTAGCTAAAGGATTGGTTGGATATGAAAGGTATGACTGTGTCCGTTGCGGAAGGCTTACGGTAAATTTCAAATTCAAAATAGCTATTATTGTTTATAATTAGAAGGTCTAAAAATGGCAAAGAAGAATCCTTTTTCATTTCGTAGGTAAACTGGATATTAGGATGAATTGAATTAATGAATTTCAGGAAGTCCTCCAGTCCTTTTTTGGTTCCATTGTATATTGTAAAAATATCATTGACGCGACGTACCGAAACCATCTTCTAATAGGTTCATGTTCACTAATTTTTTGTTACATTTTGTAAATAAATATCATACCAAGAAATGAAGAAAGATTGGACCCGATCTTTGTTCAGAAAAACGACCGTCAAACTAGAAGAAATTTTAAAGGAGACAAATAACAAATGAGTATAATTCTAATATCAAGTGAGAAGGTAGTTTGGTCACATTAAAAAGCAATTCTCTGATTATAACAATACTTCAATATCATCGGGAGGTATACTAGAAAAAAGTATAAATTAAATCTTATTGCTTGTAATATTTTATTATTCTTGTCAGTGTTCTCAAATCATTATCAATGTTTATCTGAATTTCAAGATTCTCGTGGTGTGTTCTATATAGTTCTGGTAGGTTCTTAGTACTTATTAAGATTATAAGTTTATTATTTCTATGTTTTTTAGTATCTGATGATGGCTATTTCGATAGCCAAAATGCATAATACATTGATTTAAAGATATTTTGCATTTTATTGTGAGGAGAACGACAACCTTGCGTGAAGTTTAAGACATTTTGTAATTACAATTGAGCTTGTGAGTTGATTCATAAGATATCAACATTTATTTATATAATATTAAATTATAAATTGTTTCATCAAGAAGGATTACTAGCGCGAGAAATCAGACCAATTTGCTTACATGCTATACTAACAATTAAAACTAAAAAACAAAAGAGAATCAAAAGACATCCTTATTTTAAGTACCATTGACCAATTTAAGATTATGGTTATAAATATCATATATAAATCTCAACAAAATATTAGTTCTATAAAAAGATTTGATAAACCACTTAGTAGGCCACCGTAGGCTTAGGCCTTATTGATAGATGATTCAAATACCACTGAAGCTAATGAAAACCATTAATAGATTTAATTTTTCTAAAAAGTTTAATCGTCATCTGCAAATAGAAGATGTTTAAAATAAATCATAAAGTTGATGTCATCGATAAATAGTTCAATAGTTCAATAGTTCAATAGTTCTTTTTATTGTTGACATGGTCGAATTCTTTAGGTTGTTAGTGCACGTGCTGTGGATTTAAAATATTTCAATATTTTAAGGATTAGTAAAAGTTGACTTAACTAAGCAAAAACTAAGTTGGTTACCACTTTGAGGCTTATACTAGGCAATTGGTTAGAGACAAGTTTATTAGCTGTACTACAGTGCTTTCATTTAAAAACAAACCACTATCAATAACTTCTTAAAAAAAAAACAACGTAAATATAGATGGACAGGGAGACTTATTTCCGTCAATCACCTCCAGCTAACCTCACTTTGATTATGTCAAATGGGAACTCCCGAACTCCCATCGTGTGACACATCATAAGCAGCATTAAAATGTCTATTCAACAGTGCCAAAAAAAAATTAAATCGGTGACGTACCAGCGAATAGTGTCCAAAATTTTCGGGTATAATGATAGGAGCAGATTTAAGTTATATAAGGGTGGTTCATTTTGAAATGAAAGCATTGTATAATAAATAAAATTATTTTATTTTCGCAGTAGTTTACAAAAATCTAATAAATCGTCTATTAAAAATATTGCACAGCAAAGTATTTTTCCTGTTTTCTTAATACTAACTACCGCAAATCTTTTTTAAAAATTCAATAATATTTAGCAAATATTTGTATAAATAGCAAACCGAAAAATTATATTTTTTTATTAGAACTGAGCCACAACCAACAGCCTGCCAAGCCATGATAGAAAACAGGTGCAGTTGGACTAGAGGAAAAGTCCTAGGAGGATCGAGTGTCCTTAACACCATGTTATACATAAGAGGAAATAAAAGAGATTATGACAGGTTAAAATTACTGTCATTAATATACTTGCTTTAAATAGCTAAAAAGAAATGATTTTAGGTGGGCCCACTTTGGAAATGAAGGCTGGTCCTATGAAGAAATCCTTCCATATTTCAAGAAAAGTGAAGATCAGAGGAATCCTTACTTGGCACGGGATAAAAGATATCATGCCACAGGTATAGAACAATCAATAAATACAATTTAAATTTTATAAAATAATCTTTTTATATTAGGTGGCTATCAAACTGTCCAAGATAATCCATATAACACACCACTAGGCATTGCGTTCCTTGAAGCTGGACAAGAAATGGGATATGACGTAAGAGATATAAATGGCGAAAAACAGACTGGATTTGCCTTATATCAATTTACTATGAGACGAGCATCTAGGTAAGGAAAGCATCAGCAAATTTTCTACACATTATTTTTTAGATATAATTTATGTTTGTGCTTTTAGATGTAGTACAGCCAAGGCCTTTTTGAGGCCAATAAGACAAAGACCAAATTTTCACCTCTCACTATGGAGCCATGTCACTAAAATACTGATAGATCCTAAAACCAGAAGAGCTTATGGAGTAGAGTTTATCAAAAATGGAGAAAAACGTGTAAGTAGGTCAACACGTGTTAACCTATTTGACATAACTATTGGATTCATTAATGATTTTATTAGTTCTTTCTCAATTAAGAATCTATTAAATAATGAAGTCTTAGTTAAATTATTGAAGGTCAGGTCAACAGTGGTTCGAGTTTTGAAATCGTCGATTCAGAAAAATGTGGTACATAAAGAAGATTTCTTTTTGATGCTATTAATTTGCATTACTTTCAAGGTTATTTAATATGATTTCAACTAAAATGTTAATAGTTGAATTTATTTATTTATACATATACGTTTCCTAATATAATAAGTCATATTAATTATGTAATTCCTACTAGACTGTTTATGCCAAAAAAGAAGTAATTCTGTCTGGAGGAGCAATCAATAGCCCCCAACTCCTAATGCTTAGTGGGGTAGGTCCTGCACAACACCTTCAAGGGCATGGCATTCCAGTTATACATGACTCCCCTGGCGTAGGACAAAATTTACAAGATCACATTGCTGTTCCTATCACGTTTTTGATTGATCATCCAATATCACTTGTGAGTTAAATAACTAATATATGCTGCAAGTTGTATAACTAAATTTTACATAATTTTTAGGTAATTAATAGATTGGTCAACCTTAACACTGCATTAAGATATGCTTTAAAAGAAGATGGACCACTGACTTCATCAATTGGGTTAGAAGCGGTTGGTTTTATTCCAACGAAATATGCCAATAGGTCCGACGATTGGCCTGATATGGAGTTTATGATTTTAAGTACTACTACTGCCGCTGATGGAGGTAAACTTCACTTTCTTGTTTAAATTTAATTTGTAAATTTCATAAATACATCGTCTCCATTTAGTTGCACATTTCTCTTTAGTGAATGATGTTTTTATATATGACGTATTGTTTCTCTGAGTAGTGGTACAGCAGATTGTCGAGCAGTTTTATCCGTTTTGGTAATTTTCTGTAGCTTAACTATGTTCTGAGGCCTGTAAAAGCTTTGAAGAGTTTCAGTCTTATTGGTGGATATTTTTAAAAAGTGCATTGACGATATACATGTTAGTAATATTATTTCCATATAATAATTATAATAATAATTTGTATTTGCATCAGTAAAAAATATTACATCAGAGTATCCATACATATAGTTTTTCTTAACAAATACTTTACCTACTGAAATGCAAAAAGGAGCGGGAAAGCAATAAAAATTGTTCGAGTCCAAAATATAAAATATCGCAAAATATTGCATATAGCTGCCGCAAAAGGATTAATCTAGTATAGATGACATGTATTATCTAGAGTAACTAACACTAACAGTGTTTTAAGTTATTTCAAATTGAAACATTAGGTAGACAATGAAAATGTAAAACAAACAACAAAAAGTTCAAATTGACACTACAACTATAACATCTGGCGTCAACCCATAATACTGAACCGCCTATCCGATAATTAAAGGTTATGATTCAAAAGATACAGTTTTTCTTTTCTTCTTTTTATAGACATTTTTCTTTTAAAATCTGAATTTTTTGTCAATGCTTTTAGATAGCCGGGAATACCGTTGTACAAGCAATAGACATTGTATGAAAAGCTGCGTTCGAACATAGATGTTTTATACCGAGGAGGAATTTATCCTATTAATCCTCCATATCTTAGCTTTAGATTATGTAGGTCCATTCTAAATTGGATTCTGTTTGTTAAATATGGAGCAGTTTTAGTCTTTATATTTTTATGAGAAAACCTTAAAAAAATGCAACTCTCTACGTTTCTTCATATCGAACCATTTTGCATCCAACAGTTTGTGCGAGACAGGTTGGTGTTTTTTTATTCCGTAAATAAATCTTTTTTTATGTCATATATACTTTTAATTCCATAATACTTATTGACTAGCCTCACCGTTTTGGATCAGACACGGGCCCATATACTATATTACAGTAATTAAAGGAGCTAAGAACCAAAATGTCTGTTAACTAAATTTTTTGCTTCACTGTTGGTTTTAATGAAAAATAACCCCTCTTAATGGAAAGATCAACGTGCTCCCTAAATCTTGGTTCTGTATCGAACATAAAACCCAAATTCTTAGAAACAGGTACAACATTACCATAAATTGTTACATTTATCCTATTGTTAAGCTCCGACTTCTTTTTACCAAAATACACGCACTGCTGATTTTTTAGGATTTACACTTAAATTATGTTTTTTAGAAATCTATACTAAGCGCTCCAGATCATCTTCAATGGTTTGTTTTGCATGAATCTTAAGAAAAAAATTAATATCTAGTTTGAGTGTCATCGGCGTATTGATCTTATTTACGCCTGTAGGGCTTTAGTGTTCTTACCCGTATAAATCGATAACAGAATGGGAGATAAAATGGAAACTTGCGGAGCCCCACTCTTAATTATAGAGTATTCGGTATGTCCCAATAATGTGGCAACAAACTGAAATCTTCTATGTAAATAATTTTCCATCATAGGTTCTTGGATAATTGTTTGGAGAATCCTATGTATGAAAGAATGGCTAGTAAAAGCTTATGGTTGATGGTATCGAAAGCCTTAGAGTAATCTGGAAGGACTAAGGCAGTAGTTTTTCCAGAATCATTCTTTCTCAATATGTCATCCATGACATTGAGAAGGGCAGAGACGTAGCTATACCCCAGTCTGAATCCTGATTAATATTCTGGTAAAATTTGATAAACTTCTAAGTGTTACCCTATTTGCGTATTCATTATTTTCATTATATTCATTTGGCGACTTTATTTTTGCAAAGGTTGTACTTTTGTTATTTCCCAGTATGTAGGGAAAACGCCTTCTAGCAAACATGTATTTATATTGTTTATGATGTATGGTAGTATTTTTGGGCAACCCATTATTAGTATCTGGTAATTAATCAAATCCGCGCCAAATGCCAAAGATTTTAATTAATACAATTGATTTTTAACCTCATCAACATGAATGGTATGAAAGAAACAAAGTTTTTTTAAAGTCGTTTTTTTATTTTGTTGATCTTCATGTGTTATTGTTGCAGAACCTAAATATTGCATGAAGAAGCAGTTAATATCTGTAGGATTAATTAGTTTGTCTGGGATTAAATTAGACTTTTTAGAATTATTTATTATATCTTTAAAAATTGCAGGCTTAGGTAAGAGTTGGGTTAAAGTCGCTGTATATTTAGCTTACTGTTATCTTATACTTATCCATGCGTTAACTTAGTTATCATAGAAATTACTAGCTATCATAAAAATTATTATCGATCACTTGATTTATATGTCTACGGTTTCAGACTGTACCCATATTGTCTTTCGCGAAAATACAGCATATATTTTGCCAATATCATGCCTTTTTCTTTTTAGTATCAACAGAAACCTATTCATCATCATATGCCACAACATGGAATTTTAGACCACAATTCATCCTTGTTATAATACTTACGAGTATGTGTATAGAGAAAATAAAATCTGATTCTATGAAAATATGACTCTATTATATTCTTGTGGCTTAAAAATAACCACCATTTAATCAAGAAAGAAAACTTTTTCTTCTCGTTTTCACCATTGTATGTATGTATTGTATGCGCGATCTTGGCTACAGATTCTCAATTTTATTCGATATACATATGTTAATATTTATATACAGTGACCGCCAAGTTCCGCATAAATTCGATTAAAATTAGAGACATGATTTTTTGAGAAAACGCTCGGACCCGTCGATTTTTATTTTAAGTTGCGCATTATTTCACATAAATACTTGTATACAGGGTGGAACAAAAAAAAAGATATGACGTCATCGGTCATTTTTTTTTAAAGAATGCTATATTTTTTATTGCATTTATGAAATATAGGCGAAATTCCAAGCAAGTTTCGTATAACACACCTTAACTCAAAACTCAACTTATTACTATTTAAATAACAAGAAAACAAATAAGTACGTCTATTTACAAATTAAGGTAAAATCGAGATTAAACAAAATATTATTAACACTGCCAATTGTTTCTATTTCCATGGTTGCACTTGTAAAAAATCTCCATTTTCGAATGTCACTATCAGTTCGAAAATTAATAGTTTTAATCAAAATAAATTATGGCTAATTTAACGGCAAATTTGTCGGTACTGGTCAGTGCCAAATCCACACTGGGCAACTGAGGCTCATACACAGTACCGTAAATCTATTAATGTTTGGGCTGGTATCGTGGAAAATAAAGTAATAGGGCCATATTTTTTCGAAGAAAACTTAACAGGACAACGATATTTGAATTTTCTTCAAGAAGATCTTATTCCTGCTTTGGCTGCCCTATACTCAGACGAACAAGACCCTGCTGTCCCGACAGATAATTTGTGGTTTCAGCAAGACGGCGCACCGCGATTTCTTTCGAGATGTCTGTAATTACTTGGATACAGTGTTTCCAGGAAGATGGATAGGACGAAGAGGGCCAATAGAGTGGCCGGCCAGGTCACACAGCGGGGTACCTAAAAAGTAAAGTTTATATTGAGAAGCCAAACAACGTAGAAGATTTGAAAAATTGAATTAGATATGAAATTAGATGTATATCACCTGAAATAATTGATAGTGTTTTACATGAGCTTGTAAACCGTCTTGCTTTCAGCCAAGAAGAAGAACTAAGAAGTAAATGGGGATTAGTTTGAACACTTGATACATTAATAAGAGTTTTCACAGTTTATAACATTTTATCCTCCATTTTATTTTAATTTGTATGTAGACGTACTTACTTGCTTTCTTGTTGGTTAAATGTAAATATTTCTGAAACAGTTGAGTTTTCAGATAAGGTGTTTTATACGAAACTTGTTTGGAATTTCGCCTATATTCCATAAATGCAATAAAAAATATAGCATTCCATTTAAAAAAATGACCGGTGGCGTCATATCTTTTTTTTTGTACCACCCTGTATACAAAAATTTATGTGAAATAATGCATAACTTAAAATAAAAATTGGCGGGTCCGAGCGTTTTCTCAAAAATCATGTCTCTAATTTTTATCGAATTTATGCGGAACTTTAGGCGGTCACTGTATAGTACGACCCTGTGAGAAAAACTTGCATATTTTTCAAATACAAATTTCAGTGTCTATATTATAAATTACTTATACTTTTAAATATAAGCTTCTTTTACTGTCCTTTAACACCATATGATTGTCTACTGCATTATTTATCCAATTCTATTACTAACCTAGTTCAAGTTACTTGAGATAGTCTTTACTAACTGTAATACTGATAGTTTCATGACCACCAATAAACATTAAAGTTCTCGGACTAAATAAAAAGGTGTAAATAGATGAGTTAAAAGATATTTAATTAAAATGTAAAGTTACGCTTTTTTACCCTTTACTACTAGCTTATACGTTTCTGGAGCTATGCATCCTTCTTCATCTTCTTGTCTGACATAAGAAATATCATTTGTCATACATGATCTTTAATTAATTCTGTAAGACAAATGATATAATAGTGGAAATATAAAAAGCATAACTCCTATGCAATTTTACTAAAGAAAATTTTTACAAAATCATACAAAAATATTTAATTCTTTATTGTTCTAGGTACTCAAGTAAAAAAAGCTCACGGCCTTACTGACGAGTTCTACAAGGAAGTCTTCTCAGAGATCAACTATAGAGATACATTCGGCATATTCCCAATGATGTTACGCCCCAAATCACGTGGGGAAATAAAGTTACGTTCCAAAAACCCCCTAGACTCTCCCCTTTTATATCACAACTACCTGACCCATCCCCATGACGTCAACGTACTACGAGAAGGGGTGAAATCTGCCATAGCATATGGAAACACCGAGGCACTGAAGAGGTTCGGTTCAAGATTTCATGAGAAACAAAACAGAGTACCTAAGTGCAAACATTTACCACCATACACTGACGAATATTGGAATTGTTTTATCAGGCAATATACCTTAAGCATTTACCATTATTCTTGTACGGCTAAAATGGGTCCCCAAGATGATCCCTATGCCGTTGTTGACCCTCAATTAAGGGTGTATGGAGTATCGGGCTTAAGGGTTATAGATGCTTCAATAATGCCCACCATACCAAACGGCAACATTAATGCTCCTACTATAATGATAGGAGAAAAAGGAGCCGATTTGGTTAAGAGTTATTGGTTTGCAGTTGGTAGGAGAAAACGAAGAGAGCTGTTAAAAGAAAATGAGCTTAATCACGATCCCGTGGTTAGATTTAATGCTAAGTTAAGAGATGATGGGAATATTACGAGAGTAATATTTTAGATTAAAAGTTTTAGTATTCTTAATTACCACAAGTTAATCTAATTTAATGAATATTATATAAGATGTAAATAGTCATATTAGAAAAATAGATGAAAATTGCCATTATTTTATTATAAATAGATAGGTCGTAGATCGAGAATATTATTTTATTAAGTTGTTTTTAAGTAAATTACATTTAATTATTTTTTTAGTATTTGTTTGGAGGTAAATGCTCAACACCTAACTTGCTCATTGAATTGTACATAGTAGCTTCTAGGCCATTTTTGTATTTTTTTAATAAAAAAATGATTTAATATAAACAAAAAAGTAAAATCTTAGTTTAAAATATTTTTATTTAAAATAGATATTGATTGAACACTTAAGATTCTAAAAAGCATGCAAAGGCACGATTACTGTAAAGTTAGAAAAGTATGACGAAATGAGAACATCTGTATATTTTAACATTTTGCCAAAGAATTGATCTGAATTAAAATAACTATTTTAATTAGAAATTGATAAGTCGATTAGCTGTGAAAAAAGTAGATAGAATTCTCTACTGTCCCTCTGGTAGTGGACTAAATAAAAATGCATGTTAGAGAAATTGCGCAGAAAAAGAAAATAGTCTGGTAAATAATCACTTATACGAACTAAGAATCGAGGTGAGAAGGCTATTCATTAAAGCCAAGCAAAGCGAAGACTAGAACATAATATGTATATAAATTTTAATTAACCGAAAATACATAATAAAACTATTTGTTAATACAATCTGATTAACTAAAATAAATAGATTGGTAAAAAAAATCATGAGTACTTATGCGAGGATCATAAAGACACCAGCATGTACTAGTTCACATAAAATCTTTGGCAAATAAGCTCTATCAAACGAACTCGGCCATCTAAAAAAAATCGATGGAACTTTCTCAAAATCTACAGCAGATAGCCTGGCAGAACTTGTAAGTGCTCACCTTCTCAACTCGACCGCAACTACCAAACAGAATAAACCAACAAAGTCTTCTCTAAGATAAAAAAAAGTCAATAACATCGGATTGGAAGTTAGTCATTAAAATAATTAACTATAAGACTACCAAATAGGCGCTAAACGAATTTCAATCTTATAAATCACCAGACCCAGATGGGATCTAATAATGCTCTAAGGCGAAGAAACCCTACTGCCACACCGATGTAAAATCTTTAGAGGATGCATAGCATAGAGCTATATCAATACAAGATGGTAGAACGCCTCTGTAGTGTCCAAGAGCAAAGTTATACAAACTTATCAGTTTAACATTACTAATGAAAAATCTATCTTGATCACAAACACATAGTAATGACAATAATCCTAGACGTAGAAGAAATGTTTAATAATGTCCCAGCTACGTGACTCCTCAATGTACTTACTGAAGGAGAATTCCATCCACTCGGTCCATTTGGATTTAGGTTATAGCCTAAGACAAAGGATAATCAGTTCAACCTGAGGAAACTGAGTACTAGCACGAGTGGCCGTAAAATGTCTTTTAAGGGGTATTTTATCGGCCATTATACATTTCTCGTAGATGATTTACTAATAAGAATACGAATAAACGAATGCTTGGGCTTCGAAGACGTATTGGTCATAGTAGTCAGAGATAAAGAATGAACTATGTTTTAGACAGAATACAGGATCCACTAAATCTAAGTGACAAGTGGTGCAAGGATGATGGCTTATTAATAAACCCGCTTACAACAAGAAAGAAAAGAGCCCTGGAAGGACTAAAGGAACCAAAGCTAAATGAAACGTAAAGAATGATCTGCGGGAGCCACTTATCAACAAGGCCATAATCAAGGCAAAAACTGCTCTAGGCAGATGCAGAAGAATATGTGGCAAAAATTGGGGTTTGCGCCCAAAAATAAAGCTATAGCTCTACAAAATGATAATAAGACCGATATTTTCATATGGCTCAATTGCCTGGGAAAGGAAGATTACACAAAACACAACAACCAGGAAATTATAGGAGGTTTAATTATTTTCGAATTTGCTGCTATGCGGATCAGAATTTCTTCGTTAACTTTAGGGCATCATTCCGATTGGGACAAAAATTACCTGATTTTATCAATCTGTCGTAAAGGTTATTAAATTTAAGATTAATGATAATTAATGAAGGATGCAGTGAAAAAATTTAAACCCAAATCACACCAAAATGGTGACTTTGAGCGACTTCAGTATAATTGAAGTTCTTCTAGGTCGAATACCTTTTCTAATGTAAAAAGAATTCAGTACCTGAAAAATACGGAGGCATAAAATAGTTGTGATGTGATACCTATATTCTTCATTAAAAATAACAAAAAATCGATTATTCACCCTGACACAAGCCGAAATACTAAATGTTGAGGAATTTATTCAAGATATCATAAAAAAACAAAAATAAATGTTATACTTTACCACCCGAAATCTTAGTTAGCATCTTAGAACATTGAAAGGCTAGAATTAGTAAACAACAATTTTGTTTGAGTTCAACATGTGCACAGGGACAAGAGGGATGTTTTGTTTACAAACATATTCATCGATTCTCTGTAGTCAAGTTTACACGCATTTTGAAAAGAGGAAATTTTCAACTATATCAACACGATATAAAAACATTACATAATGGGGAAGGCTTTATCTCCAAGAAAAATGCATGTAGGTCACTTAGGTAAATGTATTATGCATTTTGGCTGTGTAAACAGCCATCATCAGATACAGAACATTACAAAAAACATATACGTTCACCAAATAAAACAAAAATTACTCGTTATCGGGAATAAAAACAACAATCAAATTATTGTTTTTATTTTTATATTTTCTTCAATCATTTTTTAATTTTTAGTAAAAGAAGAGATAAAAGCAACAGATTTTTTAATCATCGCTACATCTCTGTAGCCAAAATCCTTTCATTGTGTACCTAATAATGTAATAATTATTAAAAATGATCCATAATAAAGTTTTCTTTTTACCCTTCTATAACGATCCATATTATATTTTTCTTAAAAAGTACCAACAAAAATTCTTTATAAATATTTAAAATAAGAAGAAATATACCTATTTAATATATAAAAAAGACAACAAACAAAAAAGGTAGACAAAATGTCATGTCATACTTGTGAAAGCCCGATATCGTATAAAAAGCTAAATATATATATATATATATAAAATCTTAATATATATAAAAGTTCATCCGATGATCCGATGACGGAAGATTTATTAAAATGTTCGTATGTCGTGAAAGTTGTCTAACCAATCATAATGTCCTTTAGGAGAATATGATTTTTCCACGTGTCATAGCTGACACCCTGTGAACCGATATGAACCACAATGAATAATGATTATTTTTATTCCTCGACATTTTGTCTGGATCAAAGATAATTTTGTCAATTTGCAAAGATTTAACAATCAATTAACTGATAAATATCGCATTATACAAGCTGATCAAAAAAGCGAATTTTAAATAAACTATATTCGGAGTGTTAATAGAGAGCAATGAGAGTCTTGATCCAAAAAGTGCGGGGACAGTTGTCCAACTATTTTTGTGAAGTAAGATGAGTGGCCTTAACCCTTAACTATACTGTTCAGTCACTGTGCTTCATATGGAATATCTCATTTAAAATTATGAAAGAAATATTATCGACCTAGAATACAGGTATTACATACCTAGAATTATATGATTACGGTGATATAACATAACAGTGTCTGTGAGTGGTAATCTACCTAAAAGAATTCTTGAGTTGTATCTAATTGAATGCTTACAATGAATGCTATGAGGACCCTCCCAGAAATAGAATATTTTCATTGAAGATATCCTCTTGAGTTTGTCCCAAGATGTCTGTCAAGTGCTATGTAGAGAGGAACACAATTGTTTAATTGAGTCACTGGAGAGTACTAATGGTGTGTATTTATGAATCTGTTATCTTTGTCGAAGGAGCACAGTTATTATAGCTCTGAATCAATTAACTAAATATATAAAACAAACTTGTATAATACAAAATATGGTTATTTATTAGATCCAAAGATAGGAAAATCGAACAGTTGTTCAGTAGGGCAGGTATAAACTACGGATTGTCCTTGGTGTCTTTATGTATACGTAATTTAACCCGATTTGTACTCACTTTTGCTTAATAGCAGGAACTTTACTAAAAATACTGGTACTTAGTATTACTTGGTACTAGAGACATTTATATTCATAAAGGTAGGTTTTAACTATTGGTTCAGAGTATAAGGGCATTTACGGACCTCACTAGGTTACTAAGAGTGTAAAGATATAGTCCCGTTTTTGCGTTATTAGGGATTTTGGACTTAAACTTGGTGACGGAATGTGGAGAAAAAGAAAGAGAGAAACCCGTTTTGGTTATTAGGGGTAATAGGAAAAACTCTGTGAGCAACTTCTTACTGCAACTGAGACTACGACTCGCACGTCGACTTACATACTATCTCCGATAATGACTTAACTCCACCGTGTATTGCAACTCTTGGACCAGTAATTGGTCATCAAGAATCTGGAAAGAGACCTTTACTGGGGTTTAAAGAGTAAATGGAATAGGGGTAATGTGTGAGCTTCTCTCTTCGACCGGACTACGACTCCCGAGTTGACTAACACACTACATCTTGACTGTAACAGAAACTGATATAGACTGTGACAACTAAACTTTGACAGTTCAACTTTTTACCTAGCATTGTTTTATTTCGTGGGTACAAAAGTGCTCATTAATTGCATATTTCATCAAAAAGGGATGTGAAAAAGGGCCAAAGATCTAAGAACCTGACAGTCTCGTGGGATTTTATGGGTTATACTTATGATATTAATGTTTAAGACTTTTGAAAATTATTGTTTTATGACTTGTGGGAACCTTATAGGGATCAATGCTGTCCTTAACATTTGATGACGGAAAAGAGTGTCGTTGGGTTATTTCAACATTATGTATTACTATGTAGACGACATTACGTGCACTATGCAAACATTTTTACGTGGATGTCATAATATTCAGTATGGTTATAAAAGTAAGAAACGCGTCTTCGTACAAAGTTGTAGTCAAGTCAAATATCCTTTATTCTTAAAAATAAGTGTATGAACAAAGCTTTACTTAATAAAAATAAAAATTTAAGAACTTCGATATCGATACAACAAGAGACTAAGAATAACAATATAGCCAAACTAAAAAAAAAAAAAATTAAAAAAAAAACAACTAATTAGTATCTTCATAAGATTATTTATATTGAGTAAAAATAAAAAAAAGGTGCTAAAACTAAGCCCTGATAGACAAACACTCTAATTTACAGACTGCTTGTCTAGTATTTTAATCCACAATCGACATTTTAAGAAAATCCACCCAAGATAAGGCAACATTTTTGATGCCATAGCAATACAATTTTGTAATAGAATTTCATGACTGACACTATCATAAGCTTTTGAGAGATTACAAAATACTAGAACCGATGACTTTCATTGATCAGATATAGAAAGAATTGATAAGAAAATATAATTTCTGGACAAAATTATATTATTCACTGTGTTACCATACAACTAATGATAGTTACTTTTTCTTAAAGACCAAATTGACTTGGGTTTGTTGTTGTGTTATTCGCTATCATGAAAGATAGCTTTTGATACCGTTTTATATTATATTACTCTAGAGTTTATTTAACTTTATTTAAAAAGTGTGCAATAAAATAATTATAATTTAGACACAGTATGTTAGGGTTGAACAAAATTAAAATGAAAAAAATTAAATGTAGTTCAAATCCCATAAAGCACTATCATTGGACAACTTTTTTTTCATTAACAATCGGTGACTTTTAAATTAAATTATTAGCAAACGCCATTAAGTAAGTTGAACTCGTCTGCAGACGATACTGTCACCTGAAGTGTTTTAATCTAACAACTGTTCCAAAATTTGCAAGAGTATATCAATGCTTGGGATAAGGATAAAAATACATGTACAGGGTGTCCCATTTTGGGTACTTTTGCGGAATATCTTCGTTATTTTTAGAGATAGAGAGTTACGGTTTTCGCGACACTGTGCTACTTTTTCGTAAAACTAAAGATGCTGTTAACAAAATTTTCATAGCCCTTTAATTAAGATACAGGGCATTTTTGAAATTTTTGCATTTTGGGAGCCCCGTCGAATCTCCGTTGTTTTTACAGTTTTTGTAAAAGTAAAAACTCATTCTTATAGATTTTTTTCAATAGAATCTAGTGGTAGATATTTTTTTTTTTGATTAATAGTTTTTCAGTTATAACCCAAACTTATGTTTTTTTAATGGAGATATCCCGCAAAAGTACCCAAAATGGGACATCCTGTACATACATATACATACAAATTAATGTTTTGTTATAAATGAGAAATTAAAGATCAAAAAGTGGGTCTTGCAAACAATCAAGCGAACTAGTCATTTACTCCTTTTACCTTTAAATAATTATTAATCAACAAGCGTGTGAAATATTACCCAACAAACTTAAAAATTCAGTACAAAGCTCATCGTTCTTATGAATAACAAATAAAAAAATCAAAGATGGTTTCATTGCATTTCACTCGACGCCCATTTCAGACCATCCGTATACAAAAGAAAGTTGGCTATTAGGTAACAGGGTTTCAACCATTTATGTCTTAACTACCATCACGTTATTTTGATATATAGGAAATACACAGCAGTGTTTATGTTTTGATTTAATAAGCTTATGGGTTATGTAAGGTAATTTTTTTTTTAATTTGGACTCCAAAATAATTGAAACATTCGTGTATGATAGAGCTCACGAATTTAAATTTTGCTGATGCTAGGGTACGGGGATCGAGTGCGCATGCAAAAAGAAGTAAGTGAACTGTTTAATGCCAAATACCCAAACCGTCCTATTTCTCAGTCAACAGTTAGTAGAATAGAGTACAAATTCATAACTTCAGGTCATGTTTGGGATTTGCCAAGATCAGGTCGTCCAAACATTTCTGAAAAAACAAAATTAAACGTTCTGCTCTCCGTCGAAACAAATCTATACAATGCAACTTCACAAATTTCAGCTGATAATAATATAGCCGTAACGTCAGTAAGACGCTTCTTAAAAGCAAATGAATACCACCCTTATAAAATTAGACTAATACACGAATTAAATGAGGATGATCCTGATCGAAGTAACCAATTTTTCTAGCAAATGATGAACATGTTTGTGTTACGAGTTTTGTTTTCGGATGAAGCAAATTTTATTTAAACGGGGTCGTAAATCGGCAAAATTGTCGGTACTGGTCAGTGTCAAATCCACACTGGGCCACTGAGGCTTATACACAGTACCCAGTACCGTAAATCTATTAATGTTTGGGCTGGTAACGTGGAAAATAAAGTAATAGGGCCATACTTTTTTGAAGAAAACTTAACAGAACAACGCTATTTGAATTTTCTTCAAGAATATCTTATTCCTGCTTTGGCTGTCCTATATCCAGACGAACAAGACCCTGCTGTCCCGACAGATAATTTGTGATTTCAGCAAGACGGCGCATCGCCACATTTCTTTCGAGATGTCCGTAATTACTTGGATACAGTGTTCCCAGGAAGATGGATAGGACGAAGAGGGCCAATAGAGTGGCCAGCCAGGTCACCACACCTAAATCCCTGCAACTATTTTCTATGGGGGTACCTGAAAAGTAAAGTTTATATTGAGAAGCCAAACAACGTAGAAGGTTTAAAAAATAGAATTAGATATGAAATTAGATGTATATCACCCGAAATAATTGATAGTGTTTTACATGAGTTTGTAAACCGTCTTGCTTTCTGCCAAGAAGTAAATGGGGATCAGTTTGAACACTTGATACATTAATAAGAGTTTTCACAGTTTATAACATTTTATCCTCCATTTTATCTTAATTTGTAAATAAACGTACTTACTTGCTTTCTTGTTGGTTAAATGTAAATATTTCTGAAACAGTTGAGTTTTGAGATAAGGTGTGTTATACGAAACTTGCTTGGAATTTCGCCTATATTTTATAAATGCAATAAAAAATATAGCATTCCATTTAAAAAAATGACCGATGACGTCATATGTTTTTTTTCTTCCACCCGGTATACAAAAATTTATGTGAAATAATGACGGGTCCGAGCGTTTTCTCAAAAAATCATGTCTCTAATTTTTATCGAATTTATGCAGAACTTTAGGCGGTTACTGTATGTACTGCTTATATATATTATACTTCTTATTGATAATATTCAACACCACTTGTGTGTAAAATTTTGTAATGTAAATTTTTTTGTAACATTATATGGAATATATGCAAGTTTATCAATCTATATATCTATACTTGATTTACTTATTATTTACATCAACACACTTATGGTTAATTTCTGGTTTAATATAGGTATTAACTCATCTAATAAACACGGATAAAAAAACTTTTGCCAATTTATAATTTAAAATTGCAAAAATATATGTGTAAGTAATATTGAATGCATCAGGAGCACTTTCTCTAACCAGGGGTTTAATTTGCCGTATAATAAAGAAACAGACACAGGAGTAAGTATTACGGCTAGATAATAAAATCGTCGTAATAAATGACTTGTTTCCTTGATCGTTCCGATATCTGAGTTGATTCGCACAGTTGGCTTCGTACAAGTGGCACCCACCAGATCATTATTTCGAAAAGATTATCGCTTAGTGCAATTTTCGGACTGTTGTGATGAAGTTCCTCGATTTTTGTTTGTAAAATCATAGGATGCGCGATTATATTTTTAATTAGTTTGTCAAGGTAAATCTTTACATTTTAATATTTTGTTTAATTTTTAATAATAAGATTCTCTAAGGGGTATTCTTGTACGTTATCTTGATGACAAGTTTGTATGATTTTTTCGTAGACCATATATGATCTATGAGTATGTATATTACCGGTTGAACTAAACCTATACTGACTACAAAATGACGGACAAGAATACTGAATACCTCTGTATATAAAAAAAATAGCAGGTCGATGTTAAATAAGAATAATTTGATTTGTTAAACTTAGACTTCTGAACATGTGAAGTTGTAACTTTTAACATTCTAGTTTTAATTCTACCTTTTTGTTTTGTGTCATGTTCATGCGATATACAGAGATGTTGAGAAGAACATCTTTAAACTGGATCAGTATAGTGTATAATTTCCGTATATATATCGTATGGGAATCTTCATAAATCTTCTCAGTAGTGGTTCTCTCAAAGGTAGTTTTTAGAAACCAACAAGTTCCTCCCTAAAAACTTATTCCATAGTATATCTAAGAGCCCACTAAAGCATAAAAAAATATTTAAGCTGTTTAAGTCTATTTTTAATAGCATTAATAGATGCTTAACTATTTAAAAAAATATATATATTATTTTTTTAAAACAATATTATTAATATGGATATCTCCTTTCAAGTGTTTATTAATTTCGACACCAAGATATATTATATATCTAACCCCTTCTATTGAAAAATCATTCATATTAAAAATGTTCATATACCCAAGACCATTTATATATACAGGGTAGCTGACCGAAAAGATCGCACCCCTATTTGTGACCCTTCTGGTATATTTATGGAAAAAACACTCGGACAAGTCAATTCTGATTTCTAGGAAGACATGTTTTCATCTAGAGCCGCACAATACTAAGTGATCCAAAAATTGCGTTACACTTTAGATTTTTAAATAGAAACCGAATTTTTTAAATTCTCCATGAAGTTTTTAGTAACTTTTATATAATAATTTTTGTATTTATTTTCAATCGTTGTAGAGCTATTTGATTTTAAAATAAAATTCTAGAAATATGATAAAAAGGGTAGTACTCATAAAAATATATTATAAAACTTATAAAAGTACCCATTTGTTACTATGGGTACTTTTATATGGCTTTACTTTCAAATTAAACAACTCTTTAAATATTAAAAAAACGAAAATCATTTTTTGCATTTAAACATTAATTTGCTATAAAGAGGTTTTAATTTACCTCCATGCAATAATAAAGATTTAGTCCGAATTTAATCCTCACATTTTCTTCAAGCAAGTCTTGAGTTATTTGTCTATATTCAGCTGTGATACACTCCCAAAGATCTTGAAAAAAATCTGGTTTTTTAGTACGAAGCTGAAATGGCTTCGTACTAAAAAAAATTCTTTACTTTTTAAATGCCCCAAATAAAGTAATCTAACGGACTTAACTCAAGATATCATATCATCGCTCTCAGATATCATCGCAATTATTTCGCAAAACTCCAACCTTTGTTGTCCTCGAAGAATTGTCTTAATGAAGCTCATGAAAAGTTTTATCTCATACAAATGTAACTTATTTATTCTTTGTATTTTTGAGTAAATAAATTTTGAAAAAATAGGGAGTCTACGAGTTATTTGGGTGTGCTTAAGTGCTACGTGTCCCAAAACTGCTATTTCTCCGACTTCATTTTAACGCGTCGATTTTCTCTATGTACGGAGAATAATAGACACAAATCCAATTTCTTCAATTTTTTTATCAACTGAACCACACAGGCACACAACACAACCAGGCAATAGCTCTTGCAATGCTCCCTTCTTGGTAATACAGTTTTGGTTTTTTTCACTTTTTTTTTATTATTTTTTTTTTTTAATTAAATAAATCATTGTTTAATATTTATCACAACTAGGTAAGTAACTTAAAAATTTAAAATTAAAGACAAAGTTTTTCGATGACATACAATGACACTGGTTGATGCTAAATGTTCTTGCTGGTATCCATGGTTTTTTCCAATCCATTATTATCAGTATTAAGTCAAGTTAGTCAAATTTTATTAACTCAAATATCTTTACAACGATAGGCATACACATTATTAAACAAAAATTATTAAAAAATTTATGTAAAATTCATGTTGCTTTCGTTTAAAAATTTAAAGTGTAATGGAATGTCTTATTTTTGAATCGCCCCTGTATTATACGGCTATAGATGAAGAAAATAAACGTCCACTAGAAATCAATATAGTAGTCCCTATAAATGAAAATTGACATTTCTGAGCGTTTTTTCCGAAAATATGCCAGGAGTCGCATATTTAGTGTGTTAACATATGAGAAACTTTTTCATTACTAGTTTTTAGGAAAAAAGTTATTCTTTATAAAAACTTCTGCATGGTCAAAAACCTAAAATGCAATAACCAAATATAACATTTTACTAGTCGTATACGAGATTTGTTAAAAAATTTGAATTTTGCTCAGGAAATTGCTAGAAAAAGAAGTTGTTTAAAAATGAACAAAAAGTTGTTGAACTAAAAACTACATTCAAATATGCAATTATATCCTGCTACTTAAAAAAATTTCCCTATTTACAATAACAATGCAAATGTCAGTGTAATTACGTGAAATCTAAGATGCACTGACAAACAAATGATTTGTCTATAGCAAGAAATACATGATAGTGAGGTTAAAAACATCAGTTGTAAAATTTATCAAATTTAGTATAAATACCAGCAACACTAAGCACTGAAGATTACATTGAAATTGTTTTAACTGTGAGTGACAATTATAAAACGTACCGAGAAGCTGCAGAAATTTTTTATAACTGATACCCAGAAAAAATCTTCACTATGGCATAGTAAGGAAAATATTAACCAAATTCAATTTTGGAGATGTAAGTAATACATTTACCAATCAACGCCAACAACGGGTGTCAATGATGATATGGAATTTGAAGTAATGCTCTCAACAATCGAACATCCTAAAAATATTTGCGGACAAGAGCAGCTTTCACGTCATATCCTATTCACAAAGATACGGTGTCAACATTTAAAAAAAAAACAGGTTTTACCCATACAAGCCTCAATTCATTCATATTTTTAGACTAGGATATCGTGATAGTGAATTGCTTGAATTCGCTTTGAATTCTGCTGTGACTGGAATGTTAGAAGATAACCCATTTATTGGAAGACATTCTTTTTTCGGATGAAGCAACAGTTTCGTCAAATGGAACAATCTCTTCCTAAAATTGCCGTCTGTGTTGTATTACTAATGCAAATTTTACATCAAAACTCGCGGCCAGTTTTCATTCAAAATAAATGTGTGGTGTGGACTTTACCGAAATAAAATAATTGGATCTTTTTTTTTATGAATCTTTGAATGCGAACTGTTATTTACTATTTTTATAGAGTGCATTAGAAGATTTTGTTGACAACGTTTCCCTGCTTCAATGCCAATAAATATGGTTCCAACAGAATGGAAGTAGCTCCATGTAACTCCATGCTACAGAAGGCTAGATGTAAGACAATACCTCTAAAATTGTTTTAATGGAAGAATTATACATCGGTCTTCGGAAATTTTTTGGACGCCTCGCTCTCCAAATTTGACGCCACTAGATCTTTTCTTATGGGGTTATTTAAAGCAAAAGATATATCTTCAAAAGCCATTTTACATATGGTGCTCATTTAGGAATCATTACAGAATCGGCTCAGAGTATTACTCCGGTCATGATTAGAAGAGTATTCAAAGACTTTTGTAATAGATCAATTACCTCCATTGAAAGAGAAAACAGATATATAGAGACATTAGAAAATTGAAGGAGCTAATAATGTTCGTTAAAAATATTACAACAATTAATTATTATAGTATTATTCAATTAAATCCATCTCTAGAGTGTTACAAGACAGATATTAAGTAATTCAAAGGTTACAAGTGTATAATTGTTCAATAAAAATTAAGAGATTACTTCTTATTATTAATTATTGTGTTTTGTGATAATTTGTTTATTAGTTTCGGAATGCAAAGGTTTGTAATAAATAAAAAATAGAAGAAAATATTATTCAGCAAAAACCACATACCTTGACAAACCTAACATACGACTAATAAAATTTGATATTTGATTATTGCATTTTAGGTTTTGGACCATGCAGAACTTTTTATAAAGAACGAGTTTTTTTTTCATGAAATTAATAATAAAAATTTTCCATATGTTGCCAACTTAAGTAGACATTGGCAAGAAAAGACTATTTCGAAGAAAAATCTGGTTTAAATATGCTAGTACTCCATGATGTTTTACCTTAAATGTAGTCCTCAAAGAGATGGTTAGGTAGAATCAATCATGCACCTGCAAGTTAGCCAATTTTCTGAGATGATAGCGATTGATTACTTTTTATAGGAAACTGAAAACTTATGTATTTTCTAATCCAATAGATACATGACAAATTAAGTAATGAGTATTTTTTACAAAGTATCAATTTGTGCATTGTTTCCATTAATTTTTTTTTGATTAATAAATACAGGGTGTCCGGAAAGTTAACGATAATACTGAAGGGGCTGATGGAGCATAAGCACCCAGAAAAACATAAAATGACCTTAGTAAAAAATCGATGGTTTTCGAGATATTGGCACTTTAGTGGAAGTCAACCAAAATTCTACTCTTGGATCAGATTTTCGATTGTCACGCCTTAAAAAAATATATTTTTTAGAATCTCTTTTTAGCTATGCAACACTGAATAGCCATTTTACTGATCAAAGACAAACATTAAACTAAACGGCCAAAAATTTAATAAGAAATCTATTCTAAAATAAAGTATTAATTATTTTTATTTTTTTAACTTTGAATTTGACCGCTCATACTGGACCGAAAAATTGTACGGCAACCCGGCTAATACCTTAAAAAGTTTGCTCATTTAATTTAATTTTAAAATTACCCAATATGTTTTAAAAAAAGCTTTACTGTTATTGTGATAGAGTTAAAGATAAACCTAATCTACCTTATGAAAAAAATAAAACAAATTTATAATTATGTTATGTTTAAAAAATATTTTTATTTAACCAAAAAAAAAAATTAAAAATCAAATAATATGTTCAAACTGTCTATTACCAACGCGAATGCAGGCGTGGCATCTTTTAATAAATGACCTATTGATCCATCTTGCATTCCTGGCAGCGTTAAGATCTTGGGCTACATCATTTATTCGCTGCCGTAATTCAGCAATATTATTTATTGGTCTTGCATAAACCTTTTCTTTTATGCAACCCCAGTAAAAAAAATCGAGGGGGTTTAGGTCTGGAGACCTGGGAGGCCATAAAATTGGACCAAGTCGGCCGATCCATCTGTTGGGGTATGTTTGGTTTAAATACCAACGAACTTCATGGGCATAATGTGCCGGGCATCCATCATTTTGGAACCACATGGCGACTGGCCAAAAGGACATCTTCTAAAAGAATTGGTAGATTGTTTCGACAAAAATCTAAATAAGCCTGCCAGTTCAAATTTTCTGGTAATTCGAATGGGCCAATTACACGTCCGTTCAAGATGCCGGTCCACAAGTTTGCATTAAATCGGTACTGTGACCTTTCTTCTCGAATAGAGTGGGGATTTTCCAACGCATAAGTGTGCAAATTGTGCATGTTCATAAAGCCATCCTTTTTGAATGTACTCTCATCCGACCACAGTATATTATTTTGAAAAATTCGGATCCTCTTGATTTTTTTGCAACATTCTGCGGCAAAATTGTTCGTAGTCGTAGTAGTAGTTCGTAGGTTCGTAGTCTCGAGGCAGTAGGCTTTGCACTCGTTGAACATGATAACGGTGATATTGAAATCGCCTAGTGATATCGTTTACTTTCGATTTCGGTATCCCTGTTCTTATTTCGATTTCTCGTGCCGAAGTGGTCGGATCATTTTCAATTTCTTCTAAAACTTGATCAACATAATCAATACGAGGTCTTCCCTCTCGAGCAGGAGCATGAGGCATTCTGCCTTCGGAATATGAGCGGTGAACATTAATAAATACACGATAGTCAGGATATCGGGCCAAATTCGGATATCTTTCTTGATAAAGATTAGATGCTGCTAGAGCATTTCCTCTGCATTCACCATAAATGAGATGCATGTTTGCATATTCTTGGACGGTATACGGCAAGGGCATAATAAATGATTAACCAATAAAACAAACAGCTCAAAGAACACAGTTCACAGGAAAATGAACTCAAAAACAAATCCAAAGCAAAAGGTAACAGAAACGTTAGGATACAAGCAAAAAAGTAGTTAGTTCACGGAATACTGTAAACAAACTAAATTCCAAAAATGTTTGTTGTTTATTGCTATGGTGATAAGAATTACCTTCGCTCTTGATTTTTTTAATTTTTAAGTTAAATAAAAACATTTTAAACATAACTTAAAAATTTGTTTAATTTTTTTTAATGATATCATAAGGTGAATTAGGGTTATTTTTTACTATAACACAATAATAGTAAACTGTTAAAAAAACATTTAGGTAATTTTAAAAAGTAGATTAAATGAGCAAAGTTTTTAAGGTATTAGCCAGGTTGCCGCACAATTTTTTTGGTCCAGTATGAGCGGTCAAATTGAAAGTTAAAAAAATAAAAATAAGTAATACTTTATTTTAGAATAGATTTCTTATTAAATTTTTTGGCCGTTTAGTTTAATGTTTGTCTTTGATCAGTAAAATGGCTATTCAGTGTTGCATAGCTAAAAAGAGATTCTAAAAAATATCTATTTTTAAGGCGTGACAATCGAAAATCTGTCCAAGAGTAGGATTTTGGTGACTTCCACTAAAGTGCCAATATCTCGAAAACCATCGATTTTTTACTAAGGTCATTTTATGTTTTTCTGAGTGCTTATGAGTTGCTACATCAGCCCCTTCAGTACTATCGTTGACTTTTCGGACACCCTGTATATGAATAATTATTTTTATTCTAGAATAAAATTAATAGTACACTTCTTGATATTACTCTTATGGCAATATAATATTATTTATCGTTTATGGAAGTATTTATCAAATTTTTTATTCTCTTGTATATGCGTACTAATACCTCAATTTTTCATACTAATGAGCTGATAGACGTATTTAGCCTAGAGGAATAGGCAAAAAAGCACATAATCTTTAAATTATTATTACTTATGAATTAGGTATATTCATAAGTAAAGTTGAGTAAATATACCTAACCTGACTTTTATTTTCTGGTTTCACCACAATTAGTTAACGATTTTCTATAAGTCATAGCAGGTCCGTGAAAAGAATTTTTATTTTTCTACACTACACCTTGTCTCATTTTAAAGGCGTGGGCTGATTACGATTATGATAACAACCGTGATTCCACTTTCACTAATTGAGCACTCGCTATACTGACTAGGAGTTGAACATTTTTGGTAATGTTAATATCTACTGATTTATTGTAAAATTTATTAAACGTTTTAACCGATGGAGCTTTTTTTATTCAACCAGCCCAATTAATCTCGAATCAATCAGTCAGATTTTAAATGATATCCTGTATATTCTAGTTCACGCTAAGCTTCAAAATTCCTCAAAAATGAGATTATGTATTAAAATGTTTCCAAATTTGGCACATATTATAAGAAAATGCGTTTAAAAGTCATCAAAAATTTCCTTAAAATATTAATATTTGGTGTTTTTTCTTTTTCCTTTTATTAAAAAAATTTAGAATTTTTTGCCATTTTGGAACTAATTATGAAATAAATCCCAGTATGATTTAAAAAGTAAAAACTGAAATAAGGACATTATTGAAAACTTGCAACGTTGACTAAAACAGTTCTTTTTCATCCATTGTTCCTGTAAATACAGTACAGTCTACATACGTATATTAAAAATATACATTTATTCATATATATCATATATCTACACTGCCCCCTTTAAAACAATCCCCATCAGATAGAATTTATTTATATTAAGGCTTTTTAACCCTTGAAGCACATCTAATATTGGCTTTTCGGTGTGGCTTTAAGCTTTTCTAGCAATGTAGTCTTTATCTCTTTAACGTTATGGCAAAAGGTCATTATTTTATTTTTTCGTAGTTCTTGCTGGTTTTTGAAAAAGGATCAAATCACAGAGAGCTAAATTTAGTGAATACACTGGCATCTAACATCTCCTCAGAGGAGAACTTCTCTCAGGATGATTCGACGATTATGAATTTATCGGTTATTGACGTGCTGGGGCTTCCTGATCGAGTCTATGTAACATGAGTTTGTAACACTTTTTTCTGCTAAAAGTAGACTCGAATTCCGCAGTCAACATTTAAGTATTTCGGAACAATTATTTAATTTTTCTTGTAGTATAGAGGCAACAACCCAACCCAACCCAAAAATTTTTCATCATCTTCATTTACTCGCGAGCGAGTATATTTGTCTTTCCTAGTGCACGAGCGGTTGTATCCGATCCAGTATCCGCAAATAAAACAGAACTGGCAGACCCAGTTGGCAGAAGGATACTTCCCGCTAAAGAAACACAAAAAAAGAAAGATAATGAAAATCACACAACAACTTATCTGAGGGCTTCATTTTCTAGATCTAGTCACCAGCACAATACGAGAAATATTCAAACGAACATTTCAGTTGTTCAACACCGATCAAATTATATGCAGCAATCTTTCTCAGCAGTAGGTATACAAATTTATATTGTTGGTATACAAATGCGAGAAACAAAATGTATATATATTATATTTACTAATCTTACAAACTTTTTTTTATTATTTGATTTAATCTGAAAATACATCTAACCTATAAATCTATACTATGTATGCCACAAATATAAAGATGGGTTTTGGATACGTGGAGCTGGTCCACCAAATAAAAATCGAAAATCGAATGTACGTAGCCCGCGAAATTTGAAAAGTAATTTTTTTTTTAAAAGCATACCTCTACTTAATGCTTTTTTGTAGCGAGTGACATTAATAAACGAAAACTATTACAATTTCGTTTATTTTTATTAAAGTTCTCACTTCTCTAATTTACTTAACCCAAACTATATCAAAAGTACTTAAAATTGCAACTCCTATGTATTATCCAACGAAAAATCACCATCTTCTTTTTGCTAAAGACGCCGACGCGACCTCAAGCACGTTGTTTTTTAGTACGATTGTCAAAAAGCCGCAAGGAATATAGCCGCTAGCTCGAGTAAAATTTCACCGGTGAAAGAACGCATCGAGTTCTACCTATACCTTCGTCGGCTTGCCTTTCTTCGTCTCAAAATCGTGTTAATTCCGAGTCTTAACTCGATAGTGTCGGAAGTGAGATCGGTTTCCGCGTTCTTTAGGTCTTTCGTTTATTTTTCTGTGTGATTAAAATGGCCGGAAAGACTTATTGGCATCGATGCAGATATGGATTCAAATCAATGCAAACAGGTAGGAGAAGAACCCTGACTTAATTTAATTAGAAATTAAATTAATTTCATCGTCTTTGGAAAATAGAATAGTAAAACCTAACAATAGTTCAATATTTAATATTCGACTAATTAATATCAGCTGTAAATGTAGAGTTTCCATTAATCCAATTTAGTTTCAACTGTAATTACTTTCTGGCTTTGTCAAATTTATCAGACACTATTTAATTAACCTTGTTGTTCATCATATTATTTCCGATTATTTTGTTCTAATCTAGTACTTTTGTTAATCTTGCTACTATTTTGAAGCGTTTTAGGTTAAACTTCATTAAACTCTCATTGGGTATATTTACATTTAAAATTAATTATTTGATTTACAGACATTATTTTGGTTATGAAGAAGCCACAAATTTCTTCAGAATGAAAAAACATACATTGCCAAAAATTACTTTCTTTGAATATGATTTGGTAAAGAAATAATAGCCTCGTATTTTTAATAGGATCTAATAAAGTCCGATATTACCAAAAAGCGAAACTTTATTTTATTATCCATATACATTGTGCATGTACATTCAATATTTCAAGTATAATTATGCCATAATAGGAATTACAAGAAAAAAGGGGTGCATAGAATCGTAAAATTAAGATAGTGCTAGTCCGGACTTGGAATTCCTTCTAGCTTCATTCTTTGCAATTTTAAGGAATTTTCCTTCATAGATCTAAAATATGAATAAGGCATAACATAAATGGATATGGTTTCTCCTTTTGTAATAATTAATTAATACACCACAAATAATTACAAATATATTTTAACATTTATGTCGAATATAGTATATATACATTTTATTTTATTCCTATCTAATTCTAAGTAATTTAGAAATAACCGGTCGAATATCTATCATACTCTAATGTTCCTCGTAGGTGGTCTGTGTTATAAGGTCATTAGTGGCTATATGAGCATATCTGTAATCTAGATTATATAAAAATTACTTTATATCCGTAAAAAGATTATTCAGAATAAAAATACTACAATACGCATTTAAGGTTAAAAATTACACGCACCACAGAAAAGTGCCTCGGTGTTTTCGCTCGAAAGTGAAAGAAGTCTGCTTTCCTTATGTAATTATCAATTATTCATATCTCTGTTATTATTATAGAGAAGCCTTTGTTTCGCGGTTATTTTAATGTGGAAAGTCGGAAAATTGCTGCAATTACCGTTTAAATTTACCAAAATCAATGCCATTGTTGGTAAATTATCATTAATAGTACATTTTTAATGTATTAAAGTAATAATACTAAAAAAAAATTAAACGTCATTTCAATTAATACGGTTTCAAAAAAATATATAATTACAGCACAATGAGACATTGTTCACATAAATAATTAGGCGTTTCCTAAAGCACAAGTATGTGCCAATAAAGGATTGGTAATAAAACTAATTTTTTATTTCCTCAAATATAGCGTATTAAGCATCGTGTAACGATCAACAATAGAAAAAAAATTACAATATAGAATTCTGTATAAAACGGAGGTTAGGTTTAAGTAATTGAGCTTCTTTAATTGTCCTTATATAGGGTGTTCCAAAAATCAACGGCAAGCAGAAAACGGGCAATAGACTAGGTGCTCACAGAATTGAATTTTTTTTTTTAAATCTACCTTGAGTACTTTTATAATTATAGACATTTGTAAAAAACCGAAAAAAAAATGAAACCCTGTTGATCTTTTTAGTACTGTGGTTACAAATTTTTGAATTTCTTAACAATTTTTTTAAAGGTTTAAGTGTAGTGTAGTACGTATGTGTAGTATAGCAGATGATTTGATTACAGCCTGGTACACCCAACTTGATATATAAAAAATATTTTGCCCTCATCAGCATTTATATTCTTTTCTTTTTAATGTAAAATTAGGTTTCTTTTTATGGAATCGGAGCCTAATATAGTATTAAACTTTGTAAGAAATTATTTTATATTAAACATTAACGTCATGTATTTAATCTATATTTTATTTAAGCGCAAGCTTCTGAAAATCAATAAAAAATTGCACGCATTTGACATATAATATGTATATGAATTTTATTTATTGAACTATCTTCAATAAATAGAATCTTAAGATTCTAGAATTCTTCCGACGTCCAGATTAAGGCTGTTCTAGAGCAAGCATATCACAAGACCGCTTTTTAAACTTAACATTTTATAGCAAGAGCTAAAAGCGTACAAAATAAGCTGACAAGAACTGATCAGAAGAACTATTTATCAGATAGTTAAATTTAGGTTAAAAAGGTCACCTGAACTCACTGATTACTAGAGAACTGTACAGTCTATAAATGCGTGAGTCAACATTTACTCTCTTGATGAATAACCGACTTGTAAGTATAATTTATTTTCAATTTATATTAATAAATGATATTGGTAAGGATGTTTTTTCAAAATACTGATATTGATGAAATCGATTGACCGAATACAATAGAATATATGTACTCACGCTTTTAGACGAAGAATAAACCTACTGAAACCCCTGTGTTAATTGTTTGACAATACTTGAATATGTAATAATATACAGCGAAATAACTTCAATAGTTAAAAATCAAATAAATGACGCGCTGTGATGGTTTAAAATCACAGCTCGTGGCCCATAGCAATGAGCAATAAGAAACATGTATAGGCGACTCCGCGACTTTATTTGCGTTAAATAAAGATACGTTACGGCACTTTTTTACTCCCATTTACTTTTCAAACGCGTTAAAAACATGTATTTCTTAAGTTATTTAAATTTTTTAACTTTTCATAATTCTTGTAATAAATCTGATCCCTTAATTTGCTTGCAATCGACGAACAAACATTTTCACACCGCATCAGATTTTTAGGGAAGTAAAATTGTTTTTATTTTTTTAAGCGAAAACCATGCGTCGGTCGAAAAAAAATCAAGAGATCAAATTTGCTGAAAAGTGATTGACGATTTTAAAAATCATTTTTCTTTTAAGAAAAACCAGTAGCGTAGAATTTTTTTCACTAAAAATATTCAATAGAAGATCTGTAGGGACGCCACTAACAGAGAAATTTTTCAACACATCAAAAAATGCGTTTTGATGCATAGAATACATGTACCAAATTTCATAAAAATGTCTACAATATTGTTAAAGTGATTATTAAAAAACTGATTTTTTTTAAAATTTAACATTACGTATCATAAAAGTTAGGACGTTTAGGACATATGTTCATAGGAACTTTTTTGCTTAAAATGGGTCCAGGAATCACCCCATTAAATATAAGCACATCTTTAAGGAACACCCTGTATATAGCAAAGTTCATTGACCAAGATTAGATATTAAAGAAAAAATTATAAAAGATACTGTGAAATAAATAACTAAGTAACAATAATGTTAAAAAACAAATAAAAAATATTATATAACGAAAAAATAGCACGTTAAACATATACTCGTCACATTAATAAAAATAAATATAACAACATAAATAGCTATTAAAACTTACACAAATCGTTACATACTGCTCACACATCAATTTAATTATCAAACATGAAAATCATTATCCCGGAAAAACTCCTCGACAGAAAAAATGCCTTCTTTAGTAAAAATTCTTTGAAAGCATTCCGAAATTTACTTAAATTAACAACTCGTAAATTATCAGAAAAGTCAAATAGAACAACAACACCTATTCAGGGTGATATTAATATATTTCTCACTAAATACGTGTTGTGCTATTTGACTTACCTGATAGTCAATTACAGCGTACAACTGACGAAATAGCACGTACATTTCTTACAGCCTTGTTTATATGGTTTTAAGTGTGATACCACGAAAAATAAATGCACCATAAATTGATTTACAGCGAGGGATGGAAAAAATGGTATCTGTCTAGTCATAAATGATGGATTGGCAAACTTGGCATGGTATTTCCAAAACTAATAATGAGGGCAGCAAGTAAACTATTCTCCACAAAAAAAATAATGGGTTTTGAAATAGGCATTACACAAATATGTGATTGTTATCTTTTGAAAAATAAATGCCGACTTTAATAAGTAATTAGCCCAAGAACCCCAAAATGGGTGGATCTTAAATATAACACAAAAAGAGAGAAATACACACTAGGAACAACATCCCTTCCCAATTCCTGATAAGTAGCCCTGATACGAAAAATATTTTATTTTTGAATACGCTCAAATACTTCAACTTTAACTTATAAAGAATGATCAATCCCAGAAAATTAGAATAGCATATTGCTATAGCGCTATCACCAACACTCAAATCCAAAGCACCGAAGAAAAACTAATAATATTGGATTTTGATATATTTAGGAACAGCTTATTAGAGTCACTCAAAAATGAGCTGTCTAGGGTCGGCATTATACCACAGGACCATCATATCATCAGAAAATAACCTGAACCGTCCTCTTATGTTAAAATTATTTAATCATTTATGTTAAGGATGAACAGAAATGGTCCAAAAACTGACCTCTATGGTGACGTTTCAAAGAGTATACGCCAATAAGATGTACAGTTTACAGTTATCTGTACTATTAAGTGTAGTATCTCTTAAAAGTCACTTACACAATCAAAAGCCTTAGGTAAGTCACAGAACATTGCCACAGTCGCTTCCGTCCCATTGATGAAGTTTGTTGGAGAAGTTTTGACAGCAAGTTGTATATAGCACCAGAGGCACTTTTACCAGATAACCATATTCAATATCACATTTTATTCCCTCCTAAAAAGATATTTTAAAAGTCGATCTTTAACTAGTCTCTCCACTAACTTAGATAATGTTAATAAATTTGACATCGATTGGTAGTTTGACAGACTAGAGTGATTAACCGCTTTATACAGAGCAATTAGTTTTGCCAACTTTAAGCAAGGAGGAAATTGGCATAATTCAAATGAGTTGGCAAATAGCATCAACTGCATTTCCTAAGGTAGTTTTTGTAGTAAAAACAACAAAATTCGATCATATTTACTTGCCTCCCTCTTCTTCATTGACTTTATAGTACTAACAATGTATTGAAGGTCTGCAGTGCTTACAGAAAAATAAAATTTATAATTTTCGAAAAATACGTACAACATGGAAATACTAAATTTTAAGTTTTAGACAAAATCGTTAATTTTACTTTAAAATTATCTTTAAATAACCCATTTCCAAAATAAAAATATACATTATTCTTCAGATAAAACAGATAAACCTAAAAAATGTGCCAAGATTGAAATATTTATTTAGATAATTGATATGACGAATAATAAATTCTTAATTTTAAGTAAAAAAATAAAATAAAGAAAAAAACAAAAGTCAAAATTCAAAGACATTGAAATCTCTTATAATCTTATATCCTTAATAGGTTTCCAAAGAATAAAAGAACACAGCGTATCAACTGAACTAAGTGAGTTAACGAAAGAAGACTGAAATTCAAAGTCAATCAAAACTGTGCACATTTTGAGGCAACTGCTGCTTAACTATCAAGTTTATCAATGCATCACATGCATTTACAATACAATGTATGTTTTGAGAGTTCCATGAATAGTTTTATGAAGAAATCTTGAGATAGGAAATTAATTATAGCTTAAGGATAGCTAGAATATAATAAAAGAACGAAATGCCTAATAAGAATGCCTTGGAAAATATTAGGTCTCCCAAATCTTGCATGAACACAGTGAGAAAACTTAAATAACTGAAAGAATGCCTCCTAAAAACGTACCTCCTAAGGTTCATGCAGCATGTAAAAATGAAAAAACTTCCTCTAGAAATTCACCGTCAAATTTCATTTCGAAATCAGCAAATGTAAATATATTTATCAAACAATATTAAAATGAGAATAGTGTATTCAGAAAACCTGATAGTAAAACAATTCAATTTCTTTTGTCAACATTATTTGATTGGAATCGAATAACGCTTCATTCTCAAGTCAATGGGGTACACAAAAGTAAGGAAGACCATTTGGAGAGTGATTAGATTGGGGAGTTGGAAGTATATTCCTTTGCTACCGAAACCTCTAAACCCTAAAATTTATTTGTAATATCTCCAAACTCTAGTTTAGAGAACCCCGCTGGTAGATTATAAGGTCTGTAGGGAAATTTGGGGTTCTAGGTTTTTGACATCTTTTTAGCCTATCTTTCATGTTTGAGGTTATTTTAAGTCTTCCTGCAATGCCACAAAATGAATCAGGACCTATTAGCTTGAATTTGAGCATTCTTTGCAATAATCAACGAGCTAATGAGCTAAATATAAAAGGATTTTGTGGAAGTTGTTTTCTCTTCATTGCCGTTTGGTTACCTGAATATGGAGAGTGAGTGAAATGTTATGAAGAGTCAGATAAAAGGTTTCTGAGAAAAGTAATTTTAAGAACGCACCTAATCGAAGGACTAAATTCCTCTAATGAATTGGAATTTGAAATTGGAAGAAATGGATAAATTTATACGTATTGGAGAACCATTAAACAAAAATAATTTAAGATTTTTCTACTTGTAAGAAATAAAAAAAATCTCGTTATTATACACTGATTTCTGAAAAAAAAATCTATTATGTTGAAAATTAAATAATAACTCTACTAGCAGAAGCAATTTTTTTCAAAATCAGATATACCGATTCCACATAAACCTGAACCACTTATATTTAAATAGAGACATGACGAAAGTAAAGATATCAGAATAAAGGTAATTAAAAAGAATATTGAAAATCGGTATAAACTCTTCTGGTATCTCTCTGAGCTACTTTAAAAGTAACTAATGCATAAAGAACATTAAAAAAAGCTCTATCACGCGGTCATCCTTCAACATTTCCATTTATGCTCCAGAACTCTATTACTAATTTTTATGTGAGTTGCGTTGTTAGTAGCTCTTATGACTCTAACTGACTTATTTTAAGTAGGCATAAACTTAAATTTAGGGAGAGCAACTAAATAAATTTTCCTATTCTTGAACATTTATCACCATTATAATTTGATTTGCAAATATTAAATGTGTTCTATCAATTGTAAAACAATTGCTTAAAATTACATTAATATTTAATTGCTTCGACCTTTTTTCGCTGGTATTTGACTATATATAACTAATTTCTATTTCACGTACGATTCACTCACAAAATACCAATAACAATAAATTTACTGCATCCAAGCAATTTAATGAAAAAGTTTTTTGGTTTTATATATCCCTTGCCTATGCATTGAGTTAGAATTAGTAAAAATAAGCATACAATCAAACTTAGTACATCAATAAGAAAAAGGTTAAAATGCATCTTATTAGTGAATTGGAGTATAGCTGAAAAACGCTTTCTTAAAAACAGTACATGTCATGGCAAAACCATAGCATATCGCATTAAAAGATTTCATTTAGGTTGATGGTGATGATAGATTTCTCTCTGGTATTTCGTTATTTGTGTTTAAACAATTGTAAGTAAAAGTGTAAACAGAAGAACGGTATTCGTACGTAAGTCATTAGGTTTTAGTTATTTAATGAAAATTACTCTTAAATTATTTAAAAAAATTAAGAACTTTAACAAATTTAATTACGATACATTTATAGTCTATCTATTTTGAATTAAATAATTCGAAAGGCACAGGAACAAAAAATATTCAAGAGACGTATCATTTCCAAGATTAACTACTATGCTACGAGTGCTACGACTAAAAAAACGTTTTTTTTTTAAATTATTTTTTAGTGCTTAAATACCAACTTTTTAGATATAAGAAAATGTAATTCAATTAGTTGCGGTTAATAATTTTTGTGCTACCATAGAGTTTTTCTCTTAAAGGATTTTCTCTAAACGGTAGATCTCTGACTGCGACAAACCTCTTAAAACATTTTCACAGAGTGCTTTGAACTTATTTCATTTACAAGATAATAAAATTACATTTATGTTATATTAAAATAAATGTAATCTCGGAAATAGTACGTCACTGGCTGTTCTTTTAAATATGTATGTTTAATGTTCTAACCTAAATTAAATTGTACACGCCGCTGGGAATTTCATAAATGAAATCAGCCATGTTTTATTTACAACTGCGGTTTCGATGCTCCATAGCCGCAGATTGGATTTCCAGACAATATATAAACATTTTCATTCTATTTTTCATTAATGACTCTCCCCAATTTGCGACCTTTTTCCCAATATGGACTGTTGCTTTAGTGCTTACATTGCCTATGCATGTTATGTAGACTTAAATTATTAATATCTTTAATTTAACAGAGCAAAAAATGAGATTGGGCCATTATCCCTATTAAAAATGGTTTTATAATTTTATTATTTTATTTATATATAGTTGAAAATATAAATAAAAAATTATATTAAAACAATTTTGGATTTTTTAAAGCGGCTATTTCTAGGTACATCGAATCAACTTCTGATCAGATGAAATGGGCAGATCCGACCCTGGACCGCACAAGTACAAAGAATCTAATAAAATTGACAATAAATTTAATAACAAAACTCCAAACAGAGATAAATACTGGACTGAACTGTTACTGAAAGCAAAAAATAACGAAATTGTTGCATCAGGGTAATAATTTTAATTTATTTTATGTAATTTGTATATATTTTTTTCTTAAATTTTAGCTATAATACGAGCACAGGTGTCAAATTTTTGCAAAGATATCCTTCAGAAAACTGCCACAAGTTTGTCAGAAGTAAAAGTGAGCACGATTGTTCTATTGCTGATTACGAGTATTACTTAAGGCATAATTTGTACATTAAAAGTGCTGTTGAAAAAGAAAACGTAAGTAGCACAAAATTAATATGCGCCATATTAATTAATTTTCTCAGGTGCTTAGTTTTCAGGTCAAAAAAGTGTCATTCAGAAACTATACACCTAAAAGTCTGTCTCAAGAAGTCAACTTGGGAATGTGGATTTAGGTGTCTTCAGATGTAGTTTCTTTAAAAAACATTTAAATGAGAAACAAGAAGAAAAAGAAAATAATATAGTGCCAAGTGTAAATATATAAAAAGTTTTATAGTGTCTACAAATGAAATATTCTAGTCATGTCACTATTAGCTGTAGCAGGACAAGTGGCGCATTACGCGGTGGGTCTTTCCTTCAACCCCTTAGCAATTTTGGGGTTGGTTCCAGTTTTTGCCGCTGGGTTAATGTTTATGCGATATGTGTCTGTGGATCCAGAGACACATCCTATTAATATAAATAAGGTAAGTGTAAAAAAAAAATAATACACGTACTTACTATTTTAACTTTCTTTATTGGTCTTTTTATAAAACAAAACTCATAAAAGGTGATCACAGTTATAGCAAATAAGAATTTTTAATATTAAAAGTATATTTTTATTTTTCATGCGATGGGAAACCAAAAATAGAAACTACAAAAAAATCATTGGTATACTTTTTTGACGCGACTGAACCTAATCAAATTAGATAGAGAAAAAAACATGTAATACAGAGTGCTGTAAATTCAGATCGCATAAGGTCGTAATGAAATGCTCTGCATATAATATATAGACACGAGGGTTTATTTAGTTATTGAAGAATTACATGTTATGTATATATAAATTATATATTTATTACTGAAATGCATATTGAATGTGAAATTGTATAGAAAACTTACACATGCTTTCCAGGAGGTACAAGAGATTTTAGTAGGACAGAGTATATAGGATGCTATGAACATCAATGAGCTGCCAAAAATTTTAGGTTTTTGTAGGAAAATATTATGGCTTACCTTGTCAAAACCTTTTACATAGTTAAATGATAATAATTATTTAGTATAACATTATTTATGTATGGCTCAGAGACTTATGAAAAAGTCACAGAGAGTCTTCTTTTTACACAAGTGTTCTCTATTAACAACCAATTCTGATATTACAGGCGCAAGCAACGTCAAATTGTGATTAAGGCACTTTTAAAAAACATCGAATTAAGAAAAAAATAGGTCTAATCATTTGACGATTAAAAAATCAACATTGCAGTAATATATGCTTAGATAAATAATGTGATACAAATAGATTACGCAAAAACCAATAACAAAAAAGACTAATCACAAAAGTCAAAAGTCTGCATCTATATGCATTTATTCAATAATAAAGCACTAACAGCCTTCTTAATTTTCACATTGTTGTTGATAGTATGTATGTCCCTAGGAAGACTATGAAACGATTTAGGGTCTGTTTTCACTGAAAATTTCTAACAAGTCTAAAACTGTTTTAAACCCTTTCTTGACGCGTATGTGTAAAATATTACAATTTCTGATTCATTTGAAACCTGTCTGTGCGAACATTAAACACGGTTGGAGTGGAGTCCAATTTAAAAGAAGAAAAGCAAGAAAAATAACCCCACTTTTTATGCTAATGAGAAAATTAATAAAACATAAACAAAAACAAATTTACAATAAAACGTGAAAATAGATGTATATTATTAATAGAGTTTAAAATTGTGTAATTGTTTGCTACTTCAGAGATTACTCTAAAATGGTCGAGAAATTCTATTGTATTAAATTGAGACACAGTTTCATCTAAATGGTTTTGATTTTTGGACTATATCCGTTGTTCAAGTAAATCTTTTATGTCTGTGTTGGAATCTGAAAATTTAAATAATTCAGATTCTTCCGACGATTCAAAATCACTCATATATTTTTAGACTATTCCAGCAATTTAAAATACACTTTCAAAACGAATATCTGGGATTATACAAAACGATAAAACCCAAACAATTATTTAGAGGTTATGTTCATATTCAGAAGATCGGCGTTGATTGACTACACGAATTCTCTGACACTTTGCTTGAAATGAATCTGAAAACAAGTCTAACCGATGACGCTCAGAAATTTGTGCAAAAACATCAAATCGATCATTGAAACCGATCAAAAGTTTCTGTGCGAATGCATTTTACTCTATTGTGCATGTTTATTTATCCAAAACTTCTTACTGCTGTGTTTTTTTATGTTTATTTAAAGTAATCAGCAAGATGTTTTTGGTGGTATATGATCATTGCGCGGATAATTTGCTTCTTAACAATAAAGACTTTATGTCAAAACAAAGAGGAATTGCAAAATATTATCCCATAACTAATTATGCTCTGTATATGGGCCAAATAATAAACTTTAAAGCTGTTCAAAAATTTTCCCTTGACCCTCTGATTTGATAGCATGAGCCAGTCTGAAGCATAGTTTCATACAACCCCTTAAGCGGGGGTGGCACTACCCCTAAAATCTTAAATGGGAAGGGGGGTCGAGTGATACCTCATTGGAAAGGTCTTTTAATTCTCTTTACAAGGGTACTTGGTTTGACGCAATTTAAGTAAGTACTTTTTAAAATTTTCGCATTTAAACCTTAAAAGGTAATTTTCAATATTTATACTTTATCATAGACTACTAAAGGTACTTTTAAGAAAAACAATGCCTGGAAGTAGGACAAAACCATCAAGTATTATTAAATTATGAGACCAAAAATGAGATACCTCTATCATATTACAGAATATTTTGACTTTAAGTCTAGTCATTCAAAAAATTATCGCAAAAATAGATTTAAAAAGAATTTGCTTAAGTGTTAGCTTATAATAAATGTTCAAAATGGCCACCTCCATTCTCCATACAATAAAAAAGATTTTGCTCAAAGCGTTGTCGCACGTTCTGCAATACTTCAGGCGTGATTTGAAGACAGGCGTGACTACTTCCTGGTATTGTTTTTCTTAAAAGTACCTTTAGTAGTCTATGATAAAGTAAAAATATTGAAAATTACCTTTTAAGGTTTAAATGCGAAAATTTTAAAGAGTACTTACTTAAATTGCGTCAAACCAAGTACTCTTGTAAAGAGAATTAAAAGACCTTTCCAATGAGGTATCACTCGACCCACCTTCCCATTTAAGATTTTAGAGGAACATTATTAAACCAGTTTTTTTTCGGATTAAATTTTAGGGTATTGTCAATACACTAGTGAGCCATGTCTGCTGCCATTTTAGTAGTGCACTCCGAAAGTACCCTCAGAGTCCAGAGTGTGTGTTAATAGTCATCAACAAACTCACCCACCAATCCCGGATCCTACTCCACCCTGATTGGTTCGAAAGAGGTTTCTGTAGAGAGTCCACATATAGCAAAAAGAGAAGATGACCTAGGATTGATTTCTGAGGGACTCCCCGAGTTACACTCCTACTGTCTGAAACATAGCTAGATCCTCCTTTATTAATCCCTATAAAAAAAATCTCTGAATCCACAAGCTTCCAACCTTCTGAATAACAATTGGTGATCCATTGTATCGAAGGCTTTCGTAAGATCAAAATATAAACGGGATGTTTTGTTACCCCTATCCATATTATCGTATACCATTCTAGTGATTTAAATATAGCTTGTTCTGTTAATAATTTTGGCATATATCCAATATGATTTTCGTTCACTAGTTTATGATGTTGAATATACCCCAACAATCTTACATATAGGACACAGAACACAGTAAGGACACTGGTTTATCGTTGTCTGCCAATATTTAGGACTATTTTTATACATCGGTATTATTTTTGCTAATTTTAGTTTACTAGGGAAAACCCTACGTAAAAAGCCTTGACTGATCAGCAATACTGAGCTGTCCTTTTTAGAATGTAAGCTGCAAGTACCTCATCCAATTCAAAAGAAAACTTATTCGGTAAATTCACAATTATTTTAAAAACTTTAGTGTGATCTACCAGCTCAAGAAATATAGTAGGATCATTTGTTTGTTTGATACCAATATTATTATTTGACATTTAACTTAAAATATATATTAAAATCTGCTGCCTCAATGAGAAATTTATTTCTTTTAGTCTTGATCAAGATATGTAAGACCCTACTTAGTTTCGCGATAAACAAATCAAAGTCCGAGTCAGAGGCTCTGCATAGGCACATACAATAAATGATATATTCATGTTACTGATTTTAGTAACTGAAATTTTAAAATGTTTATCGATAGATTCCCTTTTGGCTGGTCCTACACAGTGGATATTCTGTCATATCATCTCGAGCATAAATCACAGTGCCTCTCCTTTCTAATAATGATCTTGAAAAATGATTCATTAGTTCATAATTGTTTAGATTAACATAGTAACATTGCTAGTAAACCAGTGTCTACCCAAACAAACAATTGATGAAGCTAATATGACACAAAATTTATGGAGGATTTTCTAAACCCTGTATATTTAAGTGAAACAAGAAAATTTTATTTTATAGATACAGTCGGGTATGGTTTCTATAAAAAATCAGCTCTATTTTGCATAAACTCATTATGCCTGCAGAAATCGAACCTTTTTATGTCAACATTTGTGGTCAGAATGCGCAGTTGCACATCTCATCTTTGAATTATAAGGGAACTGTAACATCATCTTTTTTAGCTTATTTGATTCTGATGGTAGTTCCTTCCTTGACTACATTATTCTGAAAGTTGGGTTTTCTCTTTATATAATCCCGGATCATTGTGGATACATTGTTTGTCACTCGCTAAATGTAAAACCATACTGGTGATTTTATGAATCAGGTGATGAAGTACTAAGGATCCTATTATTATTATTCTTATGATCACATGAATGGACTCTTTAACTCTGCGTTGTACAAGCATGAACCAATGGGAAATAGGAACATACATGCACATCACAATAATAAAAAAACTCTCTTACCAAAATTACATCTGTATTTTTAAAAAGTTCTAACATTGTAGTCCTCCTGCATCGACATAAAAAGACTCAGTGATCCTAAATGTGTGATAAAAAATTACTCTCTGAATTTGTAATACTCATTTCAAAGTATGACTATTTTGCCTGAGATATTTTATTCATTTTTATGGTTGCATCATTAGATTTTTCGTTTTAATAGGGAACCAGATTTTGCATTTTCAATCCTTTTTAACAAAACGAATCGCAGATAATTGGTTCCTGCCTTGGTGTCCTGTTCCTTTCTACCAAGGGTTTTAGTTTATGACAGTTTGAAGTGTTACATCGAATTTTGTTATTACAAGCTCAAAAATATATTCATGTGTTGTTACAGAATGGCCGGCGAGATCACCAGATCTAACACCCCTCGACTTTTTCCTCTGAGGTTACTTAAAAACTGTTGTGTTTAAAAAACGCAACCAGCTTCATTCAAGTGTGACTCAAGAAGTATTTCAAAATGGGAGAAATGAGTTTAAAAATAGATTATACTTTTGTTTAACCCAAAATGGAATGCATTTTGAGCATTTAATTAAAGAAAATAACACTTAATAAAGGCAAAGTTTATTTTATTAACCTCTCTTTGACCCTGTATAAAATGTAGGAAAAATTCTTATGCAGGTGAATACTACTGGAAAAGACCTTTGATTTAAGGTATCACCAAAAAAGTGGTGCCATTTAAAATTGTCGGGTGCATCGGGTCCAAGGGGTGACTCACCCTATAACCAAAAAATGATGTAGTTTCTCTAAAAAAATGGTGGTAGTTTCTCCTACCTGTATAACATTTGTACCAAATTGCGCTTCTCTAACTTTTTTAGTTTCAGAGATATTTGCATTAAAAGTTTTCAAATTGACACCCTGTATAAGAGAACCCCTGAGGACATCACACATAAATATTGTTAAAAATATATTACTGTAATAAACTTCTTGAGCTTGTAACAGACGTTTTGGCCTATATTAATAATTGTCCTTTGTATCGCTTGTGTTAATTCAAGTTTTAAGAAACGACAAGAAGAAATTATTGTAATAGATGAGCAAACTCATTTTAACTATTTTTACCCTTAGCTCAATAATAAATAGCCACATTGATCTTCTTCAATAGTATTACATTAACTTTTATTCTTTTTTGCTATTTTATATATTTTTGCAGTAATCGTTAGATTTTCGTCCTTTTTCACAGTTAGCTACTAAATGAGCCACTGGCTTATTTTTACGTCTTCTTGCTTTCATTACCTCGATTATTTTTCATTTTGAATAATATTTTAGTCATTAGCCCATATTAAGCTGTATTAACTGTAACATTTAAGTTTGCCAAACCAACGACAGCCGCAAGTTCTCAGAATCTTAGGCAGCAATAGCTTCAATCAACAACGATATTAGAGCAATCTTGGAGTGGGGCGGTAACAATCTGGTCAATTTTAACGCTAAAAAAACGCAGGCTGCAGTATTTACGATGAAGACTAACCTTGGTGGCCCGGAGCTGATTATGGCAGGGAAAACATTGCCAATGAAATCATCTTTACATCTTCTAGCAGTCGAGGTCACCAACAGTGTGTCCTGGCATGACCACGTTGCCGAGTTCGCCAGGGCGGCTTCCAAAAAACTCGAAGTGCTTTTCAAAACGAAAAAACTGTATACATCAGAGCAGCTGCTGACTCTTTATAAAGCTCGAATACGCCCTTCCCTCGAGTATTGCTCGCATGTCTGGAGCTCTGCACCCAAGCATAGTTTAAACCTGCTGGATTCTATACAGAAGAGAGCTATTCGTCTTATCGACAAACCAGAACTGACAAAGAGTCTGGATAGTCTGGAGCACAGGAGAAAGGTGGCTGATCTCTGTTTATTCTACCGTTATTATCACGGTAAGTGCTCCTCTGAGCTGGCAGGCTTGATTCCACCCAGGGCTAATCCGGCAAGAAGGACGCATCTAGCAGTTGCGGCTCATCAACATCGAGTCCACCTGCCTACCCCAAGGACGTCGCTGTATCGATACTCATTCATCTGGAGAACATCTTCTTTGTGGAACGGGCTTCCACCTCACATATTTCCCGACGCATACAACCAATAGCGATTCAAGATAAACGCCCACAAATATCTTCGCGCAAACACCACTCCAAAAGTGACATAGGACTTTCCTCTTGTGCTTGTGTTTACCATAAAAAAAAAACTGGGAAGCCATGATTAGTGTGGTACCACTTTGGTAACATTATTTATAACTCTCAACAATGCTGCCAGAGAGAATTTCTGAGAGAAAATTTTCAAACTTCTTATAAGCTCGTCCTTCCATTATTACTCACATTCCATCTAGCAGTTATTCATTTAGATCTTTAATAATAGAGGAATGTTAAGAGGTCTTAACAAAATCTCAAACGCTTCCAATATTTAGCATCTTACTTTCTGATCAGGATCATTTCCAAAAATTTCATATTTAAAATATTTACTTTAAGTAGTGAATAACTCATTCATTCTACAGCTGCATTATGACCTTTTTATCTTAATTTTAGAATTACGGTCTTAAAGAATGTGTGAACTTATAGCAACAAGGTTTTGTTTTTATATCAGATGAAAAGAAATGTTCATTACCCCAAAATATATTTATTTTTAAACATTCGTTTATTAAACCATCTATCTTCGTTTGACATGGTTACAGGTTCTCGCAAGCAACATTTAATGTAAACCTAAAGAAATCGCGCATCATTCTATTTGAGACCACTTTCTTCCTAATAGATGAATAGATTGATATGGATGGATTGATAGGACTTGCATGTACTAAGGTTGATAATTTTCAAACTGTCTCGATAATTATTATATCATGTTAGGTAGATTTTTAGTAGATCACAAATGAGGGTTTAGTAATCTTGACGTAATATCACTAGTTCACTTAGGAAAGCAAATGAGATTTTACACTATAGATTTAGATTCGTCGTGTCGTCACTATATGCTAAACTGGCATAGGAAACTGCAAGATCTAAGGTTTACTGCTGGTAAAAAATAACACTGTGTGGACTTTTGAGATGAGCTTTCACAAAAGTAATAGGAGAGTAAGTCATACAATATTTTTCATACGGAAAAGTATTCTGGTCATAGTAGAGGGAAAGATCTGTTAAACTTAATGTGTAATTAGCACCGACAAGAAAGTCTGTCAGTGCTAAAAACGAAAGATTAAACCTTTGCGAAGATTAAAACACCTAAGCTTTAGTAGCACTTTAGAACTTAACTATTATTTTCTAGGTTAGACCTGAGTATGATTTCATAGTGATAGGAGGAGGTTCCGCAGGGGCAGTTGTCGCCTCACGTCTATCAGAAGTAGAGAACTGGACGGTGCTGCTTCTGGAAGCAGGAGGTGATGAAAACGAGGTGTCAGATATACCTACTCTTAGTGGGTAAGGAATGTATTTATTAGAAATAAAAGAAGTACTTTGTGACACCAACAATATCGAGATTGAAATATATTGACCTTGCACAATTTCATAATTATTTAATCTTGTTTCAGTTATATGCAAATGTCACAATTTGACTGGATGTACCAAACTACTCCACCAACAGAATCTGCCTACTGTTTAGCAATGATAGGCGATAGATGCAATTGGCCCAGAGGAAAGGTAAAAGGGATTTTTAAAATATTTAATAATAGAGAAATAGCCGATAATTAAAAAAAGTGAATTAAAGTAATATTTTGATCTTTAAAATATATTTCCTAGAGTACAATTTCCATAATAGAATCATTATCATTTACTTAATGCATTTATCTTGCAAACTTTTAAAAATAAAAACACATTAAAAGCGTTTATTGTCCTAATCATAAATATACATTTTGATAATGCTGCTGTTTGCGTTAATAGATACACAGTGTCAAACATATGCCGTCCATTTATCCACTTAGCAACTTTCACTCTTTTTTACTGACCTGAGCAATGTAATATTAACTTAGTGGAGGTTATAGCAAATTAAATAACCGATACTTGATAATATGAGAAATAGCATCACGAATTACAAAATAATAGGCTGTGGTTTGTAAAGAATTGCATTTTAAAGAATATTAATTATAAAAGGATAATTCCTATTACAATTTTAAACACCTCTTAATATTTTGTTGACGAGGTCTAAATTTTATGTCATAATAATATACTTGACTCTGATTTTTAAAAAGGGGTATTTATAAAGAAATGGTTTAGTGATCGATATATACCCCATTAATTTTACAGAAGTTGGTATGACCTCAATGAAACATATACATATTACCCTTGCAACTCCCTATAGTTTGGTGAATACATTTACCGAATTAAAAAAAACATTCTAAGAGATGTTGCCTCTTACTTAGTAACTCCTCGAAAAAACCTACAAAGTCAAGCTTTTGATTATCGTCTTCATCAGAAGCTTTCATAATATCAGCTTTATACTAAGACAGCTCAATATAGTCCATGTGGTTAATCATCATTTGATGTCTTAGAACGTTGAAAGGATAGAATTAGTAAACAACAACATGTGCACAGGGGCAACAGGAGTGTTTTGTTTACAAACATATTCATCAATTCTCTTGTCAAGTTTACACGCATTTTCAAAAGAGAAAATTTACAGCTTACATAAAATATAATAATATTGTTTCGTTCTCTTTCCTTTTGTTACTTTTTGCTAATTTTACTTATTTTTAAATAACATAAGTTTTCTTTAAAGTTTAAGATATTTAATAAATAATTCGGTAATACTTTGTTTATTTTGGTTTATTTACATTGATTTTTCATATAAAAGTTCACCCGGTATAACACACGCGTTTCTTCGTAAATTCTTAATATTTAAACTCGACCTATTTTACATTTGCTTACTCTCTTACTCCAATGTTCCTTCCATAAAGCCTTGCTCTTTTATCCTACTTTACCATATGTACCCCTCGGGGCGAGACCAGTAAGCTATTTGACCGAGGTCATCCGCCAAAAACTTAAAATACGGAACAGATGTGCGATACCGGAAAGCAGTAGTACTACGGCAATTATTGAATCGGTACCTAAATCTCACGCGAGATAATACCGAAGTGCATCACGTCTTTGTCGATTTAATGAAAGCTGATTGGGGTGTTCCTTATATCAGCATCCTTTACTTCATTTATTACTATGGTAAGTCGAGTCCTTTTTTTCCTTTCACGTTAAATTGTGTCTCTTCTTATTTTGTTTCTATTTTATTTACTCATTACATAAGCACTAAGGGTGTGCGTCAAAAACAGAAGGATCACCTTATTTCAGTGTGACCGGAGCAGCATCCCTATTTTTTTACAGTCAGTCTGGCCTTGATAACTTGATAAATAATTAAGATCGAAATAACCTTGATTTAAGTAATTAAACATATATTATAAACAGGCCCGAAACAAATATAAATACACATATAATAATATTAATTTAACTTATTGATAGATTTTGGATTAAAAATCAAAAGTAGAAATAGATATATGTTATTCTAAGTGCAAAAATAACATCTTCAAATAAAAAAATATATTCACACTCTTATTCCTCGCTTCTAAAAAATTTGAAATGGCAACACCTCAGGCAAAAGCTGATTTCATCTTGGAAAATGTCATTTTGGTAAACGGCTTTGTGTTTACATTCGGCATTTGTAAAGTTCTGTATTTTTTCTTTAGTTTTTGGTTGAAAAAAAAAAAAGGTTAAATAATTTCAGTGTTTTTGTGAATTGTTACGAAAGTAAAAACTTGTGCCGTACCATGGAAAAAAGGCGATTTAAACCGATCTTTTCACAAGTAAATACCGATATTGTCATAACATGGGACAATCGTCGTCAAAAACGTAGAATAATAAAAACTTGATTAAGAAATCTATTATAATTATAAAATATTTAATTTCCATAAAAATGCTTTATACTAGATAAGTACCTTTAATAAAGTACGTTAAAAAACGCCTAAAGAATTCATAAACGGTAATATTGATTATAATTTTAGCATAATCTATTAATAATACATATTTTTTGACGACGTCACTGGTAAAGATTACTTGTGTCGGTGGAATTAACAATGCGATCGAGCGGCGTTGCGATGTTGTTGCCTTTTTCTCTAATATACGTTATCTACATTCATTTAATATTAAATGTTGACTTCTTTATTGAGTATCTTATCATACTTTAAAAAAATGCTTCATATCTTATTAAAGAGGAATAGCATTGTTTTGCGCCTGTCAAAATAAGTAAGAAACTTCTATATTATAAAGTATGTTTTTTTTTCTATCTACATAAGGATTTGGCATCATTGTATCAGAGTTTTAGAGTTGTTGCAAGCAAACAAACTGGCCATAGGTCCACGGAAATGTTAATTCTAGCCTTCCAATGTTCTAAGTTTGATGTATAAAATGTGTCCAACACGATTTGATTATCATCAAACTTTCACAAACTTTTTTTTAATTGTTTTGATTTTACTAATGTCAGAAGTCATATCCTAGCCAATAAGATCCCAGCTCATTCTCCTATATCCCTACTAAAACCATTTCTGGCGCGAAAATCTTTGACCTCTGGGAGTCTTGAAGAACAAGCCTTTGAAGAAGGTTGTTTCTTGGTATTTTTGTCGGTTTTACTTCAATGAAAAGTTGAAAACTCACCTTTTGGGTATTTTAGTTTATGGATACTAAATGCCATACTGCAATAGTGCAGGATTATATTTAAGTGGTGTAGTTAAATCCCAACTTTTTCAAGGTTCTTTGTTTAAGTGTCCAGTTTTGTGTTCCCGAGAAAAGGCCAAAATAAAGGCCGAAATATTAAATTTTTTCATTTGGCATCTTGGTTTATGATACTCTACATAATACACATGTAATTTTATATAAGTAGACTCAAGCATACCGTTAAGTTTAACCATCAATGCTTATATCTACTTACTCTATTGGCGATTTGAGGAATCTGGGTATTCTTCCACTTTCAGGCTTTTTTTTCTTTTCTCCCCGGTGTGGTCTTTATCCACTATTATAAGAGGTAGAAATCTCCACTCATCTACTCCAATAACTTCCACAACATCTACATTGACATTCACTGTTAAACCGATCCACCCAGGTCCTCCATCTCAATCATACAGCCCTTTTGAAGCCAGGTTTGATCAATGTTTGTGATGTATAGTGAATCATGCAGTCAGTAAACCACTTAACTAGTAAACCTAAGTCCTATCAATATTTATTAGCTTTACTGTAGTATATTATACTAAATACTAACCTCAAAAATTACATTCTTATCACTCTCATTATTAAAGTTCACTACAACACTCTTGTTTTGAATAGTTTCATAATAACTAGGTGCATATTAGTAATTTTATTGAAATAGACCGTATAGATCTCCTTGTAAACTGGATAAATAGGCCTATTTCGAAAGTACTCACGCGAACTTTTAGCCCCAAACAACATAATATGAGATTTTACCCTTGATATAGACACTATGTTCAGGAAGGGCAACATAACTTGTTTTTATAGTAATAAGTTTGATTATTAACTTTTCTTTTAATATAGATTCAGAGTATCTCAGAACTAAAGCTTTTCTTTTATGTTTATTTTGATTTTTGAAAGATAACCTTCTAATAAGATAACTTTCTAAGTTAGACAAGGGACTTTTGGTGTGAGCCCATGAGTTTTAAGGTGCTCTCACACTAAAGCTGTAATTTAATAGCATATAATTTAATAGCTAAAGTAAAGGGTAAATATTTATTTTATTATTAATTTATTAATTACACCATAACACTTGTACATACTTGGGTCAATATAAATAATTGTATTTATAAATCTCCCTGTCTGTTCTTCCTTGTAAGATTTTCTTTCAGGTTTATAGGTATAGTGCTTTTAGTAATTTCCTGTTTTCTTGGTCATCGGGATTTTCTTATCCATCTGAGATAAAGCAGGTGGCGCTTATATTTTATTGAACTCTTGTGGAATCCACGCCACTCTACCAAAGTGGTTAGTGCTAGTCGGCTTCCCTTTGAGAATATCCCCTGAGCCTTCACCTCTATAGTAAGTCTCCCTCCTCTCTTCCTCCTTCCATTGGTTCCCTTATACCCATTTCCCTCACTTCCTATACTTTACCCTCCTTTTCCCGCTTTTCCTTCCTGTTATTACCCATCCCTCCATTCAAATTTCGTTTAATCCAGGTAAATAAGATAATGTATTAAATTATAAATTAAAGTATTAAATAAATTAATAAATTAGAGTATAATTAAATCCTTATTAAAGTATTGGATACATTATAAATTAAATTATAATTAATAATTATTTTTTTTTATATTTAACAAAGGAATTTCAGATTCAACTGATATGTCTGTGATTCAACGGATATGAATCTTACTTTACTTTTCCTATTTAAAAATTTTGTTCTGAAAATTTAAATACATTTTGTTCCCATTATTTTTATACTGCTTGGCTTATTCTGGTTATTTGCTTGTAAATCCTGGTAGTTAAAATTTTCTAGATCATATATGTACTTTCTTGCTTAGTCTGTCAATGTTCTCTTAATATTATTGGTCTCGATGGGCAGAAGCAATGTAGAAACTGTCAAACAGTTCCAAATTGTTCCATAAATCTTTGAAGGAGACCACGTTTCTGGAAATTTGAATCAGTTGTTCTTATTGGAATTTTGTTATATCTTGGAAATAATTACCGGTAGACGCGATAGGCCTTGTATAAGTGTGCTCCAGACAGGAGTGTATTCCCAAAATCCGCGACAATATTTTTATGCACAAAATTAAAAGGATTTGAAAAAATAACAATCTGGAAGAGCATTTCTTTTAATGATTTAAGAAATAAAGAAGAAGCGCTCTGGGAATAAAAACTAAAATATTTCACTCGAATATCTCGGACTATTTCTAGACAAAAAATGTATTATAATATGTTAAGAGCAGAAAGATTTTACTGGTTAGGCAGTATCTATTTCATTTATTTATTTATTAATCACAGTACCAACAGCCAAAAACCACCGACAGATACCCACCTAAAATAAAGAGACAAAGTATACTTAGCTAATAGGGAAAAAGTAACTAAAAACTTAAGGAAAATGTACCAACTAAGTCATATCGGATACTTACATAACACATATATTAAAATAATAAGGTAACAATGATTAAAATGTCAAGATTAAAAGTGTTTAAAATTAAAACAAAAAACATACAGCCACTCGAAATTCTCTTACAAAAAGAATGTTGATTTAAGTTTATTCGTGATTTCCTAAGTTGACTGAGGCTAGTCGAGTCAATAACTACATCTAAGGCATATAAATTAAAATATAAGCAGAGTTTATAAATGGGTGACTTTTTATAAAGGTTTGTACGTAAATACGCTAAATAAATTACGCTAAAAAAATACGAGAATTTCATCTGTTAATGGCAAAGGGGAGTTAATGAAGAATGTCAGGATAATCATTATTATTTTTTAATATTTCATAAGTAGTTAACAAGAATATCTTAATTCTCCCTTACTCAAAGAGAGCCTGTCAAACACCACAATAAGTGTTTATTGTCGCAACCTCTAGGGGGATAAACCAAAGAAACACTCCTTTACACCGCTTCAATCAGAGCTATCCAAACGTTATATAGGGGAGACCAAATGATGGAGAAAAAGTCATAATTGCAGGCTTTAAGTTATAAATGATTAAAATAAATGTAATACAAAATATAAGTTTACGAAGTAATTTTTTTTGCTACCAGGGCCATTTTATTTTAATGTCTTTTATCCCTTAAGGTCCTAGGTGGGTCAAGTGTTCTAAACGCAATGATTTACGTCAGAGGTAACCGACATGACTATGATCAATGGGCAGCCCAAGGTAACCCCGGATGGTCATACGACGAAGTATTACCTTACTTTATGAAATCTGAGGATAACCGAAATCCTTACCTAGCCAAAACTGCATACCACTCCACTGGAGGATACCTTACTGTTCAAGAATCCCCTTGGAGGACACCACTAAGTATAGCTTTCCTTCAAGCCGGAAAAGAAATGGGATACCAAATAAGAGATTGTAATGGGGAAATGCAGACTGGATTTATGTTATCACAAGGTTGTATCAATAATCTTCATTCCTAATAGTCTTATGCATATTTACAAAAATAGGTACAATTCGTCGAGGTTCCAGATGCTCAACTGCAAAAGCTTTTTTGAGACCTGTAAGAAACAGACCAAATCTTCACATAGCAATGTATTCACAAGTGACCAAGGTGATGATTGATAAGAAAACAAAAATGGCATACGGAGTGAAGTTTATGAGATATGGGAGACCTCACTTTGTTAAAGCTACAAAAGAGGTGGTGCTAAGTGCAGGAGCCATTGGTAGTCCGCACATTCTTATGCTTAGCGGAGTAAGTGTCAAATAAACCTTCAGATGACTTCACTTTTTATAATGGAATTTTTAGGTAGGCCCTAAAGAGGATTTGGACCAATTTAAAATTCCAGTTATTAGCAACTTAAAAGTGGGGCACAACCTTCAGGACCATATTGGGTTAGGTGGTCTAACATTTGTGGTAGATGAACCAGTCACTTTTACGAAAACTAGGTAAAGCTTCCCTCAAAAAAAACCTTATGTATTTTTGTTAATGACATTTTTTGCAGATATCAGACTATGCAAGTTGCATTGGAATATATCCTACGAGAGCGTGGTCCTATGACATCTCTTGGAGGTGTAGAAGGTCTAGCCTTTGTTAATACTAAATATGCACCAGAGTCAGGGACGTGGCCTGATATTCAGTTTCATTTTGCTCCAAGCAGTATCAACAGTGATCCAGATCAAGTATCTAAAGTTTATATAAAAATAAAAACTAGAAAATTTACTGTTAATTTTTAGGTTCGGAAGATAACAGGATTAAGAGACAGTATATACAATACAGTTTACAAACCGTTAAAAAACTCAGAAACTTGGACCATTTTACCGCTTCTCCTGCGCCCAAGAAGCAGCGGTTGGATCAAACTTCGATCCAAAGATCCCAATGTATATCCCGATATTATTCCAAATTATTTCACGCACAAGGAAGACATCCTTACACTTACCGAGGGTATTCGTATAGCCCTAAACGTATCCGCCTCAAAAGCTTTCCAAAGGTTTGGATCTAGACCTCACAAAATCCCTTTTCCTGCATGTAGAGAGTACGAGTTTGACACAGACGAATATTGGGAATGCAGTTTAAGACATTTTACTTTTACGATTTACCATCCTACGTCTACATGTAAAATGGGCCCACCATCTGATCCAGATTCTGTGGTAGATCCCAGGTTAAGGGTTTATGGGGTGGGCAAGCTAAGGGTGGTGGATGCTTCAATAATGCCAAATATTGTAAGTGGTAATACGAACGCTCCTACAATTATGATTGGGGAGAAGGCTAGTGATATGATTAAGGAAGATTGGGGATTCAGGGTTATGAGATAATAAAGTTTTAGGTGAATATATTGAGTCATAGTCATTAGATAATAGAACATTATTATATTGATTTTGTTAAACAATATTATATATTTTTATTATATTAAAATAAATATTTATTAGGGATTTAACAAAAAATATTTATCATAAAATATACTTATTGTATGTTAATTATTAATCGTTTATATTTTTACAGCTGTAAATAAAGTCTTTTTTATTTAAGTAAGTGTAAGAAAAAATTATATATTTTTCTTATACTTGAAAATGCCATAATTTCATTAGTATGCTTTTTTGTAAATATTTTAGATTGGTTATTATTTGTGTATAAAGATTGTTTTTATTTTATATAAAAATATATTAAGTATTTTACAAGTATTGTTTTATTTTATTTATTTGCATTTTGCGCAAAAAATTTATATATAAAAAATACACTACCTGTACCATGTTTAAAGTCAGAAAAATTTTTATTTCTAAATATTATTTCGTGCATCAGCAAACATTTCTCAAAATTTGATCACATACATAAAGTACTAGGCTAAAATGAAGAAATATATAAATACTTTTATTCAATATTTTGTTAAATAATAACTATTCCTGTTTGATCTTTAAAGCAGAAACTCTAACAATTTTCTAATATCTTCTAATATTTAACTCAAGGATTATAAGAGAGCATACACCTCATTATTCGACATTACTTGGTCCCAAAGGTTTTCTAAAGGGTAAAAATCGCGGCTTTCATTTGGCAATTACACAACTCAACTTGCTTCTATACCAGAAATGCTTACATTTCCTGGATAAAATAAATGGTGAGTTTGAAGTTTTTACAAAATATAAAAACACATTAGGGAATAGAATAGAAGATTGACTTTTTTGACTGGCGATTAACTGATAAATATAATAAATTGAAATAATGAATAATAGATCCGGCTCAAAGGACCAAATATTCGGGGAAGAACTGCTGCCTGGCTTCTTTCCTAAATAGTGTCGGTGGAGAGTATTAGTGGACTGTATTTATTATAACCTTTATCTTCATTGAAGGACCACAACTTATACAGCGCTAAACTAATTAACTTAATAACTATAACAAACTGGTACAATAAAAAATATGCTCATTTATTAGATCCAAAGATAGGAAAATGGAACAGTTGCACTAACCAACTGGTATAAACTATGGATTCTCTTTGCTGTCTTTACGTACCTATACTTAAATTAACTTTACTGACACTCACTTATGCATTAGTAACAATTAAACTTCGACCATGTGACTTTTTACTAGCTTGTTTTACTTGATTTGTTCCATGGTATTAGCGTTTAAAAATGACCACTTAAACAGATTGTTTTATGACCTGTAGGAACCTTCTACAGATTGATGGTGCCGTTAAAATTGTAAATATAAACTAAATAAGAATAAATATATCTTGACAGAAAAGAAAGTAGGGGTTATTTCCCAACACTATATTGGAGTTTTTCGGTACGAAAAAGCCTAGCCAAAAGACTAGCGTAATCTATTTTGTTATAAGTTGGGCCTTATATAAACTTAGTTATTTTTATTTCCCCCCTTACTAAGATATATTAAGTCTATCCAAATACAAATTATTATCTATATTTGAACTTTTATACAAAGTGTACTCTCCTTTTTAAATCAGATATTCATTACAGATTTAATGAAAATCACGCTCAAAGCTACAGTTTTTCGGACTAGCAACTGAAACAGAAAATAGGGCATTTGTCAAGATTAAAACAAATCTGATTTACATTGCACCAAGTTTAAACTCTCATCAAGATTGTCGAGTAGGAATTTTAAATCATCTGTGTACTCATCAGTCATTTTACCACCTCGTGAATAAGATTTTATGGAGTTGATAGAAAAACCAAAAGATGTCAGGTAACCTTAATTTGCTGTTTAATATTGATTGATGAAGTTTTTAGATTTTATTCTTATAATCTGTAATAAGGGTTTATATCTTTTACAATTTCAAGTTATTGTTGTTTATTGTTGTTTATATTATTAAAACAAAACGAGACTGCTTATTTATGTTTTAATAATTTTTAATTAGAATTGTTGGTAATACTAAATTAAGCTCATTATAAAACCTGTCACAGACGAGATTTGGATATAAAGAAGCAAACACCTGACAATCGAGTCTGCTGAGCTCGATCTGATTATAGGACGATAGTGATGCAGAGTGGAATGGACTGAAGATCACTGCTTACTAGAAAGGTAAAAAAGATTAATGGAATAGAACTTCAGAACATTTTAGGTTATATTAGTTTCTAGGGGATTTTTGAGAAAAATAGGAAGTTCTCAATAAACGAAATCTATAAACAGGATGAAAAATGCATTTTCAGGTGAACAGAAACAATGTATACCTTTAAATCTACTAGATGTAATTTTATGTTAGTAAAATAACAAGCAACAAGCTAACTAGTCAGAATATGGTACTTAGACTAGTTTAATATAGTGTAACAAAATTCAAGAACACATTTCTTTTATACAAATTCTAGAAAATTTAAACTACAGGAATTTACAATATTTTAACCTAAATAACCTTAAATGGAGCCCTCAAACAAGACGAACTACTAAAAAACTAGACATTATAGGTGAAAATAATAAAGTAAATAAACTTAACTAATCAACTACAAAACACAAGCAAAACAGTACAAAAACTATAAGAATAATTAACTTAAGAACTATAAGAATAATTGCATTTTTATAACAAGCCCCTTTCAAGTTTCACAGCACCGCCAGGATTAAATATCGGCCCCATCTTCTCAATGCTTCTGGAGCTTCGGTGACTTGCCTTCATCGATTATATAACCAGACTCTGTCCCCAGGATTAAAACCGGTAGAATTTACCTGTATGTAATAACGTGATTTCATTCTGTTACTTTCCGGGTGAAGTTTATCCAGAACTTGATCGTGGACCATATACAAGCGCTGTTGTAAATGATCGACGCACTCCTCAGGTTTTAGCCTTGTAGGACCTCCTAGTAGTAATGCCCAAAGATAAATAAAATTCATCACTAAAGGAAACTTTTGATGGGCTTTTTTCAGTAGACTCGTAGATAGAAGAACGGTATGCCAATAGAATTTGCTGTACAATTATCCCAGTTAGTTGACTTAGAGTTTACCAAAGTGGGTGTAAACTCTACAAATGGGTTTCAAATGCGCGACTAAGTCATTCTATCAGACTGGGGATGTAAAGAGGTTGTGCGGGTCTTGTTGATTCCCAGCAACTGGCATACTTGTTGGAATATTCGCGACTCAAAGTTCCTTCCTTGGTCTGAATGTATCTCTCTGGGGACACCAAATCGGTATGTCCCGTTCTGGAAGAGCACTTCAGCTACTGTAGTTGCTTCTTGCTTTGAAATGGAATAAACCTCGGCCACTTACTAAAGTAAAACCTTTCTCTGACCTTTGACAAGGTCTTACCAATACCAAAATGTCCTCCGTCAACACCGCCTTGAACAGCTTCAAGAACTTCTGGAATCCGTTTTCGAGGAAGGACTCTCAGATATGTCTTTTTTTCTCCATCTAGGCTCTTTCAGACACTTCTTAACAATCCATCTTCTATAACCGGCGAACTCCATTGAGACCAATAAGGTCTAAGTTTTAAGTCCGACTTTTAAATTTCTCGAAACTTCACACTGATCCTGGATTAAACCAGCTGCGTCCCACTCTTCAGGACTGTTTAAGTCAATATGATGACAAGAAAGTATCTCTGGATGTTATTTCAATTACTTTTTAAGAAAATATTTACAGCTTTCAATGTAAGATCTTCTGGCTAAAGGATCGGCGTTTTGGTGATATTCGCCTTTTCTATGTTCTATTGTAAAGTGATACTCTTGTAGTCATTGAATCCACATTGCTTTTCGTCCAGAGAAGCTTGTTCACTTCTAAGGATGAATCGGTGACCATACAAATATTTATGAAAATGTTCAATAGCTTTTACTGCTGCTCTCGCCTTTATATATTTGTGAAAGGACGGCTCCAATTCCAACATTGCTTGCATCTGTATCCAAAATGAAAATTGGTCCAGGAATCAGATACGTAAAAATTGGAGATGTGGACGGTGCTACTTTTAACCCTTAAAACGCTTCTTCAGCCTGCTGACCTAGTAAAGATCATTTTGTCCTCCGTGAGCTTATTCAGATGTTTTGCAAGGTTAGCGAAATTTCTTACAAATCTATATATATAAAAGAGTTTGTCCTGACTGACTGACTCATCATCGCAGAGCCCAAACTACAATAGCTAGAAACGTGAAATTTTGCCAACGGGTTCCCTTTATAATGTAGGCACCGGATAAAAACGGATTTTTCGAAATTCCACCGATAAGGGGTAAAAAATGAGAAAATTGTTACCCGTGACCTCGAGAACTAAGGGGGCGTGGCTTCGGAGTTTGAACGGAGACTGCCCGCACCAACGAGTCGCAGGCATCAACTTAAGAAAAAAAAATGAACCGCAACAATGTTTTTTTATAATGTAGGCTCCGGATACGAACGAACTTTTTGAAATTCCACCGACTAACACCCCTTGTGTCAGCGATATGATAAATATCGCATAGCGGCATAAAACGGATTAATAAATACGATTGAAAAAGTGCCTCTGTATTATTTATATTTTGGTAGACATAACAACAAGGCGGGTCCATGTGAGACTGATACCCGAGAGGTGACTCGACTCAGTCTTACCGCTCGCTCTGTATCTAACGAATCATTTTTAAGATTATTTGTGTCTTGGTTTTATAATAATTATATTATATTAATCGCGCCCCTTGACCTCAAGAAAAACGGCGTGGCAATTGTGGGTTGCATGTACTATCAATGAGGCGAGGCTTCGGATTTTATTTTTGTGTATTGTGGGTTGCATGTACAATCATTGAGCCGTAGCTTCCGATTTTATTTTTGTGTACTGTGGGTTGCATTTACTATTATCGATTCTTCGACTTTTCTTTTATTTTCATGCGAGCAACGCTGCGGGCATTCAGCTAGTCTTCTATAATAGGTACAAAGGCCCAGAAAGCTTCTAAACTGATATTCGTTAGTGGGTCGTGGCCAATTTTCGATTGCTTCTACTTTATCTGGATCAGTCTTAACACCAATGTCTGATATTCCATGACCGAACTTCTTTTTAAAATAAGCAAATTTTTTTACGTCTTAGTCTTTCGTAGCTTAATAAATACCTATTGGATACTGTTTAAATGATCTTCAAATATTTTTCCAGTATGATGACATTATCCAGATAAACTATGATTGAATGATTCCCAATTCATTCCACAGGGTACATACCAAAAAGTTTTCCCGAATCACCGAATAGTACTGCTTGAATCCTAGGAAAGGAAGGCCAAGGAATAAAAGGGTCAAGAAGAAGAAGAAGAAGTCATTCCACGTACCACAGTTTCCATAAGCCTTTTAAAGGTGGCTGCAGCATTATATGGTCCAAAGTACGTGACTGTAATCTGCCAGTTCCAGTCGAGAATGAAATTGGCAGTTTACAGTCTTTTCTGTATCTTCTTGATGCATTTTTACCTGACAGTATCCACTCTTCAGATCGAGCATTGAAAACCATTGTGAACCTGATAGCGCTTCCAGGGTGTTATCATTTCTTGGTAGGGGATAACTGTCTTTCTTGGGGATATCATTCAGTCGCTGATAGTCTACACGAAATTTGGTAGATTCGTCCTTTTGCTTTACTAGGACTCTGGCATAGTTCTATCACTTCTTGTGTCCTCATTTCTTGAATTATTAAGAAAACTTCACCTTGTTTAGCTATCGAAATACTTCGAGGTGCTTGTTCCATCGGAATATTGTCTCCAGGGTTAATTCTATGCTACACCAAATCAGTACATCCCAGGTCGTTATCGTGCAAGAAAATTACATTTTTTTTAGCAATTTACTACACTGGTCCATGATTAAATTGGCATAAAATTCTTCAAAAAGATTTTGTAAACATACAGCAAAAGATCTTCTTGTTATGCTACCTATGAGAATAATTGACGTATTCACATTTTCATAACAATTTCATAACTTTTGGATTAATAGCAAGTGCCATATGAGTATTCAGGTAGGTTTGACTTTTCTGAAAAATAAAAAGGCTTTTAACCAGTAAATTCTGAAAGATGAAAGTACTACAGAGCTGACTGCACTTTACTTAGAAATGCCAAAAAGACTAGGAAACCTGAACCTGAGTAGTTCAGAGTACACCACATTGTAGGAGATTCAGTAGAGACAGGTTAGTAGACAAATTATCAATACTCCCAGTCTATAAATATGATAATGAATACACTTTCAGATAATGATAGGTATTTAAGCTATATGAGAATACGGATACGATATTCCTACGAAATTAATGACAATCGGGATGATGTTTTTGCTTCATTTTTAAAATGCAGAAGAAACAATTGATAGGCAAAATAATTTAGGATCCATACGTATGTTTTTCGTCAAAGGTACTAAAAAACTGCTCATCAGGAATAAAATGTTAAAAGTAAACCTACTACTTCTATACTAATGTATAATAGCAGGTAAATAAAAAAATGCGCTCTACGAACTGGTGAGTAAATTAGAGAAATCTTTCAATGAACCAGTTCTACTTCTTGAAACTAAACACCTCTTTCATAATACATATTTCGTGGATATTTCGAATCCATGCAATGATATGACATTCATGTCCGCAATAATGTTTAAGAGGGATGTGTTTTATGATTAAACACAAAAACAACAAACGATTACCTAAAAAAAAAGACAAAAGTATAAAATGAAGTCTTTATGTCCCATGTTAAAGGTCAAAAGAACTCTTTTATTATTTTTTCCCATAGGTATAGTCACATCTTTCACGGTTTTCGGGTAATCAACGCTTAATGCATCTTAAATAGCTTACTTAAAACACTTTCACAGGTTTGTGCGATCAAAATAAGAAACTTGTTTAAAAAATGGTATTTTGTTTTTTTTTATTTAATGACCGCTTCATTAGAACGGTAAATAAGATGCTTTATATAAATAATTCCGTATACAATCTCTTAGAAACATTGAATTCTTCGTGAAAATACTTACTTCATTCCTTTTACCTGATGGCATGCTTAAAGAAAGTGTTACATCGTTCACCGCCATCGATTCACATTATTTTCTTTTGCTTCTTGATTATTATATAACTCAAAGGTTACATAATGATTACATTTGCCACTTTAACAATAATGTTAGTGCTGTTTGCTAACTACCAATTTAAAGATGTTAAATTCAGGAATGTATGTCTTTCACGCTATTGAAACTATAAATAGCCTGTATCCTATGCAAAAGTCGAAATTGCTAAGGTCAGTCGGTTAAATAAAAGGTTCAAATTAATTTCGCCTTAACCTGATGAGACGTAATAGAAGTTTATTTAACTTATAACAATAGAATAATAAATTCATATATTTAAAGTTCGTTAATGGTTGTTTTAGAAAATGTAGATCAAGAACATCTGTTATATAAGTACCTACTGATTTATATTTATAAGTCTGAGATGCATCACAATGCGAAAAAAGTTTGGTGAAAGTCTTACCAAACCTGATGTGTGGTAATCGGGTACATGTTTTAAATTAATAAATAAATGGTTTATATTACATACTTAAGCGATACATACGATATATGAATCTAGTAATGCTCAGTTAATATCTGCTCAGAGATTTATTTCCTTAAATTTTCATAGTTCCTAAACAAAGCAAGAAAAACAAATTATAAATATTCTAGATGAAATGATATTTTAAAAGTTTGAAAAAAGAATGATTAAAATAGAACGAAGCCTAAGAGGATAGATAAATACGCCTGGAGTACAAAGAAAATAAAAACAAAAAATACTTTATTTTTTTATGCTGACCCCCCAACTCTAAACTCTCAGGAACGCTAACGTAATAATGCATGAAATTGTATATATAATCTTTAGTGACTATGTTGTACACTTTCAAACAATAACTGTTTTACTCATACTACATACTATCGTGCGTAGAGGTGACAAATAATACTCTCAATCAGAAATTCATGAAACTGATTTTATGAAGAAAAATAAACCTAAATCCTAAACTTTTATAACTTTTGAGCTACAGGAAAAATGTTTTCTTATTTTAATTGAGGTTGCTTTGAATACTTTCCTTAAATGTGCCTAATTATCACTTCTACAATGTCAATAGCATTAAATCAATTTTATTATTTTAGTAATTTTTAGATTTCGGACCCAATTAAAAATAATATGAATAATGGAATATTTTATTTAAAATTAACTCGAAAGCAAATTTATTTTTCATATAAATAACAAAAACAAAATTCTCTTCAATCTTTCTGTGAGTATTCTTTTTTATTGAAGTTTAACATAACGCCGCGAGGTGACAGCGTTGCCATACATGTTTCTTGATTAAAGGATTTGTTATTCCTTCCATATGAATTTCTTTCGTGTGTTGGGCTCAGTTGTATTGAATTGGGATGTTGTGGGTTTGGTTAGATCGAGTTGAATTAATGAAACATACGGGTTAGAATGGGATGGGATGGGTTGGTTGGAATTGCTTGAGTTGGAGTGCTTTGGATACTAAGGTTGTATTTGTGGAACCGGGAGATGAAAAAATGCAGGAAAGGTTTCAAAATATATTCAAATATAAATATATATATATATAGGTGTAAGTACCCAGAACTTTTAGAAATGGACGGAGAATACAGCTCTCTATACAGGTCGACGAGATTTAGGACCAGCAGTGGGGAAATAAAGAACGTGGAGCATCAAGTGGTCAAAATCATACTAAATGGCGATCAAAGCAGGTTATGGGACAATCAAGGAACAAAACATTGATTCCAAATGCATAGCGCTACACCATATCAAAGCAATAAACCTTACAACACTTCTTAACAGAGGCAGTGTTTCGCGGTATAAGTATTAACATACTTATATACACCACATCTTGTAATATAATACGAACAATTAAGCAAAAAAAAAAGATAGATCAATCCTTATTGTAACAGATAGAAAAGAGGAAGAAGCTCTAGCTATTCAAAAAGCAATATAAAAGAAACTATCAAAGAAAGCAGAAATTCGTATCAAAGGGATAATGACGGCGGGAAGTGCTCCGCAACCATACATATTAAGGGAATGGACGCAACAACTAGAAGATAGGCTGGATAACCTTAAAGAAAATGAGTATAGGTTAGGAGAAGCTAGACCAAATACAGGAAATACTCTAGTGTTATCATGTTCGCTGAGCAACGCAAACGCTTCCAAATTCCTGCAAAACGAAAAAATAAGAATAGTCACTGTCAACTGCTCCATGGAAAAGCGTCTAACAATAGCTAGATGCAAGAGGTGCTGGGCGTACAACCATTAGACCAAGGACTGCAACGGAATGGACAGGACGACCTCCTGCTTAAAATGCAGAGCTGCAGACCTTACCGTCACTAACTGTCAAAGGGAAGAAGAGTGCCCTCTGTGCATGGAGTCCGGATCTAGAGCGGGATCTGGAAAATGTACCTTATATAAAAAGGCCCTCAACATGCAAAGACAAGAACTAGAGAATGTGATAAGCAACGAAATGGTATGCAATAACACGTCTGTAATTTTAGTATAGTTTACTATTTTTATTATTTACCAAAATGAATCTTAATATCTTACAAATTAATACAAATAACAGTAGTACCGTTTACGATATAACAATTCTGCAGGCCATAAAGAGGCAATACGACTTCATAACTGTAACCGAGCCGAATAAAAGAAAATATCAAGAAAAAAGCAACATATACATGAATGAGAATAACACAGCCGCCATCATTAGCGTAAGCGAAAAACATCCAGTGATAAAATTTAATCAAAGTGAATGCTTCATATACAGTGCGAACGTAAAGGTTGGAATAAATTCATTTAAAATTCAGGGGTATGTTCAAAAAAAAAAACGCTCGGACATGTCGATTTTTATTTCATTATATTCATATTTCATTTTATTTCACTCAAAATTATGGATGTCAACAAATTGTGACAAGTTAACAATCAAAAACACCAACCACAAATGTAAATAACCAAACAATAACTGATAGGTTGCTTGATATAAATAACTCTTCCAAAAATAGCCTTTTATTGTGTTCAATCGTCAACGGTCGAGTTTAGGTATAGGACATGGTACATGAAATGTACTTAGAATTTGATGTAGAACCTAAATCTAAAATAAAAAATAGGTGTTTACATTTAAAAAAATTACGTTGATGACCGTAACTTATTTTTGGGCCACCCTGTATACATAAAATTATAGTAAGAAAACCCGCAGTTAAAAATAAAAATCGACATGTCCGAGCGTTTTTTTTTTGAACATACCACTGAATTTTAAATGAATTTATTCCAACCTTTACGTTCGCACTGTATATCGAAACCAAGGAGTTTATATATATATGTATTATATGGTGCAAATATTTGTCCTAACCGGCATTATACAAAATTAGCCTATCAGAAGTAGAATTTGATATAAGAAGAAATGTTCGGGGAAAGAAAATTATAGTCACGGAGAATTTCAACGCAAAAAATTCTTACTGGGTCGGAGACATTACTGACAAGAGGGGACGATTCCTTCTTGAATGGATTCAAGCCCTCGAACTATATGTACTAAATGACGGAACCTTACCTACTATCGTCAGATGGATTGGCTCCTCCCACATAGATCTCACTATGGTGTGCGCCAAATATATACATAATAACCTCAAATGGAATGTCATATTTGTCATGAATGTCACCAACAATGAGCGACCACAACTTTATTACACTAGAAATAGAACCTGGGAGTCCCAGACGCACTCCAAAATATAAAAACGGGTACACAAATTTCAAAAAAATGGACACAGAATTAAAAAAAAAACTCAGAAGTTCGAAAAACATCTATAATTATCAACAAATAATAAAACAAGCTTACAAGCAAAGCACCCCTAGAGTGAGATGTACGGACTTTCAAATGCCTTATTGGTGGACAGAAGAGGTAGAGCAGAAGTACATCTATACTATACAAACTATACAAACTATACAAATAAGCAAAGAAACAGCTGAAACGGACAATAACCCAAGTAAAGAAAAGAGCATGGAAAAACACTTGTAATAAACTAGACCACGATATCTTTGGTCAGGCCTACAAAATCGTAATGTCCCAACTAAAACAACGGATTCCCAAAACCATGCTGCTGCCGGATGAAAAAGTCCAGATTTTCAAGGAACTGTTTATGATACCTGAAAAAAAAGTGACAACCTCAGTGATAAAATAAGTTTAAGGAACGAAACGACTTTTGATAATACCTATAAAAATCTTTCTAACGAAGAAGTTCTGGAAGCAACATCGAAACTAAAACCAAAAAAGCACCAGGACCCGATAGCATCTCTCCCGAATTAATTAAATTTCTTGTCAAGGAAAATATAAAATACTTCAAAGATTTTTTTAATAACATACTCCTCGCGGGAACATTTTTTTCAGAATGGAAACGAACAAAACTAATTCTTATCGAGAAGCCAAAAAAAGACCCTTCAGAAGCAACAAAATACAGACCAATTTGTCTCATTAACTCTGTAGCCAAGATAATGGAAAATCTAATCAAAACACGACTTCTTAATAAAATAGACAGAAGGGGTGGCTTTAGTCAAACACAATTCGGGTTCATGAAAGGCAAATCAACAATTCACGCAATCAAAAAAATCCAAGATATTGCTAGCCAAAGACCAAATATGTATCATGCTCTTATCCTAATTGATGTAAAAAATGCCTTTAATAGTGCTTCTTGGCTGTTAATTCTAAAATCATTAAAGGAAAAAATATCAGTCCATACCTAATTAAAATAATTGACTCCTACCTCAGCAACAGAATAATCATTATTGATAAAAACATTGAAAAAAAATAGGAGGAGGAGTATCACAAGGTGTTGGTACTCTGAAACGTCCTATATGACGGGATTATGAGAGTATTCTTACCAGAGGATGTCCAAATTATTTGCTATGCAGACGACTTGGTACTAATTGTCTCCACAAAAAATCACCTGGAGCTCATCTGGGCTGTGGATGAAATTAAGTTTCTACATAAGCATTTGGCATTGCATCAGAGATGTTGCAAGCAAACAAATGATCGCCCCTAGTTCGATGGCAATGCTAATTCTAGCCTTTTAATGTTCTAAGGATAAACGTATTTTATGAGATGAAGGTTAAATTACAAAAAAAATGCAGAAGCAGAAAGAAAAAGATTAGGTAAAAGTAGATTTAAAAAATAAAGAATACTTGCAAATAAAAACGTCTGCATGTTTTTATTTAATATTGCATGTTTTACATAAAAACATGCAGACGTTTTTCGATTCACAAGAACCATGACTGCTTGGAATTTATTCAAGAAGAGCTAACTGTGAATCAAAAATTATTACTTAGACGCAATCCCAAGGTTTTCTTCTTTAAGAATTATAACCTTTGATCGAAAATTTATTAATTTCCTCACGATCTAGCAAAATGATGCGGAAACCATTTGGTTTTGGTTTAAAAAATCACAGTCGCAGAATTGGGAACATCTCCTTATTCACCAGATTTAGTACTTTGTGACATAAGTTTCTACATAAGCATTTGGCATTATTGCATCAGAGATGTTGCAAGCAAGCAAATTATCGCCTCTAGTTCCATGGCAATGCTAGTTCTAGCCTTTTAATGTTCTAAGGATAAACTTATTTTATAAGATAAAGGTTAAATTACTAAAAAAGTGCAAAAGGAGAAAGAAAAAGATTAGGTAAAAGTAGATTTAAAAAATAGAAAATACTTATTCATGAACTTCTAATTTAAACATTATAAAATATCGAGTGCACTGTCATTAAGTATGTAATGTGACTACATTACATTCCAGACGACAGACCTATAACTCAAAAACTTTTTCAATGACTAACCTGCAGACCATCACGTATACCACAAGGGATTAGCAAATATCCTAAAATATCTATTACCAAAAGAAAAGAATTTTCTTTTCCTGCTCTTATGAAATAGGTAACGTATACGAAGAACATATAAAATACATTCTTCGCACGAATGCGCCAAGCGATATTTTCGCTCTACTTTCGCTAACTTCTTTTGTCGGCGCGGCGCACCTTCCCCAAAGTCTAGGTTTAGTGTTTGGGTGAAAATCCCCCACTCGGAGGACCAACTCTCCAGATCGTGGTGTCGCGAAGAATCGAAGAAAGAACCACCCAAAATCAGTCTTTACCGACGTCTTCTACTTTTACTTTCGTTCTATATGCACGGGTTGATCCAATTTTTATGTTAGTGATTTATTTTTATTAATTCACTTATATTTTCTTATTAGGAACTATTCATTTTTTTAATTTTATATATTTTTAGGGTGAAGTGTTTTTTTTTTTCTATGAAAAAAGCAGTTGCCTTCAATCCGAGTTTTTCTTTAAATTGAAGTGTTGGTTTAGTGATTTTTTAGAAAAAAGTTTCAAAGGTAAGATCGTTATTTTTTTCACAAGCAACACACGCTTTTCTTTAGGTTTAATAGAAATCTTGTTATATTTTGGACTACACCTAAATTTGTTATTAAAAAAATTACCTAAATTGTTTTTATTTCCAACTAAAATGAGTTGATTGTTTTTTTTTTTTGAATGATTCAATGAATAGGTTTATTACCAGAAAATATTTTTGTATAAAATAATTTGTTTCAAGGACCTACAACTATTAGTAAAGACTCAATGAGTGACATAAAGTATGACATTGAAAGGCATTAAAGGCGACTTCGACCCTACTTGGAAAACATTGCCTTTCATTTCTTAAACTGTGATTTAGTACTTTATGTCTTATATTTACAAGTCAAATCTTATTCAATATAGGAGCTTTTAAGAATGGTCTTAAAATAGCTTCTTGCTTGAAATGCTTTCTCAATGTGTAACATAGCGTCAAGGTTATTAGACCAAAATATGACCTTCTGACAAGATGATATATTTCACAAGACTTAAGACCACATAGGTTAAGATCCAGCTTTAAGCACTAACGATTATAACTTGGCCACTAAAATAAAAGTGATCTATGCTTTATTGGGAGAAATTACTGGCAAAATCAAACATTTGGTGGCTAAACCGAAAACACGTTGTCAGGCTCCGACGCCACATGAATGCATGCGGGAAAACGAGACTGTAGACTACATCCAATGCGGAAGTCATACACCATCGTCTGCCACCATCAAGCTTATCCACTGGAAGCGCTTAGACTCTTTTTCTTACTTGTTCCATAATTGTTTCAATATCCTCGATATTATTTGTTTATTTTGTCTAGTCTTTGAATGTTGCATTTCTTAATCTCAACAGTACATTCTAACTAAGTTTTTGTTAATATCGCTCGAGTTTATATGATGAAGGAACCAACTAATTATCATTTCTGGGACATTTCTACCCACGCTTTATAATTTCATAATTTTTTGAGTTTTTCTCAATTTTCAGCTTGTTTGGACAAAACTCAGCTTTCTTTGTTATTTTTTTAGGAATAACAGAAATAGTAAATATTTCTTCTCTAAATGATTTCAATGATCATGCGTAAAGTTCGGCGGTGATCCCCACTATGACGTGACACAAAATAAGCAAATACCAAGTCTCTAGTTTTCAAAATTCGACATGTCAGGTACCAAATTTCAGATCTTTCTGGAATTTTCAGGCTAGCAGTTTGTTTACGTTATAATGAGTTTAGGTAAGAACAAAACTATAAAAATTTTCTTATTTCCAAACTGTGAATTATTGATGTATTTAAAATTATTCTAGAGCTTTATCATATGGTCAGCACTTTTAGAGCAACATTTTCTTGCACAAACCATGATTTTAATACTAGTGTGACTCTATTTTACTACTACTCTTTCTACTCACTAGTCAGAATTTTAATTTCTCCCTGCTAATTCCTCGGTCCAACCTAGTAAAATAATCAATAGTTTATAAGTTTTAAAAAAATCAAATCGGTCCATCATCCTATTTTAATCCGGAAATTGGAAGCTGCTGGTATTGGTGGTCGTATGTTGATGTGGACTCAGAGTTAGCTTAGAGATCGCACTCAAATAGTAAGGGTATACAATTTAAAATTTGAAGAAATCACTGTGCCTTCAGGTGTTCCTCAGGGATCCCATCTGGGTCTCCTTTTATTTAATGTCTTTATTAACGACATTTCTAATAAGACGTGGTATCAATGTAATGGTAGGAAGTTGAATACATCAAGTGTCATTTTCTCTATTTCTAAAAGAATTAACAACTCCGCATTGAGTAGAGTGCCCTTTATTGTAGACTCAGGAGTAACAATTGATTGCTCGCTATCTTTTGTAGAACACATTGATAAAATGATATCCAAGGCTCTAAGAGTGTTAGGATTTGTAAAATCTTGTACTGTTGATTTTATTGATTCTTTATCTGTTCAAGTCAAATATAAAGTTCTTAAAATCTCTAAAAATATATTGTTCCTTAATTAGACCTATTATTCATTACAGTTCCTTTGTATGGAATCCCGCTTATACTTATTATATTCACAGAATTGAACACGTACAAAGAAAGATTTTACGTTTTATGGCCTTCAAGTTTGATATTATATCTAGAGGGCTTTGTTTAGGAGTAAAGATCTCTTCATGAGCCTTTTTCTCTGCTGACTCTAAAAAAAGGAAGAAGCTGATTAAAAAAATGTTTTTATAAGTTATTAACTCTCAGGTCGATAGTCCCCTACTGTTGCCTTCCATAAGACTTACTATTACAACAAAGCAAACGAAATATGTTCAAACTGGTAATCAACCCTATAGATACACTAATCTGGGCTTAAACTTATTCATTTTAAGATACTCTAAATTAGCGACTTCTCTTCCTATACAGTGCTTTCATTTCAAAACGATCCACCCTTAATAACTTTCTTAAAAAAAAGAAAACACGTCAAATTAGATATACAGGGGGACGTTTAATTATGCATTTACTGAAGTTCTGTCAATCACCTCCTTACCTCCAGCTAACCTCACTTTAATATGTCAAACGGGAACCCCTATCGTGTGATACATCATAGTAAGGAGCGTAAAATTCTCTATTCAACGGTACCAAAAAAAAAAATGAAATCGGTAAATGTGTAAGCAAATAGTTAGCGAAAATGTCTAGAAATAATGAATATTTTATTTACGCCAAACTTTGGTATGTCAAATGGCTACCCCATAATGTTTAATTAAATAATTTTTTTAAATTTTCATATGTTTTTTTTTTGCCATTTTTACAATGTTTTACCAAAATCCTCGCAAATAATATAGATCCACGCAGAAGTCGAATTACAAGCTATTTCTTTTGTTTTCCTTGAGTATCAATAAATTACCGAGACTTTCTGTAATCTTAACCTTGAGCTTTTATTTACTTTTATAATTTTTTCTCTCACAATTTAAGTGTTTACAACTTTTATTGAGTGAAGTGAGTTACAAGCATTTAACACAAATAACCACTATAAAGTATAGAACGGTTTTTACTATTACAAAAAATAATGTAGCCCTATTGGGCAGTAGAACTTATACACAATGTAACACTTTACGCTTAATGTTTTTATCGCCAATCAAAATAACTTGATTCTTTTTCTGAATGATTCTTATATTTATAACCAGAGAAATATTGCATTGAAAGACAATGAAGGCGACTTGGATCGCATTTGGATATCATCACTCTTCATCTTACAATATGAGAGCTTGATTTACAAACAGTGCATCGAAAATTCTCATTTTATTCACATGCAGCCTCAAATGTGCTTTTCGCTTGATGTTTGATGTAGGCTTTTGGACAAATAGTTATTCCATATTCCAGTCCATATTTTATTGATGGAAAATTTAAGTGAACCTCAAATATTTAAGGTGATATCAACAAAATGATACAGGTCTGCACATCCTGTAGTAGTAAAAAAATATCTCGATGAAAGGTTCGACTGACCCTAACTAATAAAAAGGGTTTCCCGGCCGCGTATTTACATACTATACTACAGCACAGAGCACCATAAAACTTGGCGGCTCTGCACTGAAGTATAATATGTAGTTGAGAAAAGCGCTTATTTATCACTACATAATATACTACGCTACAGAGCATTAGAAAGAAAAATGTTTTTATGTGATTTGTTTGGTTCTGTAAAATTGGTAGTAACAGAGTGAATAAATGTGTAATTATTTATGTTATTATTATTATTGGTTTTTGTTTAATTTTTGTTGATGATTTTAATATACAAGATAAGGCATGTTAAAATATTTAATGAATACAATGCTACTTTAAAATTTAAAAACAATGTTGTGAAGGTGTGTTGTATTTTGGGTTTTAGAATTTCGATAGTGCTTTGTTTTCAAGTTAGGTTTTTTATTTTTATGTATATGAATACAAAGTATGTATCTAAATAAATACATGAAAATTGTTAGATTTTAATAAGGTGCTACCTATACTTTAGTTTAGATTTGAAATTTAAAGGGCCTATTGAATAAAAATAAAGGAATTACTTTTGCTTAAAATATGAAAGCAAAACCTGAAGACTTTGCGGATTAGAAATGGTAGAATTAGATGCATATTCTTGTGTGTTAATGAGATAAAATGTATAGGAATATACAGGTTATTATTTATTATCTTTTTATTTTACTCATCTAGCTCATGTTGTCTACCATAGATTGGACATAATACCTATTTATAGACAATATTACTAAACTTAAGGAGTTTATACGAACACCACTGTTAATCAGTAAGAAAAAGCTGTAAGAAATCATTCAATATTTTATTAGATCTATTTTATAAAAAAGATGTTACCTAGTATTCATAACAAGAAGATTCAATTCAATAGTCTCTATCTTAAAAAAAATTGAAATATGTAGTGATATATTGCGTTTTGACGATTGTAGGGCACAAGTTAATTTAATGACCTTGGAGCCTTAACATAAAAGTGATGTTAGAAATATCCATCAAACACAAATGAAAATAACAGTGAAGAAAAAGATGACACACTTTTTTGAACAAAATATGGTTCAAAATTTGCCTTCATATCTGAATCACATCCAGATGATCTATTTAAAAGAAAAGAAGTTGCGGTAGAACAATTAAGTCAAAATTTTTCAAATCTCGTACAGATGGTTAAAAGAGACTCGATTCCTAAAGCAACAAATATGTGAAACTAAAAAAAACATTAGAAAAAATAAAAACCTTATCGAAGCTGCTAAATCTATTTAGTAGAATGAAGAATATTCGTCATGGAAAAATAATTACAGTACAGCCTACGTCCACAAGTAGAAGATCGCAAAGACCTGGAATGACATCTGGATCAAAAAGAATTCAGACAGGAAGGCCAGCAAAAAATGAAAAAATCATCCGAAGACGTAAGGTTCCAAGATCACTTAACCAAGCTGTGGAGTGCAATCGCCAAAACACCAAATCTCATTAAAAAGTTTGTTTTAGGCTAACTAACTAAAATAAAATTACTAATTTAGATACTAATACAACTAATTAGATAATAAGGTTAAGATAAAGTTTGGTAAATCTGTTTTATTTTTCTATTAAAATTAATCTAATAAAATAATCCCTTACAGTCGTATCCTTACTTGGTACACCTAATTCTAAACAGCTTGTAAACTATTCTAAAATTGAAAAAAAAAATTAAAGCAAACTTTAGAAGAATACTTAACGTAGTCAAGCTTAACCACTAAAGGGGTCTTTAATTTAGTTCTTAATTCATATGAATTGCAGAATAATATAAATCAACTTTTCCGCTATTACTATTTTGTGGTTCAACGTGTGGCTACGTTGAACATTTTTACCAACATAAGGGCATTTTATCGCTATTTCAGAAAAGTTTATGCCCTTGTATTATCCATACAAGCAGATTAATGATAAAAAATATAAATCTGTACATTCTGAAGCGAAACCTATACTTTAAAATTAAACCAAATTTAGGAATGGACTAAAGAAATTACGTTTTACGCGTACGTATTTAGAAGTTAAAAGCCCAGAAGCCACTATTAAAATTTTTAAAATACAACACACCTTCACAACATTTGTTTTCAAATTTTCCAGTCGCATCATATTCATTAAATATTTAATAATCCTTTATCTTGTATATCGAAATCGCAAGCAAAAAAAAACAAAATTCAATAATAATAATAACAACATAAATAATTACATAATAATTAAATGTGTTACTACCAATTTTACAGCACCAAACAAATCACATAAAACATTTTTCGTTCTAATGCTCTGTACCGTAGTATAGTATGTAGTGATAAATTAGCGCATTTCTGCAATAAATATAAAAGAAAAAAATTACAACTTAATATTTTTTTGGGATAACCTGAGAAAGGATGGAAATATCTTAAATTGTTTTCCAAATTCTTAAAAAACCACAACTTTTGTTAATTGATCTTATGCAATGTAAAAATGACAACCAATATGTAATAAATACTAGAAATATCAACTATATTAACAAGTTATCCTATTTTACTTCTCAAATTTCCGTTTCAAACTATTTTATTCGCGAAATGCATCCAATTAAGTGCATAGGCTTTCCTTATTATGATTTAAAGATCCTTAAGCAATATAAAAATACTAAAGGAAGTAAAACAGTTTAATATTTATATAAATATACATAGATACGTACATGGTTAATTAAGTTCCTTTGTGGAATCATCATTAGCTGCTGCTTACCTGAAACAAAAAGCAAGTTAAATATTTTTTTTAAAAATTAATGAAGTGAACCAATATTTTTAAAAGCTTCCATTAATTAAACGTAAACGAAGTAATTACTATTATTATAATTGGCAAAAGTGCGAAAAAGTCGTAAAGTTAACTATTATTACAATAGACAAAAATGTCGTAAAGTTGTAAACATGTGCTATAAAAACATGACGAGATGAAATTAATTTATAAATTTGTTATATAATTAGTATTACCAAATAGTTCATTGGGTCGTTGTGCTGGTTTATGTCTCGAGAAAATTAATATTTTATGATAATTTATTATAATTGGTTGGTTAAGGTTGAAAGATATTACTAATTTTATTTAAAGTATAATATGTAGTTCGAATTTAGTTTGGAGGTGATGAAGTCTAGTTGCCTTCACCAATTTTCTATTTTGCGATTCATTTCTTAAAACTGCCGCGTAAAGACTCTGCTAACAGTACTTTTGATGATAAAAGAAACTGCAAAATGATTATCGTTGACGGCTAATTGAACGGTATCTTAGGACTCAAAAATATTAAACGTTACATTAAAAATTATATAATATTTACCGCATACGAAAGAAAAAATGTAGGTCAAAAATTTAGTCAATGTGTCATAATGTTTACATTATCTTTAAACCTGTTCTCGAGATAATAATTAAATATGACGGGGAAAGTTTTGAAATTGTAAAATTTAATTATCGAAGGTCATGGCAGAAGCAGGTCGAAATGTTTGGTTAACCTTTGTGTTAGTTAATGTCATATGGATAATTCAGGGGCTGTGTCAAAATAAGAAAAAAATTATGTGTGGTATAAAGGGCATCGATTTCATTACACAGGGTGGCAAGGTTTCAATGTTTTTTCTCTGATTTTCGGTTTTCTCTCTTGTATTCTACCATATTGGTTTTAAATTTTGTACAACAATTATTGTTTAGAATTTTGGCAATAAAGTATTAATATGTTCTCTTATATCTAATATCTAATATGTATCCTATAGGAATATTCGGATTAAATTTGAACTCTCTCATCATTGGTTTTTTACCTTTCTTGGCTATCATTCTCGTATCTGTGACCGTTTATAACCTGCATTTATTTACGAGATATTTTATTAAGGAATCGAAATATAAAGAATTAACTAATACTGATGCACTGGATCCACACAACTTTAGTAGTAGTAGTAGTAGTAGTAGTACTTTTCCATCACTAAACTTTCAGGTCTGATAAATTTCATAGGACTCACTATACCAACGATAAAGTTAAAATATTAGTGATTTCTATTATAATTCATGCAGAAAATCTAATGTTCAGACAGACGTTCAGACAGTTCAGACATAATCAGACGACCGATATAGAAAGATCAATAAGCCATAATCTTATGAAGAAATTTGGTTAAAATTAAAGTGGGTAAAAACCAGCCCCTTGATACTGTTAACTTCAATTAGGAAAAAGATTTTACATAGGCCTCACGTAATATTAATACAATAATAATATTAACAACATTGTACGAGGAAAGATGCAGCCGGGATCTTTCGAGATGCAGGATGGCCAAACTATAGATGCCATGGAAGAGGGTGATACATACAAATACCTGGGAATGGTGCAGGCAGCGCGAATAGATAACCGAACAATGAAAGATAAACTCACTGCTGAGTTTTCAACAAGAGTAAAGCACATAGTGAAAACGAGCCTCAACAGTAAGAATCTATTTAAGGCGTTGAATACGTATGCCTGTACAGCACTAACATATTCCTTTGGAATTGTGGGATGGAGCAAGACGGACATCCAGAACTTACAACGGAAGGCACGAACATTATTGACTAAGGCTCAAAAACAGCACCGTCGAAGTGCCACAGAAAGAACTACGCTACCAAGACATCAGGGAGGTAGAGGATTGGCAGACATTTACAAACAGTTAGACCGACAAATTTCAGTTCTGAGAAATTTCTTTCATGAAAAGGCTAGATCGTCCGCTCTGCACCGTGCTATATGCGAGGTTGATGACTCTACACCTCTGAAACTGAAGAATCGCGAAATCGAAAGTCACCACGTCACTGATGAAGAAAAACATCGATCATGGGCACAAAAACCACTGCACGGGAGACACGTCAACGAGGTTAGCCAGGGACATGTCGACACCAATGCGTCGAACTACTGGTTAACTTCAGGACAACTGTTTCCCGAAACGGAAGGTTTCCTCTTGGCCATACAAGACCAAGTTATTCCAACTAGAAACTACTTGAAGTTCATTATCTCGGATCCTTCAGTACAGAGTGATAAATGTCGATATGGATGCCAAGTGACAGAATCCATCCAACACATAACGGGAGGATGTCAAACGTTTTCCCAAACTGAGTATAAGGCACGTCATGACTGCGTGGGAAAAATACTGCACCAAGAACTTGCAGTTAAACTGAACCTCTTGAGGACGGACAAAGTTCCATATTACAATTATACTCCAGAGCCAGTTCTGGAAAATGGCGAGTATAAATTGTACTGGGACCGAACTGTCCACAATAGACCAGATCTTATATCCTGGTGGATAAGCGACTAAGGAGAACCACGCTGATTGACGTTGCTATACCTAATAACAATAACCTCCAAGGAAAATACAACGAAAAGATCATCAAATATCGAGATCTTGAAGGGCAAATCAGACGGCAATGGGAGATGGAGCATGTTCAAACAATTCCGATAATAATCTCGTCAACTGGACTTATACCAAAAACCCTTGTAGAGAACCTCAAACAACTGGGACTAAATGAGCACCACTACAAAAATATGCAAAAAGCGGTGCTATTGGTTACAGCACGGGTCGTCAGAAAGTTCATGGGTACAGAAGACCGAACACCATCCAGGGCCCGACAATCTGGAAAGGGTCCCCTCAGAGCTTAATCCTTTTGATATCTTAGATATCTGGGATAAGTGAATGTTCCCCGTAAAACGGGAGTGTGATTGCCGCAAGGCAAAAATCTATAATAATAATAATAATAATAATAATAATAATAATAATAATAATAATAATAATAATAATAATGATAATAATAATAATAATAATAATAAGTAAGTTAACCAAGCAAGTCGAGGGTGTTATGCGGCAAAACAAAACCCATGCCACATAATATAACCCTCCCAATGATAACATAGCAGAAGTTTTAGACATTCTCAAACAAAAACTAAGCGTTGCTGCACAACGACTTGGAAGATATAAAGAATCTAACCTTAACCTTAGGAAAATATCCAATAGGCTCTTATTTGTTTTTCGCCAATACAATAGGCTGTTTCAGAACAACGAGAAACAGTTTTATCGGAGGCTTGGAAATGTCACCAATAACGACAGCGGTAAACCACCATCTAAACGACAAGTCAGGGAGTTTTGGGAGTCAATCTGGCCCGTACCTACAAGTCATAATGTCAAAGCACCCTGGATACAAAAAGAGATTGACAAAATGGAAGAACTAAGACCAATGGACGAGCCGATAATATCTCCTGAGCTGTTCATTTATATTCAATTCATAACTTCTGGTTACAAACGGTTTAAATGCACTCATACACATTTAGCTCGTCATTTCAACAGATTTTTGCAGGAACCAACCACAATACCAACTTACATTGCGCAAGGACCAACATATTTGCTTCCAAAAGATAACGATACCAAAAATCCTGCAAAATATAGGCCTATTACCTGTCTGCCTACAATCTATAAATTGCTTACAGCATGTATTGCAAAATAATTTATATGCACTGCAAAGACCACGGAATTATCGCTCTAGAACAAAAGGGCTGCATTAAGAGGTTTCAAGAATGTAAAGAACAGTTACTTATAGACACTGTAATTATGGAACAAGCAATACAGAAGCAGAGAAACTTATACACCGCCTTTATAGATTACCGTAAGGCTTTCGATACCGTTCCACACACTTGGCTGCTTAAGGTCAATGCGATTTATAAAGTCGCTCCACCGCTTATCAATTTATGAAAACATATGATAGATTTCTGGACCACACAGTTGAATCTTAACTGCAGAAATGAAACTTTAGCGATTGAGCCTATTAAAATACAACAAGGCCTTTTCCAGGAAGATTCCGTGAGTCCCCTCTGGTTTTGTCTGGCTCTGAATCCCCTCTCCCATATATGCTTAATCGAAGTCAACATGGATTCACCGTTAAACGTAACAGGGAAAAACCTATATAATATTACACATCTAATGTACATGAATGATATCAAAGTCTATGTTGGGACATCAACGCATGTCAACTCATTGCTGCGAACAATTGAAATATTTTCCCACGACATTAAAATGAGCTTTGGTATCGATAAATGCAAAACTCAAACAGTTATCAAAGGTAAACACAACACCAACAACTTTGAATTACAAGATGGTATGAGACCATTCGGGCTATGGAAGAAGGGGAAACTTATAAGTACTTGGGCGTACATCAGTCACAAGAAAATGAAGCAGAACCTCCAAAAGGAATATATCAATCGTCTTAAGCAAATTTTAAAAACTAAACTAAATGGTAAGAACATGATTAAAGCGGTTAATACCTACGCTATCCCTGAGTTAACGTATTCTTTTGAGTCATTAGGTGGACAAAGACTGATATAGGAGATTGAGGGGAAGACCAGAACAACCCTCACGACGCAAATAAGTTAAGATAGTATAGTGACAAGAAAAAAAGTATTTTGAAGAATTACTTCAAGAATCCATTACACATTCGATCTCTAAGTTGAAACATCATAGTCATTTGATGATGTCTACGGAAGCAGAAAGGCCTTGCTGAAGTATAAAAGTCTATTCGAAGCTTAATTTTTTTAAAACACCAAGATTTATTATATTGTCTCTTGTGAAACTTTACCTTGTATAGGTATATCAAATTATTAAAGCTATGCACCACAAATCCTGTAGTATTGTCACAATTCTTCTTCTATTGTATTTATTTAATGATTCTAACAAAGAAAGGCCATTAATATAAGTAAAAATATGTATTATACATAAACAACAATTTTCAAAAATTTCATTATCTTAGGTGATTTTTTGTCTAGTACAAAGCCGAACAATTAAATATTCCTCAAAAGGTTATAAAATGACATCACAGACAAAAATTGTCTAAAACAAACCACATCATACAAATGATTGCTTCCTTACGATAAACGAGAATCGTTTAAAAACAATCGTTATTTGCATTACATAAGATTTAAAAAGTGGATTCGTGTGTTTAGGCTTGGGTTAACTTTCATCAGAGAAAGACCGGCAAAATGTAATCCGACCTTTCGTTTTCGATACAGCCTTGCTATTGAGAAAGCGGTCAAGCGTTGAGCTCGATTTACTGCTGTTGTGTTATGCATATTAATTATGTTTGATTATAATTTGTTATATCATTGTGAAGTTCCGTATAAGCATTGGAATAGAAAATGTTTTATAGTCGCAACATCAATTTATTCTAATTGAATATTGAAATATTAACTTACATCACGATCATCCTGTTTATACAGTGCATTCATGATTAAAGGAACAAATTCGTTTAAAATTCAGGTATTTTGGTCTTCTTTTATATTTTGGACACATCGATTAGTATTGTCACTAACGTTTTTTTAAATAAAAAATTTCTATACAGGGAGCCTCAAGTAGAAACTATGACGTCAACATTAATTTTTTTCTAAATAGAACTCAGTATATACAGGGTGTCCAAGATAAGAATCCTAAGCATGGGGATCTCGGTACCTGTTGGAGATACAGCTTCGGTTAAATTAGGAAAAAGTTGTGCACTTTGAAGCGTATTTACATGCCGTTGAGAAACTTCAAAAATTTCCATGGCCTGCTGAGATATTTGGAAAAAACGGAAATTTGCCAATATCGATTTTATTTTTTCCTGGCTTTATTTTAAAAGATATCAAAAAACTATTGACACTTTCTCATTGACACTTTTGAAGTAGTACGTGATGGCGCTTTTAAATTTTATATCCGACGTTTCGTTTCCGAGAAACCACCATCAACTTTATTTTTTTATATGGCGCGAAAAGAAAGTACATTATTATTGTACAAATATTGTACACCCTCGCGGTATTTATATATCTGGATAGATATTCAAAATAACTATAAATGCTATTTGATATTGGATTTTAACCTAAAGTAGCAATGGAATAAATAACTAGGTAGTAGATATTTTAACAAAATTATTGTATTTTTTTGAATTAATTATTTTTTTAGTAGCCTTCCATATATCCTCCGTCTAAAGAAGTAGGCAAAGGGGCCAAATTTGAACGCAAGCTGTTTTCGGCAGTCAACAACTTCTTTACTACTTCGCACTAATTGCCACCGTCAATAGTTTTCCTTTGGTTTTTCTTTTTTATTTAAGAAAGTTCTTATGCATTTCGTCATTAAATTCAACACCAACATAAGTCTAACCAGTCTTTCAAGAGTTTAATCCATGGGAATTTTGGTTTTTGGAACATTATTGAATTCGAGGCCAAGCCAAATTCTAAATCGCATTTTGAAGTTCAATATATTAATAAAGGAATCTTGGATAGGCGTACAAAACTGTAGTCTGGCACAATGGACGTACATACTCTGGAAGGTACATACTCTGGAAAAAAAAATAATTTAAAAGAAGTGCTGAACCCAATGACGGAATTGCAATAAATGCTAATATAAATGGTTAGGTTAAATTTTTTATTTAATCCTTACTTCTTAATGATTCTTATTATAGATGTACATATTTCAATGAATCCTACAGGAAATAAGCCAATATATGATAAAAAGTACCGGAGATTCTACCATTTATAGATAAATTAGAAAAGGTGTTAAATATCATGTTGAAATAGCGAGCTGTTTTATAATCCACTAAATAGAGGTCGGATTGTTGAAATTATTGAAGAAAGTGCTGAATTCTATGGCGGAATGGCAAAAGATTCTAAAGTATAGAATTTTTGTTTAATTTTAGCTAAAAATCCTTTTGTTTCTATGAGATACAGGAAAATGTATGACTTAGTTTTCTAAAAACAGACGATATGTTCAAATTTAAAAAATCATGCCTTAACTACCTGAAATCAAAAGTGCTTTCATTTCAAAACCAACCACCCCAAACTTTCTCAAAAAAGAAACACGTTAGCTTAGATATATAGGCGAAAGAAATTTTGCATTTAATAAAGTTCTGACAATCTCCTTCTCACCTTCAGCAACTCTAATCACAAAACAGTTTTACCACTAACCAAAACTCTTTATTTTACTCCCGACACGTGTTTCGCTGGTTGGTTGGTGGTAAAACTGTTTTCTGATTCGAGTCACACCAAAGGTTCTAACAATATGACTATTCAGCAACTATCTTTCATCTCTTTATCTTTATGGATTTTTTTAATTCTCTCTATATGGAATAAATACAAAAGAAAAAATCTAGGTAACTTAAAAACTATATGAAATCTTGAAAACAAGAATGTAGCATCATTAAAAAGTTGCAGGCATACAGCTTCTGAGGTATATCGCTTACCAGTACAGTACTGGCCAATTTCTTTCTTTGGTGCAGAGATACCCGTGCCTTAACTTGTAACAAGTATTCATAGGCAAACCTTAAGTTCAAGAGATAACTACTGTGCTTCACCGATTCTTACAATCCCCACTTGTATTTAACACTGAGATAGAAGAAGAAATACGCCGCATATCTTGACCTTCAGTCCAATTTGGGTCGAACTCTAGTTAAAAGAGCAGAGGAACAGAAGAAACGCTATCGTTCTACTTTTAACTTTTGACTTTGTTATTGCAGATTATTAAATTGCTTCCGCACCCAAAATCTTTGCTCAGGCGTATACGCAGGTAGTAAGGTATTGTACCACCAAAGACACTACAGATTAAATGCATAAAACGGCATATCAGCTTATGTATTTTGGGAGGAAGTCCACTAAATTCTTAAGGAAAGTTTAGCCACTATGGCTTTACGGGTGATATCATAGTTGTCTACTTCATGAGGCGATAAAAGTCCATCAACATATTGGTAATTTCTAGTAGAAGGAACCTAATACAGAAGAAGAAACACTAAAGCTATTTAGCATGCATTATTAGTTAAAGAGCCAAGTGGTTTCCAGGCCTGGTACACGGATGGATCATGGATGAAAAGCACCAATTCAGCCGGAGCCGGAGTGTACAGGATGGAAACGAACACAGGGGAATCCTTCCCGCTAGGGAAACACACCACAGTTTTCCAAGCGGAGGTGTTTGCTATACTCGAAGTAGCGACCAAACGAGAGGCATTGGAAGGTGACGGGGAGGATTTGCATCTACTGCGATAGTCAAGCTGCCATCAAGGCGATTCAGAAACCCAGGGCCAGCTCAGCGCTAGTCCAGGAATGCAGAGACGAAGAAGTGAGACTGAGGTGAGTCCCAGGACACCAAGGTATTGAGGGCAATGAGCAGGCCGATGAACTGGCAAGACAAGGTTTCGTTAACCCCTCCCTAGGCCCCGAACCTTGTCTCGGTTTTAGCAAAAAACAAATCTACCAGGCACTTAATAATTGGGCCTGGGTAAAAAAAAGGAAGAGTTGGAGAAGGACAGAAGGATGTAGACAGGCCAAGGAAATGATACCAGACCATGACGGCTCTAAAGCAAGGCGACTACTAACAAAGACCCGACAAAGTATCAAAGACTTGGTGCGAATCCTGACCGGGCACAACAGTCTAAACAGGCATCTACACCTTCTTGGTATAAGAGAAAGCCCACTCTGTCCGAATTGCGGTACAGGGGAGGAAACTTCATGCCACATACTAGGTATCTGTGATAGGTGGAGTCGCCTAAGCAGGAAAATTTTCGGAGCAACGACACTCCAGCGGGAAGATCTTGAAGAACTGGACTGGGACAACGTGCAAGTCTTTATTAAAAGGGCGGGTCGACTCAGTGAAGACCGCACATTGAGGGTGGAGGCGTAGGGGTGGGTGATTCTGGGGTTGGCGAAAAGGGACTGCTCAGGCCTACTTGCCGAGCTCTAGCTCCCCCACCCTTACTACTACTACTACTAGCATGCATTATTAATACTTGAACAATGACAGCGCTAAAGCGTTACCAATTTGCTGTAGCTTGGTGTAATTGCCTCACGAAGAGGATTCTGGATAGATCTTAAGAGTCTGAACAGTAAGGTGCTTATAAGGAGAAGATTCGCTATACGACGCGACGGCCCTTATGCTTGAGCTTTTCATTTCCACACTTCTTACAAGGACTATCAAAACAGGCAAAAATGTCACGTGAACTACAACAGAAGTACAGAAAATATACTGATAAATTTTATCCATACAAAATGCAGATGCTTCAAAAGCTTCATTAGATAGAAGAATTATCAGTAACATTCTTAATATCCTGCCAAATATATGTATCATCGCCTTCCTTTGATGAAATACATGCCTCTGTCCTAGGTTAATTAAATACCACTCTTAATATCAGACCAAATATATAACATATTATATGAGATTTAAAAAGATACTTTAACACTGCCGAGATATCCTGGCCCAAATGATTATATTTAACCTGACAAGAATAAACTAACTAATCGGAACTAACTGTGTTGAATTACATAACCTAGAGCCACACATTTTAAGTGCGATTTCTACTTCCCGCTGGCCCAGAATTCGCAATTTCTCCGAGGCCACAATTAAACTTATTTCCGATATAACCACTTATTTTTAATTAAGTTGTGACTTATTATTACTTAATAAGATACATCACGCTTTTATAAAACGCTTTTTTTCTTTAGTTTAATTATCATGCATTTTTTATTAATAGAGGAAATGGATAAAAAAAGCTAATTAATTTCTTATTTAAAATTTAAAAAAATTTAAGTTTTGAGCGTAAAACAAAAAATTAGAACAAATTTATTCTACTAAAATATGATGTCAGAAACTATATTGAAATATTGTATATATGACCTTTGTTGTTCGATTCTGATCATATTTTATGCTCAAAAAAAAAACACAGTTTAAAATGTTCGTGTAGCGGAAATTTATTGTGCGTATATTCCCACGTGTTGTAACAAAAGAAAGTTCAATAATTAACTTACCCTAGAACTATCTCAGCACGATACGATTAAGTTTAAGCACGTGAATATAGGAAGTACCAAATAAATCCGGTGTATTTTTTATTTCAATGGTAAATGAGCGTATCCATTTACAGCAAAATATAGTGGTGAAGTAGCCAATATTATATAATTTTTAAACACATTTTATACGGGGAAAGTTATTACCTCTACGATCTTGTTAGATGTAAAAGATTTATTACCAAGTGTCTAGGGTTTTCTTTCAAAAATTAAGCCAATTTTTCTTAAAGAGATCTCTTAATATATATACCTCTTAATATTCCAGAAAGGACACAATGGTCATAGTCTTGTATGTTTATTTAATAAACTATGACACGTGTTTTGCCCTAAGGCATTTTAAACTTAAATGTTTGTGGTGTTAACTGTGTTATATATGAACGTTTATGACTAATTTAAAATGACGCCTTATTAAGGATTAACCATTAACCCTCCGAAGTAAGGCTTACTTGGTGAACAAAAAATAAAAAGTATTTAAACTACACCCAAACTTAGTTTTTCTTTCTTCCCAGTTTTGCATCTTTGTATATCTGAATGTTGCAAAAGGTAATGCGTACCACTTTACATATACCTCAGTAGGCTCATGGTGCACTTCTGTTAAAAGAGGAGCTTCCTTAGCTCGTCTTTCAGCTCAACGAATTATTCAAACGATCTCTGATTTTTCCAAGGGATGGATGGAATAGACCCGATAATTCTGCCAAACTCTGACGAGAGAGCAGGACAATCGTGCGTAATGTATGTGCTCAACTCTCTCGTTTCCGTGGTTGTTTGCTCTGCATAAGGGGCTCGTGTTTAGTTTTAATTTAAACAAATTATCAATTAATAGAAATTTGTGAATTGCCTCCGATTTATCCGGGTAGATCACAAGATCCTTTAAAGAAATTGCAGCCAGCCATGGGAATCATCACACTGATTTTTAAAAACTTCTCATTTTATCTCTCTTCCTTCTTACTTTTCAATTTCTTCCTAGTTATCACACGAAATAAGATTCTTCTTAGTTATCGTACCAACTTGTTTTGTGTGAAAAATTTTGACACGGCAGTCACGTTCTCAAATTGCTGAATCCGGTCAACATTAATCAGAACAAGCACACAATTCAGTTTTTAAGAAATGATTGTAGATTTTTTGAAAGTTTTTGAACAAATTTAATCCATCAATTTGAGAAACTAGATCTTGCAGCATGTATCAGTCGTCTAAGCATTCTTAGTCATTTAAACCCACCGGTTCAGTCATAATTCAAAGTCTGAAAGAGCCTCAAAGTATGCAGATGTTTTCCAAGATAAAGGCGTTTCAGAATAAGATGCTAATCTTTACGTAGGTGAAGAAAAGTTTAAATAAACCTATATCCTAAACCCCTGAACTTTTAAGCTACTGGATGTTAAAGTTTTAAGACTTTTTTTTTAATTAAAATTTTAATCACTTATTCATCATCACACTATTTCATAAAGAAAATTATTTTTAAGTTCCAATTAGTGGCGTCCAGGTTAATTTCGAAAAGATTATGTATTTCACAGCTTCTTTCCTAATTTACAAACTTTGATTGAAAAGGATTTTGTTGCGTGGTCAAATTGTAATTAGCGAATATCTAACATTAATCCATATTTTCATTCAGACTGCTTTAGATATTTTATCGAAATTTGCTTGGTATACGCCAGGTATCAAAACATGTTTTTTTTGCTTAAGGAAACAATGCGATGTCTTAATAACAAACATTAAAATTGAATTAAATTATTTACTAAACATATTCCACTACTAAATTAAACAACGTAAATAAAACTTAGCAATTAAAAGTTGGTAGCACCGGCAATTATAACCTCAGCGCTTCTTCTCTTATAGCCATACCCTTTAGATAAGTCCCGCAGTATTCATGAGTGTCAGAACTATTATGCGGTTTCTCAACTCCTCTTCAGTGGCTATAGAAGAGCTGTAAAGCAGCGTCTTAGGAGGTCTTCATACAAAAAAATTTGAGTTATTCAGGTCTGGAGATCTACATGGTATGATTATATGTATTCCTCCGCGCCCTATCCAGCAATATTGAGACTAAAATGGTCTCGTGCATTATCCACACATTAAAATTAACAACTCCTCTGGGCAACTCCTCTCGCAATTTGGTAAGCTATAATCCAGAAACTGGAGACGGAGAAGTATTTCCGTTTAATTTACCAGTAAATAATAATGCACAATTAAATTATCTAATAAGTATAACCCATTAATTTACAGAAAACTGCTCTTGGTGGTGGAATTCCAGAATGGCATGCGGGTTTTCTTCAAACCAAAATGATTGTTGTGAAAATGTATGGCGTTTCTGAAAAAGCAAGTTTCGCCTATGAATAAAATTTTGGAATCAAATTAAACATTTTTGACTTTGATGATGAATCTTTTGAAGAACCATTGGCAGAAATTCATTCGAAATGGAAAATCCCGAGGAAGTAGGGCCTGAACCTATTGAGTATAATAAGCATGTTACAAATAATCATGGAGAATTCTCCACATTAGGACATGAGTAACATTCCAATTTTTCTGGAACTCATTTCAGCGTTTTGGTTCACTACGTTTAAAACAGCTTCCTCGATTTCCAGTATTCGTGCAGGACGGTAGATCTCTTTAAAGTAGTTTTCTGGTTCAAAAGATCTAGTTTTACATAACATTTTATGGGTTCCTGCAATCGCTCATGAACGCGGAACTATTCTACTTGGATAACAATCTTAATATAATCATCTGGCTTCTAATGCATTACCGTTAGCAAGTCCTTATAGTTAATGCATACCATCTAATTCAGCATTTGTAAAATTTACCATGAAAATCGTTTAGCACTAACTATTTTGTTATTGCCATCGTTTCCTTAGTCACAATATCCCAAACCTCCATTCCAAAAACCATAGACCTATAGATATTCTCATTACTTATTCTCATCGAAAAATAAATCTGAATTTTAAAACACAACATTAATTTAAAAAAAACTGTATAGGGATGCTTAAGGGAGATGGCCAAGAAGCGTGCACTAAATTAGAACATTTTCTGTTTAAATGTTATTAATGTTATAAGAAAAAACTATATTTTCCTTAAACTTCTAACTGTAGCTTAAAAGTTAAGACCATAGGATTATTTGAACTTTTCTTCTTAAACTTGTCTAAGGATTTCACCATTTTATTCTGAAATACCCTGTATACGATATTAAGATTATAAGTGGAATAGTTATTGTATAAACAAATTTAAAATCAGGAATTTGTGGTGTGTATAAGATTTTAAGTCCCAAGTTAGGACAAAAAACTCATAAATTAAATTTGAATGTTTTAAGCTTTTGCAACGGTGACATTACATAATGTTAATAAAGATAAACCTTTATGTATTAAAAAAAAGGAAACACTCTATGTAGATAACACTTGTATCCTTCTTAAAAGCTGTCATACGAACTGTCAGACTCTTATTTAGAGTAATCCGGCATTTTGATTTTTGAATTAAAAAAAGTTGTCCATATTAATTAAATAGATCTTATTATCAGTTTTGTTTTATTTCTATAAGTAATTTTAAATAATTCAACAATTTTCGGTAAGCCTTGATCCTGTCGTATTAAACAACGTCCAAGGATTAATTTACATAAATAAACTCAGAACAATAACGCATTTAAATTTGTAAGGGATCATTTAGGCAGCCATATATATTTTCGAGCATACTATCGCCTAGAGGCGATGCATTTATACGGCAAATTAATAGGAACTCAAAGGCCCAATTCATCAACTTACATAAATGGTTACCTTCCTCGTTACTCCAAATTATTCCTCGTTATTTTGTAGGAGAATTATTTAAATACGCTTGTACACGTACAGTACTTTCTACTTTTTTTCACAATTTTATTTCTCTATAGTGAACTTTATAATTCAAAAATATTCTAATAAGTCAACATCCAGTATAATATGTATTGCAAAAAAAACTGAGATGCTCTTAATTAACAAAAATAATCATTAATCTACAATTAGCAAATTAAATGAACAGTATTCGAGAAAAAGAAAATCATGGTAGATTTTGCCTACATTTGTATGGAAATATTCAGACATATTCCTGAATTTACTTGGAAAAAGTAAATTCAGGAATATGTCTAATAAATGTTCAGCAATAATTCCGGAAAAGCTATAGACTATTAGAGATGATTTCCTTTGTTCACTCACAGACTCAGATTTCTAGCAGAATAAAAAGAGGATAAATTTAGCCCACAATGTTGAGTAGAAGCAGTCGATAAAAAGATACGTCTAGGTCTGAAGAGTGGAAAATCTGGTATAGATCATGACAATATAATGCTCAAGAATATGAGAAGTATATATCAAAATATACAGAAAATACATAAAGCTCACATGATCCACATGATTCATTCATCATTATTATTCGAGCATTTCATTATGAATAGGTTAAAGTCAACATATAATGTAAGGCTTAAAAAAGTCGTACATACTAGAACTATTTCTCCTATGTTCTAATTATTTCCTATTATATTTAAATATCTTATACATATATAAAAGATCATTAGCAGATTGGTCTTGAAAAATACATAATTATATAGACAGTAGAAGAATATTTCGTTTTCTATTTTACACTAGCTTATCACACTACACTACACTATAGATATATTACTTTCTAAATTTAATTTTTAATTTTACAGAATCTGTATAGGATGAACCTTCCACTGACCCACAGGTGACATAGAGATGTCTCAAAACACCAACCACTACTGGCAAAATAAGAAGACCTACAAGTTTCGTTGGCTAAAAATGAAAATTCGCCCACCAGATTAACCAGGGGAGAGTTTTAGATTATTTAGCTACCAGTTATTAAAATCTAGTCCAATAAATCTTTATTAGGTGAGTTCAAAAATTAAGCCTAATTAATTATTCCTTTAAATAACTTAAAAAGCGGCTAATATATATTGGAAAAATCAACTGTTTTCTTTTTCGCCTTATTTGTTCTAGCGCTCGTTTACCGCTTAAACTATTAGCCTATACTACTTCCATTACGAAGATCAGACATTGATTTTCTTTATTTTCAGATAACTGTGATAATAGCCCATTTAGAATTATAGACCAATATTGTAAGAATAACTTAAAAGATATATAAAGATAAACTTTAAGGTAAGAAAATTAAATTAGTATCGTGTAATAAACATACTTTAATCAGATTTTACAAATATTCAATAATATTCTTGATATATTGGTGAAGGCAAAATTGATAGTATACTTTATAAGTGCTATTTTCAGGAGATATTTAACATGGCTGTAGTACCAATTTTGGCAGCCACAGCTGTAAAAACCGTAGGGTTAGTCGGATCAACGCTATGGCTCATTCCTCTGATACTTGCCAGCCTTACTTTCCTACATTACAATAAGCTTGATCCTGAATCTCCAGTTTACGACCAAACAACCTTGTACAAAGAATATGATTTTGTTGTAATTGGCGGAGGATCTGCTGGAGCAGTTGTACGTAAATATTATTGTCTATCTAATTGATTGTTGTAAACATCATTTTAAAGGTAGCATCAAGGCTCTCAGAGATCCCAGACTGGAAAGTGCTACTTTTGGAAGCAGGTCCAGACGAAAACGAAATATCGGATGTACCATCTCTAGCCGCCTACCTGCAATTATCCAAGCTGGATTGGGCTTATAAAGTGGAGCGCACTGGAAGAGCTTGCCTAGGTAGGTCATTAAAAGTAAAAATACTTGTTTTAAAAAGTCAGAACTTTTAGGTATGAAAAATGGACAATGTAACTGGCCCAGAGGCAAGGTTCTTGGTGGATCCAGCGTTCTAAACTATATGTTGTACGTAAGAGGACATAGAAACGACTATGATCATTGGGAAAAACTTGGTAAAAACATCATTAAGGGTTAATATAAATATCTTACTTTATATACTTGTTTTTTTTTAGGAAATCCTGGCTGGAACTATCAAGAAGCACTAAAATACTTCATTAAATCTGAAGATAATAGAAATCCATATTTGGCAAAAACACCCTACCACGGTAAGGGTGGTCTACTAACTGTGCAAGAGTCACCCTGGAAAAGTCCTTTAGTGGTTGCTTTTGTAGAAGCAGGAATGGAATTGGGTTATCCAAATAGGTTGGAAGTGTTATTATATTTTACTAATAAACCATAAAGTTGTATACTCTTACAGAGATATTAATGGTGCTGACCAAGCAGGGTTTATGATAGCTCAAGGAACAATTAGAAGAGGAAAACGCTGTTCTACAGCTAAAGCCTTTCTGCGACCAGTCAAACTCAGAAAAAACATACACATCGGACTTAATGCCCATGTAACTAAAATCCTAATAAACCCTACTAATATGAGAGCCTTTGGAGTAGAGTTTTTTAAGAATGGTAAAATTGTTATTATTATTATTGATTGAACGTTAACGTAACTTTGCTACCCGCAGGTCACCGACACGTGGTAATGGCAAAAAAAGAAGTAATTTTGTCAGCTGGTGCCATAAATTCTCCACAGATTTTAATGCTGTCAGGTGTCGGGCCACGACAAGAACTAAAAAAGCACAATATTCCAGTGCTTAGAGATCTGCCAGTTGGCTACAATTTGCAGGATCATGTTGGAATGGGAGGATTAACATTTAGGTAAAAGGAAACTGCAAAATACTGAAGAACCATATAATAAACATGTTTTCACAGAATTGACAAGCCAGTATCAATAGTTCAAGATAGGTTCCAAGCGATTCCAATGACGATGCAATATGTCCTAAATGAACAAGGACCAATGACTACTTTGGGAGGAGTAGAAGGACTGGCTTTTGTTAATACAAAGTGAGTAATATAAAGTTTTCATTAAATGTAGATTATTGCTATCTAAACATTAATATTTCTTGATATAAAGTGAAAATTTCGTTTTAAGAGTTCAGGCCTCCTTTCAGTTTCATTAATTTAATTTCAAAATATCTTCATTATGGGAAAATAGTATGTTATGAGGGAGACTGAAGCCTATACACTAAGGCGGATAGAAATAAAAAGATTAAAACAAAGGAGTTATCTGTGATTCATTTTCAACAAACCTATTCCCATTCTTATATAGAAACAAGAAACACTTGTACACGTACAGGACATGAAGTATTAAAATATCTAATTGACAAAATTTTCCCTGAAAATAACACTGGAAAGCTATTGTGCCCCATCAAGATTTTGACCAATATATATTCTTAAGAGCAGCACTGACAGGTAGTATTTTACCAATTTATTCGGGGGAGAACTAGCCTGGCTTCTTTCCCAAATAGAGGGGGACACAATTGTTTAATTGTGCCACTGGAGAGTACTAGTGGACTGTACTTATTTATTTTGTATGTATCGAAGGACCACAGCTTATATGGCGCTGAACCAATTATTTTAATAAATGAAACAAACTTTCACAATACAAAATATGCTCATTTATTAGATCCGAAGACAGGATAATGGAACAGTTATTCATTAAAGCAGTTGTAAACTATGGATTGGCTTTGCTGTGTTTCTGGATACTTAAGTTAACCTTATTTACACTCACTTTGCTTCTTAGCAGTAACTTCACTCACTTCTTACTAACTACTAACAATGCTGCTTATACTCTAATTACAATGGGTTAATTACTTTAATTGTATCAACACACGACGACCGAACTCATAAGTAGCGACAATAATACAGGTAGTTTTAACTGAGTTTAGAGTATAAGGGTACTTACGGACCTTCCTAGGTCACTAAAGGTGTAAAGAGAGAGAGAGAGAGAAACAGAAAAAGCCGTCTTGGGTATTAGGGGTAATAGGGATAATAGGGACTCGACTCACAAACTACTTCTCGACGACAGGGCCTCAACTTGACTGTAACAGTAAATCAACTCGACTGTATACTGCAACTCTTGGACCAGTAATTGGCCATCAAGAGTCTAGAGAGAAAGACCCATACTAGGGTTTAAAAAGTAAAGAGAATACGGGCAACTCGTCAGCAACTTCTCACTTCGATCGCTATTATGACTCGCAACTCGACTCACACACTAGATCTCGGGGACAGTGACCCAACCTGACTTCTGCATCAACTAAGATCGACTGTGGAACTAAACTTTGACCGTGTGACATTTTTACCAGCTTGTTTTACTTAGTAGGTGTAAAAATGCTCAATAATTGCATCTTTCATCAACAAGGGATGTGAAAAAGGGGTTAAAGCCGGAGAGCCTGACAGTCTCATGGCAATTTATGGGTTATATTTGTTATCTTTAAAAGTTTGAAGCGTTTACAAAAAACCACTTCAAACTGATTATTTTCTGACCTGTGGGAACCTTCTAGGAATCGATGATATCCTTAAAATTATGGACATAAACCAAACGAGAATAAATGCACATCCATGACAGAAAAGGGTGTTGTTGGGTTATTTCCCAACATCATTAATAGACACAAATTCTGGAAAACCTTAGTTTTTGGGCTTGGTTCCAAACCATAGAAGATTACTTGTATCTATATTTAGACTAACCAGTTTTGAGCTGCTACGAGTCGTTCTGTGGATATCTCAAGAACTTCTAACAGCATCGCCCCAATCACCAACAGGTTTTTGTCAAGTTAGAAGCTTAGTGGGACACCCATACAAGGCTCTCGCTCAATTGAATAATTGATTAGATTTCTTTAGTTTCAATCACTACTAGTTGTTTTCTTTGTGATATACATGAATTGATCTACTGTAATGCTGGGTTAGCAAAATCTTGCAGTCGAAAAGCATATGACAGAGAGAAAAATATTCTCAAAGATAAGGGTCAATCTCTCAATACCATTTTAAATCTTTTCCACAAAGTCAAACATTTGCTGGATCCACTGACCTTTTATTGACATAGCCCTGCCGTGGAGCGCTTATTAATTCTTCCGCACATTGTAATTTCAAGAACCTTTAGAGAAGCTTGATCGCAATATTATATACAGTTTTCTTTACAGTATATTGTATACAGTTTTCTAGGAGTGATTTCTCACTATTTTTGTAAATTGGTTTCACAATTAGTAATTTACGCTGTTCTTAAAATATTTAAAACAGTTGTTTTTGATGTAAATCAACACAAATGACTTGTGGTGTATCCTAATATTGCAAGAAAATCTTCGAACATTGAAAGGCTAGAATTAGCATTGCCGTGGAACTATGGACAGTTTGTTTGCTTGCAGTTTCTCTGATGCAATGATGCCAGGTGCTTGTAACGGCAATGTAATAGAAAAAAACACACTTTATAATATTATAAAAATTTGGCGCAAGTTTTTACTATTGTAACAGTTCACAAAAACACTGCAATGGCTCAACCTTTTTTCCTTTTTCAACCAAAAACGAAAGAAAAAACACAGAACTTCACAAATGCCTAATGTAAACACAAAGCCATTCAAGATGACATTTCGCAAGATGACGTCAGTTTTTGCCTGTGGTGTTGCCATTTCAATTTTTTTGGAAGTTTTAGGAATAAGAATGTTAATTTTTTTTTGCTTTGAAGATGTTATTTTTGCGCTTACAATAACATATATCTATTTCTACTTTTTATTTTTAATCCAAAATGTAACATCAATAAGTTAAATTAACATTATTATATGTGTTGCTATATAGCTGAAATTTCCTATTTTTAAAATGCGTGTAAACTTGACAACAGAGAATCAATGAATATGTTTATAAACAAAACATCCTCCTTGCCGCTGTGTACATGTTGAACTCAAACAAAGTTGTTGTTTACTAATTCTAGCTTTCAATGTTCTAAGCAACAAGTATAATTATATTTCAATAATATTCAAATTTAAATTAAATTTCAGTTTACTAAGAGGTATTAAATTATAATTATAACAAACATTTAAATAAATCACCAGGAATATTTGAGAATAGCTAATAATTTACAATATTGGTAATAAAAAATCTCGTTAAAAATATAAATGTAATTAATCAAAATTATAAATAGGCGATGAACTGGATAATATCATTTCGAAATTTGATGTAATTTTTCTTTTAAAAATATAGTTTTATATATTTATGGGATACAGTGTGGTGACTTTAACTGGAATAAATTCAGTTAAAACTAATCAAATTTTATCTCGCAAAATTCCTGAGACCCGTCAATTTTTGTTAATTTTTTTTCACATTTCAAGATAGTTTTTGTATTTTTTCACCTACAGGGGGGGTCCAAATTAACCCAAACTTTTATTTTTTCAAATGGAAAGCTACTTTTTTTAAACTCTCATTGAAAAGAGCCCTTTTTCCTGATTAAATTGCCCTATTTACTTTTGTGATTATCTAAAGGAGAAATACGAAAAAAAAAAAACCAGATTAGTGTTAGTATTAGTGAACAACATAAAATCATTTTGTCTTAAATGAGTTTAAAAAACTATTTAAATATATGGAAAACTATGAAAAGGGTCTACAATCTTTTAAAAGGAATTTAAAGTGATTTCAACTGCTTGGAAGTAAATGGTAAATCAAAATTATTACCTCAATACTTTTTTATCAAATGCAAGAACAAATCAACCAAAAAGACAATTTCTAATATGAAAATATATCAATCTTAGAAGCTTTTTTTTAGATTTCTGGTAATTTTTTTTCAGGATAATAAATTATTAAAAAGCCAGAGTTGCGTGACCTGAATTTTCTCTCTTTTCGGCTAAATTTTGATAAGTCATCATTTTAACGTAAAAGAGAGCTGATAATCCAATCTAGTTATAATCCTAGTAATTTTACTGAAAATTACATTCTTTTCAATCAAGATTCATTCTTGCACAGAGTATCAAAATTCCAAATCTGTAGTAAAAATTTGTTCTCTACTAAATATGAAGTAAATTTTCATTTCCCAAGATTTATATTTAAAAAAATTATTTCCAGATATGCAAACAGATCATGGCCTGACATCCAATTTCACATGGCCCCGGCTAGCATAAACTCTGACGCAGGCGCGAGAGTACGTAAGGTACTCGGTCTAACCGATGAACTCTACGACGCTGTCTACAAACCGATAGCCAATCAAGACGTCTACACTTTGATGCCTTTACTGCTGCGTCCTAGAAGCAGAGGTTGGGTGAAACTACGAAACAAAAATCCGTTTGAGGCACCTCTCATTAACGCAAATTATTTTTACGATAATTTCGATATTAAAACATTAGTAGAAGGCGCTAAAATTGCCATAAGGATCAGCGAAGCAAAAGCTTTTAAAAAGTTTGGCAGCAGAGTTCATGTCATTCCATTTCCGAATTGTAAACAGTTTGAGTTCGGTTCCGATCAATATTGGGAGTGTCATATTAGGACCATATCGATGACTATTTACCATCCGGTTGGTACTTGTAAAATGGGTCCGAAATGGGATAGTGAAGCAGTGGTCGATCCAAGATTAAGGGTGTACGGTATATCTGGGTTAAGGGTTATAGATGCCAGTATTATGCCAACCATTCCAAGTGGCAATACCAATGCTCCAGCCATTATGGTTGGGGAAAAGGGAGCAGACTTGGTTAAGGAAGACTGGCTACAGAATTACGTTTCAAATTAAGAATAAATTTTAAAAACATTGTTAGTCATCAATGTTAAAGGCTATTCATAAAATTATTTTAAAGCTAAAACGACATACAATCCAGAAATGGGATGATGAAGTAGTGAAGATTGATATATCTAAATAATATGCTTCATCTTAGATTAAAAAAATTTGATTTGCTTACTTAGATCTATATGGCAGTTTCAAATTATTGTAAAAAGTGCCATAGACACGTATCGTTAAAAGTATTAAGTTTTAGGTTAATCTGGCTGGGCATAAATGCAATAAATATTTTTTTAAGTATCTAAAATATTATAAATGGTCTGTAAATACGATGTGCTCTCATGAACAAATTTTTTTTATAGACTTCTCTGTGTATAAATTTAGATTTATAATTGTTATATTAGCCTTCGCAGTTAAGTTCTGTTTCAACGGAGTTTATATGTAGTTTCCATTCATTACGCTGGATTTCAGTTTGTGAACAATAAACTTATTCAACTCAATTGCTGACATCATTTATAAATATAATTTTAGTCATTACATATACATTTGACTGACCGTTGGGTTAATGATTTCTATAGAAATTTCTGCAACGTAGATTTTGGATCATATATTTTATTTTCTAAATACGTGTTATTATTGCTGTTTCATAAAATGCTCCAGTAATAATTTTTTCTCAGAATTTCTTACAAAAAAAATACCATCGAAAATCAATAATACACCGCGTAAACAAATTATTAATGATGATTTAATTATTGAAAATAGGCAAATGTATAGTGTAAAACCCTCAACAAATCGCGGAAAACATTAAAAAAAAAATTGATATAATTTCGTGTATCAGTAATGACTTTTTTTATGTATAATACATAGGAAAAGTAGACGAATAATCGGAACGAAATAATAAAAAATTAATGAATTTAATATGGTTGCTATAATGAATTTTTTACTAATCCAATTTGGGTCCCATTATATAGCGTATTTAATAATGTAAATTCAAGTTCAACACTCTTAATAAAGACTGTTAATTTTTGTGTGTGTTTTTTAAGTTTTTTTTAATTTAATTTTCTAAGATAATTATGTATTTAATTAAACTCAGTTCTAGTCTACTACGTTTTTTTCAATTTTCCCTACAGCTACTATTTTTGAAAAAACTATCTATAAGCAAAATATTAAGAATAGTATAAAAATAATATGTGTGATCACTGAAAAGTCATTTTCATTCCTCACTTTGATCGAGAAAGTAAAATTTGCCATACCTCTAAAATATTCTGTCAAATAGATAGCTTCTGATATATTTATTGGTAAAATGATTTAATTGAAAATATAGGATCGATTTGTAATCTACTCTCTATTAATTATCTAAAGGTTAAATATTTTATACCAGTAGTTTAGAAAAATATCTATATCATTATTATTCAGATTCATTTTTTGCAACATATTCTGAGAAAAGATGCCCAAGACATTATTAAGGTTTTCCAAAAATATTGTTGTTGTAAGAGTCAGTATTTATTTATTTATTTATTAACGGAATGAATTCCGAAACTTAAAAAAATTTCTTCAATATAAAACATTTTATAAACCTTTAACAACAATTTAATAAATAGAGAAAGAAATCTGACTTAAAGAAACTCTTACATACAGACTTAAAATTAAAAAGTAAGTATGATATTCCTAAAACAGAAAAAAAAATCTTTATTTCTTTAAAAGTTCTCATTTTTTTTCTAAGAGAAACTACACAAGTTAGTAGTTTACTACTGCAAAAAAAAGTAGGTTAATACGTTAAATTAGTAATTCAACGCACTGTTATAATAATAAAATCTGCAAAATTTATACTGAACTCGTACTGATACGATTATTGTAAAGAAATTCGAACACAATAAATGCACACTCTATTCTTGTTATTTCTATTTAAAAGCCTATTGTCGACCTTTATGTAATTGACTCATGTGAACTAATCGGCTAGCAGCAACTCACAAGAACTATCCTCAGCCACTCCAAGATAGAACCTCCTATGCCCATAAATGCACGAATGTTATAAGTAAACCTTTTTTAATTGATACTTTAAAAATATTCCAAATTGTCCTTTTTACAAACGAATGCACAATATCAAAAATTATACTCTATTTCAGAATGTTACAAAGCGTTAAAAGATAGGTACCTATACAAAAGGATTAAAAGTATTTATTTAGTATTTAATCTCTTTTAAAATAAAGGCATTTAATCCGTGAAAATTAAATTCATAAATATTGTAAGTACCTGCGCCTATGAACTACCACGAAATGTAGCCAAACAGAACGGAATTTCCCAGTTTATTGCTCTATACACTTCTGAAATAGAGTATAAATCATAGCATGAAAGTTATCCATTAGACTTAGAGTCCAATTATATAATGCGCCTCTTATTTAGCAAAAACTGATAATTTTGGCAAATATATTATATAAACCCACTTTTTACAATTATTTCACTATAAATGGGATGTAAAGACTCTTGAATCTATAAAAGTAAAAAAGTTTTATGTCCATGCCTTTATGAAGATCGTGATCTCATTTAGGATCAAAGCAATCAGGTAATACAAATGGAATTGCACCATATAGTCCATTTCTAATTACCTTCGTTAAGACAAATTTGCATAGAATGCCAGAAGATCAATGTTCAATACACGTTTATGGCCAATGAATTACAAAACTTACAAAAAAGATTCCAAGCCTCTATTACTAATCCTTGATAACAGCATAGATTTAAAGAGACAATGTGTCTCGTTAAAACTGTGATTGACTTTGGCAACATTCTGTGATTTATAAAATCGCAAGGAAATATTAATGCGATTCAATATGATATTCATCTGCGTCAAGTGAATCAAATGCGATTAAAAGATGGGGAATTAAGCTCTAAGGCTTGATCTTCTAAAACAGATGAACATGTAACAGATGATTTAAAAGATACTTTAACTTCGATTCTCTTGCTTTACTTCTGATAATTTACCCTTTTTCTTCTTCTGCAATTCATATGATAAAAAAGTTTTAAGTATAGTTCACTCAAAAATATACCGTTGACTCCTACTACCATAAATCATTAAGCAATTGTGCAAGGTCCAACGTTTTTTAAGAGGTAATAAAGGAAACAGGGTCAGCCTGGAAATGAAGGTGTTACTACAGGATGGCCCACTATCAGAACCTGCCCATGGTCATCACATTTTTGCACTATAATGCCGCAAAAAATAACTTGCTTAAATCGCTTATAACAATAATAGCCACCTAAGTTACCTTGTAAAAAACTTAATTAGAACTAAATTGTCACACTTAATTTCTTCTTATTTATATTAGACCCTAGGTAGGTAGGACTTACAGAGGTAAAGGTAAATATAATACTTACAGACCTAACATCACAAGTTCGGATTAAATTCAGGCATAAATATTTACACATATTCACCTCCGCCCAGGTCAGAAAACCAGACTCACAACGGTCAGCCAGCCTAGGACCCCCAAGATGCAGCAGCCATAATATTAGTATTGTGTTTATTATACATATTTATTAGTATTAATTAGTTCTAGTTCGCCTTAGCTTTTAAGACCTATTTTTATATAGAATAAGATACAATTAGTTAAGTAGATATAAAAATATATATTTTAATCTAGATAAATAAATGTGAGTTTCAAAGTAATATATTTGTTGCCATTAATCGTACCTATTTAATATTTTAAAATGCAGGAAAATATTAAATTTCTAATCCGGCTCTCACCGTAGATATCATAATTTTGGGTCTTTTTATGACCCAACAGATAATTAGGGTTTTATTGCGCTCAAAAAATCAACGGTATAACTCTGAGTGAACTATAAATACATTAGAGTTTTATCGAAAACTGCGAGAACATCTTTCTTTTACCAACTCCACTGTGCTCAGATGCTTTCAAATTTTTTGAACTTTCTTTTTATTTCGTTATTTTCATAGTAAGAGTTTCATTTTATAAATGAATTAGTTTTGATGGTGGGGATTCTTGGAAGCCTCTAATATATATGCCATTGTTGGAGATAAATCCAAGAACTCGGACGTGAAATGAACGCTTTTTCAACGTAATGAAAAATCTTGCGATAAGCTTATGGGATAAACCTTTATGTCAGTTCTAATAAAAAGTTTTACTATTAAGAAAATACGACAGAGAGAATTTGAAATCAAATTATGGAATACTGAAGAGATAATAGCAAACAAAAGGCAGGTGGTTTGTTGGATAGTAAAATGTGTGAAGCTAAATTCGCTATCGGGGATGATATTATACTTCTTCCTGATATCAGCGAGTTAACTGGATTTTTAATGATGCGGTCTATGGCTATTTTTTCTTTAATGATATGTACTTAGGAACGTTTTTGTATGAACTTAACAAATTAACTGTTTAAAATTAAAATACTTCAATAAGTATGTCTAGTGTGCGAGCCCTGAGATACACGAGAAGTGACACTATCGAAGACATTTTATAGGTATGTGTAGAGGGAATCTACCTGAGAATCAATAAGGAAGTTTTGATATACAGCCAGGTTAGAAATAGTTAAACGTCTTCTGTAAAAAACATGCTGATGTAGGGCGATGTATGTTTGTATGGATTAAACAACGCTTCTGCAAGTATTGATTCTATTACTTTTGGTAGGATATAAAGTAGTAGTTCGCAAGTTACTCTGTACTTCGCTATATCAGACCTGTTTCTCGTTTTAAAAACTGGAAAGGGTGTAGATTTTTTTTAACAAGAAAGAAAGAAGCTGTCATTAAATGTTCTCTGAAATATCCTACATAGAGGAAGAGAAAGTTAGACAGCTCTTTAAAAATACAAGCGGAATTCTGTCAGGTGCAGTATTCTTACTTATATTCAAATTTCCTATGTGTTGTTGAATCTACTTCTCTGTAACGTGAACTTTTGACTATAGCGTAATGAGTAAAGAGGCTGCTGGCATAGGGTATGTTTGAAATCTTCATCTATAGCACTTCCAAAATAATCCGAGTAGCATGGTTTGTTAAAGCATCAACAATGAACTGAAATTCACACAATCGAATGCCACTATGATATATTACGGTAGGAATATCAGCGTACTTCTTGAGAGAATTTATGTATATCCAAAATTGCTTGATATTAGTTGGAATTGTGCGTTCATCATGAGATAGGTCAATTTGATATTTGGATTCTCTGAGTTGATTTTATTAAATCAGATTATCATCAACTGAATCAGATCTTTCGTATTTGCGATAGGCTCAATTTTTCTGTGTTAGAAGCTTTCGTGTCCAAGCGCTGTACCATTTTCGATATTTGCTATATTTCATGAGTTTCTTGGGAACATAATGTTTTATTCCTTTACTCAGCATGACATAGAAGGTCTCTACCCGTAAGTTCGAACTGCTCACTGCTATTCAGAAATGGCCCATCAGTACTTGATATGGTTGGAATAACTTGTTGAACAAAAATTAATAGTAAGTGTTAGAAGTAAAGGAGTGTACAAATCTGTTTTGGTAAGAGGTGCATCACACTTTTCGACGTAGTAAGAATCCAGGTAGTCCACAAGTATATAGTCCAGAATTCTCTGCGAGAAATTGGAGATGAGGTTAATCTGGTGAAACTCTAAGTAGGAAAATGTAACAAGGAGAGCTTCCTCAGATGGAGAGTTCACTTCAGTTGGTATAAGTAGACCATTCTCCTTACTTCACTTAGCATGGAACAGATTAAAATCAGCCAGTAAAACCAAGCAGGCTTCAGAATTGTTGTTTTTAAGAACTTCAATTTGGCCATAAATAACTAAGTCTAATGCAGAATTGGGAGGAAAGTACGCAACCAAGAATCATAGCTTTGTCTTTGGATTTCGTTGAAAGCCTAATTTTTACTAAAATATGAAAAGGAAGAGGAATTCTGCATAACTGATCATTCCATTCATCAATTCTCTCCCGTACAGCAATAAATATGCCCCTTCTCATTCGCACTTCAGACTATTATAGTCCCGACTCGTACAAAAAACTGTAAAAAAATCAGGAAATAATTAGAAATATATAGGCGTCTGAAAAATTCTTGTTCAGCCACGTCACTATTAAACAGGCAACATCAAAATCACAGCAGGAAGTAGTATTTTTTTAAAGTCTAGAATCTTGGTCCGTAGACCCCTAATATTCTGGTAATAAATTGTTTGTTTGCAAGATTTCTTTGCTGTATTAGAAGAAATGTCTAAGGAAATGATAAGACTCTTGTCGGTCATCGTGATCACCTCTCCATCAAAGACAATGACTGGATCATATGAAAAAGAGAGAGATCGTCAACTTTCGATCCTATTGGAACTGACTCAGTTTGTAGAGGGAGTATTTAAAATAACCTGAGAGGTTGTAGGAATACTGCGAACAGGATGGGTGTATGTTAAAACGCTCCTATAGCCTCCTGGGACCCGGACATGTTTTTGTTAAGTTAGGGTTGTGAGGCTTTTAAATATAATAAAAAATACATAAATAAACATTGTTTACTAATAACTTTTTTATTTTTTTTCTTACTTTGACAGATACATGACGTCCATTAAAATGGACATTGGGTCTTAACCTAAACAAAAATTCCTAATATATAATTTCTTTTTTCAATAATATTTCAGTCTAAACCTATGAAAACGCAGAAAATAAATGTAAATCTAAATTTATTTGCTATGGAACTCCATGAAACAGTTTCTGTTGCCAGTAATGCACAAAAATGTGTTGCATGTATTACAAAAAAACTTGGTTTTTTTGGCACAAGAGTCATTTTTATATCTAACCGAATTTTTTAAGTCTGTGGCAATTTCTGGAAAGTGTTGTTTCCGTTTTCTTTCGGTGCCTAATGACGATGACGGTGAATCGACAAAGATATTTCCCTCAGGATTTCTTCTAGTACCTACACCTCGGATGTTTTCTTGGAATTCACTTTGTGGGTTGGGTGTATTTGTCAAAAGTTAAGTGGCAATTTTGATTTTAAAATCTAAATATTGTTGTATTTTGCGAGGAGGGATTTTAAATATTTTTTTATCTCTTCGACAAAAAAAATCCATTGCTAGATCAAAGAAATGGAAAATGACCCTTACAGTCCATTTTTTGATCTGACTCGAATTCTATAATACCTAATCATTCGGTCTATCAAGTCTATTCCTCCCATACAATCGTTGTATTTAGCAACAACGTAAGGTCTTTTAACCTGAATGTATTTAGAGTCTTTCTTAGACCACTTTTTACACTCATCACTAGGTTGAATTCCTAGAGCAGTAGATGCTAAAAGTACAGATTTCAGATCATACCATTTTTCAACTACTATTTCGCCATCTTGTCTTACAATTTGTTCCGAGCTGCCTCTACCTATCTTGGCCATTATTTTTTCCGAAGTTAATTTTGCTGCCACTGATACACGAGATTTCATAATGGTTCCAGTACAATATTTCTCTTGTTGACGAAGATATTCGAGAAGTGGTATTGTCATGAAATATCTATCGCAGTACACATGACTTCCAAGAAATAATTTCCTTCCAAGGCGAACAACAGCAGAAGGTCCAACACCAAGTCGTTTTACAGAATCACCTGGAAAAGTATCTTTTCCTTGATATAATTCAAAGTCTACGACAAGACCATCAGGGGCAGCAACAACAAAATTTTTCAACCCCTCTGGATTTGGCTTTGCTCTAACGAACGGCTTCATTTTACAAGTTCCTGTAAATGGGATCATCTGTTCATCTACAGCAACTACTTTCTCTCTAGGTAGTTGCAAACACCCCTACCATACTGCTTTTATAATAGGACGTACTTTCTAAAATTTGTCAGACCTGCGTACCTCTTCAGCGATGCTGCCATAAATGACGATTTTAAGGTTACTTCTTATAGCAAAAAATCTGTCTCGAGTCATTGCATCTGCAATAGCCGAAACTTTAGTGGTTTTTGCCCAGTACATTCTGATTTTGGGATATTTTAGACAGGACATCAAACAAACTATTCCAAAAAATGTTTAATCTCATTAAGAGTCAATTTAAGAGATACTCCTTTAAGTTCAACGTACCTTGCATTTGTGCAATCACACACTTTTTGGAATAACTCATCTTCAAAGTACATGGCTAAATACGATTTTGCAGTCCAATCATACCGGAGCTCTGCGCTGCATTCACTAGAGGGGCCTTCAAAATTTGGAGGTGCAAAAGTATCATCTCTTCTTCAAGACTTTCGCTTTAAAGGATCCACAGATTGCTTGGCCATTTTTAAGTTTTCTCTCGGGACACTAAGAGGAATTTTATCTTCTTCTTCTTCCTCCTCACTGCTGCTTACTAGTTCTTCATTAATTATTTCTTCTTCTCTCCCTATTAAATTATCCATAGTGTCAATTTCTTCTTCATCATCAGACATTTCAATGTCAGAGTCATCATTTCTAATGATTTTTAGTATTTGCTCCAATTTTTCGTCATCTTCCCCTGGCCGAAGCACTCGTTGATTGCCAAAAATTCCTAAAATAAATTTTATGAGTTAATTTAAAATGTGCATGAGATAGACCCAATGTCCATTTAAATGGACGCGAAGCGTCCAACGTAGTGTCCAACGTAGTGGATGCGAGTTCTAAGCTGCTTAAATAATAAATTAACGAAACTAGAAATATAAAACTGGCATGTCCATTTAAATAGACGCTAGGTCCAAGGAGGTTATTAAATGAATCTTGTCAAAGCGGGTTAAGAGACTCCTCGAAACTTTCGAATCATCTCATTCCATCTCAGGAAGAATCTCATTCCATTTCTGGTGATATGTGAAGTTAGATCACTTACTTACTTACCAACAAAAGCATTCAACACGAGATGGCCAATTTGGTATTCCGACCTAATAATGTGAAGATTTGTGTTTTTACGTTTCTGGTATTGCAAGTGAGTTACTCTTTAATATAGACCACAAATAATCACAACAAAGTCATTGCTAATGTGCTAAGGGACAAGACCAAAACAGCGAGACTTCAGATGTCAAAAAAGAGGCATATGGGTGCAATATTTTTATGCCAGTAATAGGGATTCTTTTGAAAAGGTTTTTTTTTGTTTGAGAAAACTTCTATAATAAACTCAGATTATTTCTTTTATGATAATTTTTTCTTTACGCTGTATAAGTTTCTAATTTAGCTTCTCTTCTCTTTGAGATCTTCAATGAGTTCTTTCAACAGTCACAGTTGTGATTATAGTCATACAAGTTATCACTCAACTCAGTGACGACTTTAAGTCCAAACGATAAGCTCCACTTCTGGATAAGGGTACACACTTCTTTTAGTAAAAGGTTGTCCTGGTCCATATGTCTGGAAATCATTAAGCGTTTGCAGATTTGTTTTCTGCATTTTATTAGTATCGCTGTATGTAGTTTGAGACTTAGTTACCTCATAATCCACGCACTGACTCATCATGTGGGTCATGCCTTTCATGGCAGAATTCTTTTTCTTTATTTTCTCTCTCCGTTAGGGCTCTAGTCAATTTCTCCTCGTTAAGTTTAAACTCAAACTTCGCTTTTTCGAAGGATTCTGCCGCCTCTTGTAATCTTAGGAGTTTTGTTGACTGTAACAACGCGATAAAAAAGCAACCATCTTTGTACCAACAGGTGGCATAACGTTTAGTGGTTGAAAGACCGCCACACATTTTGCAGTATATAAAGACGCAGAAGTCATACGCGGTAACAAATGGCAATTTATTTAAATTGTCATACATGATAAATTACCGAGGGATTCCCCGGTATGCTACGATGAATTTCTATGTTTTTGGTAAATGTTTATCAGTGGTTCCAAAATGTCCCATAAATTTCCATTTAATTGTCTTTTAATACCTTTGTCGTTTTGTCATCCATTTTGATATGTTTATAAGGTAAATAATCTCAGAAAAACAATAATATATTCTTGAATTAACCAACTTAATAAATAAAAGAATATATATAATCGAAATACATCATACTCTCCTAAGTACTGTACTATACCGGCATATAGAAAACCAATTTTTTTAGTTATTGTCCTAATTTATTACAAGGGGTTTATGGACTATAAGTTATTCATTAACGAAGCCAGTGTCACGTCGACATATCGTTTTGCACGCCCTAAGAATAGTAATGGCTTTTATCCTCTATTACTTAAATAATGTATTTCTTGGGTCAAGAACAGAGTTGTTGATTTTCTAATTTACGGCTGCTTGGAAATATTTTACTGCATAATTTTGTTTTTGTAATTAAATAACTGGAGGTTACAATTATCAGCAATTATCACATTTTAGTAGACCTGTTTATTGATTAATATTTTTATATTTTTCAAATATTTCATAAATTATTAACTAAGATATTGAGAGATACAGGTACGTACTATAAAATTTATATAAAAGAGGTATTAATTTAAACCAGTTTACTCTTTATGTACTCATATTTTTAATATAATGAGTAATTAATATGTTTGCATACTTTTAAATACTTGCCGGCAAATCCCTTTTAATAAATTAAATAGGGTAAATAATTATAAAACAAAAGAACCATAGAACATTTTATCTGTTTCGTTAAAAGTCAAAGATTTGATACGTTAAAGAAATAAATTGCTGTAAATTCATATTTAAAAATTTAAGACTAAAAAAAGTTTTATTAAAAATTGTTTACTTGCTTTTTAAATTATTTATATCTTTTTCTTTACGCAAATGGTTTTAATTTGTTTTATTAATAATGGTTCGTTTATTAATATTAATGATTTTAATTCGTTTTATAACATTTAAATAATAAACCCAGTATGAAATTCTTTATTTTATAACGAACTAAATTTTAATTTTATAACTTCTTATAAAATTAAACTCATTTTCCAAACCATATTATTAGAAATCAATAAAATTAAAGATGAAAAACCAAATAATACCTAACTGATAGGACAGCCTACTGAATGATTCTCGACCTTCTTAGTTGCAGCTTGTATTGCATTTTTTATCATCAATTAAGCACAGTTGCTAAATAACTTTATAGTATTGCTCAATCTGATTCTTGCGAGTTTATGGTCGATGGGTTCGTCGAAAAACCGAAGCGACGTTCTTTTAATAGACCATGGACGTCTTGTTGCAGAATACGAAATTATTGATATTGATATATTGTAGAGGTGATACCTAAATATAGGGTCGAGCTGTAATGACGGTGACGATTATAAATAAACCGGTACGGATGCAAAATGAATGGTTAAATTGTTTTTTAATAAGGGCTTCATGTGTGTTTTGGTACGTAGTTCATCATGATTGATATTATTAAATACGACAATAGTATTGCATAGAAAAAAACCTTCTGGCAATGGTTTATACAAGGTGTCGCGTAAACAGCCCGTAAGAATCTTTATATGTATAGATGTCCAATAAAGGGTAAGAGACGATACCGAAAAGAGTGGCCGAGTGATTTCCAGACTGAAAGACGATTTCCACATGCACATAAAGTTCTAATCATGGACAAGCTATTCCAAAAATATTTTCTAATAAATGAAGTCAAAAATATAATGTATCATGTGCAAATAACTTTCAAGTAAAACCTTTTTTACACTCGGTTACGTAAGTACTAAGTAGGTACTGGTTTCGAGCTAAAAGGTTTTTAAGATTTTTCCTCTATTTTTTTAAACAAAAGTTGAGTCTCACACCAGCTTTTAAGAAAAATACTTTTTGAAACAAATATTTGACAAATCGTATCAAAATCCTGACGAAGTAGTTAAGATTTTATTGCAGTGCATCTAAATCCTTAGATTGAAAGATACGGAAGAGTATAAGGAGTTAATTTAAAAAAATGTCCTATACAAAGAACACCAGAAGTCCCTTTTGTGTATGTACCTTATAGTTATCAGATTTTCATTGAAACTACAGAAGTTCGTTTAAATAGCAATATATAATGGTTGACCCTAACAAAGCCTTTAGAAAGTCAGTCTATATAAAAAATCTACTTGATCACCATGCATCTCCAAAAACCTAATAATATTAGTGGCAGTAAATGAACGAACGAACGTAATGATACGAACATAAACGCCGTGCACCTATCTGCAAGCAAATAGACCTCACATTTTAGCTCTAACAGAGATGAAAGTAAACTCGAAAACAATCAAGGTTCATATGTTATATCCTAGGTATGACCTCCACGGCCGATTTAGGTACAACTTCGGACTCTTCGTTAGAAAGCAACAAATCTTGCAAATGGGAAGAAGCTTTGGAACCCCCAGGCTTCGATGTTATGCGGTTCAAAATAACAACCGAAAGGTACACAAAGTATTTCTTCTTCCTCTACAGATTATCCAGCGATACACACTACAGAAGGCTTTTCACCGACCTCGCGGATAACATTACCGAGCTGCAAGCAAACCAACCCGGTGCAGAAATTATTGTTATTGCGGGAGACTGTAATATCCACAATGTCAACTAGTTGACGTATTTTATTAGGACTGATGATGAGGGGCGCAGAGGACTTTGCGATTATTCACGACCTAACGCAGTTTATAAGGGCGCCAACCAGAATTCCTGCTAAACAGGGAGACTGTGCTAGCTTCCTGGATCTGTGTCTCGCAACGGATCCTGACTCGTACAATATTACCAGACATGCCCCACTAGGAACATCAGATCACAAATGATAACCGCAATATGTCAGATATGAAAAACTCATATGCTAGATATGAAAACTCCATTCCAATCCAAGAATCCATTCATGCCGCGGAGCCAACTGAAAACATTTAAAACGGTTCACTTAGTATTCTTAAAATAATGTCTGTTTCACAACCAATGATCCTTCAGCCTTTGCGAGTGAGATTTCAGAAATGATTTTGGCAGGTATGAAGGCTTATATTCCGAATATCTTGAAAAGCTCTTTAGATAGCAAACCGTGTTCTATAAAAGTTGCACTAAGATAGTCAATAAAATGCTGCTTAGCGCAAATGAGGCCAAGACCTAAGCCCTGTAAATCGTATTAACTTTATTGTCTTAAAAATTCATGCAAGCAGATGATCGATACCTACAAAGAGAAATTTAATGAGAGCAAAGAAAAAACTTTTCAATTGCCCAAATGGACCAAGATCATTCTGGTCTGTAGCAAAAGCAGTTGGTAAAAGTTTCATGTAGGTCAAAAATTCCACCATTGACTAGAGAAAATGGTTCTATTGTAATAACCGCAATGGAAAAGACAGACTTACTGGGTCAGATGTTCGCATAAAACTCCAGATTTAACCCACAAGGCAAAACCAAAACACAGCCGATATTGCCAAACATCATTAGCGACCGTCAAGATTTTCGAAAACACCAGTCTACTGGCGATCTCTTAGCCTATTTCGAGAAATCAAGCTATCGAAAAATATGGTGAATCCGTGCAATAGCACTGGACATTCAAAGGCATTCGATGAGGTCTGGCATGAAAACCTCTTTAACAAATTGTATTCTTATGGTCTGCCACCAACTCTCGTTGCTTGGCTGAGAAAATTCCTCGAAAGCCGAGCATTCTAGGTGTTGGTTGATGGACACAGCTCCCAGAGGTTTCAAATTAACGCTGGTATTCCTTAGGGATGCATCTTGTCCCGTCTCCTCTCCCTGTTATATATCAACGACCTTCTCGACAAGACTTCGAATCCAATTAACAGCTTTGCTGATGACAGGTCATTGGTATCTGCCTTTAATGGGCCCATCCTTCAGCCGATATCCACTATCATAGGCATCACCAGTAACAACTATTAATGCCGACCTTGACATCATTTTAGATTGGGATGAGTGTAATCCGATTAGGTTCAACACTCAGCTAAGGTTGCTGTATTTACAAAGAAAGGCCTCTGTCTCCCTAATATGTTCGGGCTTACTTTTCCGCTGTCTTCGTCAATTCATTTGTTAGGTGTAGATGTTGGAAGCAATATGTCCAGGCATAATCATGTAGCGGGAATATCTCAGCGACTTCTCAAAAACCTAGGGATGTCTATAAAACGAAAAGGCATTATATGCAACAACAGGTTTTGACCCTTTTGAAGGTTCACTTGGCTCCATTCAAAAGAGCATATTATATCTTATAGGAGATCCAGAGATAACTAAAAACATGGATAGTAGCTTTTCCGATCTGGCCCATATCACTCCACCTAGATGTGACTCATGAATATCCAGTGCATCTGCAGACACCTTGAACGTCGCTATATACTCCCTCTTTTATGGAGAAGTGCAAATCTGTGGAATCAACTCCCAAAGCACGTCTGTCCCGAAATATTACAACTTGCAGAACTTTAAGAAAAATATCCACAAACACCTTCGTAGCACTGGCGCTATTCGAATATAATAGGGTTTGCCCTTTTGTGCCACTATAGTCGGTATGTCGCTCATTAAACACATCTCTTTAGCTGAGTATGTAGCTGAAAACATATAAGACAGTGGATAGGCTTGAGGATAATAATGAAATGTTCTTGTAGTATTTAATATAGTGCCTCTATTATCCCGACTTAAACATAGAATCTATGCAAGTAGGTTTTCAAATTTTTGAAGCTCGTGGTTTAGAGATTGTTTCAAACCATTTATAAAAGCTACTGGCATATTTTGGAAAGTCAAGTTTTTCCTCAATAGGTAAATCGGAAATTATTATTATAAACATTCCAAAATAATGAAGCTAACATTATTATTATACATCATAAATTTTGGAAGGTCAAAAATATTTTGGTTCTTATGAAAACTTATTTCTTTGGCAACATTTCTCTGGATGTTACTAATTTTACAGCAATATTATGCTTGTTTTTTCTTTAATATATTTGTTATCTAATCAACATAAACAACAAGGAAAATTTGAGCTAGTAAAACATTTTGGTAAGTAAAAACAAGGATTGAGTATTGTTGAGGATTTTATAAGATATATCAGCACACTTCTCAATATTATTATGAAGAACAATATCCCAGTGAAAATTGGACAGAAAGCTGTTCAAATGCAAATAGGCATGCTGGAAGTCCAAAAAAGTTGTTTATTTTTACTTATATTTATAATGTTTTATTTACTGAAAATGCATGATACTAGTAAAAGAATAAATAAGGCATAATAAAAATGATTACAAACGAATTCTAAGAAACATTACGACTATTAAGTAAAGTAACAATTTGTTTCAAGTTCAAAAATGCAAATTACTAGAAAGAATGCTATAGGTTAGGAGTTTATCATTGATTGCGGCAATAATAATTTAATGTAGTTGCAACAAACTTGTTTCACAATGATTTTGATCGGCTTTAAATGAAGAATTAGCTGGTGTGTTTAAATATGTGAATCTGTTTCATTGAAGTCATGTAGTGATGGACATACAGAAGACAAACAGGTATTCGATAAACTTAAAGTTAGTTTTAACGGCCTGTTTAAAGAAAATCATAACTTTAGCATCCTTTTCTTCTTAAGTTCCCATATGTTTTATCCATAAGAAATAATGTCTATAATAAACTAGTTTCAGAATAACGTAAATCTATCCAAAGTCAGCTTTTCGTGAGAACAATTTTCGCCTAACAAGAGGTTTGATTTTAATGCCTCCGTTATTCCGCCAAAATATTTTGTGAATTATTAAAATCTCCTTTTTAGAAATTATCTATATAAAGATTTCATTTCTCCACGTATACTTTTTCCATCAATCAGCTTAAAATGAGCAACTTCAATTGCGATACGGTCGAGATTTACAAACATTGGTACTAGATAAACTATGTTTATGTTCAAACAAGCCAAAGCAATATTAGAATTCGAAAAAATGACTTTTAGTGGCCTAGATTGATCCTATTTTTTCTTTATTCTAATGACTTTAATGTTTCTAATACATTAATAGAATTTAAAACTTCAAGGATTTGGGTATTTTAACATAGTCTTGTTGATCTTTGGTTACTCATTTATAATAGTTATATTTTTGAGCGTATTTTTTGAAAATGCAATAGTTCCTTGCATTTCTGCATACATATCAACGTTGACTATCAAGATTGACTACCAACTGATTGAAATACACAGCGTATTCGAAAACAAAAGGACACCGCCATGATTATGTCTTTAAATGTAAGCCCTAATTTTTTACAGTAGAATAAAAAAGCACATATTTTTACATGATATAAATATAAAGTTTGACATAAAAAAAATTCAAACAAATAAAAAAGTCGTAAAAGTATTGTTAATTTCGCCAAATTACTTTGAATTGGGTTACACGTCATGTATTGTTGCGGCGTGTATTAATTGGATAATTTGTTAAAGCATCAGACGTCCTTCGCCAATTTTATTTTTTATTGTTTTCTCTAAATGTTAACCATCCTAATCTTTTTACGCATTTGATAAAATTGGAACGTAGATACAAAATTAAATTAACCTTACACACCAACAGAAAATAATAATTATTATAATAATAATAGTCTTTTATTGATTATAAATATTAAAAAAATACAAAATAATCAATTGGACGAGATTCGGGTCATTACAGAGAAAAAAATGATCTGTTCTTCCAGCTAACCCAAAATCAACAAAGTTGTTGTTACATTTATTTATACGTGTACATTTTTGAATTCGTAACATTTTTAGTCAAAGGATACCATAGCCATTTAAGTTATGCATAAAACCCATAAGTCACTGTCGAGTTATTATAAGATTAACGGTTTATGTTGGGAACGCTTTTAATATTTATAAAGGAATGGAATCAGTAATCATTAGTTTTAACTACAAAAAAATAATTAGCCTGTAATATTATTATTTAGTAAACAATTATACAACTTAGGAAGGAAAATGATGAGGCTGTGATAACAAGTAGACAAAACCAGATCAAAGAACTGTTTTATTTAGTTTAATTGAAAAATTGAAATTGAATTTTTTGAATTGAAAATTTAAATAAATAAAGCCGAACCTATGATAAAAACCTAAGTTTGGTGTGTGCAAATTTGTGCCAATTTTAAACTTTTGTAAGTGGGACTAATATTAATTTTAAAGTCTTTTCTGTCTCTTTTTGTTTCTTGGTTCTTTGTCCAAGCCCAATTCCTTTTAGCATCCCCTGATGGCACACCAAACATGTTAAGAATTCTAAACCAGGAATATGTAAAATAAGCAAGTTGGCGGAGACTGTGGGATATTTATTTTACCTTAATCTACGAGTTCACTACAAGTTTGGACTATTTCTTCACTAAAAACCTAAGTGCCAAACTAACAACGATTTTGACAAAATGACTGCTAGTGCTAAAATAGTATAATCCTGTGGTGTTAAAAAACTTAACAGATCATCCCAATAAGTTTGCACACAAACACTTATTAACCTATAGCATTGGCGTCAACGTGTTTTTTTAATTCGGCTGACTTAATTACGAGTATCTATGCCTGTTGAGTCTAAAAGCAAATTATTGCATAATAGGAAAACCAAATAACGACGATTTAACAACAAACACAATTAGGAAAAAAACTATTGAATTTCCTAACTATTAATTCAACAAATAAAAAAATGTCCGCACAAGTTTATTTACTCGTAAAACAAGTCGAAACCCTAATATTTCAAATTACCTTCCTTTCCAAATATCAATAACGTATAAAAATCATTAGTTTTAAATTATTAGTGAAGAAAATGTTGCTAACATTCTAAATATTATCACGGCTTAAATCCGGTTTGCGGTTGCGAAAATTTTGCTAGATCGAGTGCAATATGCATTTTGATTTTGGTTTATTTAAAGAAAAACTATTACATGCGTAAGTGGGGCATTATTACTTAATTGTAATATTAATCTTGATTGCGATTTTAATAAAATAAGGAATGCAAGTGCAACGACTTTTGCGCGCCATGTGTTTTTTTGCGTAATAAACAAACAGTCAATTATTTCAACTCGTTAATTTTATATCTATTAAAGCTAAACTTCGTTGAAAGGTTAATAAATATAAAAATACGTTTGAAAATTAACATTAAATAAAAACAAATTATTAAGTTTTGGTGTCAAAGTTGCATCACCACGTACCTCTAATTAAGTTTAAATTTTACAAATTTCGGTTAATTTAAAATTTAATTACAAGAGTATTGGAAAATCAGTTTTTTTTATTAATTATTTTACATGCTTCAAAGTTCTACCTAAAATTATTAAGTGCTTAGAAGCTTTGGAAAAAAAAATCTTTTTTAATGTTTAAATAAATATATTTTATAATTTTAAGTTTCTTTAGTCATTTTAAATACAAACTTTTTTTTTCGTGAAAACTTAAAATATTTTTTTCAATGAGGTGCAGGACTCGGTTGTCACTGAAAAGCAAATGAAATATGATAAACTGAGACTAAAATTGAATAATCTCATTAGACATAAGGAATTTCTTCCACGTGGGAAAAATCAGAATTCTCACAAATCAAATCTCTGCATTTGTTTTTCATTATAGGGTTAAAAACTTATCTAACGCTAATTCTGATAAAACTGAACTGGACTTTCTTAGACTTGGCTTAAAATAATGTTGAAATCAAGAAATTATCAAGAGTGATTTAATTGAATTTTCACTAAACGACATGTTTAGTATTAAAAAAATTAAATCAGATTTCAAAAAATTAAAATCTCCTCCAAACTGTTCAAACAAGGTCCTAAAATATATTAAAAACAAAATAAAAAAATCATAATCTAGTTATTTCTAAAGCAGCTAAGGGAAATTGCTTAGTCATTACGGAAAAAGCTCCTTATATATCCAAAATTGAAACCTTTTTTGAAACCAAATTTAAACTATACTAACCTGAAACCAATTTTAAACTATTAAACTCCAGTCCTTCTAGTCTTATCAAACAGTCGCATAAATTTCTAGATGACACAAAGCTCCGTATACCCTCACATCCAGGAGCCCTACAACCTCACGTCTTTACGGTTTACCCAACTTACATATAATTGACATTCCAATAAGATCAGTGGTTAGATTTACCAACGCTTTAATTTCCTTTTTATGCAACTTCATTCTTAAATGGATAAATTATTTAATAGCCTAAATTTGGTGTTACAAATTCTACTGATCTTGTCTGTCTGTTGGTTTCTCTTGGTAATTAATCTTTTCACTACAGTACCCAAATCTCAAAGTGTCAATATTATTAAAAACATCTTGAAGGACAAAATTAATAGCAATAGCCTCATTTCTTAAATAACATTACTTAAACATTGCCTTTCTCAAGACTTTTTCCGTTTCAAGAGTAAGTTTTGAAAAGGAAAAAAAAACCAATAACTAAGGCTTACGCTTAAACTAGTTGTTAAAACTTACGAAAGATGACTGATGAAGATGACACTAGAAATAGAAGCTAATAATAATTTAAATTTTTGAAAGTTAACTACACATAAACTACCAAATAATTAAGAATTTTCAATATATCGGAAACCCACTCAAACAGACCATAAATTAAACTTGCTCAAATTACGGTTTCGGTTACGACAGTTTCACCTCTAACCAAAAATCTTAAAATTAAATCTAAAATCTAAAAAAAATAATAAAATTAAAAATTTTACTAAAAATTTTTAATCTTCTCCCGAAGATGCTAACATCGTTAGCGAAACACATGTCGAGATTAAAAATAAAGAGTTTTGATTAGTGGTAAAACTGTCTTGTAATTAGACCACATAATTTCAAATCATTCCAACCACCCCCATCAATATAAAATGGCTGCTTTTAACTGTTACATTAATCATTTTTTAAGCATTCTTCTATCTCATCCAAATTTAAAAAAAAAAAATCAATATTCTTAAAAAAGTTTAATTAATACTTTAATCAATAAAATCAAACTAGCTAAATTGACAAAAACAAATTTTGCCGGACGTTAAAAAAGATAAGAAATTCATTTCTTTACCATTCATCAATTCTTATCTAAATAAGAAAATCAGCAATACCTTTATTAAACACCAGTGACAATTGCATATTTCTTATAAAACCAAAAAACGATCTTCGAATCGATTTTGGTTAATACTAAGGATAAAATCGATAAATTATCAAAAAGTGATATTTACAGGCTACAGTGCGATTCGTGTGACTGTTTGTATGTAGGATGTACTTGTCGACCCTTAAAAACACGCATAGCTGAGCACTTAAGTAAACCCTCTTCTATATTTGGTGAACATACAATGACCGCCTAGGTTCCGCATAAATTCGATAAAAATTAGAGATCAAATCGAGGATAAAAATAATATTATAAACACTGCAAATTGTTTTTATTTCCATGGTTGCACTTGTAAAGAATCTCCATTCTCGAATGTCACTGTCAGTTCGAAAATTAATAGTTTTTATCAGAATAAATTATGGCTAATTTAACGGGGATCGAGTGCGCACGCAAAAAGAAGTAAGTGAACTGTTTAATGCCAAATACCCAAACCATCCTATTTCTCAGTCAACAGTTAGTAGAATAGAGCATAAATTCATAACTTCAGGTCATGTTAGGGATTTGCCAAGTCAGGTCGTCCAAAAATTTCTGAAGAAACAAAATTAAACGTTCTGCTCTCCGTCGAAGAAAATCCAAACAATGCAACTTCACAAATTTCAGTTGATAATAATAGAGCCGGAACGTCAGTAAGACGGATCTTAAAAGCAAATGAATACCACCCTTATAAAATTAGACTAATACACGAATTAAATGAGGACGATCCTGATCGAAGAAACCAATTTTGCGAGCAGATGATGAACATTTGCAATAATGACCGTCAGTTTGTGTTACGAGTTTTGTTTTCGGACGAAGCAACTTTTTGTTTAAACGGTGTCGTAAATCGGCAAAATTGTCGGTAATGGGCAGTGTCAAATCCACACTGGGCAACTGAGGCTCATACACAGTACCGTAAATATATTAATGTTTGGGCTGGTATCGTCGAAAATAAAGTAATAGGGCCATACTTTTTCGAAGAAAACTTAACAGGATAACGCTATTTGAATTTTCTTCAAGAAGATCTTATCCCTACTTTGGCTGCCCTATACCCAGACGAGCAAGACTCTGCGGTCCCGACAGATAATTTGTGGTTTCAGCAAGACGGCGCACCGCTACATTTCTTTCGAGATGTCCGTAATTACTAGGATACAGTGTTTCCAGGAAGATGGATAGGACGAAGAAGGCCAATAGAGTGGCCGGCCAGGTCACCAGACCTAAATTCCTGTGACTATTTCTATGGGGGTACCTGAAAAGTAAAGTTTATATTGAGAAGCCAAACAACGTAGAAGATTTGAAAACTAGAATTAGATATGAAATTAGACATATATCACCCGAAATCATTGATAGTGTTTTACATGAGCTTGTAAACCGTCTTGCTTTCTGCCAAGAAGTAAATGGGGATCAGTTTGAACACTTGATACATTAATAAGAGTTTTCACAGTTTATAACATTTTATCCTCCATTTTATCTTAATTTGTAAATAGACTTACTTACTTGCTTTCTTGTTGGTTAAATGTAAATATTTCTGAAACAATTGAGTTTTGAGATAAGGTGTGTTATACGAAACTTGCTTGGAATTTCGCCTATATTTTATAAATGCAATAAAAAATATAGCAATCCATTTAAAAAAAATGACTGATGACGTAATATCTTTTTTTTGTTCCACCATGTATACAAAAATTTATGTGAAATAATGCGCAACTTAAAATTAAAATCGACGGGTCCGAGCGTTTTCTCAGAAAATCATGTCTCTAATTTTTATCGAATTTAGGCGGTCACTGTATAAAATCTAGTAACCATAATTTCAGACCAAAGTCTAATAATTCTAAAATCCTTTAACAAGTTACTTCTCAAAATTACAACCGACTGGATATTCTTGAACATATCCATATCACTAATGAGCTCAATAATAATCCCTCATGTTGAAATATACAAGTAAACCTCAATAGACTGCACAATTAACAACTTTATAATTAACATCTTACCTGACTGATGCTACTTTAAGTTTGCTTTTACACCTTTAAGTAAATTCCAACCTATTGTCAAGCCACCACACACAAATTCACTGTGGAAGTCTAGTTTGTTCCACGATTTTGTTTTATCATTCAACTTGTGTAACAAATTTGCGGTCAATGTTTCTGGACCGATTTGTCGCCACTATATTTTCGACAGGTTTGACGCTGATTTTGAAGCTGACAGTAGGATGACCTATTTTAACCTTGTATTTTCCGGCTTTTAACACAACTCATACATAAACATGGGTACTAACGTCCGTCCTTTTTAAAAATTGTACGTCCTCCTGCATTTATTGTGTGTTATATGTAATCTTAAATGTTTTTAAAATTATTTTAATTTGTGACTATGTTTTACGCACTATGTGGAACTCTTATGCGTAACTGGCAAGTGAGTACTTTTTATTTCTCTATCTTTAAGTTTAACTTCATTTTTACTATACTAAAAATTTAAAAAAATAACATTCAACTATCTGATGGCTCATATCGTTTGATTATTCTTTACATTTTAAATATAGCCGATTAGTCTGTAATACGCTTATTAAGTGAAAATGAGATACTTTAAGTCTTACTGCTTGCGTTGAAAAATTAGATTTTTTCTAATATCTTTAAATAACTTCTTAACCAATTTTAACACATATTTAGGTATTTTTTCGAATGAAAAATTTATTTATTGTTTAGGCGTCTTCTAGAGAGCTCCGCAAATGCACATTAAAATTTCTATAAATCGCTTTAGAAGATATTTTGATCAAAAATAAGTATAGAATTTTCTGAATTTCTAATTTGGAAACTCAGAAATGTCCCAAAGAGGCTTTTTAATTTATTAAGACTTTTTTATTTATGGGCTTACGAAAAAAACTGATTATTCATAAAAACTCCTGCTTGTGCTCAAACGAGCTAAAAGCATCTTATTATATCAGATTTATACCCGGGCGTCCCGAATTTAGAAGAATATAAAAAAACTAATAAAAAACTTCTTAGAGAATCATCACAAATAAAGGTACTTTGTTGTTGAAATCAAAATCGTTAAAATGAAATATCGCTTAATTCCTCATCCCATTTAAGATTTTAGGGTCATTTCAAGAGTGTCCCTCGAAAACAAAAAGACATGTCCAAGATTTTTGAAAAAAAAAACCGAAAATGTCACTGTCTGGTTTTTGCTAGGACAACCTTTATAAACGGTATATTTTTTTACAGAGACAAAATTACATGACGTATGATGTATTACGAAATTTAATTGCTAAATTTTTATTCAAGATGGTTAAATATCACAAATGAGACCCAATTTTTCCTACTTTCATAAATACATTTTTATATAGCTGAATACCTACAAAAATTAACTACTACCTAATAAAATAATCAAGATAAAAAAAAACATGATAAGATGAAAAACACAAAAATGATTCAAAAGCATTTAAAACCGCCGCGCCGTTTTTAATTTTGTGAAACTAATTCGAATAAATTAAATCCGAAATTATTCTAAGTACTCTTAAGAGTACCACTACCACTTTAATGTTTGCTTCTCAGACAATTTTTTCTCAATGGCCCTCGCAATCGACCTAATTCTAGTTACTATTGTGACATAAATCTAAGGACCTTCCATGAGGTTCATAGCAGACAACATTCCCTGAAATCTAAAGTTTACGCCACCCAGTCTGAACCCTGAGACGATTTATGGAATCGTATCACTAAGGAATAATCCACAAAATTTTGAACCGTTGAGATCCTGTTGTATGGAGGTGACCGGCGGACAACACTTTCAACAATTAACGAGATAAATGTACACTTTCTGATACTTTTTTATGTACAAGTGCTATTCAGAAATGTCATGACATCAACTGCGATGTGTACGCATGCTTCTTGAATTATCAAAATTCCTAACATTGGCAAATTGTCCAGCATGCATGAAAAACTCGTAGAGATCCTTAGACAAAATCGGATTAGATAACCGGGACATAAAAATTATTGTAAACCTTTATTGGGGTCAAAAAGCAAATATACGAATAGAAGCTGAAGACAGCGATGTAATCGAAATACAAATAGAAGTATCACAAGGAGGTTTAGGTTCAGATTTATTTATTTAACTACGATATACAAAGTATATGTAGCAAGTCAAAATTCAAAAGAAAAAAACAGATAACAATAAAATATTTAAGCATATAGAACTAATTATACAATAAACAATATTCAAACAGGTGACACAATAAATATGTTGACACGCTTATCAAAATATAAATACATAACATGAGTTAGCAGTTAAAATGCGCTTAATCGTACATTTAAAAAATTGGTACTTTACAGTTTTATCTCATTAGGCAAATTATTATAGAGATTAATATTTAAACTATTTTTAATGCTTTTAATTAACCTATAACGTGACGTTCATAAGGTCGGGTGAAAATTCAAGATTATAAATCAGTTGTAAATGGATCAACTTACATAAATCTTTAACAATGTATAAAAAATGAATGCCGAAGGCAATGTCATTATTCCCAAGAGAGGAAAGATGTTATGACATGACTCTAATGGCCCCAGGTGAAGGATAATTCGTACAGCCTTTTTTGCATACCAAAAATGTTTAATGCGCTCGATGAACCACACCAGGGAGTGATACCATATAGCAGTTTCGAGTGAAAGTGCGCAAAATAAGTCACCTTCAACGCTGCTACATTTAAAGTCTCTCTCAAAGTTCGTAGTGCAAATATTACAAAGGAGAGATTTTGAGAGAGAGCATCGGTATGCATGCTCCAGCTTAATCCAGAATCTATTCTTTTTTCTTCTCATGCTCTATCCGCTACGAATGTTGGCGATCATCATAGCTATCGAAACTTTATTGACAGTATACCTAAACAGCTCAGTGGAGGTATATCCATACAATTTGCGGAGATTTGCCAACCAGGAAATTCTACTTCCTTCTACTTTGTCCTGTCTGACGTTTGACGAGACGATATTTATTTTCATTTCTCATTACGTGTCCTAAGTATTCAAGTTTTCATGTTTTAATTGTGAGTAAGAGTTGCGGTTGGAACTTCATTAAGTTTAGTACTTCATTATTTGTTATATGGTCGGTCCCAGGTATCTTCAGGATTCTTCTATAATCCCACACCTCGAAGTCCACAATACGTTTCTCCATAGCCTTAGAAACTGTCCAGCTCTCTTCTGCAGGGTTACCGGGTAGATGTAGTAATTTACTATTCCTTTTTTTTTAACTCCAAACTGACATCTAGGTTGGTGAGCACGGTTTTCATCATAATGAAAGTACTTCGTGCTTTCTCTATGTGACATTTAATCTCCACAGAATGATCCCAAGATTCAGATAGGGTGGTTGCTAAATAATTGACTTTGTCAACCCTTTCGACGATCTCACTATTGACGATCAGTTCTGTATATGGTATTGGAATTTTGCTAATTACAATGTACTTTGTCTTTTTAGCATTGAGTTCTAGACCATATTATCTGCTGGTAATATTAAGAGAACTTACTAGGTCTTGCAGGTTTTTCAAGATGTCGGCTATCAAGACTGTGTCGCCGGCGTATCGAATACTGTTTATATTTTCTCCATTGATTTTTATTCCACTATGAACTCCATCCAGCGCTCTTCTAAAGATATCTTTAGAGTAGACGTTGAATACAAGAGGTGACAATATACATTCACGAATTTCAACAGGTTCAGACTTCCCTTCACTCAACCGCACGATTTCCTTTTGTCCCCAATAAAGGTTGCTGATGAGCCGCTTATCCTTGATTTCCACTCACTCCAATGATTCCATCATTTTGTCGTGTTGACATCTATCGAATGCTTTAAAGCCCAAGCGCACTTGTACTGCAAGAAGTGCCTCGCGAGTTCCAAGGCCATTACGAAAACCGAATTAAGCCTGAGTGATATTCGACTCATATTTGTTGAAGATACGTGAATGAATTATTTTGAGGAACACTTTCAGCACGTGACTCATTAAACTAATTGTTCTAAAATCTTCACATTATTGTGCATTGGGCTTTTTAGGCAGAGCGACAAAAGTAGACATTAACCATTTATCTGGAATACTTCCGGTATTGTATATTTTATCAAAGAACCGTGTTAGTGTTCTGAGACAATCTTCTTGCATTACTTTGAGAATTTCCGCTAGTATGTTGTCTCGACCCAGCGCTTTGCCACTTTTTGCTATCTTAATTGTTTCGACTTCTGAAATGGTTATATCTGGCGTTTCTACATTAAAAAATACTGAATAGCTTGATGATACAGTTCTGCCACACTCTTAGTTTTCTCTTCTATTTCAAAGGGCAGATTACCGCTTTGATACTTTATGTTCGCCGCCATTTGTTTTCTTATCTACCAGTTGCTTTTGTTATCTTTTTGTGAACATTAAAAGTGTCATGTCGTTTACTAAGGCCTTTTATTTCTTGGCATTTATCGCTGTGAAGATTTATATACAATTCAGAATTTTGTGTTTAAGGCACTCTACGTTGCTCCATCAAGTCCAGGATATGCTGTGTCATCCAATGTTTTTAGGCTGACACTTGGTATTTATTAGGGGTTCTTTGGTCGTAAGGAGTATATTCTTTAAAAAGATCCAAGCGTCTTCTACGTCCGTTTCCTCTGTAATGTCGATGTTACTTATTCCTGTACTAAGAGTGTCTTGAACATGAGTACAGCTGTTTCGTCAAGCTTTTCTAGGTTATGTCTAACAATCAGTTTTTTGGGTGGTAGTTTTTGTGGTTTAACTTGAAAGTACGTATATAGTACTCGATATACCAGTTGTAATCCGAGTAGATATTAGCTCCAGAATATGTTTTTGCTGAGAAGATAATGTTTCTGAATCTTTGGCTGATTAGTATAAAATCTATTTGATTTCTTATTACGTTCTCAGGGGGTTTTCAGGAGATTTCCACGTGTACATGCGCCGTTGTCCAACAATGTTTTCATCAGATCCAGAATGAATATTTATTTCAATTTAAATTCAATATTTATGCTAGTACTGAGCATTATACTATTCTATCAATAGTAGAATGTTCAGTTTCGTCAGTACCAACAATAGAAGATTACTTGCACAAAAACTAGTCTAGGGCCCGCTCATTGGCTAATAAAATTTCAGAATTCAAATTAAGCTTATATATGCAAATAGTCAACATGTAAAGAAAAATAAGAAAAAGAAGCGGACTCAAAACGAAATCCTGGGGCACCTTATGCCGCTGTGGTAACAAATTTGATAATTCACTATTAACTAAAACTTTATGCTTAGGAGCTTAAGAGATAGATACGAAAAAATATATGTGGTCTCATAGCTCTAATCCTGGATCACACACCAGTTTCGTGATTTAACTATCTTAACAACCAAAACGCCTTTTTAAAAAATATTATTTTATTTGAAAATTAATTATTACAAATTACATGCTAATTGTCTTAGCAACTTCAATTGACTAACTCGATAATAAACAATGAAACAGTTTTGTTGTAATAAAATGCAGGGTCAGCAGCTAGTGGCTTCCATGGTTGTACAGGGTGGCTCGTCACATAACTCCTCCCTCCTAAAATTCAACTTCATGGGCTAGGGTGGAAGTTGAACATCTCCAACATTGGCAGCTTCTGGATTGGTCGATCTTTTCGAACATCTGGTATACCGGAACTTCTTGTAGCAGAAATAACTAGTTACAATTATTAATAATAAATAAATAAATATCGTCCATAAACTAGGGCTTCCAATTATTGATTGTTGTTCGATTAGGTGAAAGGGTGGATTTTGCAAAATTTGATGTTTTACAGCATGAAGTTCGTCCAATCTGATGTCGTCAAGGTGGATTTTGAAACTTGAAGATTTTTCTTCGAGCGTTGGTTCCACGATTCTTGGAAGTATCATTGATTGGATGCTTACAATTGGCTTATCGATCAGGAACTTCGCTTGATTGGTAACAATTTCACAATTTTGAGGTACGTTAAAAAGGAAACTGCCTTTTAAACGAATTGACTCAATTTGTTTATTACAGTTGAGTTTAATGACCTCTTGATTAGGAAGAATTCCAATAAACTGATTGGATTCTTCGATGCGCAGAATCTTGGATTTGGTAGCAACTATTTGGACCTTTTTGCAGGTGGAAGTATTTTTATTCTCCAAAAGCAGGATCTCACAGGGTGCTTCGTCAGTAATATCTTCAACTGTCATCTTCTGGCATATATATTGTTGTCTGGTAGCTTTCTTGCAAGGGTCGCTCGTGAAGGAATAGTATAGCTCATTTTTAAGCAAAAATTTATTTCGTGGTACAATCGCCTTAAATTGACTCCCATTAAATATTGGTGCAGAATATAAATGATAATATGTAAAAGTAAAAGGTTGCATAATTGGTATTTTTAGGAAATATGTTATTTTATTATTTACAATATAACATTCTATATCGATAAACTTTTGAATTAAAAATGTATTTTCTAATGTTATTGCAAAAGGTAACTTTTTATTATTTAATTGTTTTTCGAGTTTAAGGAGTTCATGATATAAATCTTTTGTTTTTATAATACTTGGATGCATCACATTTATTTTTGCAAAAGAGATAGAATTTTCAATATCTTGTAAAACAGAATTAATAACTTCATATAGGTTAATTAATTGATCTAAATAATCTTTGATAACCAAATAATGTCCTTCGGATCCTAAAATCAATGAGTAAATATCATTCATTTTATTTTCCAATATTTTTTGATTATTTATAATTTTGCTTATCGTAACATTAAATTGATCAATAACATTTAAAGATATTTTATATTGATTATACAAGTTATTTGCTAATTTCTCTTGGTTTTGTTCTAATTGTTTTATTAACGTATCATACCGCTCTCCATCTGATGCATCCAAATTACCACTAATTGATTTAAATATTGACCCTAGTCCATTGATTAAACCTCTTTTTACTCTGACATTAGGTAATATTTCATGAAGCTTTATATCTACCTTATCTTTAATTAAACTTAAAATTTTTAGCTGATTAAGAGAATTATTTTTATAAAAATTCTTATCATTTTCTAATACTAAGGTTAAATTATTAGTTTTCTTATCTAGTTGTCCTATTTCTAAAATTAACGGATTAAGGTTAAAATAATGTATTAGATTATAGCTTGATTCTTGAATTTTAGCAGATCCTAAATTTATTGGAATTAAGCCAGCATGGCTACTTAGGTTTCTAATTTCTATATCGTCGTTTCCTTGCATTCCCACGATGAACGTGAGCAATCTAAAAGAAATAAGATAATTGAAAATAAACAACTCTAGTCGTTGTTATCAAAGGAATAAGGTTTCTTACGCGGTCTTTTTAAATTATTCATGTGAATCTTTTTATCAAGTTCTGTGGAAACCGTTTTTTGAACATTATCAGTAGTTTTAAGAATTGTCGGTTTTTTAAAAACATTAGCGGTTTTTTGTCTTATGTGTTTTCTCACATATGCTTGCTGATCAGGTGCAAATATTTCAGGGTCGTCACGATTTTTATTGCGGGTTTCAATTACAGTTTCTTTATTATGATGTAATTTTTCGTTTATTTGGGAATAGAGCAATTTAACTTTTTCTTTATGCGAATTGACATAATCGTTAATCAATAGTTGATCAAGTTTTATATCAAAAGGACTATTTTCCGTAATATGGCCATTAACTATATCAATTGGTTTAAATTTTGTAGATGAGTGGATTGTATGATTATATGCGAGAACAGAGTAAATCATTTTTTTATTAGTGGGTGTCTTTAAAAATCCAGTGGTATTTAGAATTCGAATATGCTCTAAAATAGTTGAATGAAATCTTTCTATCATACCATTTGAATCAGGGTGATTTGGACAAATGAAATGGATTTTAATTTTGTGTATATCAAGTAATTCTGAAATTAATGAATTTTTGAATTCGGTTCCATTATCGGTAATTATTTGTTTCGGTACAGAATGGTGGGAAAAGAAATTTAATAAACAATCAGCTACTTCAATAGATTCGGCTGTAGAAATTGGGTAAGCTTGCGCATATTTTGAAAAAGAATCAATTATAGTTAAATACTTGTTTTTTTCAACAGTAAAAACATCAATGTGGAGAATTTCAAATGGTCGATTAGCTGTCGGTGTAACATTCATTTTTACTTTGACTGGATGGCGTTCATATTTACATTGTTGACAGATTTCACAATCATTTATAAAAGTTTGTACAGAATGTTTTAAATCTAGCCAGTAGTATTTTTCTTTAATCCTTCTTTCAGTTTCATCTATTCCTCGATGGTTTGTTTTTGATTCATGATAATTTTTTATAATTTCTTTTATATCGTCTTTGTGTGTGACATCTATTAATTTAGTTAAACAACGCTTTAATTTTAAAGATGGCCATTTAAACGTTTTTCTGATGACTTCACAAAAAGGTTCAAAAAACTCAGGATTTTCGAAAGCAATATAAGTGATATTGCAAGCCTGGCTTTACATAATCTTTTATAAAATTTATTATATCATTATCGAAATTATTTTGGGATATTTGTAAATTAATTCGTTTCTTTTTTTCAAACAAAATTTTAATTTTGGGAATTGCCGGGGAATGTAAAACAACAGATATTATTATTTGGTTTAACCCGTAATTAACTGGTGTCTCAACGATCGGTATACCTACAATAGGATTTTGTTCAGCATTGGTATGAACAGTGTCGTCATTTGCGTTATCGTCATTAGGAATATCAGGTTGCACTATATCGTCTGTGTTTTCGACGGGAAGATTTTCAGGGCCTTCGTTTGTTTGGGGGCATTGATCTGTAGGGTCATGTTGCACAATCATTGAAATATTGTCTTGGTCAGGGTTTTCATTTTCTGGGTTTAAATTTTCGGAATTTTGAAGAGACTGATTAAATTCCTCAATATATTTACTTAAATTAAAATTTGTATCCGTATCATTGGTGTGGATTTCTACACGTGAAAGGGCGTCGGCATTTGTATTTAGTTTACCCTTTTTATAATAAATCGTATAATTATATTCATCTAATTTAATTCGCCAACGTAGTAATTTTGATGAAGGATCCTTTAGTGAGAATAACCATTGTAAAGGTTTATGATCCGTAATTATGTTGAATTTTCGTCCGTAGAGATAAGGCCTAAAGTACTTCGTAGCCCAGACAATACAAAGGAGTTCTTTTTCTATGGTTGAATAATTGACCTCACTATCATTTAAAGTACGTGATGCATATGCGATTGGTAGGTCATTACCAATTGGTCCTTGAGAAAGCACAGCACCTAGTGCTATATTGCTTGCGTCCGTTGTTAAATTAAAGGGTTTGTTAAAATTTGGATATTGTAAAATAGGGTCGTTCATTAAAAGATTTTTACAGGTTTCAAAGCAATTTATAAATTCAGCGTTATGTTCTATAGTGGCTCCTTTTTTTAAACATTTGGTTAAAGGTTTAGTCAATTTAGCGAAATTATCAATGAATTTCCTGTAATAGCCTAATAATCCTAAAAATCCCTTAATTTGCTTAGTAGTTTTTGGAATAGGATAATTTTTAATGGCTTTAATTTTTTCGGGGTTGGGTTTGACACCTGAAGGGGTAACAATGTGTCCTAAATATCCTACTTCTTTTTTTAAAAAATCGGTTTTATCTAGCTGTAATTTGAAATTGGTTTCACGAAGACGTTGGAAAACGGCGCGTAATTTATCGATGTGTTCTTGTAAAGAGGTAGAGTAGACAATTATATCATCAAGGTAAACGGCACACTTTTCGTTTTGCATTCCACGAAAGACATTGTCCATTGCGCGTTGGAAGGTCTCGGGGGCATTTTTCAGGCCAAAAGGCATACGCAGAAATTCGTAGTGCCCATTCTCACAACTGAAAGCAGTTTTCGGAATATCCTTTTCGTTCATTGGAATTTGGTGGAAACCACTCGCTAGATCGAGGGTTGAAAAATATTGACATTTACCTAGCTTATCGAGAAGATCTGTTATATTGGGTAGAGGATACCGCATATCGATGGTAATTTCATTCAGTTTTCTGAAGTCTATTACGCATCTCCACTTTTGTTTTCCGCTAGAGTCAATTTTTTTTGGTACTACCCAAATTGGTGAGGACCATGGGGATACACTGGGTCTTATAATATTTTGCTCCAACATCTTTTTTATTTGACGCTCAACTTCTTGTTTGTGAATAAAGGGATATCTGTATGTTTTCGAATAAATGGGTGTTTCATCTGTGGTTTTAATTTCGTGTTTTACCTGACTTGTGAACGTAAGAGGAGTATTTTCATCATAAAAAATATCAGAGTATTCTTTACATAATTTTAAAATTGCAAATTTTTCTTCTTGATTCATATGATCTGTTCTGATTAGTTTTTCCGGTTTAAAATTAGGAGATTTATTGGTAAAATTATCGATTAAGTTAAAATCAATGGATTCTAATTCTTTTCTTTCAAAGGGTTCAACTTTTATGGGTTCGGAAAAATCTAATAGAATTTGATCAGTAGAGCTATTTAAGATAGTGGTGAGGGCTATGCCATTCTTTGCAATAGAGAGACTTTCTGGGATTTCACAATTTCCTATTTTTTGATATGGAATAATGATTTCACCATTTTTGATTGAAGTTTTAATTTTTATAACTTGTTCGCATCGGGGTTCTACACTTATTTGATTTAGGTTTCGTTTTGTGTTTTGGAAAAGTAATTTTATTTGAGCATAAGGAGTACGTAAGTAACCATTGCCAAAATCTAAATTTGTTTTTAAAATTTCAAGATTATCTACTCCTATAAGACCATCAAAAATGTCATGGAATTTAAATAAAAAGAATTTTAATTGTAAAGGTTCGGGTAAGTTAAAAATTCTGGATGTTGGTATAAGAGTACTAAATTTATGAGCTGACATTTCTTTTCCACGAGATACAATAAACGGGTCTTCTATTATATCCTTTTTGTAAAATTTGTTTGCCAAGTTAGGGTTAATGAAAGATCGAGATGAACCGCTATCAATTAAAAATTTTAAATTATGTTCTGGAAATATAATGTAGGGTAGTTTACTGGTAGTAATTAAATTGAAGCTTATTATAGGAGCTACTAAGGATTGGTCTCCTCTGGAGGCTGTTTTGTAAAATTTTCTAAAGTTTCGGGTTCTTGTTGATCGTCATATGCTTCATACAGAACTTGGGAATTATTTTGATGAACCTCATCATCAAAAGTTGTGGGTTCTTTTGAATCGCAATAATAATTATCATCATAATCATCATAATATTGATTAGTCTCAGTATTATATAATTCTTCTGATACAAAATTACGAGGGCCTGAGGGCACAAAGTGATTTTGTCTAGTTTGGAAGTTTCGTTGTGATTGATTAGGGTTATAAGTTTGCATAGATTGATTATTTCTACAATTATGGGAGAATTGTCTAGAAGTTATGCTCATAGGCGTCGGTCGAGGAAGATCTTTTTCTCTCATTTGATTTGGCCTAAAAACGTTTCGATTTTGGGGTGGTCTACCAAAAACTTGTGAGTTTGTTGGCAGAGGACGTTGAGGTAAAATTCTAGGGCGTATAGGAACTGGTTGAGATGGAAAAACATTTTGTCTCATAAATAGATCATGGGGTGTACTTGAGTTAAAATTATTATGATTATTTAAATTTGGTTGGATGTAGTTGGGTTGTTGTATAGATTTATTAAAACTTTGATTATACTGAGGTTTATTAATTTTATTATTATTCTGAAAGTATAAGCTATTGTTTTCTTGATTTACAAATTGAGAAGCTTCGGCTAGGGTTCTTGGCCGCATACACCGAATATTTGTCCCTAAAGGCTCTTTAAGACCTGATACAAAGGTTTTAAGTGCTAATTCTGAGTACATTGTACGTTTTAAATTTTTAGCAACATCTGTAATTTCATGACTATCAATATATGAACAAAGTAAATTCAATAAATGCAGTACTTTATCATAAAACTGATTGGGATTTTCATTTGAATTTTGCCTAAGCATAACAAGGTCGCGATTGAGGCAAGCCTCATCTCTTTGATCAGCAAAATTTCTTTCAAGAGTTAGTTTAAGATCATTCCAAGTACTTACATTTTGAATATTTACCACAATTTTAGCATTTCCAATTAATTTACCTATTAAGCAATTAAGTAAATAAACATTTTCAAATTTATTAGGATCCGTTTGATCATAAAAGTGTTTAATTAAAGTTTCACAGTTTACGAGATATCGGTTAAGATCATTAGGGTTCCCATCAAAATTCGGGACACAATTTAAATATTCCGGTTTAAAAGTGGGCATCTTAGTATTTAAATGTAAATTTTCTAAATTTAAATTATTATCTAATGGTGAGTCAACTGAAGAGATTTTAAGATTATTCAATACAACGCTTAATTCATCTATATTGGACATTAACTTAATGAGCTGTACTTACATAAAGGCGATGGTCATTTCTATAAGGGACAGTCTAATATTCTGCCTCCTTGCGTAATTAGATGATTTGTATCTAATCACCGATGAATCTCCAATAGTGGTCTTCTTGTTTCAGCAATTTTCGATAAATTCACTGCAGATACCTCCACCGAATTTTCATCAAGTTTCGTATAGTCCGATTAATCGTTAAAACGAACGTTCGATACACTAACCGATCTAACTCCGGACTATCCTACCGACTGCGCCATTTAACTATCTTAACAACCAAAACGCCTTTTTAAAAAATATTATTTTATTTGAAAATTAATTATTACAAATTACATGCTAATTGTCTTAGCAACTTCAATTGACTAACTCGATAATAAACAATGAAACAGTTTTGTTGTAATAAAATGCAGGGTCAGCAGCTAGTGGCTTCCATGGTTGTACAGGGTGGCTCGTCACATAACTCGTGTTTCTTACAGTATCGCACAATTTTAAAATTGTACTTAAGTATTGCAGACGATAGCTCAGAATTATTGAAGGCTGGGCATTCGTAGGTAAGGTTTTAATATAAGTCATAGTCTGTATAATAAAAAATAAAAAGGCGCCATTTAGTTTTGTTAAAACTAAGAAAACTTCTAAACTTGAATATTTTAATTCCTGTAAAGACAATTTGGACTATGCTATGGCAAGAGAAGGCAACAGTTCCCAACAATAACCCATTTTATTCACATAACCCTATTTACATTTTATACAGTATAACAAACCAAATTATTGTTCTTTAGAGGCAAAATCCACAAAATATAATTAATAAGTATTTTTTATAAAATGAAAATATTAAAAACGATTTAATTTTAAACTCAATTATAACTTATGGCTAACGAATGAATGTTTAAATTATATTAAAATAAATAAATAAATAATATCAACCTAGGTAGATGTACTATTAAAATTATTAAAAATGTAATTTATACCCAAATAGTTTTACAAATGTATTAACGGTTGAAGAAGTTTAAAAACTGTTTAAATGAATAACGTAATTTAAAAAAAAAAATAATAACTGGCCTGAATCGTCCGTTTTCAGTCAGAGACATATGGAGCAACACTAACATAAATGCCGATAATAGGGTTAGATTCCTCCAAAGTCCATGTGATTGGAAAACCAGACTGGTGTCACAGACCATTAGACCCTCAAGGCAGGGGTAAAAGTTAAGTAATCGAGCATCCTTTTATGGAATTACCAAATTATAACTATATAAGTGAAAAGAGGATCCAAGAAACAAATAGCAAGCCAGAGTATTTTAGGCGACCTGCATCATTTTCTGAATTTTCTCTCTTTGGTCGGGCGTGAAATTTACGTTTGCTTCTACCACACACGGTGACCATAGATTAATATTACTTAGATAGGAAACTCCCGTAAGAGCCAATAGAACAATGAAAGTCGATTGACTGTTGCGCCCTCTGAATTTCAAGGAGTAGTACTAACCGTAAATGAAAATGGGTTTGTGATGACATAATAGCGGGTAATTTAAAATTTGATCTATACTGTGCGCTTAAAATTAGTGGGAAATGCGAGGTTCTTTCAGAAATTATAGTACAAAAATATAAAAAATGATAAATCGTGGACTTATTTAGGACATATTTAATTAATATAGGGATAAAAAAGTTCAAATTTAACACTTTTTCAGGCGATTGATTTGTCCCTTTTTCTGTTTGCGTACTATAATTTCTGAAGACCCATACATTTCCTACTAGATGCATAGGTCTCGATTTCAGAAATTAAGCAAGAAATATTTACAAAATGTACTAACTATTATATTTAATATATACTTATTATATAAGTTATACAATAAAAATTAACAGTTGTACACACTTGTTAAAACATTAAATAAAATAAAAAAAATTCTTTAAAATTCCTTAATGGAATTGCTTAAGGATATATTCAGGATATTACAAATGGTTATAATTAATGTAAAAAAGTCAATAAAAATTTAATAAAATCACCAAAAAATTACTGCATATTTAATTCACCAGTAATGTTTCTTAGTAAATATTATAAATTAAATAACTATTAACAAATTAGCAATGAAAGAGAAATAAGTAAACATTATAGCAGCAGAAATAATAGATAACAAATTGACAAATGCATTACTATATTAAAATTACAGAAAAGAATTTACAATTTATACAATCAAAATTAACAGTTATACATGCTTGTTAAAATTTTAAATAAAATATTTTTTTTTCCAAATTCCATAATGTATAAACTTATTTTAATGAGAAGCTTTATTGTATGAAGAGCAAACTCTCAAAATAGAGCTTATACAGGGTGTGGCCAAAGGTTATAGAAAATGTACAAAGTCAATATTTTTTTTTAAAAAATCACCAACCTCTCCTCAATTCACTAGTAGTGTTCCTTATTAAATATTATAAAAAAATACCAACAAAATAGTAATGAAAGAGGCAATAGGTAAATATGGTAAAAGTAAAATTTACAGGAGTTACCATTTTGTATTTGTCTTTAAGAATTTCACACTTTAAGATTTATATAAAATCCAAAATTGCTCTACATTGAAACTGCTGAAATTGCTCTTCCCTCAGGTTTGGCATCACATTTTAAGTAAGTTTTAACATTGAGGCTCTCAAAAAGTATAGAGAAACAAGATGTATTGAGCTTCACTGGTCCATTTATTTTAGATTCCAATGTCTAGAAATAGAGATCATATTTTGAAGTATTGATTTCTAAAATCATTCAAAAAAATTAAATCTTACCCCATTTCCTATGATATTACTCCGCCTAGGATTCTATGATATTACTAAAGACATAGGCAAACAAATCAAGGCGTACCTCAGGGTTCTATACTATCACCCCTACTTTTTTCACTCTACGTGGCAGACATGTATAAAACTGTAAAACATTCCACATTACAGCAGTATGCTGACGACTCACAACTGTATATTCCTGTTTCTATTGAAGATATGAATAATAACTTATTTCAGCATAAGTTTCAGTTTGATTTAATGAATCTAGAAAACTACACAAAAAATCACAACCTCAAATTAAATGCTGAAAAATCTAAAATTCTTTTGATGTGTTCGAATAATAATTTAAGGCGAAATGTTGAAAATCGGATAAATATTCATATAAATAACACTCCAGTTCCAATTGTCCCAGAGGCAAAAAAATTGGGTATCATATTTGACAATTTTCTCTCTTTTGAACCCCATGTAAAAAACAAAATTAAAGCAGCCTATTTACGCCTGATAAACATCTTTAAATTTAAACGGAACTTGTCTACAAAAACAAAAATATTTACTTTGTGAAAGCCTTATTTTATCTTTATTCGATTACGGTGATGTGGTATATGGTGGCTCTTTACGTTCAAGTACCAAAAACGCAATTCAAAAAATTAAAAATTCCTGTATGCGATTTGCCTATAATATCTCATATAGAAACCATATAACGCCATATCTTAATGACAAAAATTTTAAATAAAAAAAAAATTAAATATGACAAACAGACGAAAGCATCATATGTTTAACTTTATTTATCGGATTATAAAGGAAGGCCAACAGGCTAACTTACGAGATGAATATTTGGATTTTGAGCATGAACACATGACACGAAACAATGATATTTTTGTTGTGCTACGCCAGCATCATTTCAGCGCTCTTTTAAATTTGCGGGGGTTAATAGTATTCCATCCAGCATTAAACAACTAACTTTAAACATATTTTCTAAAAAATTAAATCACAGTTGCTAGTTGAACAAAAAATAGGTTAATTAACATCAGATACAAATGAGGGTAAAAATCTAACAAAATAAAAATTTAAAAAAATCATTATTAATTATGATTAGTTTAAAATTGTCTTTACCCCTTGTGGGAATCGACATCGACATTTTGCGTTTTTGCTTTTTTTATGGTCTTAAATATTGGGCGTTACCCTCCTTGGTTCTCTTCCGCTGCCGCATCTGCCGCTCTCCCGTTCTGGATTAATTTTCTTTATTAATATTATTATTATTATTATCGCTTGTTTCTTTTTGATTTATTTGATATAAATTAATTATTTTTAAGGGTTATTTCGTCTGTACCAACAGATTAACGGTTTTTATAATCGAGAATTAATCCTTTTTGTCAAAATTTGAATTAGATTTATAACTGTATTTTATAATTTTATATATGGGCAAATAAAGCATTTGCATTTAAGAATTTGAATTTATAGGTGCAGTTCTTAACTTTTAATCCTTCAGCATATTCTGTTGTCGACTGCTGCTCTATATGATCAAAAGTAGTCAGTTCTATATAATTGTGATCTGAAAAAAGATATTTTTAAATGGAATGTCCTATACATCTGGGAAATAAAAAAAATTATTTTATTGATTTCAAATATATCATATAAAATATTTGGCCACATATCGGTGTCAGTCTAAGAAACACATTACTAAGTTAAGTATAATATTTTTTTAGTATGATAAACCTAAATTATTAATTAAAGAGCTTAGTTTAACCCAAGCAATTTAGACACCTCTATTGGAGTCATTTCTTAGGAAAACTATTCTAACTTACCTCGTATTGTTTAATTTGGAGATTAACCGAAGGTATGGCATCTGGTTTAAGGCTTAAATTGGGATTGAATGAATGTAGGGTAATATAATTTTATCGTGCATATAATTGTTCATTTGTTCATTCTCACAAAAAAAGTTTATTGCAATAACTATTTATGCAAATGCAATGTCGCCAATGTCTATATTCGATTCAAAGTTTTTACTGTTTTTATCTCAATTTCTTTACAACAATGTAATTTACTGCTTTTAAATTTTCCTGCATCCCACGTGTCAGCACAACGAAATGAAAATTAATCACAGTTGACGCACAACACACTGAACTAAACAACTGGAAAAATTTTGTGCGAAATATGAGAACAGATCAATTTTGTTAAGATGTTTCGTAAAATTTGATTAATGAAAGTTAGTTTTCCGGCAGAAGTAAAAATAAAGCATGTGTAAGCTAAAGAACTATGAAAAATAGCCGCATTTTATATGACATAATTTGATGGTTGACAGCCACCTTCGGTAAAAGCGACAGATTAACTAGTTTTGCATTTGTAGCGCCACCTAAATTTCGAGAACTAGAAGCTTTTTACTGTTCCATAAATCGCCCAAACTTTCAAGGCCCTGGTCAGTGGCAAGGTCGAAAATAAAAATCAATACTGATCCTGACAAGTAAAAGATTGCCCCTCTACACTCAAAGCAGACAAACGGCAAGTCAGATACCCATGGACAATGGAAGCAAGGAGAAAAAACTCCCATAAATCAAGAAATCCTCGTTGCGATGCTAATGCCGACACTTATAAATTTGAGATGAGCAATAAAAATGTATTTTAGTTTAATGTATCATTAAAAATTATTACTTTATTTGACTGATAATTGAAAATACTGTATTTTATGACTCAATTTTATAATAAAAATTAAATTAATTAGAAAAATAAACACCAGCTTTTATTTTGCCTAGATATTCGCCTTTCTATAGCACTTCAAACAATTCTTCCAAAGTATTTTCCAATATCCCAATTGCTCTTTATTTCAGAGCATAAGGTCTTCTTGTTACGACACCAATGTTTCGATATCTTCTAGGCATTGCTGAGTGACTAGTTAGTTAAGTCTTAGTAAAAAAGTCCAAGTAAAAAATATTATTGGTACAAAGTAAACGGCCATTATTGCCTTTATTGAATTGAAGTATCTTGTTTAATAATAGTACATTTTTACAAATAGCAGTAAAAATTTTAGCAAGACTAATTAAATACATTTAAACCAGTCTAAAACACGTTCTGAAGTACTGCTACAAATTATCTTTAATAAGTTTTAAATTTAATAGATTTCAGCCTAATAGCGTTTTTTTCTGCAAAAGACAATTTCTTTCAATATACACAAAATCTTTAGACAGCCCTGTATGCGTACATATACATGAATCCTTTCTTACGGGAAATTGCCTGTAAAATGTTTATAAGTAAGTGGTTTATTTACCAGCAATATAACCTTTGTCGCACTTAATGTGTTAACCTTAAATGTTGTATTGAAAGCCACGGGCTCGTTAATATAATTTTCAATGGAATCAATCGAGCAAGTACTCCGCGTGGTGGTGGGAGACGCCGGTATCACCTGCAGACAGATATTTTAAATTTAAATATTTTATACTTCAATCAAAAGCCAAACTGCTCCTATCGATAACCAAAATCAAAAAAGTTTACTAGTGTTTTTTTCGAAATAATTCCTCTGGAATTTTTTTCAATAAAAATAGACATTTCCATTCATTATTTTGGTTCTTTGATGGGATTTTAATATATTTATTATACATTTTGGCAGGTTGGACTCAAAGTGACTTTGTGCGAGTGCAGTGTTTGTGTTATTATCTATAATAGATATTTAATAAGGTAAATTAAATGAAATATTTTAGGAAGGTATCGTAACGTACAAAAAATATTTAATTCGATTTTTTTAAGTTTGTCTTAAAAAACTTATATAGCAAATATTACTAGAATAATAATATAGCTAATATTATTAAAAATGCTCACAGCAAATTTAAGTAATATTAATTGCCTTTGTTTTATAATTAAACATTTTAAAAATATTATAAGACTTTTCACAAATTTATAAAAATTAAAGCAAATTCAATGTAAGCAACTTTTTTAGATGCATTTATAATAAAACTGGCAAATTATTTAAATGTCTCTGATATTAACTAATATTAAGAGGATGTCAACTGAATTTCTTATTTGTCGACTTTTCTTTTCTACATCATTTAATTTTTTTTAATTCTAAGCCGTCAAATCTTTTAAATATATTTTAAATACTATGTTTGTACTTTTCATAAGATTTGAATAAATAAAAAGAAATTAAAATAAAATGTATTGAAAAAAGGGGTATAAAAAAGCCATTTAAAGAAAAAGTGGTTCTTCATCATAAAAAATATATTTTGCTACTACAATTTTAAAAATATGTTTAAAAATAGCCAAAAATATTTTTGGTATATATATATATACATATATCAAAACATTTTGAAACTCTTTTTTTCAAAAAAAAAACATTTAAATTCTCATGCAGCTTTACTAAATTTACTTAATTTAAAAAAAATATTGACCAACAAAAATTTTTATATTAAAACGAAAATTAAATTGAATTAAAAAATGCATAAAAACAAAGATAAAAAAAAATAGTAATACACAAATAAATAACATAAAGTAAAAAATGCTTTATTATAAACATAAAATGTTGTTGAAAAGCCAGGACTAAAAGAGCAAAAATTAAACTAACTATAAGTTTAAATAAAAACATACCAACTAAAATCACAAAACTTAAAAAAACAAGCAAAACATACCATATTACTCTTTTTTTTTTTCATTAAATTACTCATCCAGATTGTAATCTTATTTATGTATGTGAAAAAGTAAAGTAACAATTTAACTATTAAGGACTTAAAACACTTACACTTCTTTGAATAGAAAGTAGGAGAGTAAGAGAATTTCTAAGAAAGAACATGATTTGGATGGAAGATTAAGTAAAAGTCTACATTTTATGCGAATGTAGACTCTCTTCTTTTCGAGCGTAGAGAAGAATCAAAATAAGTGAAATGGAATTCGGTATATACAAAATGTAACATAAGTGATGATTTTAATTCTAAGGTGTGATTTCTTATAATTTTTAAAGTAAAAAAAGTTCATATAAACGTATGTTCAAAGAGGCGTTTTCGTTTTCAAGATACAGCGTGTTAAACTTTTTTTAAATCAATTTTTGTTTTTCTATTAATTTCTAAAAAAGGCGTTTACCGAATTTGTTGAAATTTTTGCTGTTTATTAATTATTTTTATAAGGTATCTCTTGAAATTCTCACATTTAGCCTGAATATTTTTGTAAGAATGTTTTTTTTTTAATAAAACAACTAGAAATGCCAGTTTTTGTCGCTTGATTTTTTAGGTATCTTTGTTTTCATATCTCAGCACATTTCTAACCTCTATAAAAAAACTAACTACCTAGAAAACTAACTATTTAAAAAATTTCAATAAACTAATTAATAAGATGCTATTTTTGGTGTTATATTTTAAATATTAATTGCAATGGCGTCGCAAATGGTTAGCCGATTAAAATGTTTTTATTTTGTTATTGGTTCTGTGGATACGCTACCATTTTTTTTGCATTTAATATTTGTATCAAACTAAGCAATTAAAAATTAATAAACGTTTTTCAAATACAGGGTGTCTCGAAATTACATCGCAATATTTTACCAGCCGCATCTTTGTCTAAAAATAAGACAAAAAGTCCATATACAGTATGGTTCAAAAGTGCATCGATTTTAAGTTACAGGGTGTTTTATGAATCATGTTAAAGATGGTTCTTTTGTTAATATATCCGGAACGCCTAGTTGTAATCATTTGAAATTTTCAACATTTACTATTGGTTTTATTAAAAACTGATATTGCAACCATTTTTGCCAAAATGTATACAGGGTCATAAAATAAGTGGTCGGTAAAGTTTAAATTGTTAAAACTTTTTTTCTAGCAACTCCGTAATAATTTTGGTATTAGAATTGCAAAGAACAAACATTTTTACATAAAAAAGGTGCTCTTGTCTAACTTCGATAGGAGCTTCCGTTTTCGAAAAAATTAGATGTAAATGTTTTGCAAAGAGAACGCGTAAGTTATTTTGGTAACAGTTAATAAAATTAAAAAGCATCTTAAAAATCCGTTGGGGATAAACATGACCTAAGACTATCACAAATACTTTATTTAAAATCAAAAATTGTTTTTCGAGTCAATTGTTTTTTTTTTTTAATGTAATTGAATAGGTAAAAAAAAGAAACAATTAACTTATTACGTAAAAAAAAACATAAAAACACCAAACAAAAAAGCACAAATTACAACAATTGTTCAAAGTGGTTTCCATTTTGCTGAAGACACAATCTTGCCCTACGCGTTATTGCGCGAGTAGCCCTTAAAACAAAAATTGGATTTCTCTTTATTTCATTCAACAGCCCAATTAATCCTTTGCATCAGTTGTTCACGGGTATTTATATCCACGGCATATACCAACTCATTTAAGTGTCCCCATAAATAATAATCTAACGAAGTTAGATCTGGAGATCGAGGAGGCCAATTTATAGGACCACCTTGACCAATCCAACGTTCAGGAAAATGGTTATTCATCCACTCACGCACATTGCGACCCAAATTAGCAGGCTTGTTGAAAAATCATGTTTTGGCGTAAGATAAGAGGAACTTCTTCCAGAAGCTCCACAAGATTATTTTCCAGCATATGAAGATAATTCTCCGAAGTTAGCCGATTGGGTAATTCTATCGGGCCAATAGGTTGGTCCCCGATTAATCCCGCCCACAAATTTACCGAAAACCTTCTTTGAAAATTACTACGCCTTATGGCTCTTGGATTTTGATCTTCCCAAAAATGCATATTATGCATGTTAAATGAACCATTTCGTGTGAAAGTGGCTTCGTCCGTCCATAAAATGGAAGGAATTAAGTTTGAATTATTAATTACCCATTGACAAAATTGGATCCTCAACGGAAAATCGTCTGGCTCTAAATCTTGGACCCGCTGGTAATGAAACGAATGTAACCCTTGGGATCTTAGCATTCTTCCAATCTAATAAAAATTAAATTACTATCGTAACAATAAGCATTTTTTTAATTACTTACTATAAGAGCGAGGGATATGTGTGGCTCTTGACACATTTCTTATACTTGCCCCCGGATTTTCTTCAAAAACATTTAAAACATTTTCTAAATTATAATCTTCTTGTGGTCTGCCTTGTCCACGAGCTCTTTGAAAACTTCCGTTATTGCATAAATTTCGGTGAGTGTTTATAAAAACTTGACGATCTGGAACATGTCTTAGGGGAAATCTTCGGCGATACTCACGGACAGCCGCCAAAGAACTGCCATTACACAAACCATAAACAAAATGCATGTCAGCTAATTCTTGATTTGTAAATCTATCCATAATTTTTGAAAAATGAATCACAAAAAAGAACTAATTTACTTTGCCAAAGCAAATTTAAAAAATGTGAAATGTCAACAAAACGTTTAACAAAATTTAACAAATAAACTAATTGTCAACAAACACAGCCAACTATTATTTTACAAGATGTTATTTGTAGTTACTTTTTGAAATACCAATTCATGACTTATTAATAATTGATTTTTTCGAAAACGGAAGCTCCTATCGAAATTAGACAAGAGCACCTTTTTTATGTAAAAATGTTTGTTCTTTTCAATTCTAATACCAAAATTATCACGGAGTTGCTAGAAAAAAAGTTTTAACAATTTAAACTTTACCGACCACTTATTTTACACAATATCAGTTTTTAATAAAACCAATAGTAAATGTTGAAAATTTCAAATGATTACAACTGGGCGTTCCGGATATATTAACAAAAAACCATCTTTAACATGATTCATAAAACACCCTGTAACTTAAAAACGATGCACTTTTAAACCATACTGTATATGGACTTCTTGTCTTATTTTTAGACAAAGATGCGGCTGGTAAAATATTGCGATGTAATTCGACACCCTGTATTAATAAAAAGTCGATTAAAAAAATTAACATCCTGTATCTCGAAATTGAAGCGTCTCCGGATATACGTTAATATTAACTCTTTTACTTAAAAAATTACAAGGAATCACTCCTTAAAATTAAAGTAATCACTTATGTTACATCCTGTATAGTTGACGGCTCTCTCGTCTATAGAGTAAACAATGAATTAAAAGAGATGAATTAAATGAGAATGTAATAAGCATTTCTACCAAGAGAAACAAAAAATAACAACTTGCTTGTATCTGATCAGATGATATTTGTATCTATATACAAAGTATTTTCAAAGTGGAGTGTTATTTATTTTAACGGCTTGTAAAACTCTTAAAAAGACGTTAATTATCAAAAATCACCTATATAAAAGCTTCTTATAAGAGAGTTACTTCACATTATTGGAAATGTAAAATGGTTACCGTTTTTACAAAAATTGTTTAAAATTCTCTCCATTTGTTCGATTAATACACAATCTGGCTCGGCAAATCCACGACTCTCTACAATCATCGAACGAAAATAAAATCCTGGTGTCCGCGAATTAAATCACAAGAATTTTCAATGCGCTCTTGAAGTTCTTTCACAGTATTTACTGCTCCATCATCAGGCTCTTTCAAATAGTCCCACATAAAAATTACAAAGCGTTAGATCTGGGAAGCGAGGAGGCCAAGAAATGGGTCCATTGCGCCCTATCCATCTATTCGGAAACATTATTTAGAGGTTCTCGTCTAAAATGTGGTGGAGCCTCGTAATGTAGGAACCCCATATTTTGTCTCACATTTAGAGGAATATCTGATATTAATTGTGGCAGATTTTACCGCAGAAAATCTTCTAACTTCGCCGGTCAGTGAAGGTGGAAAAAAGTAGGGTGCAATAAGCATGCCATTTACCATGCCAGCCCAAAAATTTAATGAAAATATATGTTGAAAATTAGATCTTTTTACAGCATGCAGATTTTCTACTACTCAAACATGATTATTGTGGAAATTTTGTGCTACATCTCATATAAAAGTGATCTAGACTGTAAACAAAATTAATTTTGTAAAATCTTCTTTTATGCTCTAGGAGGATCTTCAGGTTGTAACGATTGTACCCGTTGAAAATGATAAGGATAATATACTGTCCTTCTTGTATTCCACACTTTACGATGAGAAACGTCAACTAGTTCGAGTACTTATTGTTGAGTCGTCTTCAACCATTTCTAAAATGCCTTCCTTAATTTGTGACAGGTTGAGTAGCTCTTCCCCAGCTCTCTCCCAGCGTGGCCTCTTAGTTGTTCTTTTAAATACCCTGTATCACAAGTCTAATAACTAACATAAACTATAAACATACGTGGGCAGAAAGATTTCGTAAAGGAAGCATTTTCGCATACAACCTGCATGATCTCCATAGGTAAGTATTATGTCCACTAGTTCATTGTTTTGATAAACATGAGCTATTTTTCCGCACAAAATAATCAGACTCTTGAAATACGCACTATTAAAAGGTTGATCCAAACGATCGAACCAAATATTCGTACTGAAAACCATAAACGGTACCAACAACAAAAAACGGTAGGAATTCGTTAATTATTATATTATTGTTTTTTAATGTTTTACTATCTCTTTTATTATACAGCTATTATATACGTGAAATCATCTTATCTGTCACTAACAAACACTCGGCTGGTGATGATGGAATTCCCTGCTCTCTTATTAAACACGTCCTTGAATTTTTGGTGACACCGATTACATATCTTGTTAATCTGTCATTTCAGGAGGGGTCATTTCCATCGGCTCTGAAGAACTCTCTTGTTGTCCCTATTCATAAAGGAGATGATAAGCATCTGATATCCAATTATCGAAAAATTTTACTCTTATCGGTGTTTTCGAAAGTTTTTGAAAAGTGTTTCTCTAAACGTTTGGAGTCTTTTCTACTCAAAGAAATTTTTTTTACTAAATACCAGTTTGGTTTTAGGACGGGTCGCTCTACACAAGATGCAATTTTGTCCCTATGCTCATATGTTTTGTCTAATTTGGAATTAAACAATAATATAATAAATATTAACCTAATGTTGGATAGATTTAATGACTGTGGTATGCGTGGTCTTGCCCATAAATGGATTAAATCCTACCTGACCGGTAGATATTAAAAAACGATATTAAAGAATGGAAATGTTTCAGTTGCGTCTGAGTCCCTACCAGTTGTTGTTTATTATATTTTTTGATAGCATCTTGGACGAATTTCCTGGCAACCATATAGCCTGCGATTGCAGATGATGTTGTTATATCAACGTCGAGTGGTCTCTTAGAAGAACTATCTAGAGGTTCAACCGAGGTAGATGACCGAATGATAAGTATCAGTAGCAGGAACAGCCTAGTACTTAATGAGACAAAAACTGAAATGATATTTTTTAGTCTTACCGATTTGAATAAAAGCTTGCTTGTTAAAATGCATAACAAAACCATAGAACAAAATAAGGTTGTCAAGTACTTAGGAATATTAATTGATGAACATCTTAGTTGGTCTTATCATGTAGATATGGTTTTAAAGAAATTATCAATTTATGCCTATGTGATCTGGCAGTTACGTAATAAAATCGATTTATTTATTTATTATTTATTAAAGCATATTTACAATAAGGAAAGCATAATTTAATATCTCTTATTGATATCTCGTCTTCGCCTGTGGCATTAGTGCTAATAGAATTTAAAATTTGGATTAATGCTTCTTCGTCTATTAGACCAAACCTTAACTCCTCGGTAAATGATTGATGCTTATTTTGTTTATAAAAATTAACCTTTTCATCTGAGGTAGTATATGTACTTGAATTAGAATTTACAAAATAATTATTTATTGCAGATGAATCTGGAAATAGCTGAAAAATGTCATTGGTATTTTTAGTTTTGGTCAGATTTAACTTTTCAGCAGATTTCCAAAAATCCCTTCCAGACTTTGTAGAAAGAGATTGAAAGTAAGTAGTATATAGTATTGCAGTTTGGCGTCGGTTCCATGCTGAGATATTTCTTGTGGGCCTTATCTCTTAATTTCATTAGCAACTTAATGTTATTCGTAATCCATGGTGTATATGGCCTATCCTGGATTTTTTTTGTTTCAAGGGAGCATGCTTGTTAAGTAAAAACATGATAAACGAATTAAAAATGTTTAATTTATTATTAATATTAGTTATATAATAAATAATATCCCAATTTAGTGCTCGAGCGTCCCTCTCAAAGTCACCCACTGTAATATCGTTATCATTTCTAAAAGAAACAAATTTTTGAAATGGCTTGTTTGAAATCAAATTAAAGCATGCAAAAGTTAAACAGTGATCAGATACACTTTCTGAAATAGGTACCACCTCACAACTTTCAGGGATGAATGTTTTGCTTGTTATAATTAGATCTAATAAACTCGAGTTATCTCCAGTGTGACTAAACCGAGTAGGGTTTTTAACATATTGCTCCAAATCATAATTTTGAAGCAATTTGATAAAATAATTTTTTGGTGTAGTTTGGTTTAGAAAATTAATGTTATAGTCTCCGACAAAAATTGGATAGTCATAAAAGGGTACGTTAAGACTTAAAATGTCCTCAAAGCTGTCTAAAAAGTGATTAATGTTTGCAGATGGTGGTTTGTATATTGTGGTGAAAATAACAGATTTTTTACCTATGTTAATTTTTATGCTTAAATATTTACAAAATTGGCCTAATACTTCTTTATTACTATGGTTATGTCCAGTCATGTTTGTCATACGGCATAATGTGTTGGGGTAACTGTTCTAGAAGTGGTGAGGTTTTTACGGCCCAGAAAAAACAATTAGAACTATTTTATTTAAGCCTTATACATTTTCTTGTAGAACACTCTTTCCAAACTTGAAAATTATGCCATTTTCTTGCCTATTTATTTTCAACTCGATCATGCATATAAAGCGTAACCTGTCTGATTATTCTTTGTCTAGAGGTAGCCACTTTGAACTCAGGGTGTAACTGAAATTTGGATTTACCCAAATATAAATTAACCAAAGTGGCAAACAGCCCAGTAGTTTTACCAATTAAATTATACAATAATCTTCCTATTGAAATAAAAAAAATTGAGAAGGTTAATAATTTCAAAGCTTCATTGGAAAGAATTTTAATTAAAAATTCCTTTTATACGGTAACGGAATATTTAAATTGCAGCGTCTTATCCTTACTCCCATAATTCGTATTTGTTTGTTTGTTAAAAGTTGTAGTTTTTCCTATATTCTTAGTCTTTAGTTAATTGTAGATTTTTTATTGTTTTTTTTAAGGCCTTTTTAAAACTTGTATGTTTAGGTCTTATCATTTTTTGACATTATCGGATACTTATTTATATAAGTCTATGGAAATAAATATTTGAGTATTGAGTATATAGGTGATTTTTGGTATATCAAATCCTTTTGACGAGTTCTACTATCGGTTAAAATAAATGATAAAATGATAAATCAACTTTGAAAACACAGTACATAGTATATAAAATGAATGATGAAACAATGTTTTGAAAAGTAATTTCTTAAACTCATTTTAGTTTCGAACGACGATTTAATATTGGTCCGGTTATACTTGTACTATAACTTCACAAGAAATCATATTCAAAAATTAATTAATACATTAAAAATGTCTATAAAGCAAAACATCTTTTTTTAATAATTTAAATTTACAAATAGCCCGTTTTGCCAACTACCACCTGCTAACCTTCACATCCTATGACCTTCATTTAAAAATATTCTATTTTAAACCAGTCAATAAAACAAAACGCACCTTAAATATACTAATAAATTATTCAAACAAATGATTCAAGAACATCCTTAAAGAGTGGATTTCCGAAAATCTTTGGGTTTCCAAGTTCAAATATCAAAACCAAACAATATAATATCAATAAAGGAAAATAAACGTAAACTTGACCAAAGCTTGAGAAGTTCACGCTTACGACCAGTTGGTTATATAAGATGGTATAATATGGTCGGATAATCATGGCAGTGAAGGCCTGCTCAAGTTTAAGTAGTATATAAATAAAGTTAAATGGAAGTCTCTTTGTGTAAATATCTCTTGTAAGGGTATACTCTTAATATTAAATTTCAAAGAATTTATTAAGACCCATAAGCACGTCACTATTACCATTTGTTATTGTCCATTTATTATTTGTAGGTGGTTGTTTTTTTGGAATATTTTTATTAGGTCTACAGATAATGTCAAAAAACTATAAATCAATTTTTCTTGATTTATAGTTTGAGTTTTCTCGTTCTAATTAACTTTACAAGTCCAATAGCCAACAGCAGCTTTATAGATTTTAACTAAACTTTTTTGTTTTATTTTACAATAAAAGTAATTTTCTTAAAGAGAGTTGGGGTGAATTTTGTTGTCTGAAACTTAAGAGGTCGCAATGGTGAGAATGAGTGCAAATCAATAATTCTCATAATATTCCAACATATCTTGCCACCTCTGACTAACTGCATAATTACAGAGACAAGGTTTTTTCCCTTTGCTTTTTCTTCTGCAGGATTTAGATCTATAGTTGTAGAGATAAAGTTTACAATTGGTTTACTATGGTTGTGGTTCTCCATAGACTGGTATTAATTATTACTTTCTTGAGGAATGTAGGTCAATAGTAAAATAGAAATGTGAGTCAGGTTAGTTAATATACAGTGCTTTCATGATTTCATTTCAAAACGAACCACCCTTAATAACTTAGAACACGTCAAGCTAAATATACAGGAGGACGTCTAATTTATTTCTCAAATTAGACGTCAAAAAAAATTAAATCGATTTACGTACTAGCGAATAGTTGGCTGAAATGTCGAGTAATAATGAATATTTTATCGACGTTGTACTTTGGTATGTCAAATGGCTATTCTATAGTGAGATACATCATTTTAATGAGCATACCACCCAACAGTGTATCAGAAATGTAAGTTTATAGACTTATAAACAGTAAGGGTGTAAAAAGGTGTTTAAAAAATAAACCATTTAATCAGTTCACAGGATTTATTTTATTAAGTGCTCAAAATATGCTACGTTATTCGCGAGACAATAATAAAGTCATTGGCAAGTGTTTGTCCGCTATAAACATTCGCAGGTAATTTGATGCTTTAAATCATGAATATTTTCAGGTAGGGTTTTATACACTTTTTAAATACACCCAAAGGAAAAAATCTAGTGGTGTTAAGTCTGGCGACCGAGCGGGCCATTCAATTGCACTGCTGCCAATCCACATACCTGGAAATTGTTCATTAAGTTTATAAACAGTTTATTCGTATTCATTACCATACACTTTTACTGGGCAATCGCTTAAACCTGCATCAATTTTTTTGGCGAAGTAAGATGGAAAATTGTTATAATTGCCATTTAGAATAATGTGTGACATTATGAGACATACACATTTGACCTACCAAAGTTTAAGTTGATAAAAGGTCTTTTATTACCACACATTTTTGCTTACTATTCGCTTATACGTCAACTGATTTTGTTTTTTTTACAGTTTGGTTAGATAGGAGATTGCATGCCCTTTAAAATTATGTATCATACTATAGACTATTCAGTTAAAATACAAAAGGTTGAGGTCGATAAAGTATCCATTATTCCCAGACATTTTTGGTCATTATTCGCTGGGACGTTAACCCATTTAATTTTTTTGGCACTATTGAATTGACAGCATGCTGCTTACAATGATGTGTCACACGTGGGGGTTCCTATTTGACATATCAAAGTCAGTTAGCTGGAAGTGAGGAGGTGATTGACAGAACACGAAATTATTAAGTGTGGTTCGTTTTGAAATAAAAGCACTGCATATAAATTGTTATTAAATTAAACATTTTGACATATATAATTATCATAACCACAGATTTATTTATTTATGACTGTCATAAATGTTATTCCGGGAAGAACTTCTGCCTGGCTTCTTTCCCCAATAGAATGGAATACATTTGTTTAATTCTGCCGATGGAGAGTTCTGGTGGATAATATTGGTTTAATCGAAGGACCACAGCTTATATGGCGCCAGACCATTAGCATAATAGATCAAACAAGTCGTACAACAGAAAATATGTTCATTTATTGGCACATATTAAAGAATGGCAGATGGAACAATTTACAGTTTGATAGTTGTGGAATATAGACTTCCTTAATATCTATGATGATGTGTACTTATTCAAACCTTATTTAAACTCCCTTTTTCTTCTTTATATGGAACATAACTTACTTCTTCCAAATAAATAGCAGTACTACTTTTAGTCTAAAAAACCGACAGAAGCGAAAACTGAAGTCAATTATGTTTGTAAGTAACGCAACAGCCTCAAGGTATCTAGGTTCCAACTGATTTTCAAAGTATAAGAGCATTTATGGACCTTCACTAGGTCACTAGGAGTGTAAAGAGTATTGTAAATTATCACGAGATGTTAAAGGTTATGGACCTACAGCTGGTCATCAAGAGTCTCGAGAGAAAGAGAGACATGCCCATCTGGGGTTTAAGGGTTAATGGGGAATAGGGGTACCTCATGAATAACTTCTCACTTCGACCGCGATTATGAATCAATGTAAACATCACATCTCGGTAATAACGACTCAAATCAAGTCTGTAGTGGAACTCTTGGACCTGCAATTGGTCACCATGACTCTGGAGATAGAGAGTGATAGACCTATTTTAGGATATAAGGCATAATAATCAATGGGTATAGTTTGTGAGTAACCATGTAAAGTCCAGTGCACCGATATATTAGAATGGTCACCCGTCAAAACACCAGCATTTTACTTGTCAAACAATGTAAATAGAAGGTGGATGACATTGTTTGGCAGGTGGAATGCTGGTGTTTTGACGGGTGACCATTCTAATATATCGTTGCACTGGACTTTAGCTGCGACTCAACTTACGCACTACACCTATGCGACAACGTCTTAACTGTAATAATTTTTTACTTATTGGGTTTTTAGAAGTGCGTATTAAATACAGATTTCGTCACAAAGGCATAAATGTCTAAGAGCTAAAAGATCAACTGTTATCGTATCTGTATCAATCTTTAGGCATCGATGAAGTTCTTAAAATAGTAGACATAAACATTATAATTAATTCACTTTGATGAAATCAGCGTTGTTTTTCAACAAATATGTTTGAGAATGTTAATAAATCAAATGTGACTATAATAAAAAATATTTATGGTTGTGGCTGGCATACTATTGACATACAACTTGCAACGGATACAACAAAAATTGCACTAGCTTATGAAATAAAGTTCTAGATCAAAAAAGAAAATCAAACATGTTATAATTTCATCTATGAATAGTCGTCGTTCACATGATCAACAGCCTCAGTAAAATCGATGTAAACGATGTTTTTTAGAGGCGGAGAATTTGAAATTGAAATTAAACACAAAATATTTTATTGAATTAATGAATTTGCTTTTATATTAAAGATAATATATATTATTTATATATATATTTAGATATTTTTTGGCTATAACATTTAAATATGATTTTGAGCATGTGATCCCTCTCCGACTGGAGCGTACATGGCCTAATCTAGAGGTCCAATTTTCACACATTCTTTCTAGTACTGCAGACTGTATTTCGGTAATCACCCGTTTAAGTGCCCAAGTGTTTAGGGTTTATCAGCGTATACACCCCCAAAGAAAATAATCTAATGGCGTCAAGTCGCACGAACGAGGTGGCCAGTTTACAGCTCCATTTCTTGAAATTATTCGTTGCTCGAATTACTCTTGCAATAAATTAATTGTTTGACGCGCTGTATGGCATGTGGCACCGTCCTGTTGAAACCACATTTCTACCAATTGAGGCACAACAAAGTAAGTAGGTACGAACCTGATGTTTCTGTATCGCCCACCATTTACTGTAATGTTCTGACCATCAGCATTTCTGAAGACATCAGAACCAATGATTCAACCATAAAGCGCACCAAACGGTGAGTTTTTCTGGATTTTAAGGTGTTTCGACAATAGCTTGTGGATTCTCATCGCCCAAAATTTGGCAATTCTGCTTGTTTACATACCATTTAACCAAAAGTGTGCTTCATCACTGAACAATTTCATATGGAACCGTGGATCAACAGCAATCTTTCCTTCCATCTATTCAGCTAATGTACGGCGCAAAAGATGATCCTGGGGTTTAAGCACCTGGACAAGTTGAATTTTATATGCTCGTATTAAATAAGGTACACGATAAAACACAAGTGATTTAACTTCAATATCGATTATATTTCTTTTACCGTAATTCTAAGCTTTATGCGTGAGAACTTATAAGAACTAACTAAAAACAGTGTTGTTGGCAATATATATTTTTTATACACACAAAGAGCGGGATGACTGCTCCATACACAAAATCTCTTATTCAGCTAGATTAGAAGGCCAGTCATTTAGGAAATCGTTTCCTAAACAATCTTTTATAAACATACACGAATATGCTTTTTGGTTATTAACCAACAGCTCGCAACCTGAGATCTTTCCGCAAAATTTTCCATAAAGTGGATGGACACAAGTTCACTTGTTGAGAACGACGACGAATTGATACAGTTGGATAATTATCAACACTACGCTGTACAGCAGTTATCTCTTCTTGTGTGCCCACTGTACGGTGTCTAACGGGATGCGTATTGTCAATCAGAGTAAAAGTATTGCGAAAACGATGAATAGTTTCTCGAATTAATCGCTCTGAAGAACGATTAGGAGCACCATAAAACTCACGTAATGCCTGATATGTTTCGCGAATTGAATCATGTCTTTCAAAGTAAATTTGAAATTATTGGAAACTCATGATGAATTGCCAAACGAAACTAACCTAAAATAACCCAGAACTGTCAGATCGACTGTCACAAAAACAGTGCTTCCAAATGAAAGTTCTCCGCCTCTAAAAAAAAACTCTTTATATGGAATGAACCACTCCACCAATTTCTAAAACCTGAAGTCATAGCCACTCACTCCAAAACCATTTTGTCACTTTGACCAAATCTTTCTACTGATTACTTTTGTGGAAAATTCGTACTGTTACTTAATTAGGTGAAAATTTATTTTAAAAGACGAAAAACCTTTAAAATATTGGGAATACAGTTTAAAATAGAAATAGATTAGTTTTTGAACCCGTTTATGTAAACGGAAATTATAAAGCTTCCCCTCTTAAATCTAAGAAAAAAATCAAAGAAAATAATATTCTAATGTCAAAACATAGAGAGCAACCAGGCTCAGAACGTCGGATGTATTCAGACTGTTTAATTTGTTAAAAATAGTAAATATAGAAATACAGAAGCTGCTAATGATGTTGGAAAAGTATACTTCGTCAAATTTTGAATAATCGCTTTTTACATTGTTGGACACCTTCTACGATAAATTAAGATAAATTATTTATCAGATGAAGTAGCTACATCAGGGATTATTAATATTAATTACTACAATGAAAGACCGATACGTAAAAAAAAATGGGAGAATTGTTCGTTGCTAAGAAAGAGTCCATTCTGTTTCCTTCATTTGGCACACTTAATTCTTTTTGTCAGATTAATTCGAAAACATAATTTTGCAAACCGCAGTTATAATTTCGTAGTGCATTTTAAAGGCCATTGCTACGCTACTATGCCCCCACGATGTAAAATTTCATATTTTCGAGCGAAAAAATGCACCCATTAAAACGCACTATTATTAACATTATTAAATTAGGAAACGGTAATAAAGCAATAATAATTATTGTGGGTAGCCACCTGTGTTGAAAGGCTTATTTACCATTAGTTCTTGGGCAATGAAAAACCGATAGAAAATTCGACCATATATATAAAAAAAACTAAATGTAGACATAAAATTAACAATTGGTGTATTTGTCAGTAGAATTACAAAAGATTAACGTAATCTTAGGTCTCATTGTTGACTATAATTATTGGTCATTTATATGCAATAGGGAATAGTGCAGGTCATCAAGATAAATTGAGTGGTTGGTTCACATAGTTTATTAAATGAACGTGGATTGCAATTAGAAGAAAATTAATAGGGATTTAACTTTATAAATATGGAAATGTATTACACTTAATTCGTACTAAATTTAACGATATAACTACGATCAGTACATTATAGACAGGGTTACATTAATTAGCAATTAATATATTTTAACATAAGTTTAGAACGTAAATTATTAAAAAGCAAGAAAAAAAATTAAAATATCCCACCTCGTTCTCGTTTGAACTTCCAAATGAAAATATAAATTGGAAACTTATGAGCATTTGTACTGCATAATCAAATGAATATACCTACATCCTTATAGTACAGTCAATTTATCATCTGAAAAGCGTCAAAAATCGGCGAAATCTTGAGTTCCTTACAATATCTTAGTGTAGTTGCGATCCCTCCCCCGTACTTTTTTGAAAAACTCAAAATTTTTTGTAATCGATTTTTTGCGAAAACCGTGTGTTTTAGGGAAAAGTGTCCGAAACAAAACATATTTATAACTCAATTGGCTTCAAAGTAAAAGGTTGCTAAAGTATCATGATTTCGCCTATTTTTGCAAAAAAAAACAGATTGACTGTACTATTAATAGTAGGTACTTTTTTGTCCTTTGACGATTGATGACTGATTTTTGACGTTTTTTAAACAGGGTTGATAAACAGTCAATTTAACTTTGGATAAGGAGAAGGTTTTTTTCATTTCTGATCGCTTGACTATATGAAAGCTTTTTATTTCATGATCTCATCGTTGCCATTCTACAGTATGCTGGTTCTCATAATTCCGCTTTCGAACTACTTTTAACCCTTTAAACGGTAAATTCCTGCACATTCCGAACCATTTCGGGCGGTATTCGACGTATTTCTTGACGGATGCAGTATTTTAAATCATCTAGATTTTCCGGTTGTAAGTATCTCCATAAAAAAAAGTCTAATGGTGTTAGATCGGGTGATCTTGGTGGCCACTCAATAAGACCGCTCCTTATAATCCACCTGTTGGGGAAAGTGTCGTACAAATAACTTCGAACTTTCATAGCAAAATGGGGAGAAGCACCATATTGTTGGAACCAGATATTATGGTGTGGCAAATCCGGACGTTCTATCTCGGAAAAAGGGTCCGAGAGCTGGACTAAATTTGCTGGAAAACTCAGGTATCTCTCACCTATTAAATTTCCTTCAAAGAAGAAAGGCCCCATATTAATGTCACCAACATGGTGCGCGATCCACACGTTTATTTTGCAATTGAATTGTGTATGTCTTTCCCTTATTCAGTGTTTGCGAATTTACATCAGACCAGTACCGATAATTCTGGGCTAAATGCCCAGTCACTATTCAAGCAGAAAGTGGCTTCATCGGAAAAAAATTATTTTCCACTAAATTTGGATTTCTGAAAGACATAATGCCAATTGCCAAAGCTCACAAAATTCAAGGCACCTCTCAAAGGCTTAATCTTGCTAACTGTCGATTGCGATATTGGCGGACGATTGGAGTCTTTTTGATTAAATAACTCATAAACTTCCTGATGCATTCTAACTCGATTACTGTAGCCAATCATCATCAAGAATTCTATGCGCTGTGTCTCAGTAAGCCGCATACTAATGTAATTTAGTGTTAAAAAAACGAAAATAGCCTGAAAAACTAGTGAAACGTTATCAAAATACACACAGAACTGTCAACGATAATAACTATTGACATTAATTATTATTTTGTTTCCCGCGTCATAAATCCAAACCCTACTATGGAACTATTTGGAGAATATTGAATTTTCAACTTCTAAATCAAAATAACTTGCAATTTGAAAAAAGAAACTTTTCTTATCACAGCTTTTTTGAGACACCTTGTATAATTTTTTTTTGCAAAATATGCCTCTGAAAATAAATAAAATCGACAGGTCTGAGCGATTAAAGGGCCAAGAATTAACATGAAGGCTAATTAAGTGCAGTTTCACAAAGTTAAAATTAGTCTTACAAAGAGTATAAAAATAGCATTGTAAAGATGGTTAAAGAACAATGATACTAGATCACATGCTATTGATGCTTAATGAAAAGGATCAATAATTTAGGCCTGACAATAAACATCAAATCAAAGTTCACAAATTATATTACTTTTTCTTTAAGCAAAGGATTCGCTAAGATAAAAATACTCTAATAGCATTAATTCTATATTTCAAAAAAGACTAAATGATCCATATGTTCTTTAACTGCCTGGAAAAAAATTAAAACCCTCTAATAAATGACTTGAGAATTTTTTTCTTCCTCAGGTGCCTAAAATTATTTTACTCATTGTATAATTCTCAAAAAATCTCTTTTTTCTTCAATAAAAAAAAAAAAAACAAAACAAAAAATGAATAAAAACCTGTTTTTTAATGACTTTGATGGAAAAAACAATACCTTAATCAATTCATTTCAGGCAATTAAATAGATTAAGGTTAAAGAATAAATACATATATTTTTATTTTTTAACAAACATATTTAAAATTTAAAAAAACTGAGAGGCAAATAAAAAATTGAAAACCTTTAATAAATAGCTTCAATTATTCGAAAATGTATACTATACATCTTTTTCCTTACACTGTTTCGTTTTGTGTGTATGATGTCATTTTCAAACATGTACATTCTTTTTTAATTTAACCTATCTTTTGTAATTTTACATTACGCTATTCCCTTATTTATTTTTACTAATGTTTTTTTTTCTTTATCTCCTACTTTTCTCAACTTTCTTCTTCTTCCGGGCTCTCTTTTATTTAATCGATCGGCCCTATCGATCTTTATTTCTCATAACATGTCCCAGATTTTTTTCTTTCTAAATGGTGTATATTACTTCTAGATCTTTTTTTATTCTTCTTCGCACCTCTATGTTTGTGATGTGAGCTGTCCATGGTATTCTGAGCATTCTCCTATCAGCCACATCTTAAATGATTCTCTATTTTTAGTGATGGCCTTTGTGAGTGTCCAGGATTCTTACCATACAATAAAACAGAAAAGATTAGCATCTTTAGTGCCTTACTTTCGTTTTGAGATATATGTTGTGACTTTTAAAGATTTTAGAACTTTAAGAAACATTTTCTTTCTTGTGCACTGCCCCATTATTCATTTATGATGGTTCCAAGGTAGCAATATTGTTGAACACGTTTAATTCGAGTTCCGTCGACATATTATGGGTGATGTCCATTTATATCAATTTTGCTGATGATCATTTATTTTATTATCCATTAGCCTTTGCAGTGCTTCGAAGCTATCTGCTATAACCATGGTATCGTAGGCGTATCGAATATTATTTAGTCTGACTCATTTCAAAAGGATACTTTCTTCTGCTCCATTAAAGGGCTTCGTTGAACTTCTTTGTATTACTTTCTTTTTTCTTACTACTAGGAAATATTAAATTATTACATCTAATTATATTTTATATACATATTTTATATGTTTCAGAACTATGGGATCAAACTTCTGGAGGTTGTTCAGTGCAACAGAAGAATCCATTTGAGTATAGGAACCCATGTCCGAAAATGCGTCACTACGCCACTACGGCTCTAAGACGCGTTAAAATTTATAAAAAACACTAATTACCTAAATAGGATCTACTGCATTTATTTTTAATTTTTGTACATGATACTATAACAACAATTGTTTATAATCAACGTTTATCAAAGTCAACTCTCAATGTCATGTTTAAAAATTTTATAGCTTACACATTTATTGCTAATGGAAAACTTTACCAATCAAGAATTGGCGGATATGCGTTTGGCATATGGAACAACAAACTGCAATGCACGAGCAGCATCGCGGTTGTATCATGAACGTTATCCCGAACGACAGCATCTTGGATACAAAAAGTTTATTGCGGTTATTATCGGCGGCTCGCTGAGACAGGCATGTTTAAGACCAAGATGCATGATACTGGTGTTGCTCGAACCGTAAGAACGGTCGAATTTGAAGAAGAGGTGCTTCAGCGAGTTGCCGATGAACCATCAAATAGCACACGTGACGTCGCTAAGAATATGAATACGAGTAACGCTTCTATTTGGCGGGTACTACACGAGCAACAACTCCATCCTTACCACTTCCAGAAAGTTCAAGGTTTGACTGCAGCCGATTATCATCCTAGAGTTCAATTTTGTCGGTGGCTTCTGGATCACATCATTGCACAACCAAATTTTTTGCGATATGTTTTGTGCACCGATGAAGCTTTTTTCACAAGAGATGGTATTTTTAATAGTAGGAATAGCCATGTTTGGGACGAAGAAAATCCTTATGCAATTTTTCCAAGAAAACATCAGAATCGTTGGTCTGTCAACGTATGAGCAGGCATTATTGATAATTATTTAATTGGGCCATACCTTCTACCGGAACGGTTAACAGGACCTATTTATCTGCGTTTCTTGGAGGAAGTTCTCCCAGAACTCCTTGAAAGTGTTCCACTAAACGTTAGACAGCAAATGTGGTTTCAGCATGATGGAGCGCCGGCTCACTTTGCTGTACAAGTACGCGAGTATTTGGCTCAGCGGTTTGGGCACCGTTGGACTGCCAGAGGTGGAGCAGTTTCTTGGCCTCCTAGGTCACCCGATTTAACGTCGCTCGATTTTTTCTTGTGGGGACATGTAAAGTCTTTAGTCTACGAAACTCCAGTAGAATCAGAGCTAGACTTAATTGGACGAATAACAGCATCATTTGAAATCATTCAAAACGAGGATCAAATTTTTAGTGTAGTCCGCCGAAATCATGTGCGGCGTTTAAATCGGTGTATTGAGGTTGGAGGAAGACATTTTGAACAATTGTTGTGATGGTATCATATACAAAAGGTAAAAATAAATGCATCAGATCCTATTTAGGTAATTAATATTTTTTCTAAATTTAAACGCGTATTAGGGCCGTAGTGGCGTAGTGCCACATTTCCGGACATGGGTTCCTATACTCAAATGGATTCTACTGTTGCACTGAACAACCCCTAGAAGTTTGATCCCATAGTTCTGAAATACCCTGTATTTAAATACTATGAGTATTATTATTTAAAATATGAAGTATAGTTAATCTGGTATTCGAAATTAAAAAAATCGGTATAGCCTTTATTTTTGTCAGACGTTAGTGCTCTACAAAGCTCAAAAAAGAAAAGTGATTTTTAGAAAGCTCTGAGTTTGATTTTCCGTCTAAAGTATTAGTCGTTCAGAAACATTTATTAAAAAAAAGGAAAAATAATGAAATTATAGAGATTACCTTCTGGTAAATACAATCTATGGTGAAAAAGTTAAAAGGTGTCATGGAAAACGAAATAAGTTATTTTAAACCATATTCACCGCAAATTTCTCTAACTGTGTTCCTGTTGTTATATAGATTCGCTCTCCAAATGTAAAATGTTGAGAATTTAACTACATATCTTATTTTTTTATAAACGTTTTTGTTAGACTTTTGTCAGAAAATCAAGTTTAGATTTGCCTAAAAAATGGCTATAGAAAAGATACATATTTCCGTTTCTTTAATATTTTTCCTTATTTAAAGTCAGTCTTTTTTTCCTTATTAAGTGTCAGAATTTTAAACTTTGCGAAGAGTGGCATAGAAGAGTTCACGGTGGTTCACGGTGGTTATTGGCTGTATAAAGGGCTTAAATTGAGTTGCAATAAAAAAGTTGAAAAGATTTTGAGCTTATAAGATAAAAATAAATCACATCAAAATTAATCAGATATCAAAAATTAATTTTCTTTGGAAATGCCCGTTATTTAAAATAGCACCCTGATTAATGCATAAAATTAAAAGCATCACAATATAGACAGATTTTAATTTAGTTAAGAAACTAATATTTTTTAAATTAATTTAGAGGGAAATACCACATACCACTGTCAAGCTTAGACTTGACGTCAGACGATATTATTTAATATCATACTGAAATTTTAAGAGGTTAAAATATTCAAAATTGGCTGCTAATTTAAATTTATCAGATACAGTTTTGAATTGGTAATTTTATGGTTTGGTTTAACTGTAAAAACCAATTGGACAAAATTTTTAACATTCTTTAAATCAATTAAAATATTATAATTAAATATCGATTAGGAAAGGAAATTGGTAAACATGGCAAAAACGGAATGTTTCAGGTGTTTATTACTTGAGGTGTAACTTTCAAAAACATGAAAAGTAATTAAGTATAACACTTGGAAATGGCAAAAATTTCAGCAATAAGTGAACTTATGAAGAGATCGTTTCAGAGCTGCATACGTCATTAACCACATAGCATTTTCTAAAAAATAAATCAAATAGGAGATATCAAGGAGATTCCCAATATGAATCGAAGATACTTTATAAAGTAAGCATAACCATTTTGTGACATAATGTGGGAGTGATAAAGTTGAGCAATAAGAACACCAAAACAAGCTTATCTTTCGCACGTGTGAAATACTGAAGTTTTATTTTTTGTTTATTCTGGTAATTTTTCCTTTCAATATTTTTAACAATAATCTTTTTTCTCTTCTAGGCTTACCAAACTTTCAGCTTATTAATAATTTGCTTTTTATATAAAGGTATAAACTATTTTAATCATCTGCCAACAACACTGAGGTTAAACTAGTACATTTTCTAAAAGTAAAGGAGTTAAGGCGTTTTCGGGAAATAACCTGAAACACCAAATTGGCAACACATGACAAATTTATAAAAGGGCTGTTTAGTTATTTTATAGGGCTTTCTTTGTTTGGCGTGAAAGAGGTATTTTTATGAGATTGACTAGAATCTAAACTAATTTCCTATTGTTATGCATTTTAACTTATTTAATCTTTTGTATGTTTATATTAATTATTATATATATTATATTATATTAATTGTTTTCTTTTGTATGCACTATTTTAATTTATATACACTATTTATCTGTCAATATCTATATATTTATTAACTTATTTTTATGCGTAAGAAGTCAATAAATACTGTTTAGAACAGATAGCAAACTAGCAAACAGAACAATACCATCTCGGCGAAATGACAATGGACCAGAACCAATCCCCCCCAATAACCATGGACACTGTACGAAAACAAATAAATGGGGATGCAACAAATTGCACTAAACAAATAGAAACAAGATGGTTAGTCGTAGAAAAAATGTGTCAGGCTAAACTAAAGTCTTCCTAAATGGAGCAGAAGAATTTACTATCAATCGTTAACGAATTGGTATCGTCAAAGATTCTATATATAGAGAATGCTTAGAAGACATTTTGAATCATTTTAAATTCCCAGCTCTTAAGCTTCCAACCAATAGGCTTGGAACTTGGCTTTTTATTGCAAATATAAATTTTATTTCTATATATTACAAATTATTTTTAAGTAGCTCATCAGAGACGTAAATGGCCAAGTACTTAAATGTACACTAGGTTTACCTTGATGGTACTTATTGAAATTCTTTTGTCTCATTGCATTGACTCTTGAACGAAATGATGTTAATAGATTTAGTAGATATTTTTTCATTGTCGTCGTCATTTTAATGGCCATTATGAAAATCAATGTAACACGCTAATGTTAAAATTATAAATATACATATGAAAAAAATAATTCATTTTACTGAAATCAAACATTATTATAGCATTACCGGTCTACACGTGTTAAGTTTGGAAATATTACCATTATGTAGATAGCAATCAAGAATAATTTACTATAAATTAACAAAACATGTACTAATTATTTTCTGTCATTAAAACAAATTTTTAGTATATATTTAAATAAGTGTATAATATGGCATTCGCATATTCGTTAAGTTTCGCTAAAAGACAAACTGCAATCGCTTTAAGGATTCAACATTTTAAGAGTTACTAATAATCATTTTTACATAAAATTATTGTAAATTAGGTTCCATAAGCCCTCTCTACGGTTTGCGTATAATTGTTCATTGCCGTTGTTTGAAATTCACCTGTACTGTAAAAATTAACAAGTCCAAGAATGAAGTTATTTAATATCATTTAATATAGTAAAAAAATTGCAGAAATTTTCTTCAAAATCTAGAATATTACTTTTTCTAATCACTTTTTAATGAGTACAGTGTTGTGGTAATAATAATTTAATTGTCTTTGGGGATTTAATGCATTTTTTCAAGAAATTCATTATTAATCTTCTACAGATTAGTTTCTGCGAAAACTTTTTGGCCAACCCTATTTTTATATTGAAATTGCAAATTATTGTTGAGTAGTTCATCAGAGTATCAGAAACATAAATGACCAAGTACTTAAATGTTTCATACTAAGTTTACCTTGATGATACTTATTGGAATTCCTTTGCCTCATTGTGTTGATTCTTGAACGAGACAACGTTAGTAAGTATTTTTTAAATTGTCGTCATTTTAATCATTATGAAAATTAATGACCTTACGGTAATATAAAAATTATGTAAAAAAAAAATATGAGACGAATAATTAATTTTACTTTAACCGAAAAATATTATAGCATTACTGGTCAGCACGTATTAACTTTGGAAATATTACCATTATGTAGGATTGCAATTAAGAAAAATTAACTATCAATTAACAAAACAAGTACTAATTATTTTCTGTCATTGAAACAAATCTTTACTACATATTTGAATAAGTATATAATTTAGCGTTGGATATCACACCTTCGATAACTTTCGATAAAACGTACAGATACACGGCGTTCGCTTTATTGATCCAACATTCGTTAATCGAATGACCGTTACTAACTATAATTTTTTTAATACGTTCCACAAACCCATTCAATGGTTAGCGAACAATCGTTGCGAGGAACAAGTATGGTAAGGGCATTATGTCCGAGAATGAAGTTATTCAATATTATTTAGCACATTAAAAAATTAACACAAATCAATGAACCAAATAAGAACCGAAGTGAACAGCAACCTCTATTTGGATACACGACATTAGATTGAAGGCCGAGTACGTATGTTTAATCAAAGTCCAATAAACGAGCAATATCGTACGCCAAATTTCGTTCATTGTGATTCGTTAAATTGGTTTGTTTGCACATTAGGTTTTAACGCATGAACCAACGTTGTTTGACTTAAACGCCACCAAACTGTTGGAATATTAAAGGGATTTCACGAGTAAGGTATTAATCTATACCTGTTGTCTAACTTTGCACAAATAAAAGTTGCCTTCCCAAAACTAAGCTAAACCCTCATTCGATCCCCTTTGTTAATGCAAGGAAGTCTTCTCGAATTCTATCGAAAACTAGCCATGTCTGGAAAATATTAATAAAATTGACATAATCGTTGTTTCAATAATCGTTGAATGAACTAACTATCAACTATCGTTAGCCCGAAGGCCAACATTAATATATGCCGAATATATCCAATTTAGTTGAACATACTTCGTTGAGCCTCCCAAAGAGCCTGGACGTAAGTAGTAAATAACTGATATGGAATCACTACAGATTAATGTTAGCTCGAAGGCCAAATTTGTATGTTTCATCAAAGTTCAACCGTATCGAAAGCCAAATTTAACTAAAGTAACCTAAGTAAACCTGTTAAACCAAAAAAATATTGATACTGACTTATCCAGCAATGTTGGAAAAACCGGAAAGGATTAACCGAAATTAACGAACGAGGTGTATATATGTGTGTTATATAATTTCACGAGTCACAAACGTTAATTCCACTGAATGAATTTAGCATATTAATTTCACTAAAGGCCAACGATATGAATCTACTCTCGTCCATTGTCCTTAATACAAAAACAAGTTTTTTGCAGCGGTTTCGAAGACCAATAGTGTCTAATATATTAAATGAATTAACGAAAATTGATGAACCATATGTGGACGCAGGTGGTCAGTAACCATTATATAAATTGACGACCAATGAACCTTAGTCTATGGTCGAGTATACAGGTTGGCGAATAGAAGACTACACATAGGCATTATAAATGGCAACTTCTGGCAATGTCTGATTTGCTATTTTCGGAGGGCACAATCAGTTGACCTCATTTTGCTGTGTGATTACATACTGCCCTGTTGAGTCTCAAAGCGCCATTTTAATTTTTTCAAATATTTATCATTATGGCTGTTTATACCCCTTACGAAAAGGTTCAATTGAATGGTTTTATGGAGGTAATTCGGCAGTACAATGCAAGGATTTATTCTCAGTAAATTGTGAAAATAGACCGATTCCTTATGCTAAAACTATTTCAAATGTCGTGTCAAATTTTAAGACATTATCTGGCCTCCAAGAATGTAGAAATTGTCACATCCAAGCTCAGGAAACACCTATTGAAAGAGACTAGGGAATAGACCGGTGGGAAGAAATGGATTGTAGTGCTTTAGTTTTGGATGTACCATAAAATTGTGACGAGTATTTGGAAAAAACATGAATACATATGTTTTAAATATTCCAAAACAAACGAGGTGTGAACAAACAAAACAACATTGTGAAACCATGATGAAAAAGGTAAATACAAATAAAAATGTCTCAGAAAATATTTTGTTTTCAGATGAGTCCTCTTCTCCATTGCATGATAAACACAATCCGTTCGTTGTTCGTTAGTGGTCTCAGGAAAACGAGCACAGAAGTTTCAAGTTCTGTAATCAGTATCCTCAAAAGTTTAATGTTTGGGCTGGTATTTTGGGCGACCATATTATTGGGATATTTTTCATTGATGGTTCTTCCTGATTTGAAGTTCTTCCTGCCGTTTAACTCCTCCCTGATATAGACCTGGGATTTTTAGACGGCCATTTTGTTGAAAATAGACTGCTATTTTCAACAAAATGGCCGTCCTGTTCATAATGCGGTTACAGTAAAAAAAATTTTAACAAATACTTTTCTGAACCGCTTTATTAGTGGGACTGTAATAAATGGCCTTCAAGATCTCCCGAGTTGTCACCAAATGACTTTTATTTGTGGGATTACCTTAAGGAGACTATTTGTAAACATCATAATAGTAGACCAACGAATTTAGAGAAGTTAAGAAACAAAATTCTTAAATCTGCCAATTCAATTTTACCTCAAGCTCTTTTGGAACTAAGAAACAACTTTTACGACAGGCTAACCTTTTGTTTAGCTATAGAATGAGGTCTTTTTGAGCCTTTTCTTTAAAGAATTATTTGTTAGGTTTATCATTTAGTGTATTATTTTCTGTTTTTTTATAATGTTTACATTTTATTTTAAATAGGGTTTATATTTTATTTTAATAAGAACCACGCTTACATTTTCAATATGCAATGCACAGCATGAAAAAAACGTAATTACGAATCTACGCAGGTTTTACACATGTAATTCCTGCATTAGCAAAATATTATACCAATGCGGCGTAATGTTTTTTTTTTAAATTTTGAACTAATCGAGCTCGAACCTCGAATACCAGCGTACTATCGCGGCGGCAACATTGCAACATCTCGTCTGTTAGGAACTTTATATGTGTAGTGATCCATTCGCCAATCTGTGTATATTTCATCGAAAACTAATGAATTTCCGGTATCAAACCGAACGTTCGATGACACTGACTGAAAACCCGACAGAGTGTAGTATATTAAAGGTTTAAGGAATTTATCGAAATGTTGGCTCCATTCAGCAGATCTAGTATCTTCGCTGCATTAACTCTCCTTTCATTATCGCAAGAATGAATATTTGTTGGCATTTGATCAACAACCATAAGGCACAAACATAAAAGAAATTAACAAACTAGGTACAGAGATGGTAATCAATAACTGTTATGTAGATTAAGATATGTTTTCTAAGATCAGTTGCTGGTACGGGATCGTATTCTGTTCTAAGCCTCCTGAAAGTTATGTCCAACTCATCCAGATTTGGAGAGCGGAAAACTTTATTTGTCCTTTTATATTTACCTACAAGTTTCCGGGCGGTTTACGTCAGGGATTCAGCAAAGTCAATCCAGAACATCGACAATTTATGAAGTGAATTCTGGTTGCCCATACATATACCCAGCTTAGCAGAGGCCCGCTGGCAAGCCTGTACGGTTTGACTTGGGGGGTTTACGGTTGGTTCCCTATAGGCCAAGGTTGTGTTGGTAGGGGGTGGGTCTTGAAAGGTAGTTCAATGAACTAACTGAACCCACTAACCTACCAACATACCCAGTGTGTAGGGATAGTGGAAATAAATAGTTTTTTCAATAAAAAGTTTGCTCAAAAAAAAGATAACACAGTTTATTGGTACCCGGTGCTTCTTTTCCCTGTGGTTCTGGAATCGACTTGATATTTTTCGATTTGCCCCTTTGTACCCCCTGTAGGTAACTCCGCTACAATGTGTGAGATGAGTTCAGTGAATTTCAATAGTTAAAAAAATTAGCTGATTTCTTACATTACACAATTGAAATTTTAACAGAAATAAATCAAATTAGGAAAAAACGAAAGGAATTAATTTAATGTAATATCGGTGGTACTCACCTCGCCTGTGGTTGACTCCTTCTTAATTTACAAAAAGAAGCTCAAAAATATGAGCCGGCACAAAAAATGGCTTAAGCCAGCTGGACCGGTCGGCTGTTCAGATCAGAAAGAAAGCCAAACGTGGTCTCTTCAACAAAGGAACCCACACGTAGATTCAACAGAACTCAAGTCCGGCGAATCTACAATGTTGTGAAAACAAAGCTTGGGTTTTCAAGCTTATTAAAAATACAGTAATTCCATCTGATCTGACTACCTGCCCGCAATCTGTCAACCTGACATGCCTGCCGATAAGCTCATAAGCAATGAGCTCCACTGACATGAAATACAAAAGTATAGTGAAATTTTCAGAGACATTCCGAAGCATGGGCAACCTGCACTCTGTTAAGTAAGAGAGAGAAAAGCTTAATTTCGTCATATTACTTAGTTATACTTATTATGTAAAATTACAAATAATATTGTTAACGAAAAGTATAAAATAACGGTGAATAGCATAAGATTCCAAGTAAGTTCCTGTATATACAGGATAATAAAATACCTACAAAATTATATTATCGTAAGGTCATACAATTCAGGTAATTCATAATACAAAATTAATAGAAATGATAGATATATGAATGATAGCAAAAAAGCATAATTATCTTAACAATGGCCACATTATAATATAGAGAGTAAAGACTTTATACACTATGAGTAAATGGTTGCCTAAAACCATTGTTAAATAGCCAGCAGATAATGCCATCTATGCACACTCTAAGTAAGGGAATGGTACTATCAATTATAAAGTTTCGCCATTTTATGCATTAAAGGGAATATTGAAATTGCTATATATTAAATTATTCAATGTAACATTGACATGTTACAAATTTTTAGTTAAAGCAGCGGTTAATTAACATATAAAATGCTTTAGATAATTATAGTAGGTATTTTTGCTAAATTTGCAACTAGTTGCCAGAAACTTCTCCAGTAGGGTCGTGTCCAGCGTACTTATGCCAAATTATTCTGCTAAATGACATTTTTTAATTCCAGATAAACCATGATGTACAAACCTATTTTCCTAGTTCTATTCTACCTATCCATAACCAAACAACAGTCGATTCTAGAAGGAGTAATCAAAATTATTCAAGAAGGTGAAGATCAAATTTCAGCAGAGCCTCCTGACATTGCAGCATCCAAATTACTGAAAGAATACGACTTCATAGTGGTAGGTGCCGGTACAGCCGGCTGCGTGGTCGCTAATAGACTCAGTGAGAACCCAGATTGGAAGGTACTTCTTGTGGAAGCCGGTATGTTATATAATCTGTGTATGAATAATATAATGATAAAAATAAAAAAGTTCGTAATATTTCATTAAGATGATGCGGATGTTTTTTTAATAATCTTGAAATCGGCAATGATCTGTGGTAATTTGCCTGCAAACCATCATAATAAATCTTTTTTTAGGAAGACCCGAAAATTTCTTAATGGACATGCCAATATTAGCCAACTACCTACAATTCACAGACAGCAATTGGCGATATAAAACAGAACCTAATGGAAGGTCATGTTTGGGTTTTGATGGCCAGAGATGTAACTGGCCTAGAGGCAAAGTTGTTGGTAGATCACTTTAAATGCAATGAATAATGAAATGTTTACTGAATCATTTCGTTTTTTTAGGGGGATCAAGTGTTCTGAATTACATGATCTATACTAGAGGAAACAGACAAGATTTTGACAATTGGGCAGCAATGGGCAATAACGGTTGGTCATTCAAAGATATTCTGCCTTATTATAAGTAAGTATGGGTAATACCCCATTATTTTACTATGGTTTTGCTTTTGCGAGAGTAACAACATAAAGTTTACACTTTGAAAGGATTCTTATTTATGTATTGCTAAAAAAATTTTAAAAAATTAATTAAAAAAGTGCCAAACGTCGTCTGCTTTAATATGACTTAAAAAAAAACTCTTTTAGACTATAAGGCGAAACGTTGCCTAGAAACTTTAAGAATAGTAAGTATTCCACCGTTGCGTATTGCCTCTCATGCTCTAATTGGAGCAGCCAATTTGCACACATGTTTCCTTGTCCTAATAATAAATCTTCAACCACAAAACTGTGACATATGTAATAAACAAATATATCAAATAACCATTGAAAACGTAGTAAATGGCCTTGCTAATAACTTCCTTAATTAAATTGCTTAATAATATTTTGTAATAATGATTAGACTATATTTAGGAATGTTTAGTCGATATTTGTAAGTGGTTTTTGCAATTAAAACAAAGATATTTTTTTCTATAAAAATAACTCATAGAAGACACCAAAAACTCTTTATCTCTCGGTGATGTTCTTTATATGAGCTATTAAATGGCATATTAAATTGTTCTATAATATAGTGCTAAGTCCTTATTTTTAGCACGTATATGATTAATAAAGGTTAAGGTCAATCGTCTTAATAATACATCGATTGCGAAAAAACCAATTAGTAAAACTTCAAAACCGCAACAAAAAGCAGTTCTCCTTTTAAAAATGTCTGCACGTAAGCAAAATTGCGAAACTTTTCTGAAATCGAAATTACTCAGTGAGACAAAATACGGAGGTCATTACGTAAACTATATTCGGCTATTTTTAAGTTCATGGTCTTTCAGAATATTTTTAAATAAATAACAAATGGCATCAGGAAGAAGGTATCCAACAAGATTTATTAAGACCTCGGCGAATTAGTAGAAAAAAACAATAAACATCAATATTTCCTGAATAGTGTAGCCATTATTACTTTATAATACCCTCCCAGAAACCGCTTTTCTAAGTGCATTAGAAAGTTGCAACAAAAAAATAATTTTCTACTAATATTTAATGTCTTTTCTACAGAAAAATCGAAAATTTCACGGTACCAGTACCACACGATCCAAATTATCACAACACTGAGGGCTACTTGGATGTCTCTTACGCCCCCTACCGCACCAAAATTGCAGATGCCATCGTGAATTCCAGTATCCAGTATGGTTTTCCTTACGTGGATTATAATGGACCGACCCAGGTAACCAATAAAATCTACCACTACAGCATTTATTTTTATTATTTCTTAGGTAGGAGTCTCCTATCTTCAACTAAGTTTGCGAGATGGTGTTAGAGAAAGTTCCAGCCGAGCTTACTTGCATCCGATTCGTAGTAGACCCAATTTACATTTAAGCAAATTTACTATGGTGAAGAGAATCGTCATAGGTAAGTGTTTTACAATCTACAAGAAGTCCCAAAATTGTATGAATATTTAGCGAGTGAGATAAATTTCCTCTGGTATTTTCCAGAGAAATATTTTCCTTGGGACTCGTCCATAGTTCCAAATACACATTGGCTTATACGAAATTATTGTGACGATCTTCGCTATACAGGCTACGTGCTCTATGGTCTTTAGTTCTTCTTGAATTGAACTGATTCAAATAGTCATTCAGTCTCATTCTGCTCTGATCCTGAACATTTCACCATTAAATTATCACCATTAATGTTATCTTAGTAATATTTTTTTGAACAATCGAATATGGCAAATATAGTTGTCTTGGTTTTTCGCATAATATTGAAGCTCCTAAACCTTTTGATTTTTGACAAATAATTTTACTTGATAATTGGTCTTCGATTTCTCTTTAAATTAAATCGTTCTGATATTCTACTCTTCTATATCTGGAACTTTATCTTTAAAACGCGTTTGAAAGATATATTATATGGGATCCAATGTTATATCTTTGTATACATCTAAAATTCCTATCAAACTAGATTGACTCATAAGCATTAATCCTAATTCCACTTTTTTCTAAATTACGACAATTCAGAAGAATTTCTATAAATGATGTGGAACTTTTTATTTTATATATTTTCTTTTATATCCAGACAAGTGAGTATTTGCAATTGACCTAGGTTCTGTCTTGTATATGTAATTGTTGGAAGCGCTATTCTGGTGTAGATCCAGTCTTGCATAAGGATAAATGTGTGTGTTAAATGTTTGAATTGTTGTTTCAGTCTAAGTTAGAGTCCAGGATTAGCCTCACAGTTGTCCTACCTTGCAGTATTAAAGATCCCCGGCCCGTATAATTGCCCCACTTTGATAAATAGTAAAAAGAGATAAAAATAATTGTCATTTATAAGTGATTTATAGGATACATGATGTTCTAAAACTTGAGGCAAAAGATTGAACCAAATGTATAATTTTTAATTGAAGAATCTACAACTATTTTTATTAATCTTGAGGTTTGTTCATTTTTTCTGAATACACATCAGCATGGTAAAATTGCTCACCTCAATAGGTAAATCTACCCAACTTCTTGATATTCTTGAGACCAGTTTATTTCTCCCAAATATTTTCCTAATTTTAGTGCTTAGAAGTACTGGTACTTTGTGGAGTCCCGAAATCCATATAAATTATACGAGTTGCATTTTTTTCATCAATTTCAGTTCCATTATAAGTTTCCATACTTCCTTTTTGTTACGTTAGAGTTCGCAAATCCGCTTTCCTTTGCACAATCGAGTATTATAAATATTGCTTGGTTTCTCTCAAAATATTTCAGCTCCCTTATCCTTATTTGATCCGTCACTATACGTCAAAAGGTCTACTGTTCCCCTCTTCTTCTAACTCTTGCCAAATTACATTGACTCCACATTAATCCCAATCTTGTTTTTCACTAAGTTATTAAGTGTAGCGAAATTACAGGAAAGCCTCCATGGATACTGTGGGCCTGGATTTTATGGCATTAGTTGTATTTTAACTATTTTTTCTTTTGCTGTTAACTTCAGGATTATTGGCCACCACTTTAAGGCTGCATTTGTAATGGTTGGTCACACCACTGTACAAACTAGGTACAACCATTGTTGTAGATTCAGCGTACCATTCTGCCCCGAAGCTCCGAGAGCCTGGTTGTCCTGGTTGTCTTGGTTGAGCCTTGGAGTCCACAGATAACCATAATTAAGTTCTGCTAACAGTATGATTGCCCTACCTTTCAAGCAATTTTTTAGACCTGACCAGCTTTTTGTGCAACATCCTCTATAATTTTTACCTTCAAATATTTTGTTAACATTTTAATTGCAGATCCTATTACAAAGCAAACTCAAGGAGTGGAAATAGTAAAAAATGGCCGAACCTACTTTATAAAAGTAAAAAAAGAAGTAATTTCCTCGGCCGGAGCCATTAACTCACCTCAGCTTTTAATGCTTAGTGGAATAGGACCAAAGAAGCATCTTCAGCAACTTGGTAAGTAAAACCAAATGCTTACCTGAAAAAAAAAGATACAACGTATGAAATGTTCTTAATGATAATGGCAATGAAAATAAATTATTTCAGGAACAATTATATTACTTTTAATATAAAAGTAAATTAGCATTTGTAGTAATTAAAATAGGTCACGCAATCATTACCGACGAGAAAAATAGATTACAATAAAATAATTAATAACTTAGCATATTGAATGTTGTTTACGTAGGTATGTCGCTAGATTTTTTAATAAAAAATTTATTTTGTATATATATTAAAATTACACCATCAGAAATCAATCAATTATTTATTTTATACAATTTTGTAAAACAAATTAAGCAATATTTAAATTTACTATAACATAGGTTAAAAAAAAGTAAATAATAGCCATAGTTAAAATATGAATTAAAAATATTATATTGGATTTGAATTTAACGAAAAAATTAATACATTTGATTAATTAATTTAATCCATGATTTTCTTTCACGTAGACTATTAACCACAGTTTTTAAGCCTCTAGAGCAATTTAGTTTCATAATTAAGTATATCTCTAAGAAATATTGAACTGGCTTGATTGACTAAAGATTTCCTGTGAGCTTTTTGACAGTCTTCTATAGAAACAGTCTTCTATGATAACATACCTAACATTCCACAAAAAGTACAGTTAATACAGGTGTCTTAGAAGAAAATGCTTTATATACTCAGTCGCTTAATGTATGCATTTAAATACTCCACAACAATTTCGCATTTAACTAATCATTTACACCATCCAGGATGGTGGATGCAATCCAGATAAGATTCTGAGATGCAATGAACAACACCTATTCCAAAATACAGTGTAATCAACTTATAGCGCAGCAAATCATGGTTTATTCTGTCGAATGCTATGGAGTCCTAATAAATTCTATCTAATGCTATGGAGTCCTAATAAATTCTATCAAGATATCCCTTCCTCTCAAAGAAAGAGCACAGATATTGCTGATAAGCAATTAGATTCATCACCGTTGGCTTGACTTGAACAAACCCATAGTGCTAATCAACAATTGGTTCCCTGCATTTTCAAACAAGTCGGCCATAAACCAGTTTATTCTGAAAGTCCACTGAATTTAAATTCTTGTATAATTAGCAACATCTTGTCTGTTTCCAGATTTGAAAGTAGGTGTCAACCAGGCTTCCAATAACTCTTGAAACTAAATGATAACTGATATAATAAATACTAGTCTTTAAAAACGCTGCTGAAAAGCAGATGATATATTGAGACAACACTCAACACAATTGTATAGATTTTACAAACAATTTGATTCTGGAAATGGTACAGAATCAATTTGTGTAGAATTTCTCTATGCTATTGTGTTTAAACAACTGTGGTTCTATAATCCACAAATTGTGTATCAATTTGATTTATTTTATTGTATGTATAGTACACTATTTGTGTACTTAAATTCGACAATATTTTATATTTATTTAATATAATTGTTCAGTAAAAAAGCACAATGTGTGCATTTTAAATACACACGTTAGTGTAGTTTGTTTTAACAATATATTTTATTCTCTTTCATTTCAACTATTAAATTTTATTACAAATTGTGTATAATAATACTATATATTGTTTTATAAATTTAAATATAGTGTAGGTTACTTATTTTAGGTTTGTATATCAAATTAACATAAGAACTGGAGTTTTTTATTACAATGTTTTGTATTTATATTCATAAAAATTTAAAAATAATCAATATATTTGTATAAAAAAAATAAACAAATTGTTTAAAAATTTAAAATACATTTTAGAGAATTTCGTCATAAATCTGTGTAATAATAAATTCTAGTGCGCCTGGGAAAAACAGGATAAAAAAAAACTGTTTTTTTATTTTAACAATTTATTTAATTGTATGAAATATTTTCGAAAATTCCACCATTAATACATTAGAGCAATGTATTAAATCTTTTCTTCAATCGTTTCAAACCTAAGTTTTTTCCATAGATATTTTACACTGTCTCCTTTATAGCTCCATGTAAGTTTAGGGGATCTTGGTGGACACGATATTTCTACAGGAGCCTTCCTTCCTATCCAATAAAAAAAATCTTAATTATTTGTTTTAATATTAATAGCCTAGGTAATTTTTAGGAAATTTTTAAAATTTAATTTTAAAAGGTTTTTAGTTTGTTGATAATAGTTTAGTTACCATAGAGAGTGTGAGAGCTAGTGGCTGCCCACAGTGAGTAGGTATATGTAGGTATAGGTGTTCACATTTCCTTACAATACTACTACAGGACTTGAAAAGGACGGTACAGGACTGTCAGACAGTGCTATGATTAAGTAGATACCATTTTGTAATACAAATTGAAATACAAATGCAATAAAGGTTACAAATTTAACCGACCTCTACATTAAAATTGGATATTCTATAAGTAAAGTTATCAGTTATCACTGAACAGCTACCTGTCTAAACATCAAAATATCCAGTAAATTCCAAAGTATACAATAAATGCAAAAAAAAATATGGTGCTTACCTAATTACCTATCTACAAACTGCTCCTGGAGTTGGTCCAATAAACCCCACTCCTTAAGTTTATCTTCAACGAATATATCCATTTTTTTCTTATGCAATTTTAACACTTAACAAAACGAAAAAACCTTAAAACAAATTAATGCAAGCCGATTGATTGAAGGACTGAAAAATGAACAGTTGAACACCTGTGGCACTGGGAATTATAGCAATGCTGCCATCAAATGTATCTTAAAGATTACACCGCCTATTAAAAAAGTTACGTTTCCTTTTTCCCTACGCGTGTTATTATCACGATATTATTTAAATAAATAAAATTAGAACTTATGATGATTGGGCTTATTTTTAAATATCCTATTAAATTATTTTCAATTAACAACGTTATATCGACTGCAAATTTTGATGCATATTTTTACAACTGTTTAATATTGAATCTGGCAACATTGACGCTAACAACGAAGTTCTAGCGGCAAAGGCAAGGGCGTCGGGCGCGTCCTCCTTTATACACAATTGTGTATTATAACTACACAATACATAGTTTAAAATTCTATAATTGTGAAGGGCTATTAGCAAGAATCTTTTTTATTCTACACAATTGTGAATAAAATCAAAACAAGCCAGAATAAAAAAATAATTAAAAATTGTAGTAAAAATATACTTGGTTATTAGATTTTTTACCAAACTGCATTGGATTAAAAAAAAAAAATGTGGAATATTTATACACATTATCTTAATAATTAATATCCACTTATATTGTATTAATTTAATATGCAATAATTGTATGAAATATACACATTAAAACATATACAAAATGCCTGAGAATTTTTATACAGGACTGTGAGATATTATCTAACAATTGTGTATTAAAATTAAACATTTTTTTTACACAACAAAATGTGAAAAAATCCATCAAGATTTTTCTGTGTGAAGACACATCTACAGTCCCACTAATCATTAACATCCCTTTTGGCATAGGTGTAAGAAAAATGGTTATCAAATATAGCCTTACGTAGTAGTTGTTAATTTTGTTGATTTTTTCTCATTATTTAGATGTCGCCAAAATACATTGGGATTAATATTGATATAATATGTATCCATTTTCCTCAAATAATCATCAGAACAATCCTTTTAAACCAATTTACATGTCTCGGTTAGTCTAGAAAACTCTAGACAAAAAGAGATAAAATTGATTCTCCATGCCCTGTTTATACTTCCTATAAATAATCTTTTTTTAAATAATCAATATTTTAAGATCACTTGAATACCATAAAGAAAAAAAATACTATCAATCTCTTTGCTAGAAAAAACATATAGATTGATTGATTAGTTCTTGCACTATTAGTAAATCTCTGACATTGCAGCCGGATGCTTATTGAATTCCCTGTTGTAGTTTTCTAATTGAAAGGGTCACTTATCTTTGCTAGGCCCAGTAGCCTCTTTGTTAATTTTTTCTGTGAGTCCTTCTGGGGAAAGTTGTTCTCCAGTAGGTTTTGTTTCCTCTAGGTTTTGTTACCTCTGATATAATTGATTCATATTCATATTATCTTCTTCTTCGCAAACTCTACACAAAGGTTGTTCATGGAATATTCCCATTGTGTGTAGGTATTTTCTTGTAGTTTCTAGGTGTGCAGTGCCTAGTAGTACAGTCGTGCTGTCATTAGAAATGGTCGAATGGATGCAAAAATAATTAAAATTATATATTTTTGCTTCAATTTGTTGCGTAGAAACAATATCGTACAGCCGATAGTTTCTCCAAAAAATGAAAATTTTTTGGATTTTTTGATATTTTTTTTTGGGGGTGTCAACATTTTTTTACATAGTCGATATATATATCAATGTACGCGTCTTTTTGAGAGCTATAACTTTGCTATTTGAACAAAATTCGTGGGATTTTTTCCAAGAGAGTTATTAATTTTTACACCCTCTAAATCAACTCGGATGAATTCGGCTCTGTGGAAGAAAAGGTAGATTTTTCTGAACAATTTATCTCATGGAGTCAAAGTTGTAAGTGCAAAGGGTAGCGCCAATTCAAGACCATCCCCAATCATCCCCTAAAAAAAACCCTCGGAATTTTTGTTCGCATTTTTGGTTTTTGCACTCTCTCAACCCATACAACTTACTGCCAAAATTTCATTCTCTATCTAATTTTTGCATCCATTCTCATACAGCACGACTGTACTATAGTGAGTAATCCTGCCACTATTCTGAGTTGGCTCCTGCTGAGTTTTAAATCTCCCAGGTAAAACTTGCTGTACGGACCTGTCAGCATTGTTTTGCTATGATTCAGCTCCACTAGTTAGTTCCAGTGGTTTTCGTGAGTCTTTTTAGTCCACTTTTTCAGACTTTCCGCTTTTTGTTATGTCAAATAACAAACAGGTTCAGGGCCTATGAATGGTTTTTCAGAGCCTTGCTAGGGAGTCTGCTTTTTCATTACCTTCCAAGTATGCATTTGTATGTCCTTGCACCCAGGCGATTTCCCCTGTTTCGGTTTGCCAGACTGAGGAGATATTGTAAACAGTTTCAGACTTTAGCACGTTAGAGCTTGTATTAAGGCTTGATTGTCTTATTAAAATTGTTATGTCTTTATTCACATAGTCTCTTCTTAAGCTCTCCCTTAGGCATATCTCTATAGTATGAATTTCTGCTTGGAATACTATGATATGTTGCACGAGTGACGCAAACAAGTTAACTCTCGGGTTAGGCTATATAATCATTCGCAAGTTCCACTATCCGTCTTTGATGCGTCGGTATACCATACTAACTTATTGTTTTGGATTAGTGATTGTTTCGTTTTATCCTCCCAGTTCAGTTGAGTTAGCAACAAACATATTAACAATATCATAAAGGATTATAAAAAGTTTTCGTACGTTCATCGAAACCTTTGTTATAAAAAAAAGCAATCCAATAAAACCAACTTTTACCAAATCATAATTATGATTTGTACCATTAAAATTATATAATATCATACTTAAGATCAGAACACAACCATGGTACCGAAATATGAAGCGCCGAATGATGTCAAGTAAAATTTAAAAGAAAAACATCCGCTAGTGAAACCGTAAATAAGATTTAATAAAATATTATAGTGAACTTCATATATTTGCCTTCGTGATTGAGAAGAAACCATCCCAAATAGTTGTTCCACTATCGCCACCTCTGTCATATTAACTCTTGATTTTATAGTTGAATAAAGATTACATGATTCTTGATTTTAGATTTATTAATGACAATCAATGTACCCCCTACCTCTTGACTTGCCGGTTGCATTAGTATTACTAGCGTATCGATATACGTCTTTTGTCTGTCAACAAGGTTTCCACCAAAAGTTTACTTTAGCATAGCGTAATAACTTTTAGATTTAATAAGTTTGTTATGTTTTATTTACATAGTAAAGCTACAGGTCGATTAAAGTATTGTTGCGCAATAGCACGACTGTGGAAACTGGACTGTGAAAAATCTTATCATTCGTAGTATTCAGGACGTTTACACCTTTTTTATCTATTTTAGTTCATATTGTATCATTGCTGAAAGAGAAAGACATATAAAATCCCTCATTTATATTTTCAGTCACATACAAGAGCAGTACGTTACGTATTCTCGACCATTTTAACAGAGGTTTGTTGCCCAAGCCACTAAATGAAGCATACGGTTCTATGAGTGTAGATTTTTCAATTCTCCAAATGTTTTAGACTATAATTTTTCTACCAGTTTAGTTTCGTTTTAATATTTTTATAAATCATATTTGTTTAAATGATTTAACATTTTGGCTTCAGATATTTATTTTATATATTACAATCTACAATGTTAGATTGCGCTACACCTATAAAAGTGAACACGATATACACATAATTGTTTGAATGGTTTACCTTTTCTTACATTAATTCATATTTTAATCATGACTTTTAGATAATGTCACATGTATTTATTCCGAAACAACTAAAAGAATTATTATTCTCAAATTGATTACGGATTTCTCAAGCTGTTCCTTTATCAGAAACTATATAGAAATGCATATACTCGTATTTTGCAACAATACACAACAACCAGCCATGTAAATATATAATTACTATTTAGAAAACTTCGAAATTTAAAAAATTAAATGTCGAAATTTGGATTAAATAAAAATCAAATGGTTACCATTGTAAAAGAACGTGTAACTGGTTAACTAAAGTTTTTCTATTGATCTGTATTGATGCTTGGAGTGATAGAAAAGTATTTTATTGTATTTAAATGGATATTAATTATTTTCCACATAGATTTGGTTCAGTTATTGGATAACTAAATCATGTCAAGTCTCGCTTCTCTTAAGAATAATGTAGCGCTCTTTTTGAAAATCTATAAATTCATGGCTTTGTTAATGCAACCTCTGGCTTGGATCTGATTCGATTCTCAAGAGACCATTTAAATAATTTGTTTTTAAGATATAAAATGACTTAAAATGAAAATACTAGTTTATATTGAAATACTGGTTTCTACTACTATTATACTAAATATTTATTAAATTTCAATTTTTTTCTGTATTTTCTAATATTTCTGACTAAATTATTGATTGCATTAAAATAATCGCTGACAAAATTAGTACATTTTTGACCAAGGCATTTTATAATTTTCTAGGTATTCCCGTTCTAAGCAATCTCCGTGTAGGATATAACCTAATGGACCACATAGCTATAGGCGGAATTACGTTTCTCATCAACGAGGCAATATCTCTAAAAACCGAAAGGCTTATCAACAATCAAAACTTAAGAGATTATTTGAATAAACACCGTGGGCCAATGTCCATTCCCGGGGGATGTGAGGCATGTAAAACTCTTAGCAATAAATAATATAAACGATATTTATATTGAAATATTTCAGGTTTTGGTGTTTCACGATTTCGATAATCCAGGAAATCCGGATGGATATCCAGACATTGAATTGCTCTTCCAGGGAGGATCAATTGTCTCCGATCCCGTGTTGAGAAAAGACTTCGGAATTACTGATGAAATTTATGATTATGTCTATAAACCAATTGAAAATATTGATTCCTTTATGGTATGTAGAAATAATAATTCAAAATCGCAAATCATTAACCTGGTCATTATTTCTTGATATAATGGTGAACTTTTAATGGCTACAATTTTTACGAAGAGTCCCATCACGTTTTAGGTATTTCCAATGTTAATGAGACCCAAAAGCAAAGGAAGAATTATGTTAAAGAGTACAAGCTACAAAGACAAACCATACATTTTCCCGAACTACTTTGCAGACCCAAAAGACATGGAGACTATGATCAAAGGGGTGAGACTTATATTGAACATCACTGCTGAACCGGCTCTACAAGCTTTAGGTAAAGCATTTCACTATAAATCTAAAAAAGATTTTTTTTAAGATTTCATTATTTAATTTTAGGTGCAAGACTTCACACTATTCCAATTCCCCAGTGTTCAGATAAACCAATGGCCTCCGATGCATATTTCGAATGTATGGCCAGACACTTCACCTTCACCATCTATCATCAAAGTGGCACATGCAAGATGGGTCCAGCAAAGGATAAAAAAGCAGTTGTAGATCCTAGACTAAGGGTTTATGGAATAAACGGATTAAGAGTAAGGATTTGGCTAGTATATCCTGAAAAATATAAGCCAATGTGATTTTTCCAGGTTATAGATGCTTCAGTGATTCCAGAAATCCCTGCGGCTCATACCAACGCACCCACGTTCATGATAGCAGAAAAGGGCTCAGATCTTATCAAAGAAGAATGGGGATTTAACTTAGATAATTATGTTTAACTTATGGTGGTTGTAGATAATCTGTGATATTATTTGTTAGTTAGTGGAAGTTAACTAATAGTTTTATATTTTCCTAATTAGTTATTATTTTTAGGTGAAGTATAGTAAATTATTATTAATAATCAGGAATTATACATATTGAAAGGTGTTTGATTGTGATAGTTTACCTAAATAGAAATATAGATCAAGTCAGCTGGAGGATCTTAAAATGTATGATTTTCCATAGTTAAACTTCTAATTGAATGCGTTTACTTATAGTAAATTTTTTAATGAAGGATTATTCATAGGATGTGGATAGGACTGTGATATGTTAAACGAGTTAAATAATCTGAACGATAATAAAAAATAATAGACTCTCGGTTTTTAAAAATAATATTAGTAAATACGAGACTGAATGATATAAGATCAGTTTTAAGAAGCTTAGGAAAGAGATCACAAAATGCTAATGTTATAGAATTACAATTCTATAAAACTATTGTAGGTGAAATTAATGAAAGAATGAGCAAATAATGCGGATAAGAGACAAGGGAATATGTTATGACATGTAGAACAAGAGCTCAAGAATTGAAGAATTGAAAGAGCTTGAGATACTGGAATAGAAATGAGACGAGTTGATTTGGTGGACTATCGCGACTGATGTAAGACATTAGTAGAGAAATTTATTGCAATTTCTAACAATTTACTGCAATAAAAACACAAGGCTTTCATACATCGTTAAAATGTGGAGAAATCCTTTAGAGGAATCGCGAGGGCTCCTGCTCTAAAAGTGAAACAGGAAAGAAAAACAGGCTTTTTTAAATCAGAAAGTCTGCATTGTAGCTAAAGGATCTTTGAGGAAAAATGGATCAGTCAAATAGGGTTTGAGAATTTTGATCAAAGACTAAGAGATTATTCACAAGACTGGGATAGCTATAATCATTATATTCATGTTAGAGATACCGCTAAGATAGTAACGGGAAGAGAGCTTGGAGTCCCTTGTGACGTTAAATTTGGCTGATCACTAAGAAGCGATGTTGCTGGTAAAGACCACGTTAATGCATCTAATCCTAGAAGTCATAAATAATATTTTCTAACGTGTCTTTTATTTTAATATAATCTTTGTTACAATGGGACTTACTTTACAGCTACTTTACTGAAGAAGATAAAAATGACTAAAGTACCAGTATATTATATTTAAGAACCTTAATTATAAAACAGGGTTGGCCTAACTTTTGTAGTATACGATCAGCAGATAAGGTATGTACGAAATTAGACGATTCCAAATTGACTTCAAAAATTAATTGTGGGACTAATAGTTTATTTTAGCTGGAGGAGTTTGATTCTTTTATTAACATAAAATTTCTTACATAGAATAAAATATTAAGACATGGGTTAATTGGAGCAATTTTGTCCATTTTGACCACCATATTATATACATGTGCGAAGTACCACTAGTTAATTCTTCTATTTCATTTTTTTTTTCTAATCAATAATTCCGGCATAAATATTTGTGTGAAATATGATTTTCAACTTTTTAGAAAAGAATTTAGTCTTTTCCATGTATGTATTAACTAATACTCCCATAGAATAAAGGAGTCGCGTAACATATTATTTACAGAAGTATGCAATAAGACTTTAGTACAACCACATAATTCTTCAAGAAAACATCATTAAGTCACAGCATGTGATTATCTTCATTACACTGTGAACACTTCGGTTTCACATACCTCAGTACTTTGTGGGGGATTAATAAGTATTCAAAGCGCTTACATACAATATCCCTGATCCAATATACAGATCGTGTTATCGTGAGCTACGAATTACCCAAAATAATGGCAACACCGCTTGGTTGCGGCTTGCAGGCGGCGGAATTGTTCGTTTATATTTTTTGAACCGGGAGTCATCAGACCTCACTTTGCTGTGTTACTGCACGCTGCATTAATAATGAGCGTTATTTTCGTGTTTTTTTCACTATGGCTGTTTATACCCCTTCCGAAAGAGTTCAACTAATTAAATGGTTTTATGGAGGCAATTCGGCAGTACAATGTAGAGATTTGTTTTCAGTGGCATTTAAGAATAGACCGATTCCTTGTACAAAAACAGTTTTACATGTGGTTACAAATTTTGAGACATCTTTTTGTCTTCAACATTGTAAAAAATGCCACACAAAACGTCAAGAACCACCTGTTGAAGTGCTCCAGGATATAGAACGGCGGGAAGAAATGGTTTGCAGTACCCTAGAACTTGATTCGACACGGTCCACTAGAAGTGTTGGAGAGGAACTGGGAATGAGCAATAAAACTGTTGCTCGTATCTGGAAAAAATATGGGTACAAATGTTTCAAGTATTCAAAAACTCAGGAAATATATCCTGAAGACCAGTGGCGAAGAATGGAATTTTGTGAAACCATGATGGAAAAGGCAAATGAAAACGAATATTTTTCAAAAAATATTTTGTTTTCTGATGAATCTTCTTTTCCATTACATGGCAAACACAATCCTTCCATTGTTTGTTATTGGTCTCAGGAAAACGAGCACAGAAGTTTTCAGTGTCGTACCCAGTATCCTCAGAAATTGAATGTTTGGGCAGGTATTTTGGGCGACAATGTTATAGGGCCATTTTTTATTGATGGCACTTTAAACGCCCGAAAGTACCTTGAGTTGCTGCAAAACCAAGTTCTTCCTGCCATTCAAATCCTACCTGATGTAGAGCTGGGAATCCTGGGATCGGTTTATTTTCAGCAAGATGGCTGTCCTGCTCATAACGCGGCTAGGGTAAAAGAATTTTTAACAAACACTTTTCCTAACCGCCTTATTAGTGGGACTGGCGATATTAAATGGCCTCCTAGATCTCCAGATTTGTCTCCAAATGACTTTTATCTGTGGGATTACCTTAAGCAGACCATTTACAAGCATGAATTTAGTAGGCCAACAAATTTAGAGGAGTTGCGAAATAAAATTGTCGAAAGTGCCAATTCCATTTTACCTGAAACTCTTAGCTTAAACTAATAGCTTTTACGATAGGTTAAGTTTTTGTTGCAAAAGAAGGCAGTTTATTTGAGCCTTTTATTTAAAAAATTATAGGTTGTTAAGTGTTTATTAGAGTTTTATTTCTGATTTTTTATTATATTTTTATCAGAGTTGATATTTTATTTTTTATTAGAATAACGCTTTAATTTTCATTATGCAAAACACAGCATATTATATATTTTAAGATTACAATTGTATCATGTCTGTAAAACCCGCATTAGAATAAATATTTTAAAAATGCCTGGATTTTCGCGTAATATTTTGGGACGGAACACCAGAGACAACCAAAGAGACGTGCAACTAGATAGACATTTTTATCCTATTGTTGTTGCTCTCTTTAATCTGTATATATTGTATTTCGTTGTCTCTCTCTTCCCTTATAAAAGGTGAGCTAAGGTAGCGCCACAATACTAATCTTTCGCAATGCTAAATGTATTTAATTATCAGAGCAGTCAAGAGAAAACATTCTTCCATCTCCATCTAAATAAATGCAAAAATACGGGATAGCATCTGTCCAATTCTCTTACATTTCTAAAATTATAATTAAGTACAACAGTGCAATCCTTGCTCAACATAAATACGTGAATTTCAATATGGCTGAATAGTTGCTGTTGCTGATTATTTTTGTTTTGTTTTACATCATTAGTTGAGATTTTGGACGAGTGCTTAAATTTTACGTATTTTATTACCTACCGGATTTAGGTGAACTTGGTTAGAGTAGTTAGTAGTTGTAGTTTTTTGTAGAATACAGATTTTAGTGTTTTGACTTGTGTTAGGAACAGAAATATGTTTATTAAGGTAATTGTTAAGGATGTAGTTAAAATAGGTATTTCATAGAGGTTCAAAAGGAAAAATTAAGAGATTTGCAAAAAAAACATTAAAAATAATTAAAAAACTAAATAAATAGTGAAATGAATTTAATTTTTATAATATAACTTTAAATAATTACAAGAATAACATTTGTTCGGACTATCTGTGCTGACTATTTGCTGCTATTTTAAATTTAGCTGTAATCTCTCTGTTTTATTCTTTTAATACATTTTTATTGATTAAAAAAATACTGCATCATAAATAATGAAACATGTGTATATGTATATTCATTATTATAGAATAGAACAGACTTATCTATTCTTTACTAATTAGTGGAAAACCAGTTTTACCACTTTACCAAATCGCTAACGATATTAGCATCTTCAGCAAAACATTAAACTTTTTTATTTTAAAAGTGTTACACCAAAGGATATATTTTTTGGAATATTATTATAGTACTGTGATAATTAAAATGTTTCTATATTTTAATTGCATTTATGTATATGCATGTTACTGTTACCGTCTTAAATTATAAATTATGAAAATAATTAAGAAAATGCATGCACATATTATAGTTATACCATATACTGAAAATACAATACAAAACGTTTCAGAATTATATTTAGTTTATTTAGTTCCCCAGTTTAAATGTTATTAAATTGCATTTGTTAAATGCAATTAAATGTTATTAATCAGCCGTTCTGTCTCAGAACATAATTATGAGGTTCTGGCTTCTGAAACATAAAGGCTGATTTTAATTAAAATAAATCATTAAATGCTTAATAGCCGAGGTTTGAATTATGGCGGCAAACGCTATCTGCGCCATCTACGTTCACCTTTCACGAAGAGAGACAAAGATGGAAAATAATCGGATATTTTATTAGCGCACAGTTGCGCGTCTCTTTGGTTGTCTCTGGCAACAACCACGAAAGTCAGGTGTTTACTAATCCCGTCCTCGGGTTGGCCGGGGCGGTACTCTGTCGCAGGCACTCGTACACGCGCGACGTTGCAAAATTTCGCCTCTATGCGGTTTCCTATAAGTAACGAACGAAAACACGATCTGCATAAAGTTAATTCTACAAGTAAGCTCAATACATTTTAAATATTTTGTAACCCCTGAAATGTGCATCTAAACATGTTAAGATCCAGATTATTCACTACTTTCAGACATTAATAAAGTTTCGCCCATAATTTGTTGAGTGAAAAGGGACATGAAGAGAGGACATTTTGGATACAAGTCGAAGACAATTTTTTGAAACATTAACAAAGTTGGAGATATAAATTAAACCTCCTACGTAACTTCAAAGTATCCAATTTCAGCATTAAAAGCATATACACAGGAACACTTTCAGAGAGGAACTTGCTTTGCAAACATCCAAGAGTATCCTTGGAGTCAAAACTATTACAGCTCTTATAGTCAGTCTCACATAATTTACAATAATTCAAGAACGATTTATAGGTACGCAAGCATCTATAGAACATAGTACATAAAACAACCTATGAGCTCCTTTTTTCCTCTAAATTAGTTGAGGCAAAGCAAGACTAAGCCATTTAGGAAATTATGATGTTTTTGGGAACAAAAAGTGTTAAATATTAAGAATTTATATTAACGTTGGCAACACCAAAATATTCATTCCACTCAATATAAGCCAACTAATTACTGTAGTTTTTCTAAGGTATTTGATAAGATTAGTCATAAGTTAATTACCGGAAGTTAACAAGGTCGCCAAATTAGAGGCATTAAGGTTTGAGTTGAGAGTACCGTGACACTGTGGTAATATCAAATGGAAACAATTAATAACATATCAAATTTAATGTTAAAATCCACTATCTTAATGGACAAATTTTCAGGTTGGACACAATAAAGAATTTAGGGCCGTAATTTAAAGCTATAAATATATTGATAAAAAAATCATTATTTACTAATAATCAACAATGCTTCCCAGGCACTCGTTGTCTTATATTGATTTGTGCTCAATAAAATTCCGAGCACTTACTCATTTCTAAAGTTATTATTGAAGAAAATGAATGTGCTCAAAAAAGGTTTAAGATTCATATGGAGATCTATATTTATCCGGATAATAATAATAATCAATAAGTCCACATCTGATCGGGACAACCTTAATATACAAATAAAACAAATTACTGTACTGTATATGTTATTCCTTAGTTTTCCATATAAGATGCATGATTGGGTGATTGTTAAGCTTCGCTTAATACTAATATGTTCTAGGATCAGCTATAACAATGCTAAATCCATTTTTGTAACTAATTATGGGTCCATAAATATTTAACACTCCGCCTAATCTAACTTAACACGGAGCGTGAAAATAATATGGCAGGAACATAAATCCAGAATCAATAATCAAGGCCTCCTTTATCCGAAGTTCTGGTTTATTGATTTAATGATGATTACATGAGATTAACAATAAGCCAATGTAAGAGATACAATAATAAAATAATATACTCAGCAGATAATACATTATAAAATAAGAACTACTTATATCTACCCAAAATAATTAATTACAATAAAAACAATTTTTAAGAAAATGATATAAAAGCAAAGGTGATCAAAAATTAACAATAAAATAGAATTAAATTAAACTAGAGGAAAGAAAGAAAAAAAAACAGTACTATGTGTATCATACTAACCAAGTGACGTTATCATCTAATATCCAGTCGTGTAGATTCTAAGTTTAATTTTGTAATAGGTTTTATTTTAAGTTTTACGGAAAGTTGATTATAAATTTTTGCTGAGGTATATGTTAAAGTTTTTGACATTTAGTCTTTGTGATCTTTGGCATAGTTACATTTTTAGTCTAGTGTTCTGATTGTGAGATATGAAATGCAAGTAGTGCGGACAGAAGCCTAACCATTGCTTTCAAGTAAATTTGATTTACTTGCAACAATCTAGCTTCTCAAAATAAAATATCCGAGAAATACTAATTTTATTTGTTCAACATTACTTTCAAAACATATTTTTGGGTAATCATAAGAGGCTTCAGGATGGTCTTACTTGTTCCGCCCCATGCTGTTATGCAGCAGTTTAAAATTGATTCAGCCGGAGCTTGATAAAAGGTCGTTAAGGTTTTGTTTTGTATAAATTGTCTTAATTTACGAAATTTAGAAAAAGTTTCCGAACTCGAGTGGAAATATACTTAACATCGTGGTGCCACTTTAAATTTTTATCCAAAAAACACCTAAGTATTTAACCTTGGTCTGCCTGGATGCAAGAAAATTCAGTTATGCGACTGTTTCATTTAATATGATCTCTTTTAATGTGCTAGATGTTCCCGAATCTACAGAAAAGCATAAAAAGCTTGACTTTTAGGAGTTTAGTGTTAAATAATTTAAACCAAGCCAAGTTTTAATTTTTTTCATAGAAGACTCCGCAACAGTCCTTTTAAGACTTTTCCTTATTCATTATTGCGGTATCATCTACAAAACACACCATGCCGACATTAGGTAACAACTGCAACAACTCATTAAAATATATAGATGGTGTGAATATAAACAAATTTGAGAAATAAATAATTAACTACCTATCTTAAAATTAGCCGGGAGATAATTTTAAGATAAGTAGCCGGGAGAGAGCAAAGATGGTTTGATTTTCTTGGGCACCATATACCTCTAAGCTGAAGTTCGCTCTAATAAAATGCAAAAATGTGAAATTGTGGACTACACACAGTGGTTTCAATCTGCTCGGATAGCGAACCAGCCGTTAAGATGCGAAAAAATGTGCTTCAAGATGTACTGGAGTGAATAAAAGTCCCAGAGGAAGTGATGAAGGACGATTGCATGGTTCATCTTGTGTGGATGCCTGGCTACTCATGCAAAACTGATAACGAGCAGGCGAAATATACAGCAGTCGCCTCACTAAAGAGTCTGCTCCAACAGCAAGACATTTGGCTGTGGTGAAGAGCATCACCTGACATAAGATAGGCAAAAGCACACATAGCTGAGCCCTCTGCTTACCCCACCAGACTAAAGAGACTCCAAATCCGGCTAGTGACGGGGCTTAATACACGATCTCCACACTACATATTGTGGATAACCCAAGTTTCTGTTGGTGTTGAGGGATTGAAAAAATGCAGACCGTCTCATTAAAAAGTGCCCAGCACTCACGCACATTCGGGTCAAATTTCTTACAATACTTACAATTGTAACCCTCGGTGGGGGTAATGCGGATCCATCAGAGGACCTATATGCACACCGGCCTCCTTGGCTGTCAATTCAACTCAATATAATCAAATAATATCTAATTTCCTATAATAAAAGTCATCTCTAGCAAAGTCGCTCAGTTCTTGGTTATCATGGGATCGAATAACTTCTATTTTAAATCCGATAAGGAATTGCCGCCACACAGTCAGCAGAAACCCAGACACTCACGGCCAACCAAGATCACTGTTACCATTAAATAGGCATATTGAAGAACTCATAAATAGAAAAGCAACCAAGATTCGACGCAGAGTATTGTTCATATATTCGTACAGTCGTTTCAAATTATTGTCACATTTCTATAAGAAACGGTAAGTAATTGTAATTTAGGTAATAAAAGTATCTTTAAAAGTTTTGAAATAACTAATCTTACAAATAACGCAGTCGTTGGTATAATCTGGAAAACGTTATTAGAACATTAGCATTTCTAACTAGCGACGATGAACCCCTCTAATTCCCATTAATCAAGAATGCCGAAGAATTGTGACGTCATCACTTACGGAAGGAACACCTGGTGAAGCCCCTGGTAGTTAAATCGACGTAGAGAAGAAGATGATCAGTTAAATGATTTCCTTACTGCTCTTTGTCAATATTCTATAACACCAATCAGCACTACCATTGGCATCTTCTTTATCACGAAGGATCAAAATTAAAAATTTCTGATAGCAATTGGACTCTTCTTACCCAGAAGGATTCAGAACCACTAAAAAATACAATAAAAAATAATGACAAAATACTAAAAAACCTATTAAACGCCCTCGATGAAGAGGTACCTCGCATAATACTGAAAGAGTTATGAAAACCTGATTGGCAGTCAGGAAAAATTTTCACTATGCACGTGGCATTCGAGGATTTTTAAAATGACAGGACTCGCATGTTAGCCTTTAAGACCGAAGTCCAGACTCACGTTAGTCGCCTTAGACAAATATCCCTAAATTAAAAATAAGCAGACATTAGGTTTTTGACACGCAAATACATTTTGAGAGGAAAAACGTGGACTAATAAGCAGTATGGAATAAATTTGGAAATCTATAACTGGTATAGATGCTTCAGACGGAGAATATTCAAAAATAAAAAGACAAATTAGCATGTGATGAACATGAACCTTTTAAAAAATAAAATTTCGGTAACAACCACAGTAATAAGGAATTTTAACGATACTTACCAAAAACTACAAGTTGATGAGAAAACATTTCATAAAGACATAGAGGGAATTAGGAATTCAATAATGAATAATTCTGATTAGCTAAAATACTATTCATCCCAAATCGCAATTTTAAATACTTGTGAATTATTAATAGAGAGCTTTTTATTCATTAAAAATTATCTTAATGATATAAATTCAATCACTTCTGTAAGATTAAAATTACTACGTTGCTCAATCATCTTAAACTTAAACCACATATCAGAATCGTTGCAAACAACCTCCAATTACCAATTTATACTTCTAGGGTCGCTCAATATCTTGATATAATAGAATTACAAGCATATCAACTAGATTCCAGAATAATTTTTGTCCTCAATCTACCACTGGTAGACCCTGAAAAATAGACATTGTTTAATTTGTATCCAATTCCAATATTGGATAGTAGAAAAGGTTTTCACCATATTTTAACAACAATATACGGGGTGTTTGAAAAATAGACGGAGATATTTCAATGGGTGATTCCTTGTAAAAAAATATGAGAAAAAGTTTCTATAAACATGGTTCCGAAAATGCAAGTTTTCAAGATACAGGGTGATATTTTTATTTTTAATATTAATTTTTTATTAATATTAAAAAATATATTTACTCGATTCTTTTGAAATTTGGCAGTATTAATTGTTGTATTAAGAGGCTAATTTAGCCCTAATTAGATTAAAATTATAAGGTGGCGTCCCGGGGGGCATCTTAGCAAATATTATTGGCAAAAAATGTACGCCACTGCCTTTTTTTCAACTTTAATATTTGTTGTTTGATTAAGCATTTAAGAATACATCTTTTTCGCCTCTCGTATTATTTTCGTATCTCAGTTCGTTTTTGACAAAAAAAAATAAATAACGTTTTATTGCATGCCAGTGGACAAAATTGGTTTATTAATTTTTAGTAAAAAAATCACAGGTGCCTTGGAAAACAAAAAATCATTTCTGCATGGAGGTTTGACATTGACAAGCGTCAGTTCTTCTAGAAAATAATTTTTACCTAATTTTCTTGGTGAAATTTCTCTAAAAAGTTTTTGTCTCGGATTTTGTGATGGAAAATTACAGCTTTGGGAAAATGACAGACATAACATAGCGAGACGCCTGTATGCAGAAGCATTTCCCCAACGGCAACTTCCAGATAGTAAAACCTTTTAAAGCGTAGACCGTAGATTGCGAGAAAGAAGTAAATTTTCTTATTTATTTTTCGTGATGTTTTTAACAATAACGTTACTTAGGAAGTTTTTCCATTCCCACCAATGATAGAGGCCGGCCGAGGTCCGTAAGAACGCCTGAGTTTGAGGAGGCTGTTGTACGTGTCGTGAATAAAAATCCTGGTGTAAGTACCAGGACTATAGCAGCTCGATTAGGGGATAATCATTCCAACAGCACTGTGTGGTTCTCTCCGAACAACTTTTGTATCCGTATCATGTTCAACGTGTGCAGGTATTACTTCCAAGAGATTTTCTGCCCCGTTTGCGGTTGTACCAATGGTATTACGAAAAACTTAATAATAACAAAAATTTTAATAAAACCGTACTTTTTACGGACGAAGCTGGATTTCGGCGTGATGGTATTGTTAATTTTCATAATACTCATGTATGGAGTGAGGAAAACCCCATGCTTACGTACAATGTCGCCACCAAGAGCAATTTTCTTTAAATGTGTGGATAGGTGTTGTTGGTGACAATTTAATTGGGCCTTTCTTTTTACCCTTAAGATTAAACGGCGAATCTTACTTGGAATTTCTTTAACAAGAATTGCCCGTACTGCTGTAAGAAGTTCCTCTAAATGTAGGTAATCATAAAACTTTTATGCACGATGGAGCTCCTCCTCATTTTAGTATAGCGGTTAGAATTCATCTCAATAACACCTTTGGGTGTTAATTACATTATTATTAAAAAATTGGGTTGGAAGAGGTGGACCAATTCAATGGCCACCTCGCTCCCCTGACATATATCCAATAGATTTTTATTTATGTGGACACCGTAAAAGTCTGGTTTATGTTAGTCCCATACAAACAATAGAAGAGTTAAGAAATAAAATTGTAAATGCTTGCGAAGAAGTGAGAAATAGACCTCTAATTTTAGCTCGAGTACGTCGTTCAATGATTCGTCGAGTGAGAAGGTGTACAGAAATGGATGGTGGACATTTCCAACATTTGTTGTAGTTGTTGTTGCAATAAAAAAACTCCTAGAAATGTTTTTGATTTCTTGTTTTCCAAGCCACCTGTGATTTTTTCACCAAAAATTAATAAACCAATTTTGTCCAGTGGCATGCAATAAAACAGTATTTATCGTATAAAAATATAATATCTATTTTGTCGAAAACGAAGTGAGATACGAAAAAAATACAAGAGGCAAAAAAGTTGTATTTTTCAATGCTTAATCAAACAACAAATATTAAAGTTGAAAAAAGGCAGTGGCGTACATTTTTTTTCCAATAATATTTGCTAAGATGTCACCCGGGACGCCACTGGACCTTATAATTTTAATCTAATTAGGGCGAAATTAGCCTCTTAATACAACAAGTAATACTGCCAAATTTCAAAAGAATCGAGTAAATATTTTTACTATTAATAAAAAATTATCCTGTATCTTGAAAACTGTGCATTTCCGGAACCATGTTTATAAAACTTTTTCGCATATTTTTTTACAAGGAATCAACCATTGAAATATCTCGGTCTATTTTTGGAACACCCTGTATAAACCCATTGCGCGAAACGATGATTCACTGTTGTATATAACAATTCGGAACCTAGGAGCCAGCATATTTCTTGGAGGAAGAACAAAACTTTGTTTCAATATCCTTCTATATCCAATAGACACAGACGCCATATATTATGTGAAGACCGGCTCTTCTGGCAACTAAATCATCTACCCAGGATATGCCAGACTTCTGTAGTATTCGCAAACGATTACAACATCCAAGAAATTAGCCAAAACCTGTGGCTAATAGCAGTTGCTGACCCTCTTCCCATAATCAAATGTGGTACCAGAGACATAGTCAAGAACATCACAAACAACAATATAATCTTGAAACTCCAACCTGAATGTAATGCCTTTCATGAGAATCAACATCCAGAAGCTGACTGACGTACAATCATGAGAACATCACTTAGAGTAATTATACCCTACAGCTGCTGTGACCACCTACCAGAAAATATACATCTGCCAGATTTGGGATCACTTAAGCTGAACTAATTGAACGTAGAGGACCTCAAATAGCTCAACTAAGGTAAGACGCATATTCTGATGAACTGGAACGACTCATCAAGTAACATCTAAGCTAGTTTACTATCAGCACAATGGAATATTGAAGAACTCGTTAATAGAAGAGCAACCAAGATTCGACAGACATTATTATTTATAAATTCGTACATTCGTTTAAAGTTAATGTCACATGAAACTTTTAAAAAGTGATTTTTGAAATAAATGAAAATATTCGTCTAGGTATTTTTAAGTCTTAATTCGTAACCGTATAAAAAAATTAAAAATATTTACAAAATTCTATATACTAAATTACCTACTTGCTGCATGCTAGGATTAAATTTTAGACTTTCTTAAGAAGGTTAAATTAATTTATAATTCTACTAATATTTTTCATATTAATAACTAAACCATCAAATCTAAATAATAAGCCATTCCTAAAATGTTTAAGTAAAATTAAAATTATATTATCGATGAAATATCGACTTTCTTTTAAATTTCTAATTTAGCACAATAAGTGGCTTTCTAGGACCCATTAGGGCAACCCATTAAATTTTCTTTAGTGGCCAACATTTATTATAAATACTTAAATACTTTAAAAATAATATACAGTCATAACTGCGTGTTCAGTCAGTCAATTTGTATATTATATCCTTATTTCCAAGATGAAACAGTTGGTATGTAAGATATTATTCGCAATTTTTAAAATGTAGTGTAATATCCTCACTTTTTTTTTGTTAAGTTATATTTGAACCACAACATATAACTGCAATTTAAATGTTTAATCTGATAAATTAATTCCCTATATATTCTCACGTCCAATGTGGAGTTACTCAAGAAATGCTTTAACGTCTTATTAAATTAAATGATTAATCAATATAGAATATAAGAAATATTTGTAATTATTTCCAGCTTGTTTTGGCAATTATGGCCGCATCGGCATTTGCCGGACCAATCCAAATCAGAAGACCAGTTCCATTAGCTTCAGTTATCACTGGTGTGTCCAACTCAGCAGGTAAAGCACCATTATCAGAGGAACCAGTCGCTTCTCAAGTTCCTGAAGTAGCTGCTGCAGGAGTACCGGTCACTCAGTCCGTAAGTAATGAGATTCCTTACGAGCATGAAAGGAGACAAAACGAAGCAGCCAGGTATAGTTTTTCATCTGATATCGACGACCATATAAGCGACTTGACCCATCAAAGAACAGAAGAAAGGGAAGGTTTAGCTGTGAAAGGAATGTACTCCTACAGTGATGGATATTATAAGAGAACAGTTCACTATGTTGCTGATAAAAATGGATACAGAGTTACGCAGTAAGTTTTAAAATTACAATACAAATTGAGAGTCTTACAAAAAAAATCTATATTTTAGCATGGAAGCTATACCCTTAGACGAACAAGGACCTAAGATTGATCTCGGTGGTACTGCTTCAGTACAAGCTGCAGCCCATGGAACTCACGTGGCATACAAAGTTCAAAGCGTACCAGTTGAAGGTCCAGTTGCTAAAGTAGTAGGAGAAGCTAGAGATGCTGTTTTTGAATCCCAGACCGTCCAATAAGTTATGTTTGTATTATTTTTTAGCAAATAAAACATATTAATAATTTGCGATAGATATTAATACCTCGCGAAATACGCAATCTTCAAGATATGACTTAAAAAAACTAAGTAGATCTGCCCAAAGCATTTGGTGCTCTCTGATATCAAATGCTTTACTTAGATTTAACAGTGTTAAGCATGTTATCCGCCTTAAAACCTCCTTAGCTCTAATATCATTAAGAATATTTATAAAACTTGTTATAAGTATTGTTTTTTTTCATTCATACGGAAATTTATTTTCTAAAATCCAGGAATTTAAAGTATTGACCAGTGGCTTAAGGCAAAAAGGAAGACAGTCTAAGATCTTTATGGAAAAATTTCATCATTACCTATTGCATTAGTATTGCTTGATGTTCCTATTTTATGTTGTTGACTTAAGTTTTTCAGTTAATGAAGTCGAATTTTTTAAAGTTTATGGTATTTGAGAAATATTTTAGTCCTTGGGTATATTAAGATTTTTAGGAATCGAATTGTTTCTTTTTTTAGTAAAATTGATTTTTTTTTGCTTTGCTCCAAAATTCATTCTTCTTCTTTATCTAAGGACATTTGTTTAAAAACAGAATTTTTTTTGCGATTAATCGCGAGTTTAGCATAGTTTCATAATTGTCTAATTAGTGTTAATAATTAAATTCTTTTATCCTAGCCGCGTTATGAGCAGGACAGCCATCTTGCTGAAAATAAACCGATCCCAGGTCTACATCAGGTAGGATTTGAATGGCAGGAAGAACTTGGTTTTGCAGCAACTCAAGGTACTTTTGGGCGTTTAAAGTGCCATCAATAAAAAATGGCCCTATAACATTATCGCCCAAAATACCTGCCCAAACATTCAATTTCTGAGGGTACGAAACTGAAAACTTCTGTGCTCGTTTTCCTGAGACCAATAACGAACAATGGAAGGATTGTATTTGCCATGTAATGGAAAAGAAGATTCATCAGAAAACAAAATATTTTTAAAAAAATATTCGTTTTCATTTGCCTTTTCCATCATGGTTTCACAAAATTCCATTCTTCGCCACTGGTCTTCAGGAAATATTTCCTGAGTTTTTGAATACTTGAAACATTTGTACCCATATTTTTTCCAGATACGAGCAACAGTTTTATTGCTCATTCCCAGTTCCTCTCCAACACTTCTAGTGGACCGTGTCGAATCAAGTTCTAGGGTACTGCAAACCGTTTCTTCCCACCGTTCTATATCGTGGACCACTTCAACAGGTGGTTCTTGACGTTTTGTGTGGCATTTTTTACAATCTTGAAGACAAAAAGATGTCTCAAAATTTGTAACCACATTTAAAACCGTTTTTGCACAAGGAATCGGTCTATTCTCAAACGTCACTGAAAACAAATCTCTACATTGTACTGCCGAATTGCCTCCATAAAACCATTTAATTAGTTGAACTCTTTCGGAAGGGGTATAAACAGCCATAGTGAAAAAAACACGAAAATAATGCTCAACAATTATTAATGCAACGTGCAGTAACACAGCAAAGTGAGGTCTGCTGACTCCCGGTTCAAAAAATAAAAACGAAAAATTCCGCCGCCTGCAAGCCGCAACCAGGCGGTGTTGCCATTATTTTGGGTAATACGATAACACGATCTGTATAGAATCTTGGTAATTATATACTTTTTACAGAATACGCTATTTCCTTATTGATAAGGATGCGATAAAAGATTTAGCTCGGATTTAATTTTTTTTCGCAACTAAAGCCAGTAAAAAATATGCAGTATTTTTTCTTATTGGTTAAAATGCTATAAAATATATACAGGTTGGCGAATCAATCATTATGCATAAAGAGATGCTTAACCGTCGAAATACGCGCTCTGCAACTCGCCTGCTACGTCGTTGTTAGTTGTTTTACAGAGTAAGCATCAATGACTGTGATGTGCGTAACTGCTATAAAATATTATGTGAAAGATAATACAACCCACGTAGAATCGTTTCTGGATACCATTTCACCAAAAGGGTTTCAAGAATAATTGGCGTTAGCAATTTTCTCTCGCAACTTCTCTAAATTTGTTGGCCTACTACATTCGTGTTTGTAAATGGTCTTCTTAAGATAACCCCAAAAATAAAAGCCATTTGGGGAGAAATCTGGAGATCTAGCAGGACATTTTAATATCATTAGTCCCACTAGTAAGACTGTTAGGAAAAGTATTTGTTAAAAATTCCTTTACCAAAACAACATTATTCGCAGGAAAGCCATCTTGTGTTACGGTTTTATCTTAAAACAAAAATAAAATATTTATGCTCAGTTAATTCTCTTTAATTTCAAAGCGAAATATCAAATATTAACAGCTAATTTTTTTTCAGGGTAAAATAAATCTCGACCAGAGTTTCATTACGTAATTTATTTCAAATGTCAAACATACTACACTTAAGGTATACATAGAGACACCCTCCTCACAAACCCAATCTGAAACAGAAAGAAAACCATTGATGAGAAAAGTAAATATAAGATTTTGTTTAATATTTTTGTTAGGTAGCACAGTTGCATTGCATTAAAAACCATCATTTGATTTACCTTGGCCAGTGTTGATATAAAAACTGGAATGGGATTCCATTATGTACGACGCGACGTCTGCGATGGTTGGTTTATCAAAATTGGATGCTCTTTATTTTCACATCTTTTTATTGTAGGTAAAATGTTATGAGTTTTCATTTCAGTAAAATTGTAAACAAATTAACTGTCAAACCTAAATATTGATTTTCTTCTCAAGATTTCATTCTTTTTTAAGTTTTATTGTGGCTGGTACATACTTAGAGATCTTACAGTAGTACCTAGTATATGCTAGGGATTGTCTACATTTTTGGAAGGTTCCAAGGTTGACAAATGACTTTTCAGATTTGGGTTAACGGATCATTTTTCATCAAGACTTCAGATGGTATCACTTTAAGCGGATCTTTGAAGCAAAACCCTATCTAGGTCTGTTTTTTTTTGTCAGGTGAAATTATAGTCTTGCCTAGGACAGTTTTAAAATTACAGACTAAAGAGTTTTTAGGGTGTCCTGCGTTTTTTGTGCCAAAGATCAAAAAAAGGCCGCAATTCAACTTAGGTAAGTTTGCACGTGGCACATGGTCAACTCATTTTTGTAAATTTTCTTATAATCCTATTATTATTTGCATTTATTTTGGTTTTATTTGAAAGTTTATAAAAGCGTTCAATCTTTTAAAGCAAAATTTTATTGAAAAATTATCTTGCTTACCTGAAAAATTTCTCAGCTACATATCTAACATGTGGTTTTCTTTTTAAGCCTTATCCTTCGCAATTCTTGCGGGGGCATTTTGGTAAATAGATTTTATTATATTTAAAAATTAGAATATTTAAACGTAAACATATATAAAATAATCCAATATTAATAAAATTTGTAACATATATCAGTTTGAGAACAAATGGAATCAATAAATCACTTTTATATATAAAAAGAAAACGGGATGATTTGATTACTTACATTTAAGCCAGATGCATGGAGTTTTCTTATTCTCTATCGGTCCGAACAAACAAAAGTTTTCCCAGGATGTCCCAGGACTACCTACTAAGTCTTGAAGATGATCTTGATGAATCCGCCGTTGACAGTAAGCACGTTCTTCTTCTGTTGACGTTTAACGGAATCTACCGACTGCGCCAATACGCCCTTGTAACCACGATTTGAACCTCCTCATTAATTTGTTCAGCGTTGCCTCATATACTTTCTCAATCCATGTAAATTTTTACCACACATATTGAGAAATTTTTATGGATGATTATCCAACCACCACTGAAGTCACGCCTTTCCTGATGCACACCAGATGGATTCCAGGTTCAGGGCGACAGGCCACAGGCATCAACAAGTAGTACAATCATAGACGTACAAAACAAAGACCAAAATTTAGGTATTTGTAAATAATATTTTACTAGCAACATTTAGTTGACTTTGTATATTGGTTTATAGTTGACACTTATCACTTCGATTTATCTTTAAATACTGGGAACTGAGTATATGCAAATATGAGAGGTAAAACATAACTTATATAATGCCTAATTAACGGTAAAGTAAGATTTTTTTACCATTTGAATCCATATTGAAATTATATTCACTTTTCTTTGTTCTAATATTTCTTCTTATTAGTTTGATAACTGTGACATTGTCTTGTCATCCTTCATAAAACTAAAGCTGGATTTACCGTTAACGTTTGCGTTTTCTTTATACAGGGTAGTCCGGTTTCGATGGCGGAAAATTAAATGGCCGACGGAGAACGAAAAAATAATAATGTGTCAAAATTCTAATTAAAAAAATAATTTTTTTTATTTTTCTTAAACCACTTTAGATATTTTAATGAAATTTGGCACGTTTAGACAGTTAATCAAGACGCATCTTTTTGTGCAAAAATCATTAATTTTATTTACCAGTGGCGTGTGTGCGGGCCGATCTTCATACAATTTTAATTAATTTTAACTAAAAAAATTATGCGCCACTGTTTTTTTTTTAATTTATTTTTTTTATGAAATCCTTGTTTAATTTAAAATAAAAACATCTCTTTACTTTTTGTCGTACGACACACCGTTTGCGAGTAAAAATGCAGATTTATAAAAACACATAAGAAGAAGACACATTTAATTCGTTTAAAAACAATAACAAAATAAAAACAATTGATAATTAAAGAAATTGTTCAAAATGCAGCCCATCGATCTCAATACATTTTTTTACACCGAGTTATTAAGGAGTTTATTGCAGCCAGTACCACAAAATTTTGATTTTGCATGTCATTACACGCTTCCTGAATTCTTAAGGTTAATTCCTCTCTGTTAAATACGGGATAAGCGTAAACTTTTTCCTTAATGTTTCCCCAAATGTAAAAATCTAGTGGATTAAGATCCGGTGACCTGGGTGGCCAGGGTATTGGTCCAATACCATTTTGATCATTAATATCATTCCTCCCTAGCCGGCCAATCCACCTTCGAGGGTAATTATTATTAAGCCAGTTTCTTACACCTATTCCAAAATGTGGGGGGCTCCATCCAGTTGTATCCAACTTTCATGTCTCAAATTAATGGGTAAATCCTCAATGTAGCCCGGCAGACTATTATTTAAAAGGTAGGAAATGCGGACCACAAACATTATCACGAATAACGCCCAACCAAACATTAATGGAAAATTCATTTTGAAACAATCTTGAGGATTCGGTGTTGTGCCCAAACACGAATGTTATGAAAATGTATGACTCCGCGTCTTGTAAAACAAGACTCATCCGTCCAAAGTATCTTGTGTAAAAAGTCGGGATTTTCCTCTGTTGAGTTTAAAAGCCACTGACAAAATCTCCAACTCTCTTTTCAGCATCACCAGGGTGTAAACCCTGAACAGGCTGTAGGTGATATGCATGCCTGTGGTCAGCGTGTAAGGTTCGCAATATTTGAGATTTAGGAATTTGTAGTTGTTGAGCTGCCTTGCAAGAGCTCAGCCTTGGATTATTATCAAAAGTGCGCAGTACACGATTTTCATTATTATTTCTCTGGTTTCGGTATTGTTCATTATTACCACGTAGACCAAAGTTCCTAAAATTTTGATGTGTTCTAATGAACACGCGAGCATCTGGAATTCTTCTATTTGGATACCGTCTTCGATATTCACGAACTGCGGCTTCCGCATTTCCATCACAAAATCCATAACAAAAATGAATATCAGAAATTATTTATTGAATTTCGGAATCCAGATTCTTGTGTCTTTTTTAGAACCCAACAGAATAATTTAGAGATATTTGGAAAATTTGTACTCATATTTTTTCTAAATACTGGTAACAGTTTTATGGTCCATTTAAAATGTTTCTCTCCAACATTTCTACTTGATCGTGTAGCTCGAGTCGCTTTTGCTACTGGATCTTTTCAATATAAGTCTCTTGTGTGGCATTTATGACAATCATGAAGGATGTCTCTAAAGTCGAAACCATATTAAAAATTTTTTGGCAAGGAATCGGTCTATTTTCAAATACAATTTAAAATAAATCTCTACATTGTGCTGCCAAATTGCCTCCTTAAAACCATTTAATAATTTAAACTCTTTCCGAAAGACTTTAAACAGCCATAATAAATTGACAAAAAAAATAAAACATTCTGTAAAAAATAAAATCAGACGATGGGAGGCGGTGTTGATACTATACCCCAACCTATTTATATTCGCAGTGGCTTGACAGTTTTATCAATTCAAACCAGTAAAAAAAAATTTTTATTAATTTAGTGAAATATACGATAAAATATTCATATATACCGGCGGTATTTTTAAGGGTTCGTCGAACCGGAATCATTAAAGCAAATATTATTTTATCGTTTAAGATGCCATAAAATATGTTTCTGCGCTTTGTTATTAAAGATCATCGACGAAAAGTCAGTTAAAAGATTTTTAATCCTCTTTTTATCACAGTTTCGATGATATAAAAAGATTACCACGAAATACTTCATTTCCTCACCCTCTAGATTGCGTCAAACATTATCTCGTTTTAACGGAAGTTCTTGTAGCTTTTACGCCAGATTTCCTCACCCAGTTAACAAATGGCTGTTTTTAATTTTCTTCCAAACATTTTTTAACTCTTCCTACCCCCAACCCTCGCCTTAGGTACTATTTATTTTTTTTACTATATTCATACTGGAATTCACTGATTAATTTAAGTTTGCGTTCTTTTCGTCCAACTAGCTTATTTAAAGATTAGTCTCAATAATTATGGTTTTTAGAAGCAATAAACCCGATATTTAACTTTTCTACAAACTGAATTCATATTTTTTTAAGAAATGACAATTTGTCAGCAGATGTTTTACTGAATCTGATTAGAGCTATGGTAGTTGTGTGTGACATATTGATTAATAAAGTCACGTAAAACAGCCTTTTTTTAATAACAATGTTAACATTTTTCAAACTTTCTGTTGAACCTAATTTTTAGTTTAATAAATATTTATAAAAAAAACTAACATAGTAAATAATTATTTATACTTATACTAGAAAAAAAATTAATGACAATAAATGCCCAAAAAGTTGACCATCGGACTGTAAATAAGGATGTTCCTCTCCAAATTTTTAGGGACACTGGACAACATTTGTAGGCTTATGTTTTCGAAAGCATTTCCAAAATATTCCTTTTACTTGTCTGTTATTTTCGGAGGAACGATGAAAAAATACGATGCAATAGAATTAAAGAATCTGACAAATGATTACAATTTGTAGCTCCACTTCTTCCTATGTACTGATTTTGAAAAGTTATCAGAATGTGGCAAAGCTTTATCTATTTAAACCTATTTCTTACCTCTTAGACAATATCGTCCAGTAAAATCGCAAAGTAATTGTAGTCAAAAAGTCAGTTCAGGGATTGGAATCAGAATAGTTAAAGTTGTTAAACTTTTTAAATGAGCTCTTACTGTGAAAACTGCACTTAAGGTGCACTTAAATATTATTATTCTGCACAATTTGTTTTTGTTTGGGGACTTTTGATACTACGTTTTAAAAACGGCAAAAATAAACAAATTCAAATAATACAAATTAACAAAGCTATGTATACCAGAGACGAGAGCAGAAAAGTTGATTGTTATTACAACGAAGCTATTGCTTCAGGCCATTTAACCGTCTTTATAACTTAGGAAGATATGAATCCAGAACAAAAGAGCTTTTATGCCATCCATTTGGGACTCACCGTCTTTAGTAAATATCGAATCTATCACAAGTGATATAGTCAGTTATTTTTAAACCAAGTAAACAATATTTATTTATATATGATAAACAGATTGATGATGATAACATATTCTGTTCATAGGCATACCTAATTGAGCACGCATTATTTTTTTAATCATGTGAAAAAGATGAGGCAACAAATTACAGGCGCAATTCAATCTAATAATTGCCAGATAAACATCGACAATTAGTTAATTAGTTTTTACTTACAGGGTTCAAACAAAGTTTGTATCAACCGAGAGGTATTTAGGTCGGAAAAAAATTAATTGCATGTGACACTATTACAGTTGATTGAAGAATATGGATAAACGTATTTTTCAATCTATGCTATTACGATTCCTGAAAGGGCAAATGTGTTTCAGACGCGAATTCATTGAAGTTGAGAAGGGATAAGTGATACACGGTCTGTCCAAGGTTATTTTGTAAAGCAATTGGTGCCAAAAACTATTGGATTAGCAATACATAACCAATTTTCGATGCTGATGAAAGTTGCAATAAAACGAGCAGGAACCAGAACTCGTGGACTAGTTTATGAAATGCAACTATATTATAGATTAGCAATAAAAAGAATTCGCAAAATAACCTCACAATTTGCAGAACCGAATAACCTTCCAAAATTTGGGTTTTTTCGATTTTCGGGTATACCCCCTCGTATCGAATTTTTTCACTAAAATTTTTTTTTTCGAAATCGAACTAACTATACCAGCGTCTACTTTAGACCACCTACATTACGAAAATACCGGGTTATAACGAGATTCGAGCAGAACTAACTAAATGACAGCACTTTGAAAATTCGGAAAAAGTCATTTTTCGACCTCGTTTTTGAGGCCAAAAATGGGCTCCAAAAATGCGATATCTTAGCTACTATCAGAGTTACGACCATGTGGATGGTCTCGTTGGATTCAGAAAGACAAAACTAAGACAAAACCGTTGGAATTTTCCAGATCGGACCAGTAGACGCCAAGATATCGACCTCCAAAATTTGGGTTTTTTCGTTTTTTGGGTATACCCCCCGTATCGATTTTTTTCACCAAAAATTTTTTTTTTCGAAATCGAACTAACTATACCAGCGTCTTCTTTAGAGCACCTACATTACGAAAATACTGGGTTATAACGAGATTCGAGCAGAACTAACTGAATGACAGCACTTTGAAAATTCGGAAAAAGTAATTTTTCGACCTCGTTTTTGAGGCCGACAATGGGCACCAAAAATGCGATATCTCAGCTACTATCAGAGCTACGACCTTGCAGATGGTCTCGTTGGATTCAGAAAGACGAAACTAACAAAAAACCGTTGGAATTTTCCAAATCGGGCCAATAGAAGCCGAGATATCGACCTCCAAAATTTGGGTTTTTTCGTTTTTTGGGTATACCCCCCGTATCCATTTTTTTCACCAAAAAATTTTTTTTTCGAAATCGAACTAATATACCAGCGTCTTCTTTAGAGCACCTACTTTACGAAAATACTGGGTTATAACGAGATTCGAGCAGAACTAACTGAATGACAACACTTTGAAAATTCGGAAAAAGTCATTTTTCGACCTCGTTTTTGAGGCCAAAAATGGGCTCCAAAAATGCGATATCTCAGCTACTATCAGAGCTACGACCTTGCGGATAATCTCGTTGGATTCAGAAAGACGAAACTAAGACAAAACCGTTGGAATTTTCCAGATCGGGCCAATAGAAGCCGAGATATCGACCTTCAAAATTTGGGTTTTTTCGTTTTTTGGGTATACCCCCCCGTATCGATTTTTTTCACTAAATTTTTTTTTTTCGAAATCGAACTAACTATACCAGCGTCTTCTTTAGACCACATACAATACGAAAATACCGGGTTATAACGAGATTCGAGCAGAACTAACTGAATAACAACACTTTGAAAATTCGGAAAAAGTCATTTTTCGACCTCGTTTTTGAGGCCAAAAATAGGCTCCAAAAATGCGATATCTCAGCTACTATCAGAGCTACGACCTTGCGGATGGTCTCGTTGGATTCAGAAAGACGAAACTAAGACAAAACCGTTGGAATTTTCCAGATCGGGCCAATAGAAGCCGACATATCGATCTCCAAAGTTTGGGTTTTTTCGTTTTTCATGTATACCCCCGTATCGATTTTTTTCACTAAATTTTTTTTTTTCGAAATCGAACTAACTATACTAGCGCCTTCTTTAGACCACCTACATTACGAAAATACTGGGTTATAACGAGATTCGAGCAGAACTAACTGAATGACAACACTTTGAAAATTCGGAAAAAGTCATTTTTCGACCTCGTTTTTGAGGCCAAAAATGGGCTCCAAAAATGCGATATCTCAGCTACTATCAGAGCTACGACCTTGCGGATGGTCTCGTTGGATTCAGAAAGACGAAACTAAGACAAAACCGTTGGAATTTTCCAGATCGGGCCAATAGAAGCCGAGATATCAACCTTCAAAATTTGGGTTTTTTCGTTTTTTGGGTATACCCCCCCGTATCGATTTTTTTCACAAAATTTTTTTTTTCGTAATCGAACTAACTATACCAGCGTCTTCATTAGACCACCTACAATACGAAAATACCGGGTTATAACGAGATTCGAGCAGAACTAACTGAATGACAGCACTTTGAAAATTCGGAAAAAATCATTTTTCGATCTCGTTTTTGAGGTCAAAAATGGGCTCCAAAAATGCGATATATCAGCTACTATTATAGCTACGACCTTGTAAATGGTCTCGTTGAATTCAGAAAGACAAAACTAAGACAAAACCGGTGCAATTTTCCAGATCGGGCCAATAGAAGCTGAGATATCGACCTCCAAAATTAGGGTTTTTTCGTTTTTTGGGTATACCCCCCCCGTATCGATTTTTTTCACCAAAAATTTTTTTTTTCGAAATTGAACTAACTATACCAGCGTCTTCTTTAGACCAGCTACAATACGAAAATACCGGGTTATAACGAGATTCGAGCAGAACTAACTGAATGACAGCATTTCCAGATCGGACTAGTAGAAGCCGAGATATCGACCTCCAAAATTTGGGTTTTTTCGATTTTCGGGTATACCCCCTTGTATCGAATTTTTTCACCAAAATTTTTTTTTTCGAATTCGAACTAACTATACCAGCGTCTTCTTTAGACCACCTACAATACGAAAATACCGGGTTATAACGAGATTCGAGCAGAACTAACTGAATGACAGCATTTCCAGATCGGACTAGTAGAAGCCGAGATATCGACCTCCAAAATTTGGGTTTTTTCGTTTTTCGGGTATACCCCCCCGTATCGATTTTTTTCACTAAATTTTTTTTTTTCGAAATCGAACTAACTATACCAGCGTCTTCTTTAGACCACATACAATACGAAAATACCGGGTTATAACGAGATTCGAGCAGAACTAACTGAATAACAACACTTTGAAAATTCGGAAAAAGTCATTTTTCGACCTCGTTTTTGAGGCCAAAAATGGGCTCCAAAAATGCGATATCTCAGCTACTATCAGAGCTACGACCTTGCGGATGGTCTCGTTGGATTCAGAAAGACGAAACTAAGACAAAACTGTTGGAATTTTCCAGATCGGACCAGTAGAAGCCAAGATATCGATCTCCAAAGTCTGGGTTTTTTTTGTTTTTCGGGTATACCCCCCCGTATCGATTTTTTTCACTAAAAATTTTTTTTTTCGAAATTGAACTAACTATACCAGCGTCTTCTTTAGACCAGCTACAATACGAAAATACCGGGTTATAACGAGATTCGAGCAGAACTAACTGAATGACAGCATTTCCAGATCGGACTAGTAGAAGCCGAGATATCGACCTCCAAAATTTGGGTTTTTTCGATTTTCGGGTATACCCCCTTGTATCGAATTTTTTCACCAAAATTTTTTTTTTCGAATTCGAACTAACTATACCAGCGTCTTCTTTAGACCACCTACAATACGAAAATACCGGGTTATAACGAGATTCGAGCAGAACTAACTGAATGACAGCATTTCCAGATCGGACTAGTAGAAGCCGAGATATCGACCTCCAAAATTTGGGTTTTTTCGTTTTTCGGGTATACCCCCCCGTATCGATTTTTTTCACTAAATTTTTTTTTTTCGAAATCGAACTAACTATACCAGCGTCTTCTTTAGACCACATACAATACGAAAATACCGGGTTATAACGAGATTCGAGCAGAACTAACTGAATAACAACACTTTGAAAATTCGGAAAAAGTCATTTTTCGACCTCGTTTTTGAGGCCAAAAATGGGCTCCAAAAATGCGATATCTCAGCTACTATCAGAGCTACGACCTTGCGGATGGTCTCGTTGGATTCAGAAAGACGAAACTAAGACAAAACTGTTGGAATTTTCCAGATCGGACCAGTAGAAGCCAAGATATCGATCTCCAAAGTCTGGGTTTTTTTTGTTTTTCGGGTATACCCCCCCGTATCGATTTTTTTCACTAAATTTTTTTTTTTCGAAATCGAACTAACTATACTAGCGTCTTCTTTAGACCACATACAATACGAAAATACCGGGTTATAACGAGATTCGAGCAGAACTAACTGAATAACAACACTTTGAAAATTCGGAAAAAGTCATTTTTCGATCTCGTTTTTGAGGTCAAAAATGGGCTCCAAAAATGCGATATCTTAGCTACTATCAGAGCTACGACCTTGCGGATGGTCTCGTTGGATTCAGAAAGACGAAACTAAGACAAAACTGTTGGAATTTTCCAGATCGGACCAGTAGAAGCCAAGATATCGATCTCCAAAGTTTGGGTTTTTTCGTTTTTCGGGTATACCCCCCCCGTATCGATTTTTTTCACTAAATTTTTTTTTTCGAAATCGAACTAACTATACCAGCGTCTTCTTTAGACCACATACAATACGAAAATACCGGGTTATAACGAGATTCGAGCAGAACTAACTGAATAACAACTCTTTGAAAATTCGGAAAAAATCATTTTTCGACCTCGTTTTTGAGGCCAAAAATGGGCTCCAAAAATGCGATATCTCAGCTACTATCAGAGCTACGACCTTGCGGATGGTCTCGTTGGATTCAGAAAGACGAAACTAAGACAAAACTGTTGGAATTTTCCAGATCGGACCAGTAGAAGCCAAGATATCGATCTCCAAAGTCTGGGTTTTTTTTGTTTTTCGGGTATACCCCCCCGTATCGATTTTTTTCACTAAATTTTTTTTTTTCGAAATCGAACTAACTATACTAGCGTCTTCTTTAGACCACATACAATACGAAAATACCGGGTTATAACGAGATTCGAGCAGAACTAACTGAATAACAACACTTTGAAAATTCGGAAAAAGTCATTTTTCGATCTCGTTTTTGAGGTCAAAAATGGGCTCCAAAAATGCGATATCTTAGCTACTATCAGAGCTACGACCTTGCGGATGCTCTCGTTGGATTCAGAAAGACGAAACTAAGACAAAACTGTTGGAATTTTCCAGATCGGACCAGTAGAAGCCAAGATATCGATCTCCAAAGTTTGGGTTTTTTCGTTTTTCGGGTATACCCCCCCGTATCGATTTTTTTCACTAAATTTTTTTTTTTCGAAATCGAACTAACTATACCAGCGTCTTCTTTAGACCACCTACAATACGAAAATACCGGGTTATAACGAGATTCGAGCAGAACTAACTGAATAACAACTCTTTGAAAATTCGGAAAAAGTCATATTTCGACCTCGTTTTTGAGGCCAAAAATGGGCTCCAAAAATGCGATATCTTAGCTACTATCAGAGTTACGACCTTGTGGATGGTCTCGTTGGATTCAGAAAGACGAAACTAAGACAAAACCGTTAGAATTTTCCAGATCGGGCCAATAGAAGCCGAGATATCGATCTTCAAAATTTGGGTTTTTTCGTTTTTCGGGTATACCCCCCCGTATCGATTATTTTCACTAAATTTTTTTTTTCGAAATCGAACTAACTATACCAGCGTCTTCTTTAGACCACCTACATTACGAAAATACTGGGTTATAACGAGATTCGAGCAGAAGTAACTGAATGACAGCACTTTGAAAATTCCGAAAGTCATTTTTCGACCTCGTTTTTGATGCCAAAAATGGACTCCAAAAATGCGATGTCTCAGCTACTATCAGAGCTACGACCTTGCGGATGGTCTCGTTGGATTCAGAAAGACGAAACTAATACAAACCCGTTGGAATTTTCCAGATCGGACAGTAGAAGCCGAGATATCGACCTCCAAAGTTTGGGTTTTTTCGTTTTTCGGGTATACCCCCCCGTATCGATTTTTTTCACCACATTTTTTTTTTTCGAAATCGTACCAACTATACCAGCGTCTTCTTTAGACCACCTACATTACGAAAATACCGGGTTACGAGATTCGGGTATTTTTCGGGTATAACCCCGTATCGATTTTTTTCACCACAATTTTTTTTTTCGAAATCGAATAAACTATACCAGCGTCTTCTTTAGACCACCTACATTACGAAAATACCAGGTTATAACGAGATTCGAGCAGAACTAACTGAATGACAGCACTTTGAAAATTCGGAAAAAGTCATTTTTCGACCTCGTTTTTGAGGCCAAAAATGGGCTCCAAAAATGCGATATCTCAGCTACTATCAAAGCTACGACCTTGCAAATGGTCTCGTTGGATTCAGAAAGACAAAACTAAGACAAAGCCGTTGGAAGATTTGTACCAAATTGCGCTTTTCTAACTTTTTTAGTTCAAATTACCCTGACACCCTGAATATATTTAGTGTTAAAGTTGAGTTGTGTAGAAATCTGTTTTTTTTTTCTGTTATTTATAAAATAAAAGTTAGTAACTTGTGAGATTTATTTTTTCTGTTATCTTTTTATGGTAGAAATATAAGAAATAAATGTTCGGACTATCCGTACTTTTCAATTATTCGCGCCACGTTGGGTTCCATAGAACACGGATAATCGGAATTCTACTGTATTACATATTGTTGAAAAAATATCAATTTTAAACAATTAATTAGTTATATATAGGTAGACAAAATGACTTATAAAGCAAATAAAGAAGCGTATCTTAATTCTGTTGTTTTATTTAAGGTGGCTTTAGGTTTCCACTACTTTCTGATTAAGTAATTTCAAAAATTTTATGGTGGCTATCTAATAAGAAGAATACCTGCTTTTAAGACTGTTAAGCGAAGTTGTCGAACAAGTTATTAAATTTTTGTTTTATTTCAGTGTGAAATAAACCAGAAAAATCAAAAGTGGACATTGCTATGTAGTACAATCATCTTCAGGACAATATAAAATTATATGGCAATGTTACAGATGACAAACAAAATAATTTTAATTCAAATAAAATAGAAAGTCAAAAACTTCGGAGTTGGTAATCATCATTGATGCTTTACACCTGGACCAAAGGATGAAAGAAGGGAGACGTAGAAGGATTCCTACCCTTCCACCCATCATAATATGTCAGACGTGTTCATTGGAGGACAGATCAAGAGAACGTGTGGTCAGTGCAAGAATATTGATTTTGTCTTCAATGTTACAGTATGAGAGCCGAGTGTTATCTTGTTGGGATGGAATCAGTGAATTCAATAAGGTTTGGAAAAATACTAAAGGATTTCTACCAAACCATAAGGGCTGGTAAGGGGCTGTTTCTCGTTTACCGTATCAAAAAGCGCATGTTACCTTTTTCGACGCCCGACTTTTCTTCCAAACAGTCAAGCCAATCTACATCAGCATTATTAAGTCTTGTGCATCCATAGATAAAATTATCTCTTAAGTTGAGAGCTTCATTTAAAATACCCATTTCTTAAAAATGTTTTTTACACTTTTTCATCGCTGTCAATATGAAACATGTGCGTGACCTCACAGGGCTAGCATACTCCAATCCAGAATGCACCAATGAATATTGGAATCAATGAACCACAATTCTTAACAAAAAATTGTCAGATCTCACTCAGACCTATAAGAAATTCCTGCAGGATATTAAATGATACAAAAACACTGTTAAGTTTACACATTGAATTTTATTGAGCAAATAAATAGATAATCTTACTTCTAAAAACCAATAGGCTAAAGTTTAGCCAGAAGCGTGTGTTTCAGGGCGGAGTAATTGATCCGTACCTAAATCACCTTATAAGAAGGCGAACAGTCATGTATGCAGAATGTATTCGTTCCACTCGACAGAAAATAATAATTTAGTTTGTAAAAGCAAAAATGCAAATGTTCCAATTAAAATCTGTCATTTGTTTACTATCTTATTGTTTACCTCATAAGCAGATACGTTTTTGTTTTAAATATACTGAAAGTGTGATCTTTGTTTCTGGTTTTATTTTGGATGTTGCTTTTAAACCCTATACTTAATGTAAATGCTGACACACAAAAATATTTAAAAACATTCAGGAGATTATGACGAATATACTACACTTGCATTATTAATATTCAAGTAAGTCATCATTAATTGTTGAACATAAATAATTCGCAGTCCTACCAAATGCAATCAAGGATACATTACAAGACCATTAGCAATATTTTTTATATTATATTTTTAAGGCTGCCATATTCGCTACAAGCTGTTGTCCTTTATGTGTCTGAGATAACAATTTTTTTATACATATTCCATGTTTACTACTAGTTCTTCAGTGTTTCAAAATTATGCCAAATAATTAATTCTCCATTCTCTATTTCAACATATGTAAAAAACTGCTAGTCAACGCCTATGTGCTTCAGGTAGGTTCTGTAACCAAATAAACCAGATTTTTGTGAACACATAACCAAGTTCATTAATAATGTATTATTTTTTAAATTATTTATCGGTGATTCTTCTTAGCCTATAGATTGCCACCAACTGTGGATGTTTTGAAAAAGAGATTTATATATATACAAGGAAAAATATAATTTAAAAAATATAATTATTAAACTGTGCTTATTAACAAAAGATCATTATTTGTGAAAGAAAGTGCGACTCGGTGAGCGATTTTTTTTTCGATCAAGTCAAGTTCTCATCTGCTCCTCGTCGGGTCAACTGCTTGTCTTTAAGTTGGCGCGTTCCGTATAAAAAGGTAAGTGAACTTAATATTATATCTCTTTACGATTCATTGCAAATTTTTTTTTGTTATGCATAAGATATGTAACTTTTTTTAAGTGAGAGTGTTATGCTATTCGTGGTTGTTATATAAGAAAATCCACAGCAACTATTTTAGAAAAAAAGTTTTTTATAATCTTCCAAATTTTAGTTTGGTTAAAATTCAGAATTTTTAAAGTCATTTAAAAATCAAGGTCAAAGACAATAATAAACTTTGAAGGTCATCGTTTTCCATATCGTATACCTCTGACTTTTCGAGAGGTAATGTTTTATATCACCCCTTTCTAGGAAGTTATTTCCATGGTCAGTTTGAATGACCAACTGATGACCTTTAAAAAAGACCTTAGGGTGAGTTCATGTATTATCACAGTTAATGTCGATTATTCATATCAAGGTATGTTCACTTAACGTATATTTCACCAAAAAAGAACTTGAGTAAAATCATATCATTTATATTACGTTTAAAAGTTAGTAAAGTAGGAAAATCCTCAATTAAGAATAAAATATAAGTAATTATACATTATATAGTGAGAGAGTTACTGGCGCGTTAGGTTAGTGCCGTTGACGTTAATCTTAACCTCAAACTCTAACTACTATTTATTTGCAGCTGTTTATTTCATTTCTAATAAAATTATAGTTAATAAATTTTCTTAACAAGGTAAATTGGGACGGACTAAACACTATAATAAACAATATTGTTCGTGTCTTCTCAGACATCCACTTTTCTAACAAATAAAATAACCTCAATGCCTAATTCTTCATTTTGTCATTTCGTCAGGTCATGTGTCATGATTATTTCTTCAAATGTCAAAACTGTCAAATTAAGGAAGCAAAACACACTCGACAAAGTTCAAAATTTATAGTACAGGTTTTTTTAAAGTTTTTTATAATTACGTTTGGGGAAATACCTATAAAAGACGATAAAAGTATTTTTATTTTTTTTTATTTATATATTCCACAAGAAAAAAAAATACGAAAAAAAGAAAAATATTTTTGTTTATATTAAGGCTTTTAATTCTGAATTATTTTTTTTAATTATAAGTAATTGTTATTTTAAGGTGATTTTTTTTAATAATTAGTGGAACTGTAAACAACATTTTAAAATTTAAATAAAAATTTTTAAGTAACAGCCGTATGAAAAAAAATAATATAAAAACTGGTAATTTTTTTTAGCTCTTGTTATCTAAGGATTACAAAAAAACTGTAAATGTAATGTTTGTAATTTTTTTCTTATAAACTCTTCAAAATGTTTACAATCGAAAAGTATATATCGCATTATATTTATAAAGGTATATTTTCCAAAAACTTTATTAATTGCAAAGAGAATTCTTTAAATAAATGGTGTTATTATGGTAGCTAGCAAAAAAGTCTTGGCCTGCTTTTTGCCCAACCCAATGAAAATAATAAAAGTGACTATGTTTTGAAGAATTTATGCCTTACATATATAAAAAAGCCACTTTCTAACCACCCTATTATTATTTCATGTAATTAAATTTAATAAAGTGTTAATTAAGAAATATACATATACAAGGGCTATTCACGACATACGACGCGGAATATTAAGGCTAAACTATAGGGTAAAAAAAATTAGGAATATAAGAGGCGTTCCAGAAGTATCTTTTAAAATTAGTTGCTTGATATACAGGGGTTTCAAAGTGCAGAAACATATCAAAGTTATGTTTTTTTTAAATGGAACACTCTGTATATTATTTGAGTTTTAGGTTTTACGCAAAAATTTAAAAAGTTTGAGGTATCATACGTCATATTCAATTAATAAGAACGCTGTTAATCACTTCTGACTCAAAATTAGCCGACCTCAGGAATAATTCAAGATCCAATAAAACGTCATTGGAACATGGAAATAGAGCAATATTTGGATGAAAATTAATTTTCAGAATCCTCGTTAGATGAATAATGCCTGTAATGTTATTTTAATTATTTTCCTTGCATTTCATTTAAAAAAAAATATGTATTCATTTTCAATATCTTTTATATAATCTTTTTTAATATATTATACTTAAGTCACGAGAGTTTTTTGCTTTGGTTTTATATTTCGCAGATAAGAGTAGTTTTATCAGTTAAACACAAAAAATCTCACATATTATCTTGTTGATAATAACGTATGCCTTTTTGCTTAAGCGCATTCTATTTCGTAGTGTTCTATTAAGTGGTATAAGCGTTTTTATAAATACCAGAAAATAGTAATATTGCTTACTTCTATTCATCTAGCTTTGCTCCCCAAAATTTGTACAAAATAAAAGTTTTTTAAAAACCGATTTTCTGAGTTTGAGAATCTAATTTTTCTTATTGAGTTTCGAATCATTCGAATAAATAAAGTATTTGGTTAATAAAAGTTAAAAAATTCAATAGTGTGCTAGATTTTTTTGAACATCCTTCATAAGAAATTATTTTTTTCGTTGGATTATTACAGATACCTACATACTTACATTGTTAGTATTATAGTATTTTTACTATTATAAATATTTTACATTATTTGCAAATATAAAAAAGCAAAATTAAGATATTTATACTTTGTAATTCACCCTATACAGTGCTTTCATTTCAAAACGATCCACCCTTAATAACTTTCTTAAAAAAAAAATAAATAAAAAACCACGTCAAATTAGATATACAGGGGGACGTTTAATTATGCATTTACTGAAGTTCTGTCAATCACCTCGTCACCTCCAGCTAACCTTACTTTAATATGTCAAATGGGAACCCCCATCGTGTGATACATCATAGTAAGGAGCGTAAATTCAACGGTACCAAAAAAATGAAATCGGTAAATGTGTAAGCAAATAGTTGGCGAAAATGTCTAGAAATAATTAATATTTTATTTACGCCAAACTTTGGTATGTCAAATGGCTACCCCATGATGTGATGCATTATTTTAAAGGGCATTCATTAAGCTATCAATGGTTGTAAAAAAAAATAAAATTGATTGACCAAGAAGCAATTAAAGTGTAAATCGGTAGGGTAGAAAAACAAATTTATTTTATTAAATGTTCAAAATGTGCGCCGTTCACGACAATAAAAAAGCCTATTTTCAAACTCCTTACGAACATTGGCAAGGGTCTGCCCGCTAGTTTCTCTGCATTCTTGATATATTCTATTTTGTAAATTCTCAATACTCTCAGGTGGGGTTTTATAAACTTTGCTTTTTAAGTAGCCCCAAAGAAAAAAGTCTAGTGGGGTTAGGTCCGGAGACCGCGCAGGCCATTCGATTGCACCACGTCTGCCAATCCACTTTTCTCGAAAATTTTCATCAAGCCACTCTCGAACTACCAAAGTGTAGTGCGCGGGAGCTCCATCCTGCTGAAAATGTATATTATTTTCATTCAATAATATAGCACCATGTTGATCTACTTGATTTTCCATAGATTGGATGATGGAAGGGTACATTGCATTTTCTAAAAGGTTTAAATAAATTTCGCCATTCAAATTTTCTTCCAAAAAAAATGGCCCGATTATTTCATTCCCATAAATTCCCAAACATTAATTTTTTGGGGATATTGGGTATGGCCTTCCCGAAAAACATGCGGATTTTCATTATCCCAGTATCTACAGTTATGTCTGTTCACCAGGCCATTTAAAAAAAAAAGGTCGATTCGTCACTGAAGCAAATGTTCTTCAATAAATGGGGATCGTCGTCAATTCGCTGGCACATCACTTCACAAAATTGAATTCTCCGAGCTCATGAAGAATATGAATTTTATAAGGAAAGAACTTATTTTTTTTTAGCTTTATGTACGGAACCAGTGGAAATATTTGTTAGTTTTGCGGCCTTTGGTATAGACAAAGTTGGATCCATAGCAAATTGTCCTAGTACTTCAACTTGGCATGCTTCATCGACAACTCTATTTTCATATTTTTTCTTATTGCAAATCGATCTCGTCTCTTCAAATTTTCGTATCTATTTTTTATCTTTCATTAAATGCTCTCGCGGTTCTGCGAGTACACCGATCTTGAGCTCTATAGAGGAAAATTATTTCTATTCTTTCGGCTAGCGTATACACCATTCTATTAACTCACTGTTTTAACTAAAATTGAAAAATTGCACGCGTCAAACTGGCAGTTTTAACAATAATAAATCGCCTGCTTTTTAAACGCCTTAAAAATGTAAGGTATTGCAGTGTTTTTTTGTACCTATTAGGTAGGTTTCGCAAAAAATATAAGTGAAATAAATACACATACAAAGTTATAAGACTGCAAAGATTTTTGCAAAAAAATTGAAGACACTCTTTTTTCTCGCAAATAACCGTACACATTCTTTACTTAAAAAAATAAATAATTTGCTTGAACTACTGTTTGTTACCACACATTTTAACTTCTAAATTGCTTGTATTTTTTTTTTTTTTTTGATGATCTATTATAAAAAATGTAAGAATTTTAAAATGATGTAGGTACCACACTAAAAGTATTCATTTAAAATACCAAAATTTGGCGTAAATAAAATATTCATTATTTCTAGACATTTTCGCTAACTATTTGCTTACACATTTACCGATTTCATTTTTTTTGGTACCGTTGAATAGAGAATTTTACGCTCCTTCCTATGATGTATCACACGATGAGGGTTCCCATTTGACATATTAAAGTGAGGTTAGCTGGAGGTGAGGAGGTGATTGACAGAACTTCAGTAAATGCATAATTAAACGTCCCCCTGTATATCTAATTTGACGTGTTTTTTTTTTAATTTTTTTTTTAATAAAGTTATTAACGGTGGATCGTTTTGAAATAAAAGCACTGTATAATGTTTACATACACATATAATTTTAACTTTTTTGTGTTTGATTTTGGTTAAAAATATTTTACATCAGTTACACATTATATAAAATATCATAGGTATTTAAATAAAATACGTATATTTCGTATTTCACCCTGTATAATGTGTACATTTATCAATTCTTAAAATTTAATGCTTTCTAGTTCTTGACAAAAGTGTAAAAGTTACACAACACAGTGCATTGTGGCGTAATTAAAGCCTATTTAAAGCCTCATCAGGATCATTATTAATATTTCCCTTATGTAAAACTACTTCTGCGCTTGCGTAAAATTTATTACTGCTAGACCTTATATGAGTTCCAATAAGTCAAATATGACTCGTGTCAGTGCATATTTAAAGTAAATATGGTTCTTTTAAATGAAACTCAACTAATTGAAATTTTAATTTTTATTGGATGCGAAGATAAACAAAGAACTCAAGAAGAAGTTTGTAATTTGTTTGATGCAAAATATCTGAAAAGACCCATTACAAGTACACTAAGTAAAAAAAAATTTAACAGGGACAGTGAAAAATCGTATACGGCCAGGTCGTCCAAAAATTAATGAAAATACAAGATTGAATATTTTATTAGAAGTGGAAGATAATCCCATATTTCGTCTTCTGAAGTAGCCTCAAATAATTTTGCTTGTAGTTAGCCAACAAACAACTTTGCGTGTATTGAAAAAAGAAAAGTATCTTACATACAAACTTAGATTACTGCCTGAGCTAAACGATGATGATCCTGATCGCAGACTAGAATTTTCTGAAAATTTGATGGGAATGTGTAACTTAAATCCATTGTTCCATCGGCAGATACTATTTAGTGATGAAGCCACGTTTTGTTTAAATGGTACGGTAAATAAGCAAGATTTTTAAGTATTGGAGCACGAATAATCTCCAATGGTTAAGAGAAAATCATACACAGCATCTATTACTAAATGTTTGGGCAGGGCTTTTAAATAATAAAATTATTGGACCTTTATTTTTCGATCAAATTCTTACCGAAGGCCGATATTAAGCATTTCTTTAAAATGACTTAATTGAAACTCTCGCAATTTCATTTGCAAATCCAAATCAGCTTAATATGCCATAGATCTATTTGGTTTCAACAGGATGGTACCTCACCCCATTTTGCTCCTCAGGTACGCTAATATTTGAATGCGGTATTTTCCGGACAGGGGATTGGTTGGACGGGTCCTACGGAATGGCCTGCAAGATCTACAGATCTCACACCCTTGATTTTTTTCTTTGGGCTTATTTAAAATGAAAAGTTTATAAAGAGAAACCGCGCAATTTAGATGAAATAAAATTTAAAATTAGATATGAAATTATTCAAATTAATGAAAACACTCTTAGCAATGTTTTGGAGGAACTTTTTAAATAGGCTAGCATTTTGAACACTTAATAAAATATTTAATTTGAGTATCATTTATCATTTTACGTACATTGATTTTTTTTGACATTGATGTACCATATTTTTTATGTTAAAAGGAATTAAAAAGTAAGAATAGAAAAATGAAATTCGTTTTTTTCTATTTTTAGTAGAATAAGTTTTAGAGGCTTAAATTCATAAAAACAGCAATTTTCAAAACCGCGTATCTTAGAAACAGTTGAGTAAAAGTATGGCACGTGCAGTATTTCGTGCAGTATCCAAAAATATAATCAGACCCACGGTGTAAAATTAAAATAAGAAAAATGGAATTAACGACGGCTACATGAGACCCCGTACATGCAAAATTTTTGTTGAAAAAATGCACTACCAAAAATATGAATCGACGTGTGAGAGCCTTTTTTCGAAATATATTCCTAATATAGATTTAGATGAAAATATTAATGGGGTGTCTCATATAGGGCTGAATACCCTGAGTTTGCTAGCGTCGACATATCGGGTCTACAAATATACCTTACCTTGAGTAATTAACCGAGTAAAAAAACTATGATAAGCTTGTGAAAAGCTTGATAATTTGTGTAAATAAATTGTTTAACAATGTTTTTAAATTTATTTTTAATTATGGTCGGTTGCCTTAATTCTGTACAGGTGATGTTAACCTTAAAAGGTGTTTGTTTAATTTTTGGAAAATATATTAAAGAGCTGAGCTTTCTGGACGTTCAATATTTTGACCTCTTCATAAAATAAAATAGTAGGGTACCTAGAGTCTATTTCAAATAGGTAGAGAGTAATAAAACCTTATTAAATATGCTGCAAAAGGTGTACCCCTTTTGCACCCTTAGGGTAGCCCTCTAATAATGTATGCCACTCCCATATATAGGCTTTTTTACACATAATCTTAATTATTTTATTTTGTGTTGATAGTAATTTTTTGTTTAATATATTTCTCAGCTGATAAAACGTATGACATATTTTTCCTTTAAGAAATCGACCATTTTTGAGAACAGCTCCTTTTAGACTAGAATTTTAGTCGAAAAATTAGTAGATACAGCGTTCCCATTGTTAAGTCCTATGCTAGAGCATTTTAATATGCTTTCTTGATTTATTTCCACCAAAATTATTTTTTATAGTACGAGTCGTTTCGCGAAGAAGATTTTCATTGGGTCGTTCTTTTATCCCGTAAACGCAAACGTTATTTGACTTCTTGTACTTTTTATTGCTGTCTGTTGCTCATTCTTCATAAGACAAAAATTGTTTTAGTGTCTCTTTGATCAATGATTTTGATTGCCTTGTTTCTTTTAAAGATATTTTTAATGCTCAGGTTACCTTCAAAATAGGTTTTCCCAATGATATCCCTCTTGAATATGTTGGTGCGTTTAAACCGACAGATTTTACTATTTAAACCGGAGCAATACAAACGTGTGTGTTTATCGTATGCATGCCAATATTCGACTTCGAAAAAAGAGATATTTAGCAGTTTTAAGCGTGTCACCTTGATTTCACCAAAGATCCTTGAAGATTGCCAAAATAAATTTTAAATAACATTTTGATCGTAAGATTATTCTCTTTTTTTTGAATCAAAAATCAAAAATAGGAGATTCTATTTTTTTAAAATTACTTGGAAAATGAACTTTAAAATCAAATTCAAGGTCTCCGTTATTTTGTACCGGACATTTTTTGATATTACTTATACTTTTGATAGTTATTCACGAGGTGCGATTAAAATATAACTATCTGGATTTCCAAATGATAGCTTGATCATTTTTAGTATCGATTATTGGTAATAAGTAATTATTTTCAAATGTATCTTTAATTAACAAATTTTACTCCAACCATTAAAGCTAAGTAATTAATATATAACGATTATACTAATAAGTAATTATATTCAAATTCATCTTTAAATAAAAACAATTATTTCAAGGCAATTCCTGTTTTGTGTTTCCTGTTTTTTTTTATTTCGTGTTACATTTTTTGCAGTCGTAATATTTTTGTTTCAAATATTGTTTTACGTTCGCATTTTCATTTCTTTCGTTGTTTAATTCATTTTAAGGTATATTTTGTTTAATTTGAAAATAAATTGCCGTTTAAACTAATTAATCGTAGAAAACTTCCAGCTTTCCTGAATCTGACCGGAAGAGTCATTCGTAATGGGCAACTTTAAAAATAATCAATCTTACTTTTTCAATTTTAAAACACACATTTTTGTATTTTACTAAAAAGAGTGTTGCTACGTTACCAAGTCAATTGGACTTATCACGTATAAGGCTTGTCCTGTAGTGGTAGTACAGTGAATCTGTCATCTGAAAAGTGTCCATTTTGGCAAAAATAGGCGAAATCTTGATACTTTGCCAAAAGTTAGTGTCCCTTATATAAACCCCAAAAACAAAAAGTTGCGATCCCTCCCCCCGTACTTTTTTGGAAAACTCAAAATTTTTTTAATCGATTTTTTGTGAAATCTGTTGGTTTTAGGGTAACGTGTCCGAAACAAAAAATCTTTATAACTACATTACCTACAATTTTAATTTCAAGACCTATTCTGTAAAATAAAATGAGCAGAAGATAGGCGCCCTCTATCACTATCAAAGTCACCTAACATTACTTTTTCCAAAATCTTCTTCTGAAATATTTTATCCCTCTTTCAGACATTTTCAACTTGCATAACTCAACAAAATCTAAAAAAAATGATGTATGCATTTTTTTTCAGTATCTCGAGAGGACAGAAATACTTACTAGAATATAATTGTCTACAATTACTACCCATGTCTGTCGCTGCACATCAATAATTGCACAAGATAGAGGGGGCCAAAGACACTAAAACTTAATTTCAAATTTGCATAGTAGCACAATGATTTTTTGGAACTGTATTTGACATATATGTAATGTTCGTATTTGATAAAGTGCAGATTAGTTACTTTTACTTTTTGGTAACAATTTATTACATTACGTACTTACATGTAACTGAATATTGCTTTAGGAGAATTTAAAGATTCAAAATGATGAATTTAAGAAGAATTAAAGGAAATAATGTGCTCTCTCGACAATCGAAGTCCAGCCAAAACACACGCAGACATCGTCTTTGGAGTTAAAAAATTCTTTTCGAGTGAGCAGTATGTCCTCAATTCAAAATGGCAAAAAGACATATGCGACAGAAAATATCCGTAGAAAGCTGCCATGAATTTCTAAATACAAAATTTTCTGAATAGTGGCCTTATAAAAACAATTATTTTCGATAGCTTCTTACTCAGTGAGACATGTTAATCCTCCCAAGTAAGGCCAGGACCTAATATTCAACAAACTTTAAAAACTACTATTAAAAACACCGTCTCTTGTGAAAGAGGCTTCAAAGGTCCACAAAACATATCGTAAAAAATTTGGTTGTGCAATGATGTGATTCAGAAGCCATCGACAAAATTGAACTCTAGGATGATAATCGGCTGCAGTCATATCTTGAAGTGTCTGGAAGTGGTAAGGATGGAGTTGTTGCTCGTGTAGTACCTGCCAGACAGAAGCGTTACTCGCATTCATATTCTTAGCGACGTCACGTGTGCTATTTGATGGTTCATCGGCAACTCGCTGAAGCACCTCTTCTTCAAATTCGACCGTTCTTACGGTTCGAGCAACACCAGTATCATGCATCTTGGTCTTAAACATGCCTGTCTCAGCGAGCCGCCGATGAACCGCAATAAACTTTTTGTTTCTAGGATGCTGTCGTTCGGGATAACGTTCATGATACAACCGCGATGCTGCTCGTGCATTGCAGTTTGTTGCTCCGTATGCCAAATGCATATCCGCCAATTCTTGATTGGTAAATTTTTCCATTAGCAATAAATGTTTAAAAATTGTAAGCTAAAAAATTTCAAGATTTTTGAGAATTTTTGAGAACATTGAGAATTGACATTGATAAGCGTTGATTTTAAACAATTGTTGTTATGGTTCATTGTTGTCATGTACAAAAGGTGAAAATAAATGCAGCAGATCCTATTTAGGTAATTCATGTTTTTTTATAAATTTTAACGCGTCTTAGGGCCGTAGTGGCGTAGTGACACATTTCTGGACATGGGTTCCTATACTCAAATGGATTCTACTGTTGCACTGAACAACCCCTAGAAGTTTGATCCCATAGTTCTGAAACACCCTGTATTTCACTTAAAGTTCCTAGAGCATGTAATTTATCAAAAAATTGCGTTATTCCCCCTCCTTGAATGATTTTTGGCTTACTCAAAAAAGTTTTGGATTCTATTTCTTACGAATACTACTCAATTTAAAGAAAAATTTCTAAGACCAAAAAAGTTTAGAATATAATTATCTACAATTACTACCCGTGTTTAGTTTATCGCTGTACATCAATAATTGCATAAGATAGAGGGCGCCAAAGACACTAAACGTTTATTTCAGTTTTATAGTACCATACTAGCATAATGATTTTTTGGAACTGTATTTGACATATATTTAATGTCCATATTTGATAAAGTGCAGATTAATTACTTTTACTTTTTGGTACAAACAATGTATTACATTACGTACTTACCTATAATTAAATATTCCTTTAGGCGAATTTAAAGATTAAAAATGATGAATTTAGGGTAAAAAGGGCTTTCCATAAAAAAAAACTTTTGGAGAAAATTAACTTTATTTTAACAGAAAACAAAAAAGGTATTCTATTAAGAAAAAAAACAAATAAAAAACAAATTTTTTTTCTAAATGCTTAGGCAACCATACGCCATAAAAATATTCGGTAACCAACTACTGTGGGTTTTTCTTTGTAGTATAAACCTGCAAAAAAAAAGCTGCAATTCCTAGTACTTTTTTGGTACTCTGATGTAGCTTCTTTAATTCTATACTCTTTTAATGTAGCATCAAAGATTTTGGAAAATATTAGTAACAGAGAAACAGGACGATAGGTGGTCACTCTTAACTTCGTAAAATCTTCTTCTGATCCTTTATGTTTAAAAATAGGTACAAATGGCATCTTTGAGTACAGTAGGTACGAATCTAGCCAAGGCGCAGTGATTTATTAACTTGCTTTGAGCCGACCCCGGTAACACCGTGAGCAAAGTGTTCACGATGCAATCGTGTGGTCTCTGGTTCGAATCCTGGCATGGGCATGGTTGTTTGTGTTTGTTTTATAAAAATAAAAACACTTGTGTTTCGGAGCCCACGTTAAACTGTAGGTCCATAAACAACAAGATTGGGCGGCTGTCGAAATACGACGCGAGTCCATTGTATTTGAGGAAGAAGAAGATGAACTTGCTTTGGCTAGTGGATAGATTATGATATTTTTAATGATTTTACAATTTTAGTGGTAATATCAAAGCAATCCCTACTCTTTCTATTTTTCACATTTGAGATATTGTCCCTAACCTTATCAAAGTTGTTAAGTTATAAAGTTTAAAATGGAAGTTATATGTGAATTAAAAGGTAGTTACCAAAAGACTTTTCAGTGGCTGAGAAATCTTTGATAGTTTATTATTTTCTTTTTAATTAAAAAAGTTATTGAATGTCTGCGTATTGAGTCTATCATTCCACATTGTGACTTGTGGCCCGTCTTAGTTTTTTTCATATAAGAATCATTTCTTAAGAATCAAGTCTTTTCTTAGCACTATAAAGTCCTGTTATACACTTTTTTTATAAATACTATTACTATACCTTTATTACTTATCAATTGCATCAAGGAAATGGAGTTTCCCTCGTGACTACCAAAGCTCATCGTTATACCAGCCACCTATTATAGACTGCTGCTGACCACTGTCCACCTTAGATTCCAGGGGAAAGCAGTGCTCTATTAGAGTCATGATTGTATCAATTAAAACGCAAAACCGTCCTCTGGTAACAAACATGGATCATTCACAAATGCCCAGTCCACACCCTCAAAAATGCTATACAAATGTAATCGACAAACAAAACAAACGGCCCTCACTAATACTAATTATAGATGTATAATTAATTCTTCTATTGTTTTTTTTAATTGGTTTTCTATTGGTTTGAATACTGGCGTTTATATTTAACCAATGAAAAGCTTATATTTCAACCAAGGTACTTTTTGTATATTTTATATATTTAGGTACGACGGATGATGGATGCATGAAATTCAAGTCTATGCCAAAACTTTAAAAGAACTATTTAGGAAGTCCTCTTACATGTAATATAAATATGAAATAAAAAAATCTCTTGCAACAATGTAAATCTTTGAGCAGCAAAACACATTAATGTTAACTATGGATTCATTTAATTGCTAAAAACAACCAGCAAATTAGATTAAACCTGAATTCCTGAAAAAGCAAAATATTGTACTGAAAACCAGTTTGCTTTACAAACAATAGGTCGATCGAGGATGACCTGATCAGACCCACAAATTGCAAAGCTATTTCGCGAAGAAATATAGTAGCAAAAAGGTTTATGTGTGTTTGTAGATTTGGTCAAGGCAATTGACCCGTTGCGTCAATTTAACTTCCTAGACAGTTTTGGAAAGACGAAAACTAGAGGCATTGTTCTGTTGAAGAATTACTTTGTTGTTATTGTATTCAAAACGTATGTGCACGAAAATATTAGCATAGCAGCGAAGGTAACTGGTGGTGTACTTCAGGGAACCATTCTGGGTCCAATATTATGAAATGGTCCAAAATAATTATTGCTCAAAGAACTCTAAAAGAGCTGAGATGCTCCGAGAGAAATAGTGAAATCAGGTTTACCCAATCAATCTTTAAATGGTTTAATAATAATTTTGTAACGGTTAATTTTGATAAAACTTATTTTATATTATATGGATGCCATGCTGACTCTCTTCCAAGCTAATTGATTTTTTTTTTAATTTCTGAACTTAATTGAGCGGTAACAGTAATTTAAATCCTAATAAACTCCACAATCAGTAAAATAAAATACACATATTTTTTGAAGTGAAATGAATACAAACAACTTATTCAATGTATGGGTTAAATGCCTACATTTATAGAACTGACAAAGTACTTCCAACCAGTACTTCATTTAAGATGTTTTTTGTAGCCCTTATAAAATCTCACTTAACAATTAGAAATGCTTAAAATAACGTTTTAAAAACTTCAATTATTTCTAGCAAATCTATTTGAATACCAGACTTCTTTCCATAGAGGGAAAATGCTTCAGGTAACATAATAAAGACATATAAAAAAACTATAAAACACACACATAATACTGATACATGAATATAACACGACACAAGAAATACACTATATAAAGAAAGGAAAGAGACCTATAGATAATAGATGAGAATATGAGCTATTTTATTAAATAAAAGACTCATCATATTTATATAAAATATATATAACATTTCAGCACTATGTAAAATTGAGTTCTACGTAAAAATGTTTATATTTCAAACTTTCACAGTACTAAATAATAGTGTTAATAAATCTGCCCAATACCATAGTTCTTCAATTTAAAAAACGAAAGTAATAAGGCTTAATGAAGACTTAAAATTTGAGAAAAGCAGCATAATCTGTCAACTGACTATCTTAGCTTTAACATATTCTAAATATTTAATGCCCCTCATTTTTTTTTTGCAAAAGTTAATATGTAATCAAAGAAATATTTATTCTATTTATATTCAGCACAGCTTAAATTAACTACTTTCTTTTTGTCTTTGGGCAATTTTGTCGCAGGAGTATGGTCTTGCAGGTCAAGTTTTGTTCTTGGTCTTGAAAAATAACTGCAGTCTTAGTTTTGGTTTGCATTTGCAAAGCTCTCTTAGGGTACAAAAACTCGCTAATCTCTTGGCTAAATAAGGGGATCACCGACTAGTTTGTTGAATAGCAAAAAATTCTAATATCAATAAAGGAGGACTTATAACATGAAAGAAAATTAATTAAGACCGTCCGTCAATGTATTAGGACCGTCTGACTGATCAGTCACAATAATACTGTATAAATAAATATACGTTTATTTGCCAATATAAAAATATCTAGAAATTACATCAACATAAGAGGGCAATAAAACGGGTACTCACATAAGCTGCACTAATTGGCCACTTGTTTGTGAAATTATTGGCAAGTCACATTTCAATAGTAAAAGTCACATTCGGTAAAACAGTCACATTAGGGAATAGGACAGTTTTTAATATTGTAGTCACTTTTGAAAGTTTTTTGTCAAGTCCTTAACATCCTTTTGACTCTTAACTATTAACATCAATACAATAAATAAACCTAAAATGATATTTAAAACTTTATAACTTTAATAACGCCGATGGAGATAATACATAACATACATTTCAAGAGTTATTTACCAAATTATGGAATATTGATCTTTTTGTTTTTTGTATCTAATTTTTAAGATCATTTTTAAAACACTTATGTTTCATATTATCTTGTAGGGTTTTAGATAGTATATTGAAGAGTTTTGTGCGATATATTTAAAATGTCTTTGACCAATAGCTTTATTGCTTTTTGGAATTTTGGCATGTTCATTTTTCTTTTTTCTGGTGGTGTAGGGATGTGCTAGAGGAGTTATTTGAATTTTATTCTTTTTTACGTTCATTAAAAGAGTAAATGAATATAGTTATCGATTGTCCAATATTTTTATTTCCTCGTGAAGTTACTGAGTTGCAAATAACCGATTTTTCTCAAAAATAACTTTAATTATCCATTTTTGTACTGTATTTAGTTGTCTTAGGTGACAGTCCCTTACCCCACCCCACTCCACAAGGCCATAACTTAATTGAGACTGAACTAGAGAATAGTACAACGTTTTAAGTTGGATGTGCCTAGGTACTGTTAGATACTTAAATTTCGAAACTAATCCTCTGATCTTTCTCGTAAGTTCCTTTATTTGTGTATTCCATTTTAGATGCTGATCAATATGAATACCCAAATATTTCATGGTGCTTGTCTCTGGAATAATTATTGATCGATTTACTTGTAAAGGACCTAATTTTGATAGGTTTTTTTGTATAAAGTGAAATTCATGTATTTTGTTTTATCAACATTAAGTGATAATTTGTTTGCGTCAAACCATTTCGTTATTTTCCCTTCTGCCTCAGTTTTTAGATTGTGCCAAGTTCTTTCTATATAGAGTATTACGGTATCGTCTGTGTAACTTATAATTTTTCCTGTGATGGATAAATATAAAAAAACTTTTCATATACCGGGTGACACAGAAAAAGAGGGAACACTTAACAGCTTTTTTACTTTTCAAGATAAATAAATGAAATTTGGTATGTCGATAGATTAGTTATAAGAGCATCTTTTGACATATTCTATTGGTTTCCCTCACTTCCAGTTTAACAGGAAGTGACACTAACTTTCTTATTTTAAATACGAGACTTGGTATATTATTACGTATTTCGACAGAAAACACTATTCTGAAAACAATGATACTCTATTTGCTAGTTTTTATTTAAATTGATGATATTTTAAAATAGGGTGCCATGAGTGCGTTGAAAGTTTTAATTTTTAATCAAGTAATGATGAAAAAATCCTTTTCATTGCATTTTATGACTTCAATCCTTTACGCGCCTATTTTAAATGTCCAAACCATTAATTTTGACATTTACTTTATTTTTTTAAATAGCACATTATGGGAAACAACCATTTTTGAAATGCGGTTTCTTTTTTCCAATAATTTGATATAATTATTTTTTTTAATCGGTTGATAAATAAGCCCATAAGAAGAAAAAAACTAATATGGATTTATTTGGAAAAACTTTACAATCCTTGTTTTAATTATTTTTTCAATAATTTTTGAGATATTTGATCTAAGTGACACTGGTCTGTATTTATTAACGTCATCTTCAGATCCATTTTTATGCAGCGGTATAACTCCTCCTGTGTTAAAGTGCTTCTGGAAATGTACCACTACTAAAATAAAGGTTGATAATATAACAAAGGAGATTTGAAATATGCTTTTTAATTTTTTGTAGTACTTCAGTACTTTTAGTCCATCATATCCAGAAGCCTTTTTAGTTTTTAACTCAAGAGTTATATTTTCTACATATAGATTCAGCTTTTAATTTTAACGAGCGCTAAGTACAGTTTATAATAAAACTCTCATAATATAATCCATATACTGCCCTTTCAGTACCTAGGATAAGGACAATGACTGGTAAACCAGGAGGAGTTGTTGCTGAAAGGTATTATTTTCTTAGAACCAACCACGACCTGACAGAAAACTGCATGACTATGTGAGGTTGACTTTACGAACCTCAGGCGTGAGGCTTCATCACATGGCATTAAATTGTATATTACCCGGTGCTTTTCCATAAAGGAACTGCATATCAGCGAGTTCTGCAACAGAATTTCCGTCTGAAGCCTCTTTACTTATTTTTACTTTATTTACAAACAAAAAATGCTCGATACTTTATTATTTTTATATAATCTTATATTCGGACAAATGAGATTCTTTATTGAATTATACAGAGTGTTCGAAAAATAGACGGAGATATTTCAATGGGTGATTCCTTGTAAAAAACTATGAGAAAAAGTTTCTATAGACATGGGTCCGGAAATGCACAGTTTGCAACATGGTGATAATTTTTTTTTAAATATAATTTTTTTATTAATATTAAAAAAAATATTTACTCGATTCTTTTGAAATTTGGCAGTATTACTTGTTGTATTAAGAGGCTAATTTAGCCTTAATTATGTTAACATTATAAGGTCCAGTAACGTCCCGGGGGACATCTTAGCAAATATTATTAGCAAAAAAATGTGTGCAAAAAACACTGCCTTTTTTCAACTTTAATATTTGTTGTTTGATTGACATTGACATTTAAAAATACAACTTTTTGGTCTCTTGTATTTTTACCTATCTCACTTCGTTTTCGACAAAAAAAAAAATTACCGTTTTATTGCATGTCACTGGACATAATTGGTTTATTAATTTTTGGTAAAAAAATCACCGGTGCCGTGGAAAACAAAAAATTATTTCTGCATGGAGGTTTGACATTGACAAGTGTCAGTTCTCCTAGAAAAATAATTAATATTAATAAACAATAATTATTTTTAAAAAATGTATCACCCTGTATCTTGAAAACTGTGCATTTCCGGACCCATGTTTATAAAACTTTTTTCTCATATTTTTTTACAAGGAATCACCCATTAAAATATCTCCGTCTATTTTTCGAACACCCTGTATTAATTCTTTCATTGATTTCTATTCTGTTTCTATTTTTAGATGAATACAAGATTTGCAATAGTCACCTTCTTCTTTTTCATCGTAAACATTGTCCGGACCCAAGACCATGACAATTCCAATGATCCGTTATCCAATATGCGAAAAGCACGATTTGTCTGGCCAAACTATATTCCAACGCCCCCCATGGAACATAGTTCAAAATATCTTTATAACGGTATATATTCTTCTCTGCAATTCGAAACTGAATACACATATCTTCTAACATTTATTTAGATCCTCCTCCGACAAACGAGGAAACCTTCGATTTTATAATCGTAGGTTCCGGATCCGGAGGCGCGCCTTTAGCCAACAGACTTTCAGAGAATCCCAAGTGGAAAATATTATTGCTAGAATTAGGAGATGTAGCACCTCCGATAATGGAGATACCAGCTTTAGCACCCTTATTTCAAAAGACCAAGTATGACTGGGCGTATATGGCCGAAAAGGAAAATGGCAGCTGTTGGGGTAACTATACATATACCGGGTGGTGCGTCGCCGAGCGGAACATAGGAAAACCCATGTAAATTTTAAGGGGGTCAATTATTGGCTTCCCTGTACATTTTATAGAAAAAATGTAAGATAACTTTTTGAAGAGACCAATCTGGCAAACCCTTGTGCAAAGTTTCAACAAATTTTAATAAGCGTATCTTGAATTATTCCATTAAATGTAATTATTGCAAAATTATCATATTTTCGGTTCAGGTAAAACCAAACGGGCACCAGTAAAATGAATATTGTCACTGACGTGAGGAAAAGTGTCAATAAATCAGTGACAGTCACTTTAAAAAAACACAAATATTATTCGTATAAATTCGAAAAACATCAAGAGCTGCAGGAAGGAGATGAAGAGCGAAAAATGGCATTTTGTTTTGAAATGATGGAAAGAGCAAATAATGATAGGATTTTTTTAAGAAATATTTGTTTTACCGATTAATATATACATTTACCCTCAACAATGAACCAAATGTTCAGAATTGCTGGTATTGGAGCCAAGAAAATGAACATCGCTTTGTTCATACTCGGACACAATATCCCCAAAAAACAAATGTATTCGTGGGAATTATCGGACACCATATCATTGGACCCTTTTTTATGGACTATAACCTAACAGCTGAAATGTATTTGGACTTATTTCAAAATCAAAATGGACCCGCCTTGGAAGAAGTTGTTCAGCAAGATCAAATGATCTGGTACCAAATGGATGGTTGCCCGGCCCATAATGCCCGTATGGTTAGAGAGTGCTTCGAAAATGCTTTTAACGGCAATATTATTGGTCCAAAGTACCGGATACTTTGGCCAGCCAGGTCACCTGATCTTTCACCGAATGACTTATATTGAATGACGATTCTTTTTGTGGGGTCATTTAAAAAGTGTCATTTATAAAAGTGTTAAATTTTCGTTAGAATTTCGTTAGAATGTAATAAAATTTCTCAATATCAACTTAGTAACGTTAGAAATGAATTTTATGATCGATTATGATATTGTTTAGCTGTTAATGGGGGGTTGTTTGAACATTTGATTAATTGATGTTTTTATATAATTCTCTATTATTTTTAAAAAGCTTATCGTATTTTATTTTATTTTATTTTTCCACACTTAGTAAAATATTAAGAGTTCTGTCTTTTTTCGGATCTATTTTCGATGTTCTGAGTAAAACATTTACAATTATTTATTGCAATGTCTTTGGACTCGAATTAACTAACAATAGGTTTAATGGTTGAAATGAACCAGATAGGTTTGATGGGAAAATAAATTGAAAATATTTCAAATACTGCTATTGCTTTAATTAAATTCTAAGTATGATAAAATTATTTTTTTTTAAATCGATAATAATAATTGTTATTGGTTTAACTTCATCGTTATATTAAATAAAAGTTTAGATAAAAAAGTAATGTTAACGTGTCTTACTTTGAATGTATGGTTGTGATATTGATAAAACGAAAAAAAAAACATTTCTTGTATTCGGTTGTATAGTCTGGCAAGTGGATCTGAAACAGCGGCAGGAATGTGGGCCAAAATATTCGACGTTGCCACGTTTAACCTCAAAACGGGTAAAATGTTAAGAATTATAATCTAAATAGTTATTCCATTTTGGCTTTAATACGCAATTGTTTTACCATTAAATCTGGTGCAATTAAATGTTTGTCCAAAAATTTACGTTCCACCTCTACATTCCTACTTCTATTCCTCTACTTCTTGTATAATAGGGGTCAGCTATTATGAACCTGAATGCTTGTGATTGGTTTCCCTCGCTGCACGTGTTTTTGTTATGAATTATTTCTACAGTTCATTGGACAGCGTCTTTGTCACCTGTTTACAATGCTTGCTCCCCTTTCAAAACATTGATTACTATTGAAGGGTGGACAGTCGCGAAGGTTTTATCATTGATTTCTGGATTCCGTTTATTTTATATGTTATTTATTATTTTGTTTTATTTGTGGTCATTAATTAAAAAAACTAATATTAGTGTTGTGTATACCTATAAGTAGGTAGTTTAATTTTCGTAGGTTTGGAGTTTCACTGTTTTATTACTTACATGAAATACCTAATATTTAATTATTTAGTTTGTTTTATTATTGTCTACATATATACGAATAATAACATTTATTATAATAAATAAATTCACTGAGGGTAAGGTCCTTCATAGTCAAACGAGGGAAGTGATAGCAAACGTTTACAGGTAAGTTATAATAATTTATTTTAAAAAAAGTGAAATACATTGTGCCTCTTAAAAAAACAGTAGTTTGTATTATATTTTATTGCTTTTTGTATACCAACTATGCATTCAAAATGTTTCAATAGTTTTTTTAAGTAATTTTGGGTAGTGGTTCTATAGCTATTAAATTTTTTTTTAATTTTTATGGTTAAAAATAAAAAAGTTATAGCCTGTGACGTTGATTGTGGGACACCCTGTATACCAAAAAAAAGAACTTATTTCTAAAACCATAAAACATACAAATGAAAAAATTATTTTCCTTAAATCGAATTTAAATAGTTTCACATAATACCACACGCCACTGTCCATTTTATGAATGAAGTCGGCCATGTTGTCTCCACTACTGCATTCTCCTTACTTCAGGCCGAAGTGTTTCAGATCCGTCTGCCACACTGAATGTCAGATTTGACAAAGCCTTATAACAAATTGTTTGCTGGTGGCTGGTGTCTGGTTTTACCTGAACCGAAAATTTGGTAATTTTGCAATTACATTTAATTGAATAATTCAAGATTCGCTTATTAAAATTTTTTGCACGAGGGTTTGCCAGATTGGTCTCTTCAAAAAGTTATCTTACATTTTTTCTGTAAAATGTACAGGGAAGCCAATAATTGACCCCCTAAAATTTACATGGGATTTCCGATGTTCCGCTCGGCGACGCACCACCCGGTATAATATCCTCCAAGTTAGACATAAAATTAAATAGGGACATGACGTAGGTTGTCCAAATCAGCGAATGCATTGGCCAAGAGGTAGAGGTCTTGGTGGCACCACCCTGATCAACTTTATGATTAGCATCAGGGGAAATAAACTCGATTATGATAGATGGGAGGCAATGGGCAATCCTGGATGGAGTTACAACGACGTCTTGCCTTATTTTAAAAAAATGGAAGACGCTCGTGTTCAGGTAATGGTTTAAAGAGATTTATTGAAATTTTCTTATTGTTATGATTGTAAAGATTCAAGATGCTGAATATCGCAATAAAGGTGGATACATGACAGTTTCGGATATACCATATAAAACAAAATCCATAGAAGCCTTCGTACAAGCTGCTCAAGAAGCAGGCTACCCATATGTGGATTATAATGGAAGGGATCAAATGGGAGTAAGTATGATTATAGGATATTAGGGAATATAAAGAAGTCACAATATGTTTTAAACTAGGTTTCATTTGTGCAAGGAAATATTAGAAATGGGCTTAGATGCAGTGTGGAAAAAGCTTACCTAAGGCCAATACGAGATAGAAAAAACTTAAAAATATTAATCAATTCCAGGGTAACTAAGATTTTAATAGACCCAAAAACCAAAAGGGCTTATGGAGTAATATTTATCAGGTAAAATCTATCTTTTTTTTTAAATGTATTTACAAATTAACACTTTTGCTTAGAAATAAAAAATACTATAAAATAACTGCCACCAAAGAAGTTATTTTATCTGCCGGTGCTTTTAATTCGCCTCAGCTACTAATGCTATCAGGTATTGGTCCAAAAAGTCACCTGGAAGAACTTGAAATCCCTGTTATTCAAGATTTACCTGTGGGGCAAAAAATGTATGATCATATAACATTTATAGGTAATTATAAATTTGTGAATAAAAGTTCAAATTTAACACTATCTTTCAGGACTGAATTTTTTGGTGAATGAATCAATAGTTGCTAATGACAGAGAATATTATAACCCCAAAAACATAATTGAATATTTAGGACGTAAAAGAGGAGTTTATACTATATTAGGGGGAGTGGAAGGATTGTTGTACTTTAAAACAAATGCTTCAAGGTAAAGTAAGTATTATAATCTTTTTATTGTAATTACTATGGTTTATTTTTAGAGAAATTGATAACTATCCTGATATGGAAGTAATTTTTATTGGAAGCAATGTAGCAGCAGATAGAGGAGTCATATTTAAAGACACCATGAGCATCAGTCAAGAGCTCTACAATGCATATTGGAAGGAAATTGAAACAAAACCCTTCTTTCAAGTATAAGTAGTAGAATGTAGTACTTCAGTAATACATTTTGACTTTCTAGACACTCCTTATGTTGGTCCATCCAAAATCTTATGGTTATTTAAGATTAAAATCTAAAAATCCATTTCACTGGCCCAAATTTTATCCTCGCTATTTCACTGATAAAAATAACGATGACATCAAGACTTTTATTGCATCAATCCGAAAAACTTTGGAGATCATTAAGATGCCCGCCCTACAGAGATACAGAGCCACTTTATATGAAAAACCCATGCCAGGTAACACGTATCCAAAATTAATAATAATATCCAAAATTTTTCAACATAATTTTAGGTTGCGAAAAACATACATTTAACTCTGACGAGTACTGGGAATGCGCTTTAAGAACGATAACGCCCACCTTACATCATCAAGTTGCAACCTGCAAAATGGGACCAGTTACAGATCCAGAAGCTGTGGTGGATCACAGATTAAGGGTACATGGTATTAAAAACTTAAGAGTAGTAGATACTAGCATAATACCTCTTCCACTGACGGCCCACACCAATATTCCTACTGTGATGATTAGTGAGAAGGCTGCCGATATGCTCAAAGAAGAATGGGAAAATAAGATTGATATTAGATTAGGTTAAATTGTATTGTACACATACTATTATAATTAAAAAATGATGATGGAGATTGTATTCAAGAAAAAATAAAACACAAAGTCAAAGTCACAGAAAAATATATTAAAAAGTGCTCTGCAGATTTCAAATTAAAGGATTATGAAAATACCGGATTTTTAATGTCATATGATCCCCAAGATTCTCATCTTTATTCTGGTTTGGAACGCTTAGTCAGTTGTACCCTCTATTTTTTCTGGCCACACAAACTAACCAGCGCCAGCGTAAAAAAAAAATGAAATTCACCGGGTGACAGTTCCAGGGGGTAAATCAGATGATACAATCCACATAATAGAAAAAAAGATAAGACAGAAAGTATGAATATTACGCCTTTTCCTTACATTAGAAAAATTATTTATTAGTCCATGTTAATTCAAAATCTGTTCGATAATTTAAAAGCCTAACGTAATTTATATAGAATATTAAGATGCGCATAATATTCTATATAAATTGCACATAATAGCCTGAGAGTCAATGACACTTTTTTATTACCAATAAGGGTCTTCTTTAATGTGGTGCTATAACCCAGAGAAAAGACCATATCATGACACGCATCTCTCAACGTAGGTATATGGGAAAATTACATGAATTCCTGATAATCAAATAATGCTGAGGGTATCCATTTAATATCGCGGTGCTTGATTGCGGCTAAACCGTAAAACGGAAATCCTATATTTAGTAACGCATTTTGATAGAACATTCTTTTATCTTCAATTTGATACCAACAAGTTTGCGTTTATCTCTAACCGTTTTCTCAAAATTTGTTCTTAAATAAAGAGTGGCACTTATTTTTCATAGGCGTTCAACGTTTAATTTTACTTGAGAATTATTAAAGTATACTGTAAGCGTAGAGGACAAAAAACAAACTAGAACAAAAACAGTTTTAAATGAAGAAATCAAATCGGCAATCACCAAGTCGGTTGGAGAAAATCCGAAAATTACAGTAAGACAAAAAATTACTTACAAATAGGTCCGTTGGAAAATGCCACAAGAAAAACTTGAAAGACTCTTGTATGCGCTCCACCATATCTTCCCTAGATTTACAGACTTTCTCACAAGAAGAAATCCAGAAGCGTTAATTCCGGTCACATAGGAGGCCATTCAGTGAGGCCTATCCAGTATAAAGTTTAAAAAATATTTATACAAAAATTAATTTGAATAACTAACCTAGCCTTCCAATCCATCTATTACCAAATTAGTGTATAATATGTTCCCTGACATCAGTACAAATGTTGAGCTTGTGCACCCTTCAACTGATGCCTTACAAAGTCGGGAAGTGCGGAAAATTCTCTTTTAAAAAATTTAAAAAAACTTTTCCTGTTAAACGATTTTCAAACAGGATGGAACAATAACAAAATCATGCAAATATTGCACCCCCAAACATTGATGCTCCAACATTGTTGAAAATTATTCATAAAAACTCGATGAAGATTCACAAAATCATTTCTGTGGAACGTACATTCATAAGTGAAGGGCACACATTTAAAAAAAATCTGCTGCTTTATTTTGTGCCTTGATGTAGCTGTGCATGATAGAGATCATATATGTTTTTCTTGGGATATTTTCCCACGGACGATTTCGATATTTCTAACTTCTTACTTATTCGTTCTCTACAAACTAAATTCCAGTGCTGAAACAACCGACATGGTGATTACCAATTGGTTTTCTTCAATTAAAACTGTTTTCGTTCTAGTTTTGTACAGGATGTTCACCGATAACGTAAATAATTTATTCATTATGGCTGAGATTTTGACACAAATCTACTTAACATGACTAATAAGTAAACATTATAATTAACGTCACACAACAAAGAATAAATGAATTATGGCCAACTTTTTACTTGTAAGACAAAATCTCTTATTTTTAAATGAGATCAGGGGTTTATATTATTTATTTCTAACTACTATTATTTTATTATGATTATTACAACTATTGACTTTTTTTCTTACTAAAAAGTGTTCGAAATAGAACAGAGATCTGATTCCATAAAAATATCTATTAATTGTTTTCCATCCTAAGTGTCGTAATGCCTATGAAAAATAAGTGTCAGTTTTCCTTTAAGAACAAATTTTGAGAAAACTATTTTAGAGATAAACGCAAACTTGTTGGTATAAAATTGAAGATAAAAGAATGCTCTATCAAAATGCGTTACTAGATATAGGGTGTTCCATTTAAAAAAATAGCGCAAAATTTGATTGAAAATATCATTATTTGAGTAACGGTTTTGACCACCCTGTATAAAAATAAATACATTTTGGAATTTCATAAGATAAAATGAACTTAGCCAAGGACTCTACATAGATTTTTCAACTTGACGTATTCTTGTGATCGACATCAAGTTTTTGAAATTCTATATTGATTGAAAATTGTATAAATTATGGTTAATCGGATACTAGAAGTTGAAGGGCATAATCCAGTGAAAGGCGTAGTAGGCGCCAAAGTTCAATAACTGGAATAATAGACGAAATATCCAAGAGATTTTATTCCAATTTCAAATTGATTATATCATCAACCGGAGGCAAGAGATAGCTGGCTATATGCCAGACGAAAACTATGAATTAAGGCAGTAAAAATCGTATAGCTGCAATTAGATGCGCACCGTTATCCGCTAATGTTTAAATTTCAGTTTCGTCTCGATTTAATATAGAGTTGATATAAAATAACTCTCAAGTTCCGATGTATGACTTCCTTTAAAAAATTCTCCCACCATATAATATGAATGTATTATAATATACAGTGCATTCACGATGAAAGGAACAAATTCATTTAAAAATCGTGTTTTTTTTAAATTTTTCAGACACGTCGATTAGTATTGTCATTTGCGTGTTTTTTGCAATAAAAATTTTCTATACAGGGTAAATAGAAACTATGGCGTCAACATTAATTTTTTTAAATGGAACAGCCTGTATATCATGACATTTTCCATTTTACCATATATTCTGAATATGCTTTTTGTATAGCATATCATATGCCTAAAGTAACCATAAGAAAAAATCTAATGGGGTTATATCTGGTGACCTTGGTGGCCACTTAATCGATCCTCTTCGTCCAATGCATCTGTTAGGAAAAGTACCCCGTCTTCTTGAAACCATATCTCGTTACTAGATATATCACCCTTTTGTGGATCAGGGAATAAAACAACTAACGCAGGGATAAGTTCAAACTGTAGAAAGTCTAAGTAGTGCTCTTGTTGTGTATGCAGATCTCCAAAACCAATCATCATGAGTATTTCAATTCGTTCTTTCTTAGATAAATGAATTTTATTCAAAATTATGCGTGAAATTATAATTACAAATGCATAACAAACCGTTGTCAAGTAGGTACTAAAATTGAAAACTATCGAAAATAATAAGGTCTATTTAATTTTTAAGAAAACACATAAAAAAATAATGTTGGCGTCATAGTTTCTGCTTGAGACACCTTGTAACCAAAATTTTCATTGCAAAGGACGCATTAAATCAAATGGACAACACTTTAAACATTAGTTACAATAAATATAGAAAAATTTGTTTGTTTTAATTTCATATGTTTCGCTAGTCTGTTATGTGATATTTGACAAACCATTGACATTAGGTATAGGGTTTGGTATACAAAAAATATTCAGAATATATCATAGAATTGTAAAACGTCATAATATACAGGACGTTCTATTTAAAAAAATGAATCTTGACGCCATAGTTTCTACTTAAGGCACCGTATAGAAATTGTTTATTTCAAAAAACTAATCGATGTGTCCAAAAAAAATATACGTGTATGCAATGTATTTACACCGTATAATATAAACTTTTAGCTTTCACAAACCTGAGTTGCTGACTATAGCTGCATAAATACGTCAGAACTAGTAATAAGTACTATATTCCTTTTTCTAATTTTCTAGATGCCTATTCCGCTACTCTATTTTTTTTTCATATATTTACTAATGTATACACGACAAAAGTCATGTGCATGTGTACAAAAGAATCGAATCGTGATTCACATTTTTCAATGAAAAATAAAACCTCTGCTTTATGATTTATGTCACAAACAAAATTATCACTAAAACTACAAAACATTAAGCACTATAAAAATTAAAATACTCATCATGATAATAAAATGAATTTTCCATCAAAATTATTTTAAAACTTTCTAAAATCTAACCACAGGTAATTTCCTAGAATTTACTGGTAGGGCATTAAAATATTTATTTGCGAATATTCCAACCCATTTTGACGTCTTTTCAGTCTCCAATATGCTGGAACTAAATTTTTTCTGTCTCTTCTCTGGTAATTATGCACATCATTGTGAGTGGTAAACAACTTAATGTTCCTCCTAACAAAGAGAAGATTCTCCAAGATAAACAACGAAGGCAGGGTAAGTATACCTAAGCGTTTGAAACCTTCTCTGCAAATCTTCCCTAAATCCCAAACCACTCACCACTTTAACAGCTTTCCTCTGAAGTCGAACAAATGTTTGATTGTCCACACAAAAATAGCATAGGATAATTGAAAATGAAATGGCAATAAATTGGGTGGCAAAATGAGCAGATTTAAATGCTTTTCCCGAGACATTATCTTCAAGGCGACCTCTTGCTCAGTTTTGAGGCCACTGCTTCCCGATGTGCATTCCATCGTGCCTGATAGTCAATTTGTACTCCGAGAAACTTGAAGCTTGATAAACACCATCCTTTCTATTTTATTCTGCTTTAAGAGTAATTTGTTAGAAATAAACCAACTCTCAGCACCTGCAGCAGAGCAGCCTCCGGAGTCCCTGCGAAAACTGAGATGGAAGTGTCATCCGCAGAGAGGGTATAGTTTAAGTATTGATCCATGAGAGACAAATCATTTACATAGATGAGGAATAGAATTGGGTCCAAAATGGATCTCTAATTGAAATCTTTGATTACTTTGCGCCTTTAAAAACTATAAAGCTTAGAACACGACCTAAACAATATATTACTGACACAATCAAAGAAATTATAAAACTGAAGAAAAAAGCATATAATAAACACAAGCACTCACTTACTTCGTCTGATAAAAATTATTACCTGGATCTTAAGCATTACTTATCAACTGCAATAAAAAATGAAAAAAAGGCTTACCTGACTTTTCAATTGAATAAGGTTAAAAATAATTCTAAAAAGATTTGGTCAAAGCTTGATAGTTGGAATGTTCATTCTAGGGCTTCACTTGAAATTCCTGGTAGCCTGAAAGATGTCACAAGAATTAGCGATTACTTTGCCAGCATAAGCGATAGGCCCATCCCAGTGGACCCGGAGCTGGTCAAATATTATTCGTCCAACACTATATTACCTTCATCGCATAACACCTTCAAATTATCAATCGTTACAGAGTACGATGTTTATAAATCAATTTCGCAGATTAAATCAAAATGTATTGATGGGGTAAGTTACGATATGCTTCTGTTTAGCATTGATTTTTTGGCTCCTGTGATAACGTCTATTTATCCTGTCTGGTACTTTTAGATAATAATAAGGCATTTGACCTTATTAACCATGATATGTTAATTGCTAAGCTGCACTTTTTTGGATTTTCTGATCAAACTTGTGGCCGGTTCTCATCATATCTAAAGCATAGAAGGCAGGTTGTGGATCTTGATGGGGCTAGGTCTGACATTTAATATCTTCAACATGGAGTGCCTCAGGGATCCATTCTTGGTCCCGTACTTTTTGCCCTTTTTACCGCTGACTTACTATCTCAGAGTCATCACATCTATATGCTGATGACCTTCAGCTTCTATGTTCATTTTATCCTAAAGATTCTTGCGAGGGACTTGCTGGTGTCAATGTTGATCTGGCAATATCTCTGACTGATCTTCTGGGCACGATTTGTTGCTTAATGCCAAAAAAAGTGTACACATGATTGGGTCCGAGGCCGTCAGGGCTAAGTTCATTAGGTTCAATTTTACAACCATTCATATTAAAGGAGTAATTATCCCGTCTGTTAAATATGCTAGAAATCTGGACCTTGTAATGGATGTTGCGATGAATTTTCAGCAGCATGTTTTGAAGAAGCTGTGCTCTGTTTACTTAAAATTGAAGAGCCTTTATTCTTATAAATATGTTCTTCCTGACCATATTAAATACCTCTTGGTGGAATCCTTAATCCTGCCACAGCTAGACTACTGTAACTCGGTTTACTACAGCTACTTTACAGAAGAGTATAAAACTAAAATACAATTGGCTCAAAATATATGTGTATGCGTTTTGCTTATGGAGTTCGTAAGTTTGACATTACTCCATTATATATCAATAATAAACATTTTAAATACAATATTCGTGTTGACCTCCACTTTGCTATGTTCGTATATCGAATTGTAAAACACAACTCTCCATCTTATCTTACAGAATATTTGACTGCAAGGGGCACTTTACATAACCTTAACCTTAGAAATGTGGCTCATTTTGATATTCCCTTTCATCGCACAAAAAAATTTGAAAACTGTTTTGCCTACCTTGCGGTGGAATTTCTCAATTCAAATTATTTGCTGGTGGCTGGCTCTGGTGATTATTCTTTTAAGAATCAATACACCAAATGTTTACAACAGATGATAGCTTAATTATTTTTTTTTGTTTTGCTCTTCTCAATACCCTACGTCTGGGTTGTGTTAGGAGGCTTAAGTTGTTTGTATATTTATTTTTATTTAACTATTTGCTTCTTATTATTGTTTTTTAACAGTACCGTAATTGTATGTATAATGTATGGTGTTATGGAAGATCGTTTTATGCGAATAACACCTTTTGTGTATATATGCTATATTAATGCACAATAAACTTGATTTTGACTTTGGCTTTGACTTTGTTACATACATACATACCCAGCAACCTGAACTCTTAAATCTTAATTTATTAATTCTCTTAGGGAGAATATGATATTGGAGGACTTTGCAGCATTCAGAAATGGCATATTTCATGCAAATCAGATTTCTGCTCTTGACTGAGCCTCTGGAAATCGTGCTTCGAAAAGACGAGAAACAACTTAGAAGCCAAAGTATATTATATTATAGAAAAAATAACTGTGGATTCATCCTATGTTAGGTTATTACCCGTAATCGCGGTTACTGCCATTTCTGCTACGGGGATGAAACCAGAAGCTTTGATTTTAAAAAGTGCAACGCTCTATTTTCTTTAAAAAAAACTCACACAGATATTACCTACAGGACCACCATCTGGGGGATGTTTGTATTAAGACCAATTATAGAAAAGATGTTCTTAAATTTGCTTTATTTTCTTGATTCTGAGAAAACACACTCTTAAAATACACATATGATTCATAATATTCACGAAATCTGATGGAAACTAGTTCTATAGCTTACGGGCTATAATTATTATAATGTCAATATTAATAAAACAAGTTGTTCTAATTTTGCATTTAAAAAAAGTAACTGTTTTAATCTTTAGAATAGTTTTTATTCTTCTTAAGCCGATGGGCTATTCCCGGCCGGTGCGTGAAAGACAAGAAGGCAAAAAAATCAGTAGAAACGTATATAAGAACCTGCTTCGAGATGGTCTTTCTCGCAAAGGTTAATAAACGCGAAAACCTGTAGCAAGTTCATGATCAGTACATAGTGTTCTTACCCTCGAACGAAAAATTCCATAAAAATGATTGTAAAATTATTTTGTTTTTTGCTAATGGTACAAAATTTATCTGTTTATGGTTCTGTATTTGAACTTTTGGATAACTACATTGAAAATTTTGATAAACGATTGGATCATCTGAAGTCTTATTTAAGTAACTCTAGGGCGAATCTAGATGACAAACAAAGTCATTTTATCACCGAAGATACAGAAAATATTAAAGGTAAGTCAGGCATCATAAGACATATAATATATCTTGATGGTTGTGTATTTTCCAGGATATTTATTACGTAATAACTGTGTCAATTTTAGAATATGGAGAATTCGACTTTATAATAATAGGTGGAGGTACTTCAGGATCAGTAATAGCAAACCGGCTATCGGAATTACCAGAATGGAAAATACTGCTTTTAGAAGCAGGAGATATGGAAACAGATGAAACAAAAGTACCATCGATGCATGGTTGTTTGAGTAGCCCTGGAAGTCCATTTACTTGGGGTTTTTATAGCACCCCGCAAAATTATTCATGCTTGGGTAAGCAAATTATATATTTTTATCAATAATATAAAAATAGGCGATTACAAAAAATATAGCTGAAAGTAAAAAAGCTTCAATAATTGAATAACGAAAGTATTTCACATTTTTTAAATTATGAAATAGTTTCAAATTAATCTTCGTATTTTGGAGAAATCGAACAATACCCTATAGTTTGCCTCAATAAATGTTAGATTCAGAAACTAAAAAAACTGCGATATTCTGAGAATTAATATCATATACTGATTAAGATGAATGAAAATAGGAAACATCTTAGAAAAGAGAACTTATAAGAAGGTACTTATAAAAAAAATTATTAAAAGGAATTCTTAATTTTCATATATTTTTTTTGTCTTTCAAAGTTTCAAATTTTCATTTTTTTATGTAGCTATAGCCATATGAAATGTTCAAATCAAATTAGTTTTTATTGCATTCCAATTCACTATACTATAGAAGATTTTACGATTTCTTTTAACCTAAAATGTATTGAGCTAAGAGTTACGATCTCAGTTACAGATATAAACAAGTTACATAATATTTAATTAATTTTGTTGGTTTCTAGTTTTCTTCTTCGAAGAGTTAATAGACGTCTAATGTTTAAAGAGCTCACGTCCTTGATCGATCTGTATAATGTAATTTGCTCGACCTTACCTATAGAAAAGCAATAGAAATACATTGAAATGAAATCGATTCAGTAGCACCGTCTACTATTTAACATTTCATTTATTTTGTTCTATTAATCCCTTTTTGAGTAGTCCACGAAATGTCTAAAAATAGTAACAACGGTAAAATAAAGTTGTAGAATCGTCCCCTTAGTCTAAAGGCTCGGACAACAAACCTCTCTACGCGTGTAGAATTTTGATTTCCACATATGTTTTAGACAATATTTTTTTATGACAATCAATTTAGTTTTGTTTCAATTTTTCTCGACTCATATTTGTTTGAATGGTTTACCTTTTCGGTTCCAGATACCTTAGTTTATATTTTAAAGCACGATGTTTAGATGGCACCACAGGTAGATACTTATTCCGAAACAAGTATAAGAGTGAATATTATTGTAATGATTACAAAATGGACTAATTCGTTTATCAAAATATATATTTCGTAATAACAGTTATAAAAAATTAATAATTTTTTATTTAATTTGAAAAAACTGATTCTATTATTCTTTTGCCTTTTTTATCTGGATTGTTTCGCCCAGTCTCTAATTTTCATGCTCCAGCGTTGCAGCTATTTAATATTGTCTTTCCCATTGTAAAGCTTAAGTCAAAGCCTAGATCGAAAAAGTCTTGGCTTACAACAGGCCTTACAATCTCTTCTAAAAATACTGATAAAATCTGCGTTCGTTTCATACAATCCGAAAGCATACTGACTTCCCAACATTTTATTCTTACTTCAATTCATACAGTTCCTTGTATCGACGGCTTATCAGACTTGATAAACAATCCCACTATTATAAATAATAAAATAAATAAATAAATAAACGTTTATTATACAACAACAAAATATTACATAAAAGGTAACATTCACATAATGTGTTCTTCCATGCTACCTAAAAAATACAGTATTAGTAGGCAGTTTCAATACAATACTACTTTATACTAAACTCGTTTCTTAAAATTACTTCGGAGTTTAACAAAAATACACCCTGGTAGACAAATGACTTTAAAACCTTCAGTTCTATGCACTGGTATTTGAAATCTTATAATGTTTCTTAGGCGGTGACTATGTAAATCTTGTCTTGCTGTGAAATAATCTGAAAGATATTTAGGGTACCTCGACTTGTAAATTGTTTAATAAAACTGACCAAAATGTAAAGCTGCTCTCCTTTCAAATTTTAGTATTTCATTGTCAACATATGTTGGTGTTATGTGATCAAATTTTTGTATGTTGAAAACAAATCTCATTTTGAGCTAACTGAATTTTGATCTTCATTTCAAGAGTGAGGTAATTGTAAAAAACAACATTGCAGTAATCTAGCTCTGACCAAACAAGAGCCTCCACAAGCATTAATTTGAAATTTTTGGGCAAATAATATTTAAATTGATACAAACTTTTAAGTAAAGCGTACATGCACGATAATTTTTTATTGACATGTACCTGAAAATTTAGGACCTCATCAAAAATGATACCCAGATTTTTTGCTGATGCTGAACAAGGAAGGACACTGTGTACACACAAGGAGAAGCTATGAGTAAGTATGTGCTCTTGTTGGCATTCAAAATCATCCCATGCTGTCTTGACCATTTAAATATTAGTAGTTTAAGTCCTCATTAATTTGCTGCATACATTGACATGCATTATGAGGAGGAAATCCGGATAGCAGCCGTGTGTCATCTGCATACAGATTTACAGAACAAAACCGAATTTGCTCTGGAAGATCGCTAGTGTAGATGCTAAATAATAAAGGCCCAAGGATACTACCCTGGGGCACTCCATAACCATAAACAACACGTTTAGATCTTGCTCCATCCAGCTCAACAATCTGTGTCCTCAGTTGAAGATAAATTTGGAATTATTTGCAAACACTCACTGAAAAACCGAAGAAGCTTATTTTAGCCAACAGCATCTCTTGATTTATGATGTCAAAGGCCTTACTGAAATCTAACAGTACCAGGCAAGAAACTAGTGCTAGAGAATAGTGAAAGATATCCGCATCAAAAGCAACTACAAACCTGTTGCAAATCCAATAATATTTTTTTTACCTACCGACTCAAAAAACTCGACGAAAAACAAAAATTCTTCAGGTAAGGATGGGATCACGGGATTAGAATGTGCCAACTTAACTTGTCGAATACTGCTCTCTGTTCTATTGCTGAAGCGAACGATATCTCGCTTTGCCAAGTTGTTTGAAGTTCGCCAAAATGATTCCTATTAAATTCATAAGAATGGCAATCTTGATGATCCCTCTAACTTGCGATCCACTTCTCTTCTTTCTATTCTGTCAAAGTTAATTGAAAAACTGGTAAAATTTCTCATTATGTCCTTCCTCAAAGCAAATAACATCTTTAGTGGCTTTCAAGAGAGTCGCAATACAGATAATGCCATTTTTACAATTTTCTAAAATGTTTCCGCGGCCGTCTTTTGTGACCTTTCAAAGACATCTGATTGTGTTAGACATGAAATTCGGTTTCGGAAGCTCCACTGCTATGGGTTTAAGGGCGCATATTGTGGTTCCGCTTTTTTCTCAAGGCTCGTCGTCAACGTGGTTTTGTGGGCTCTGGGTTTTCAGAAAGCCATGAGATAACCTTAGGGATGCCATAGGGATCGCTCTTGGGTTCTATTCTTTTTCTCATGTATGTCAAATGATCTTACAAATCTGAGAATTCAGGGGAAAATTACTTTATTTACCGATGACATCACCATTCTTTGGTATGGTTCAAATTGTAAATGCTTGCGACTGATCCTGTTGATGAACCTCTAGAGGATACGGGACTGGTTTGACTCCAATCGTCTGTCAATGAATTTCAATAAGACCAAAATCCGGACGTTTGGAGGTAGTAGACCTAAGGGAAGTGCCCATTGGTGGAAACCACATTGCTGAGCACTCTAGCAGTAAATTTCTGAGTGTCATCATTGATGGCAGCATTAAGTTTGGAATTCATGTACTTAATGTTTCCAGTAAAGTATCAGCTTGGCTGCGTTGCCGTTAGGGTTTCAACTGAGGAGCTTGGTTCAGGGATGGGTAGGACTATGTATTTTGCCATTGTCGAATCTGGTCTCTACTAGCGTGTTTGTTTTTGGAGAAATGCCAGCAGTTATCTCATCCAGTCGCTCTTGATTTTGCACAAGAGAGCTTCCAGGTATCACCTGTATTTATAAACCGGAAATTGCATCATATTCAAGAATTGAAAGAAACTTATGGCAGAATCCTAGGTATGTTACGCAACAACAAAACAATCTGCAACTACCAATTCCCAAATTCAGAAATGAATTTTTTATGAGGGTACTAAGGTATTCAATCACCTGTCATGCAAAATCAAAGTGGTATAGGTGGTTAGACATTAGACATAGTCTCAAACGGTATTTGATAGGGAAGGCCTACAATATCCTCTGCAACTTATATGCATGGTGTCTACAGTGCACTTTCTTTTAACAAACGTTTTTTAATGTTTTTTTTTATCTGCTCCGTTTTATATTCAGTTTATATTAAATTTTAGTTGCTTTGTTAACATTAGATATCTGTTTATGACAATAAAATTTATTTTGTTTTGATTGATTTGATGACTTGTCAACTATCAACTATATGTCGTGATCGCAGAACAAGACCTGAAAGCCATGTCTTAGTCTTAGGAAGCCTTCAAAAAGATTAATGTATACACCTCTTTCTCGCAGGTATGCGATAAATACCTGCATATGTCGACGCTTTTGTTGGTTAAGTTATTTTTATATCCGTATTTTCTTGAAGTGAGCAATAACAACAGTAGCACGAAGTATTTGTTTAATCTAGTCTTGGTGATATGCATAGTATTAATAACAATGGTTTATACGCTGCAAGAAAGAATTGAGTTGCTGGGTCTTTATTATCAACAAATTAAGTCTGCTAGAGCAGCAGCACGTGCTTTTAATGGTAATCATCGGGATAAAAAAGTAAATGATCCTTACGTAATGGATTTGATGAGGAAGTTTTCAAGAAACAGGGTCACTATATAACAGAAAAAATGAAGTTCAGCATCAAGTTCAGTTTTATGGTAGAAATTGCAGTTTTGGGTCATGTTGAGATGGAACCTAATGCATCTGCACGATAAATTGCTCCGCATCTGGCGTATCAAAAATACCCTTTAAAAAATTGTAAAATTACACAAATATCATGACTCAAAATCAAACTATAAATTATATTATAGTACATAAGCTAAATGAAGATGATTTTAATCGTCGTGTACAATTTTGTAAGTATTTCAGTGATAAATTAAATCGTGAGAGAAAATTGCTCTACAATGTCTGTTTCTCGAAAGAATGGTCCTTGTGTTTACCTGGTGAAGTGAATAGACACAACTGTCGATACTGGACCGACACAAATCCTCATTTTGTCAATCATATTGTTAGACCTTTTTATATTAATATAAATCTTATTGCTGAGAATTACTTGGAACTTCTGCAAGATAAATCTTGAATAAAATGATGATAATCTTATCCCTTAACCCTAGAAAATGTACTGATATTTTAACAAGATGGGGCACCACCTAATTATGCTATTGTTCATCATTTTTTGACGATGTACCGTAGATTGGCCTGCTAGATCTCCAGATCTTACCTCTTTGGATTTTTTATGGGGTCATCTAAAAACAAAAGTCTTTGCCACAAAGCCTGACTCCCTTGAAGATATTCCAAATAGAAGAATCCAGATAGTTAACGAATGTCAGTTAATAACACACGCAATGTTTGCTAATGTGCGCAGACGTTTTGAATAATTGTATTTTTGTATGGAGGTCAACGGAGATTTTCAACATTTCAACATTTAATAAAATATGTGTTAGATACTCTTTTCATTTAAAATAGAATTTATTTTTTGTCCACATTTATCCATATGTCTTGAGAAAGATGAAAAAAAAATAAAAATGAGACTATGTAATAAAATTAACTTTAATTCAAGGTATTACTCGACCCCCATTCTCATTTAAAAAATTTGACATGGGGGCTCTGGGGGGTGAGGAGATGGCGTCAGAAAAACGCAATTTCTGTCAATAAATGTCCCCCTCAATATTCAAATGAAATTGTCGAAACAGTGGGCTGCCAAAGCAATTGTGCATATAAGTCTCCTGATGGACCCGTCATGCCCTCCCTCAATATTAAATTTGAGATTAGCTAAACAATTTATTTTTCAAGATTTTTAGGGTGGACTGTTTTTTCTCGGACACCTGTATATGCCTGTATAGCCTTACAGTAGCCTTACAGAGTATCTACTAACAATAGTATCTACTGACTATCTTGGGAGAGAAAAGTGCTTTATTTTATCATTAAGAGTTATTCTTATACTATATTATACTTAGTAGTGTCTTGAGTTGCTACGTCTTAGAGTGAGATTAATTAATTATGTTTATTTAGGTAGTTCCAAATTTCCTTGATCCAACTTATCCTATGTCCATCAATGTTATTTTATTATTTAACAATTTATATAATTCATTCTATGAACATAATAATAGCAATATTGCAAGATTATCTAGATCGCTACTGTTGAATAATCCGCTGTTTTGTTTTTATCGAAATTATTGCTAGATTCGTTTATTATTTGTAGATATGAAAGATCAAAAATGTTTCATTCCAACGGCGAAGATGTTAGGTGGAACCACATCCATAAACAACATGATATACACAAGGGGAAATGCAAGAGATTATGACTTATGGGCAGATAATGGTCTTAAAGGTAAAACAGCTACCTAATTGTCATAGAAAAATCAAATCAAAATATTTTAAGGTTGGTGTTCATTTTCCTTGTCACCATATTTCAAGAAAATGGAAGATGCTCACCTAGAAACCATGATGGATCAAAACTACCATCGATATGGAGGGCCAGTATATTTAGAAAGCTCTCGAGCCTACTCAAACCTAGCCAGTTTATTTTTAGCCGCAACTAAAGAGACTGGTTTTAAAGAAATTGATTTGAATGGAAAAAATTCACTTGGATTTGGTAATTAAAACTACAGCTTATTACAGGTTTATTAGTGATATTTATGCCCTTAGGTGCGCCTCAGCTAACAACTAAAAAAGGTCAAAGATTTAGTGCAGCTAGTGCCTACCTATCATCCGCAGATAACAGAAACAACTTACATATCTCTACTCAATCGCAGGTAACTAAAATCCTTATCAGCGAACACACCAAAGAAGCTCGTGGTATTCAATTTGTGAAGAATGGATCGTTCTATAAAGCTACAGCCAGCAAGGAGATAATCCTTTCAGCAGGAACTATTAATAGTGCAACACTCTTACTCCTAAGTGGAATTGGACCTCAAGAACAATTAAAAAAACTTGATATTGACACTTATCAAGACCTTAAAGTGGGTCAAGGTTTAGTTCATCATGTGTTGTTTCCTGGCATGTCATATAGTTTCAATGGGACTGGTTATGCGGAAACTCCTTTTTATTACAGCAAGGAAATTGATTATTTAAGAAATGGTAGAGGACCATTAACATCAAACGGAGTTGACTTAATAGGTTTTATTAAAACAGAATATTCCGCAGGCAGGCATCAATATCCAGATGTTGAACTACTAATTACCAGCGAGGCAGTTGAGGAAAAATACAAGCAGGTAAAAGAGGATAATGCTTCAGTTTCTTCTTCAGATCAGTTAAGAAAAGTGACAATAAGCTTGATTTTGCTGCATCCGAAATCTAGAGGAACAATAACACTGCATTCCAAAAGCCCTTATGATCACCCTTTAATAGATCTAAACGATTTTCACGAGGAAGCTGACATAGAAACCCTGCTATCAGCAATTCGATCGACCGAGAAAATTCTCGAAGCGACCTGTCTCCAATCTTTAAATCTGCAACATCTTCATAAAGACCTCGAAAGCTGTAAAGATTATGACTCGAATTCCGATGACTACTGGAGATGTGCAATCAAATATTTAAGCACAAGTATCGGCGACCTGAGTGGTTCAGCTCCAATGGGATTGGATAAAAATGGAGATTTTGGTCAATCGGTTGTTGACTTAAAACTAAGGCTACATGGGGTTGAGAAATTAAGGGTTGCAGATGATAGTGTTATACCGGTTAGTATATCGGGTAACACCGCTGCTGTAAAATTTGTGATAGGAGAAAAATGTGCTGATATGATTAAAGATGAATGGATAAAGTAATTTAAAAACGAAGATCTCCAATAATAATAACATAGGTAGGGATTAACATTTTTGTCATAAAATAAATAATTTCAGAAGGAATAGTTTGTTTGTTTTTTTTTATTTATATCTCTATTTTGTTAGGTTTTATCTTATTACCTGATTTGTTTTTTAGTTTTTATGTTTTATTTTAATATCTGCTAAACCTTTTATTGTAGCTAAATGTTAGCTCGATTGGAGGTAACATTTGGTTCTCGGTTGGAGGTTGGTAATGACAGAAAAGATATTCAGGTCAATTTTTAACAATTTATAAATATTTTTCCTGTACAATTCAGGCATCATATTTTAAAAAAATCATTTATCTATGGATTTTTTCGTTAAATCCAGAGACAAAGTCAGGTCAAATTATCAAATTATCACCTCTAAAAACCTTTAACGATTATCTATCACAAAAGTATAGCCATAATGCTATTTAAAAAACAAAACAAGAGCGACATCAGAAGTTAACCATAGCTAGGGAGAGTACCACTAATTATTTTTACAGTAAATCATATTGTAAGATACAGTAAATGATATTGTAAGAATTAGAACCCTCAAGGGCAATATATAAATTACGTAAGACGTTTAGAGAGGAGGGAGAGTTTGACTCGATCTTACAAAATCTTACGCAGGAGGAAGGGTGGGGAGCGATTAAGTCTTACGGAAGAGAAAAAGCCCAAAATTCCAACAAATTCTTAAAAACTGAAAAATTTTATAAATTTATTTAATTACATTGATGTTTGATTGCACAGTAAAATATCATTTTATCATCGAAAATGAGCTTTAAACTACATTCATCTTCTATTGTACTATATGCCATATACTCCAAAATGCCTTATATTCAAAAATGTTTGTATATGTTAATAGTGAAAATTCAATTTAAGCCCTAAACCCAATAGGAGGCAAGAGAAATGACATAAGAAAATTATCATAGACCAAGTCTGAACTGAAAACTAGTGATATCCTTCCTGGTATTGCTTCTAGGAAAATTTATTTATTTATTTGGTGACCATATAGGGATACAATAATTGGCTACAAGCCCAAAAAAGTATCCACAAACTTACCCACAACTAGTTTGTTCCAGTATCTTAGAGGATCTTAAATAGGATTTAATGCATTTAAATTTTGGCTTTTGTACATGATATCACCACAATAATTGTTCAAAATGTCTTCCTCCAATCTGAATACACCGATTTAGACGTCGCACATGATTTCGGCGGAAATTTGATACTCGTTCTGAATGATTTCAAATGCTGGTATAATTCGTTCAATTAAGTCTTGTTCTGTTTTTACTGGAATTTCGTAGACTTTACATATCCTCACAGGAAAAAATCTAGCGACGTTAAATTGGGTGATCTAGGAGGCCGAGAAACTGTTCCTTCTCTGGCAACCCAACGGTGCCCAAACCGCTAAGCCAAATACGCACGTACTCGTACAGCAAGCAATTGAGCCGGCGGTCCATCATTTTGAAACCACATTTGCTGCCGATCGTTTATTGGAACACTTTCAAGTAGTTCTGGAAGAACTTTTTCGAAGAAACGCCGGTAAATAGGTTCTGTTAACCGTTTCGGTAGAAGCTCAATTAAATAATCATCAACAATACCTGCCCATACGTTGACAGATCAACGTTGCTGATGTTTTCTACGAAAAATTGCATGGGGTTTTTCTTCGTCCCAAACATGGCTATTCCGTCTCTTGTGAAGAGGCTTCATCGGTTCATAAAACATAGCGTAAGAAATTGAACTGTAGGATGATAATCGGCTGCAGTCAATCGTTGAACTCGGTGAAGAACCTCTTCTTTAAATTCGACCGTTCTTACGGCTTGAGCAACACCGATATCAAGCATGTTGGTTTTAATCATGCCTGTCTCGGAGAGCAGCAATAAATTTTTTGTGCCCCGGATGCTGTCATTCAAGATAACGTTCTTGATATAACCGCGCTAGTGCTTGTGCATTGCAGCTTGTTGCTCCGTATGTCAAATACGTATTCGCCAATTCTTGATTGGTAAAGTTTTCCATTAGCAACAGTTAATTTTGGTTAAAGTCTTGCAATCTTGCAAACACAAATAATATTACGCCACTGGGGCCTTGGAATGAAGCTACAACTGTTATGTTGATATCATGCTCAAAAGGCAAAAATTAAATGCATTAAATTTTATTTAGGCAATTCATCGCTTTCTAAATTTTAACGCGTCTTAGGGTCGTAGTGACACTTTTTCGAACATGGATCCCTATACTCAACTGTTTTCGACTGTTGCACTGAATAACCCCCAGAAGTTTGATCCCATAGATCTGAAACACCCTTTATAAACGATTTATCTAATAGAAAACATTATTTCGAAATGAAAATTCAAAAGCAGTTTAGAGTTTGCTAGGAAAAATTCTACGCGACCTCATGGTCTAGAGAATAGATAATTGTCAACCAATTTTGTAAAGGCAGTAGTGGTGTGGTTACAAAATAATATAGGTTTACTAGTATTATTTAAATCTGCAAAGACATTTAGAACTTTTCCCCAGAATACTCTTATTCAGTCAGACTAGTAACACATTTTCTTTCTGGTATCAGCCTTATATTTATTATAGCGGCCTATTTGGATTTTTATGCCATAAAATGCCATTGCATTCGATCAAATATTAGGAACATTGCATAAAGCTCATACAAGCATCATGATATGTGCATGGCAGGAATATTCCTCAGCTGATGTAAATTTTCAGAAGTTTTAATTGTTCAAGGACTCTCTTGGAAATCAGAGATTGTATTGCCATGCTGTTATTACAATATAATGATAGCAGGGCAATACAATAGTCTTAGTATGCCTTCACATCGAATGGCAATGTTTAAACGAAGTACCTACCTTTAATTGCTTCAAGTGTATAATACTTTACCTAATAAGCATTATTTCCTTAAGACCTATAGTTAGTAGCATAAATTCAGCTAATAAGGATTAGTCAAACAATTTTCTTTTAATTATTTTTATTAATATACGGAAATAGTTCATAACTCATATATTCACCACCAATTTGGAAGACACTGTAATATAACCTAATCGAAATCCAATTATATAATTACCGATATTAACTAAAAAACGAAAGTTGTGAATATTGAAAATTAGCCCGAGTTTATATTAATGAAAATGCATTTTAACCATGATTAATTTGGGAAGTGATCAAATTCTTCTTCCGCATGATGTACTTGTAGTTAATTTGCCTTTAAAATTAAATATATTTTTAAAGATTTCCTCATTAGAGGTTTTTAGTAGTTTTATACACTTGAAACGGTCAGTATATGTGCAACCGTAATTTATAAAACGCTTTTTGTGGTTTTTGTATGTGTGAAGTATTAACAATAATGTTGACCTATGAAATGTTTAATAAGGTAGGACCAGGTTAACATTTATTATACTGTACTGGGTATTTCTTCAAGAAATTAACCGCAAGTAGCTCACATTTATTTGACACCTAAGGATCTCATCAAGAACATGTTGATTTTGACATTAGGCCACAATCAAGGATCAAAAATTGGTTTCTTTTTAAGTCAAATGAGCTCCACAGATAAAAACTTAACCTGAAAAATTTGGCTATAGTATTGAGTAACTAATCTTCAAAGGCTTTAATAAAATTAGTAAAAATTTACGGTATTTTAACACCATTGGCATAGTTATAATTATTAAGTAAAAATTCTAGAAGATTTGTGATACAGAGTTCTGCTGCTCACTTACAATTATGTTAAAATTGCAATTTTCAGTTTTAGAAACAATACTAATGAGATCAAAGTTGAAATCCAAAATTCCTGGATATCCAGGAAAATTCTCCGATTTTTTTGAAATAGTGATGACAATAGTTAAACTATACTAACAAAATGAGTGCTTAAATAATTGATAATTTAATATTTAGGATTTAATACTTTTAAGAAAATCAGTGGGCCAGAAATATTAAATTATCATTTTTGCTAAGCCGTTTGCTTTTCAAATGTTTTTTTGATTTTCAAATCAACCTAATTATTGTTTTCCAATTTTAGTTCAATAATAGAATATTGCTTTTAACATTATTATCATCAACAATAGTCACTGTTCAGCCACAAGGTATCCTATCATTTTATAACTCCCTGGCTAAAAATAGTAACCAGTACTTTAGTCTGCTGAGGAACAGACAAGAAGAATCACTAAATTTAGGTAAGACCTATATTAAATAAAATACATATCTCTTAACACATGCATATATGATACGCAGATTTAGAATATGACTTCATCATAGTCGGATCAGGCTCAGCCGGTTCAGTTCTAGCAAATAGACTCTCAGAAATAGCGGAATGGAAAATATTACTTTTGGAAGCTGGGCAAAAAGCCGCTGCTTTTAATCAAATACCAATTTCAGCACCGGTGTATCAGGTATAAATTAGTTCAGATACACATATTTGTATTATAATAATTATTATTATGATTTTTATTATTCACCAGGTTGTAGGCGACTATAACTGGAACTATACGATGGAGAAACAGGAAGGTTTCTGTCTAGCCATGGAAGATCAGCGATGTGCATGGCCCAGAGGTAAAGCTCTAGGAGGCACCACTGTGTTGAATTATATGATTTATACTAGAGGACATCCTGAGGATTACGATCGATGGGGAGAAGGTAAAATAATATGTTTCTAACATTAGTCAAGCTAAACATATTTTGAAATAGATAATCCTGGTTGGTCGTACCATGAAGTTCTACCGTACTTTCTCAAATCTGAAAATTGCAACATGGATGAGGAAAAATGTGATAGCTATTTTCATAGCACTGGCGGATTGTTAAATGTAGAAGAACCATATTCTAGTGAATTGGCTGACTATTTCATATCAGCTGGTGAGGTCTAATATTAGTAAAATAAAAAAACTAAGAAATTCTGTTCCAGGAAAAAATATGGGATATAAGGAGGTGGACTATAATACCTATGATATACTGGGATTTTCTAAAATGCAAGCGACACAAAAATTCGGAAGAAGACATACTGTTGCTTCAGCTTTCATAAAACCAATAACTGATAGGGAAAACTTGAAAATTTTAGAAAAAGCTAAGGTTACTAAGGTAAAAACTAACATTTTATTTAGATGAATCTATTATAAATACTTGTTCATACAGATTCTAATCGATCCAAATGAAAAAACAGCTTATGGAGTCGAGTTTACTAAAAAAGGCAAATTGTATACAATAAAGGCAAGAAAAGAAGTTATTCTTTGTGCAGGAGTTTTAAACTCGCCTCAACTTTTAATGCTAAGTGGTGTAGGACCAGAACAACACCTTAAAGAAATTGGTAGGATTACTCACAGTTTCACTTTTTCCCCATATTTTCTGCAACTAATTTTTACTTCAGGTATATCTCCTATTATACAAGATCTTCCAGTAGGGCAGAAGCTCTACGACCATATAGCTTTCGCCGGAATGATCTTTCTAATCAACAAGAGAATCGAACCTTTATCCAAATTTTACGAACCCAGATCTGCTTTGAGCTGGTTGATGAGAGGAAAAGGATTTTGGACATCATTAGGAGGTAAAACATGCAGTAATTATGATGGCACACAGTATCTGTTAAATGTACATTAATTATTTTAAAATAAAGTAAATGCAAAGCACTTGTGGCATGCCTACAAATACTTGCATTGATCTATGGATGCGCTGAAAATTAATATTTACTAAGACTTAAAATGCAATTGTGAAGCGTTTCTTTATTCGAAAAGACTGAAAAAGAAATTATTCATGGAACTTAGTTCGTTAAATAAACAACTTCAAGAAGATCAAATGTTTCGGAAACATCAGTTTCATTTTATTCATAAAATTTATTCTTTTAATTATAGAACCAATGCTAATGTACTGCGTCTATTGTCTAAGGCCATAAAGTAGATCAGGTCAAAACTTGTCGGCAACTAGAGCGTGTTCAAAAAAGAACCACACCAACTAGAGCTTTGAAGATTATGGTTGTATCTGAGGCCCATGGATATTAAGGAGGTCGTCTTCCTTACAATGGCTTTCGCTCTTTGCAATCAACATGAGTGCCTCACTTCTGGTGGGAAGTATCAAACTCGCTTCTCTATTCTCTACTAGAGGCTAGAGTGGACTCTGCTTCGCCAATCTTTGTATTCAAAAAAATCTACACAATCACCAAGGGCATTGGTACCAATCAAGTGGCAGGCATCACTAATATCTACTTAGATGGCTCGAAAACGAAGACAGGCTCGGACTGTGGCACAAATTCCAAAGACCTTAATTAAATATCACGCAAACAGTAGAAACTAAGCCAAGTCTTCTACAAATAGAAATAGATAACAAGCTGAGGGTGGTACTTCTCCTCTTTCAACAAAGGTGCACAAGGAGCCTACTGATGCGTAATTGGAGTTGTGTTCGAACTATTCTCTGCTCGTTACAGATACAGATTCTTCAGATATAGGTCTGCCTCTCCTTCTATTTGATATCCGTGGTCTTCTCTGTATGATGATTTTCGTCCAACGTATCCTTCCAACGCTATTTGTTTTTTGCAATTTGTTGTTTAGTTTTTTCCCTGATTCCTCGTTTCTTTGTCTATTTCTTAATTTAATTCCCAGCGTCACACATTCCATTGCACGTTGACAAACACGTAGTTGTTGTGCACTTTTCTTTGTCATGGTGACTATCTCGAGCCCGTACAATATAATTGGTAATACACAGGCATCGTATATTACAGGAAATATAGCGGAAACTGAAACGGAATTTAAATTAATTGGTATCTCCGATTCTTTGAGGATATGCGAGTTTTTCAAATGATTCTCCTTCGTTTTATCGGCTTGTCTTTGCCTGGTCTGATACTGTGTCCCAGATATAAATTCTTCCACTAGTTGAAGTGGGTCGTTATAGGTATTGACATTGATGTTGCTGTTTGAGCTCATGATCTTCGTTTTCTGGAGGTTCATTTCTAGTCCTACCTTCTGTGACTTTATTTAGTTCGCACCATGGTATGTGCTAAGTTCCTTCTGTTCGGTGCTCATGATCACCATGTCGTCGGCGAATCGGAGATGACTTAAAAATCTCCCGTCTATGTTGAATCCCTTTTGTTGCCGTGTCAAGTTTTTACACACTTCTTCTAATGTTAGGGTAAATAATTTTGCAGAAATTAAATCGTCTTTATTAACCCCTCTCCATATGCGGACCTTTTTGGGTTACTTTGACATGTTTACTTTCACAACACCGTTGTAAATATTTTTATCAAGGTTCATATGTCTTGAGTCAATCTTCGCATTACCCATTACCTCCAGCACCGCCCAGGTTTCTACCGAATAAAAAGCTTTTTTGAAGTCGACGAATGCGAGGTCTAATGGGATTTTATATTCGGTAGGTACTCTTCTCAATAGAGTACGACCCGTTTGAATGTGATCCTTTGTACTATAGCCACTTCGAAATCGGGCCTGTTCCAATGGCTGGTACAAATTGAACTTTTTGTTACGTCGGTTTGTTATAATTTTGGTAAGAAGCTTCTACAAAACGGACAGAAGACTGATCGGTTTATAGTTTTCGATATTGCTTCGGTCTCGTTTTAAAGACAAATGTTAAGTCGGCATTTTTCCAGCGTCGGGAATTTTTCCCTCCTCCACACATTTGTTAAGAAGGGTGATGAGTGCTTTCTCCAGAGTTGTTCCCCCATTCTTCACCATTTCTGTTGTAAGGCGGTCTTCTGGGGGCGGTTTTTCATATGGCATATGAAATGGCATACATAATGGCTTTAACGCCATTCTCAGCTCTGCAGTATTGGCCTCGAAGATGTCCTCGGAGCCCACATTTAGGACTACCTGATCCATACGGATTGGCTGTAGGGTGTAGAGTTCGTGATAGAAATGCCGGATAGTGGATTATCTGTTCCCTCTCTGTCAAAACTTGTCCTTGATGGTTCTTAATTTTGTATGAGTGACTTTCCTTTTGTTCTTTTTTGATCGGAGGACTTTCATATTTATTATGTCTTCGATGGCTTCTTGTATGATCTTTGTATTATAAGATCTTGAGTCTTTTTTAATCGCTTTCTTTACTCGTTTGTCTAGTTCTCGGTATCCTATCGAGTCGAGTGGATATTTTTACATTACATAACAGTAATTGTTAAATCCTGGGGATAATCATATCCTTATCAAAAGTTAATTATATAATTATATTATCAAAATATTGGTGGAACCTGTAAGTTAAATGGATGACCAGATTTAATTATCAATTAATCCAGATGTGCATTATGTCTATTTCGGAGATGGAGATAATGATTTAGCATAAACTCAAAGTCGAAATTAAAATATTATGAAATAATTGTTCTAAAAATAATCTCTGATTCTAAAATAAAAATTTATCACCAAAATGGATTATCCTATATACACTCATTATTTAAAGTAATCAATTCAACAGTAAATGAAAAATTAGTATTTTAGCCTCTTGTACTTACCAATAATCAAATTATTGAGTCCTCTGAAGCAGCAGCGAAACGCTATTGTTGGAATATCCCGATTGAAACTGTCTCTAGCTACAAGTTCTATAGAATTACGATCTACGATGTCAAGCGATATCGTAGGTCATCCTAATCTACAATTTATTCCGCGTAGCGCGATACTAGAAGTAAACTAAGAAAGTCATGTCTTTAAGGCGACGACTATTGTAATTGGCTATCGCCTTTTGCATTTTCCGCCTACTACATGGTTGAGTTAGGGAAATTTCCAATTTTTTTATGAAGAAATTAAGTTTGTTAATTTCAAACTTCTAAATCTTTAAGCCGGTTCTAGAATAAATATAAAATTTGAGTTTTTGATGTTTTATATTTTAAAAATAACGCGAAAAATATATTTGACATATATATGTATTAACAGCCATTAAATTAAAAACAAAAATTGAGATAAGAGAATCCATATTGTAAAGACTAAAAATAATTTTTCATTCAATGAAAATACTATATGCGATTTTATAGGTGCAACACTTACTATAAATATAAATAACTATGTTTTTTATTCATTTGTAGGAATAGAAGCCTTGGGCTATATAAGTATAAAAAACGAAACACGCCCGGACATAGAACTCCTCCTAAATGGCATCGGTTCACTTCAATTTGACAGGGGCGTATTCTCACGTCCCGAACTGCGAATAACCCGGGAATTCTATAGGGAATACTTCAAACCGTTGGAGTCCCAAGGAGTGTTTTCCATCATGCCGATGATTCTGCATCCAAAATCTTACGGATATTTAAAATTACGTTCTAAGAGCCCTGATGATCCGCCTGTGTGCTACGGAAACTACCTGACAGACCCGTATCAAGAAGATTTAAAACTGTTTTTAAGCAGTATCAGGTTTATGCAGAAACTAGTTGAATCAGATGAGTTTCGGCAGTTAGATACGGCATTGTACAGTACACCAGTACCGGGATGTGAAAATTTTATTTTCGACACCGATGAATATTGGGAGTGCGCTATAAGACACTTGGGACTTACCTTGCATCATCAGATTTCTACTTGTAAAATGGGTTCAGGCCCGGATTCAGTGGTTGATAACAGATTAAGAGTTCATGGGGTGGGAAATTTGAGAATAGCAGATACTAGTGTAATCCCGTTGACTCTATGCGCGCACACCAGTGCTCCAACAATTATGGTGGGAGAAAAGGCAAGTGATATTATTAAAGAGGACCATGGAGTTAGTGTCGGAAAATGAGAAGACAAATTTCAGAGTTGAAATTTAATGATAATAGAAGAGTATAATTCTATTTTAAATAATGTAAGCCATAGTTTCCATATAATTTTAAGGCAATAAACAGTTTTATAAAGACGATGGTTATATTTGTATTTACTTTGTACCTTGTAACCTTCAATGTTACAGTAGCATATTTTAATATTTACGATTTGAATGTTCTTAGTTTATTCATGAAATGGTAATTGTATAAAGTGATAGTACCGTTCCTTATCGCTAAGTGCATAGATCGCACTGGCTAAGTTAACAACTTTTTTGGCAACTATCTGCACAGTGTGGGACCCCAAGAATCTATATTCTGGGATTCCGGGTATATATTCTTAGGGTCCTTCTCTTGGGTACTTTTGCGGAGTATCCCCGTTATTTTTAACGTTAACGGAATGCGGTTTTCATTGTGCTACTTTTTCGTAAAGCTAAAGATGCTGTTAATAAAATTTTCATAGCCCTTTTAGTTTTTAAGGTAGAGGGCATTTTTGAAAATTTTTTTAATATTGGGACACTCATCGTATCTCCGTTATCCTTCAACTTATCGAAAAGTTAAAATTTTATTCTTTAGGATTTTTTCCCGAAGAGTGCAGTGCTGTAAATAATATTTATAACATATTTACTATTTTTGAATTATATACCAAACAATTTTTTCAGCCTTCCAAAAATTGGATGACATTAATACGCAAATAAATAACAGTTTGCCAAAATTAAATGCATAATTTTATAGTAGGTCATGGCTATTGTTTAATACAAGAAACAAAAATAAAGGTCACCTATTTGTGTATCTTATCCGTTTTTTGGTCGGCTTTTGGTCTATTTTCCTGAACCAATTTATTTTCGTTCTTTTGGTATTATTTAATTGATACTTATCAAGTGCTTCGAATAATCGCAGCGTATGAAAAATATGATATGCTGGTATGTTCTATACACAGTAATGAAAATTCTGAAGATTTTCGTAATTATATTCCTAAAGATAAGTAAGCTATTATGGCTATGAACGTCTCTATTATCATTATAAGCTTGTGCTTGTTAAATACCCACAAAGAATGAATCTGTTTAAAATACTTGCTCGTTTAAAAGTAAATTTAGTATCACGCACAATTTACTTTTTTTCTTTCACACAATTTAGGGTCTAGATGTTCTGGAATATATAGGAGCAACACCTTCGTCCTCGTGTAGAAAACTTGAGAAGAAAATGTATGGGCCAAAAACTGACACTTTTCGGCCAAAAGGACGGTTTTCCTAGCCAGCGTGTTTAGTGCGCCGCGTACGACGTAATACGCCCAGCGCAACACGTTTCGACTGCTTAGTAGGAATATGGTGTTACCATTCTCCTAAAATGATCCTAGAGAGCGCAATACAGTCCACGCCAGCGTTGTACGCCCAGCGTGATAAGACCGACTGGGTTCAGTTTTTATTATAATTATGTTACCAAAGAAAAAAACACCGTTTTCTGCTGAAGAAGATGAAATGTTAATTGAGCATGTCAGTTTCTTTGAATATATATGGAATATGAAACATGCTGACCACAAAAGCGGCTACAAAAAAGACAAGGTTTGGCAAGATATAGCGGACAAATTAGGAAGAAAAAGTAAGTATGCCTTCAATTATTAATAAAATAAAAATGTTATTAACTTATTTATTCATTCCTTTAAACATTTTCATTTTTCGCTCTTTTCTGATTCGACATTTTGTATTCGACCTTTTCTTTTTCGATCTTATTTCCGTGACCCACATAATATTATTAAGGCATATTATTATTAATATATTAAGTTAAGGGGGGTGGTAAAATATAGTGAATGATCCTGTGAACCTTTGTGACCTTTGAAAAATTTTAAGCAACGATTTTTTTTTATAATTTATTATATTTTTTGACGGCTATAAAAATATATGCTACTGTTTAAGAACTTTATAACTATCTTCGTATTGTGAGTTTTTCATTTCATATTAAAATAGTCCGTAAATCGACTTCTAACTTGAAAACCTGCAGATTTTGCAAATCCGCCTCTACGTGCTAAAGGTATCATATTTTCTGTAGGAAACGTAAGATCGTCTGTGTGTTCTTCTGCACTATTGACAGGCGCAGATGAATATTCTTTTCTCAGCATGTTATGTAAACAGCAGCAGACGGTTATAATCAAATCTACAGTTTCCGGCCTTATGTTTATAGGTGTAAAAAAGACTCTAAAAGTAGTATACAATATACCAAATGCATTTTCTGAGACTCTTCTCGCTCTGCTCAAATGATAGTTAAACCTTCGCTTCTTCGAGTCACCTAATGCTTGGTTTTTGCAGTATGGTTTCACCATATGTTCGCTCAGAGAAAAGGCTTCATCACCAAGTAATACGTAAGGTAGAATTATATCTGATTTTGGAAGAATTGCTGGTGGAGGAAATATAGCTTCACTTTCTACCAAATGCCGCATACGTGACTTTTTAAAAATTCCGGAATCGCCTTTCTTGCCATAGGAACCAACGTCAATAAGTAAAAACTTGTAATTCGCATCAACCATTGCAAGAAGTACAATTGAGAAATATCCTTTGTAGTTGTAATATAGGCTTCCTGAATTGCCTGGTGCCATTATTCTGACGTGTTTCCCATCAATTGCTGAAACACAATTGAGAAAGTCCCAGCGATTTAAAAATTGGTCAGCTTTCTCTTTCCAGTCAATTTGATGGTGTTGAGGCAGGAATCTTTTCACTAACTTCTCTTTCAAAGCTTTTATAACTTGTGGAATGATCTTACACAGGGCAGAAGGAGATATGCGAAAACTAAATGACAAAGATCTATGTGACTCACCCGTGGCAAGAAATCTGAAACAAAGATCTATTTTTTATTGTTGCACCACAAAAATCTTATCCAGACAAGTTATTATAGGTACAGAGTGTAGGTACAGGTTCATTTACTATATCTTACCACCCTTGTTAACTTTTTTGGCCAACCTGTAAAAAAAATACCAAAGATAAAAGTTGTGTGGTTTGGTATGCCAAACCAAATTATGACAAATGATTGGTTATATATATTTTTTAATAGAACACCCCGTATAATATACCCTTTTTTATTTACTTAATACATTTAACTAATTTAAGGCCACTACTAAGAACGGAAATATTAAATTGGTTTATTTTTCTTTGTTTCAGGAAATGAATGCCAGGCACGTTGGAAAAGTATCAGGGATCATTATAAAAGGCAAAAGAAAGAAGACATAGGCACAACAGGATCTGCTGCAAAGAAAAAGAGGGCAAGCTACTGGGACAGATTGTCGTTTTTAGACACAATTGAGGACGAAAGGAAACCGTTTTCTAACATTTCTGCTGATACTTCCGAAATTTTAGAAAACAATGACGAGCAGTTCGTCATTGTTTTCTAAAATTTAATAACAAGACATCGAGAATCACCCGCCTTCATCAAAGGACGAACTTGAAATACCTCCTGTTATGTCTACTGAAACTTATGATCCTGTGGCAATCATCCGCTCAAAACGCAAAACTAGAGTGGAAAATTCAGCACTATCCAACTACTTGAAGGAAAAGAAAAAGTTTATTAAAATTATATTAAATTGCTCACGGGTAAGTCTAAAATACCTTTTAAACTTTTCTTCTTCGTCAAGCAAATGCTTGTTGATTAATATATTGTAAGCTTTTGTCTGTTTAAAAACACATTGCCAATACTTTTCCTCCTATTACTGTTAATTTTCAAAATGATGTCTTCTTCATCACCGGCCAAGTGTTTTTCCAGCAATAACAAAGCTAATACCCGTTTTTTAGTCTTTCCTAAACGGACCATTTTAATTAAAAGTTTTTAATAAACTAAAGCGTGACTAGAGCTAATACGTTGCCTAGGAAAACAAAGTTGCGCGGCGTACAAAATAGTACGCTCCTGCCGACGCGAAATTTTTTATTCGGTTCACGCCGCGTAATAGATACGCTGGCTAGGAAAACCGCCCTTCAGAACGAGTGGACATTTCTGGCCTGCGACCAGATTTTAGAATGGTCTGTAGTTTATCAACGATATAGAACCTGTACTCAATCCTCACGGAGTAAATTGCAAAATCTAGGGGCTGTTGAACAGAGTTTCCAAGGACAGGGGCTGTTCGTATAGAGCATGTGATGTTTGCGAGGCGTTGGGCTCAATTCGTTGTTGTTGATTGGAGGACAAATTTATGCTTTTTTAAAGATCTTACTACACCAAACTTCAGTATGTCCCAATAATCATATTAAAGCACATCCAGTAACACTCTAAACAAAAAAAAATCCCTTTGTCGAAGAACTTTACTAAGTTCTGGCTTACTTGCTTACAATACTTATCCAATAAGGAATACTTGGAATTGGAGAAACTCGAGACTAATTTAAACGTGCGATTAAATTAGACAAACTACAAGCTGATAAACTCACTACGTTATGTAATCAGTGTGAAAATGAATATTGAACTCGCACTTGTTTCGGGTTGAGTACCTGTGGTGCCATCTGGGAATCGTGTTTCAAAACATAAACAAGGTCACTGGATCTGAAAAGCGAAACGAAATATGTACAGCCGGTTTCCCTTTTATACTATGGCGCCATCTAATAGTAATAGTTTAAAACTGAATTAAGAGTTCTAGAGCCAAAAAGGGAACTATTTAAATTAATATGATTTGGGTCGACCTCGGTGGCACCGTGGGCAAAATGTTTACGATACAATCGTATATCGGGTCAGTACCGGGATGTGAAAATTTTATTTTCGGTACCGATGAATATTGGGAGTGCTTGGGGACCCTTGCATCATCAGATCTCTACTCGTAAAAGGGGTTCAGGTCCGGATTCACTGGTTGATAATAGATTAAAAGTTCATGGGGTGGGAAATTTGAAAATAGCAGATACTACTGATACTAGTGTAATCCCGTTGACTCTATGCGCGCACACCAGTGCCCCAACTATTATGGTGGGGGAAAAGGCAAGTGATATTATTAAAGAGGACCATGGAGTTAGTGTCGGAAAATGAGAAGACACATTTCAGAGTATAAATTTATTGATAATAGAAGAGTATAATTCTATTTTAAATAATGTAAGCTATAGTTTTCATATCATTTTAAGTGTATAAAGAAGACAGAGATTTTTTGTAAATATGCCTTTAAACAAGTCAGTGTTTGTTACAGAATATTCATTATTAAAAATTTGAATGTTCCTTCTTTACTCGGTGATACGGTGATATGGAAATGGTGAATATATAAAATGACAGTACCATTCATAGCATTAGATTTTATATCTAACAAAAAAACTTCAAGAAATTTTCCGAACTAGGCAATATCGTTCTGCTTAGATAATAATTGTACTTTAATTAGTTTTATAAATTTGGTCAAGGTTAGTTGTGGTATGGAGAATTTACTAATATGCGAGTGTTGTGTGTGTGCTGGTTATAATAAAATAATTAAATGATTTGAGTTTTTGATGTTTCATATTTTAGAAATAAGAAGAAAAGTAGATATATTTTTTTTAAATATATGTACGTTTTTGGGGCATCTCAACTACAGTTAAAGCTACGATCTTGCTAACGTTGCGCATAAATTCTGGATTCCAAAAGTATACTTTGTTCAGCAGCCCCTAAACTATATAATTATCATATCGGCAAGCGGATAATTCATAATTTGCAAGTAATACAATAATTTCAATCTTTAAAACTTATTTCAGCTCCAATACGAGATATGTATTATTAACGATATTCAAAAAAAAAACAGTAAACCAAATGCAACTATTTAAATGCCAGATCAGTATTTTTGACAATAGCCTGTCAATAATATAAACTAATTTTTCTAGACAATCTTGATAGATTTTTTAAAAACATATAGTTATGCGCTTAGTTATGTACACAATTTTGCCACCCTATATCTAATATTTTGCTTATGTATATACTTACTTAGTTATATTGTATTCCATGTTTCATTTGCATTATTGGTCTATATAATCACTTTTATATTAAGCTAGGTCAATCTTCGTTCTTGTTTTAAGTACACTGTATCGCTGTTTGTCAAATAAAAAGTTTTTTAAAACGACATTGGCGTGATAGAAAACATAACTGGCGCAGTCGGTAGGATTAGAGCAGTTTGCGTGATCCTGTATTCACGTCATCGGGACGCCGTGGTCACTACAATCGTGAGTTTCAACTCTTTAGCTCCAAACGAACGTTAATATTTACGATGTGTAAATCAACCCTGAAGTGGTCTACCACGGGAAGAAGAACAGTCGACACACCCTTTGCCAGCACGTGCACGGCACCCTAGCGAGACAAGGAGGTTCAACCGATTGAAAAAAGTTAAGTGCCAAATTCCTTTCAAACTTTTTCCCTTACTTTGGATTGAGCGAGTGGAAAGTTAATTTTAGTCACCCACCTTTCCCTTACTTTGGATTGAACGAGTGGAAAGTTAGTTTAAGTATTTTTAATTTAACATTTTTATTGATATTTGAGAAACTTATTTTGAATTTATTTTTATCTAATTGATATATTTTAAAAATTTATTTTGAACTTATTGTAAATATTTTGAACTTTCTTTTGAACAAGTCCCAATAGGAAACACAATTTCTATTTTACTTTCACCTACTTACTTAGTTGATGCCAATAAGGTTTATTCTAAATTTGCAGATGAAGTGGATGTTTTTGAAAACATTTCATTTTTAAAAAAGTAATGTGGACTACTTTACTGTTGTAGATAAAACAGCTTCAAATATGAGTGCTCTTACACCTCTTGTATTAACTTCTTGGATTTTTTTTTAATTCAGATCAGTTAACATGAAGAATTTACGAATTGACCTGGAGTCATCACTGTCACTAATTATTACATGTAACATAATTGGTGGCTTTAGTTAATGGAAAAAATATGTCGGACAGATATAAAAAGACGAATTATTGTCTCGTTTTATCCGCGTTCAGACGTACGGCGCCAGGCGTCGACTACCAGTTATTTACAACCTTTACAAACAGGACTTTGATATGGACTTTAACCCTAAATGTATAAGGAAACATAACCTTAAATTCGATATGTGTTTTCTCTTCAGTTCGGCAAATTCGACCTGACCAATTTATTTGCTTATAATTTGAATTCTACGTCGAGCCAAGGACTGTTTAAAAATAGCGCCATTTAATTGTTTTATCAACTTATAAAGTGTAACTTATATGTCAAATTAAAAAAGCCACAAGCATTTAAAATTAAAGCAAACGATGCAGGTTTTGTGAATTTTGACCACATGATTTGTATTTTACCTTGGTGCCAATAAGATCTATTTTAAGATTGAAGATGAAGTGGATATTTTTAAAAAAAATTAGTTTTTTTTAGAAATGTTGACTACTTTACTGTTTAACAAAAATCTGTATTGTCATGTATTCAATAGTTTTATTTCTTTCATTATTTTTAATTTTTGGATTACTAACCACATACTAAGCTTTTAAGTACAATAACTATTGCGATTTAGATACTTTTGCCTAAAAAATACAAAAATATCATTCCTCTGTTAAGAGACATCATTCCTCTGGATCAAGTTTAATTTTTTTTAAATTCGTTATATCTTGCGAAAAAATTAGTGTGTTCTGCTATGCAGCCAGATATTTCATCGAAAAATTTAATTAAATTTTCATATTTTTTTGCTTCTAGTGGTGCAACTAGTTTTTAAAAAAAAATAATATTATAAAACAAAGTATTTACAAAGAACTATCCATAAAGCAGGGCCCCCATTGAATCGGATCGGATCGGCACGGCATCGCTCAGTCCGGAAAAGTCCTACACCGGCTCACCAAATCGGATTTTTAGGAATAGGAGATTTTGGGTCCACGAAATTAACCTCAAAGGAGATGTAATTGGAGAATTTGTAAACCTGTTTCCTGATTTATTATGAGATGACAAGATATTTTTCAAATATTTTAGAATGTCGCAGAAATTTTTTTTTGATTTGGTTAAGATATTACCTTTAAAACGACCAGATACTAATTTTCGAAAAGCAATTTCCCCTGAAGAACGTTTAGCAGTAAAAACAAAAACATTATAACAAGAAAACTGATTTAGATATTGCCTTCATACAAATAAACTTTATATTCTAACAAAAAAAAATTATAGATTTTTAAAATGTGGCATGCGTGACTGTTCATATAATAATAATAATAATAATAATAATAATAATAATAATAATAATAATAATAATAATAATAATAATAATAATAATAAATGTCTTTTATTCAAAATTTACAGATGTAATTAACAATAATAACATTCTATAATTGCTACTTTACTGCACCCTACTCAACGGACATAAACTTAAGCTACAATATAAAGATTAACTCTATTAAATTCATTAAATACCCAAATAAAGGACAATATATATAGTTTAAATAAATATTAAATAGCTAAATATAAAATTTAAAAAATTGCCAAAAATAAAATAAATAATTAAAGGCCTAAATTACGGGTTGAAGATTAAATGTGAAAAAGATATTTCTTAAACTTTGATTTAAATTAAATAATTAAATATTGTAGAGTTTAATGGCATTGTACATAAAAAAACATTGAAATCGGATCACTCTTGTGAGATCACTCTCACGTTTGAACGAGGAACAAATTTATTCCGTAACGTGGAGGGAAGGGAGGGGTTTAATAAAACTTTAAATAAAAAATTACCTAAGTGTAACTCTATGCGCCTGTCCATCCTCAACCAGTTAAGCTCTTTAAATGTGTGTGAACCGTGATCGTATTTTCGTAATCAAAATATTTGCTGTGAGCAAGTATTTTCAACTTTCTGAATACGATTTTTATCTGCAATGTCTAAGCAAGAACCATAAATAAAATCACAGTAGTTAAAGTTGGACAGGACCAGAGACTCACAAAGCATTTCCCTCAAATGAAAACTAAGAACCTGACGACTATTATATAAAATTTTTAACGATATAAATATAAATATATTCGCAAAACCTCACCTTAGTATCCAAGACAATGCCTAAATTTTTTGCACGATCCATCTTGGGAAGAGAAACATCATTTAATAAGATATTTAAATTATTTTTAAGAAAATCTTTATTAGGTCCAAAAATCATAACAATTGATTTAATTTAAGTTTTATGGCAAGAAGAAAGCTGGTTAAGTAAATTCAGGTCATGGTTTATTAAAGAAGATGCATGCAAATAATCCTGATGATTGAAGTGAAGATAAACCTGGGTATCATCGGCAAAAGCTCTCAGTTTACATTACTTTAATGATTTAAGTATATCTGAGGTGTAGATATAAAATTCTAGCTTCTTCGGAAAATTATTTGAAAATATTTTCTGAAATCTCTTATGAAGATATGATTTAATCAACATCACCGAACCATCCAGAATTCCACAAAATTTCAGTTTCGCCAATAAAAGTTCGTGGTTGATCGTGTCAAACGCTTTCGAAAAGTCTAACAGAATCAAAGCAGTAGACAACTTTTTATCGATTGACGTTATTATGTCATCAGTAACTCGAATTAGGGCAACAACCAAATCCTTTCTAAAGCCACACTGAGTCTCCGGGATAATTTTATTCACACCGCAGTACTCAATCAACTGATTATACAGAACCCTTTCGAAAACCATTGACAAAGCCGGTAATATACTAATTATTCTTGGCCATAGTTGGTTGGATTTTTTACTTTCGGAAGTGGCTTACCTATTGAATAATTTCCACTGATCAGGAAAATAATTTTGTTCTATACAACAATTGACTGTGTGTACAATGTAAACATCCAAAAAGGGACTGCAATATTTAAGTAATTGGCCACTAATTCCCCCGAATATCCTATTGATAGTTCTGACTCGAAGGATAGGAATATTGTGGAGTAGCGGAATCCTCAAATTCGTGAGTGACGTGATTATTGTAGGTATTGTTGACCTAATAATGTAAATTGATTTGCCTGCCTGCGTGGCGTTTTTTGGATATTTTCATGCTGAACTGACTGAGATGATGGTGATCTCACGTTCGTGGAATGTTTTTAGTTCATACTCTGTTACCAAGCCTGAAATTTTTGACATGGGTGTGACGGGTATCTAACAGATTTAAATAAACTCATTGATGAATGTTAAGGTGTAGGGTTGGAATTTTGTGGCGATTGGGGAGAATTTGGTTGAGAATCACTGATTTGGGAAATTGGAGTTTTGGTAACATCTATTTCATCCTCACTTTCATTTTCAGATGCAGTTCGTGCTAAATTTAAAGTTTGTTCTCTCATTAACCGAAGAAGAAAATATATCTGTTTTTCTTATGTTAACTTCCATGGCTTGTACTTTATAGCTGGTTGACCACTTTTGGTTTTTCGTTTTCTAGCAGCTTTACGAAATTATCAAGAGCAGTCCATTTTTTTTTTACATTCAGCCGCTGAAAATAATATATGCGGATATCAGTAAATTGGGTTTAGCATTAATTTGAGTATTTAATTATGTAAAGAGACGTGTAATAAAATTATTTGCAGTTGCAGTCATTTTATAACAAACAAACCAACACATAACAACAAATGATTAAAAACAAATTTTTTTCATTATTTGCACACGCACTGTAGTAATTTGTATATCTGACAGAATTTAAGTAGCATTTTTCTAATAATATTTTTAACTTGTAGGTTTTTGGGTTACGGTGATTCATTCTCTACAATTTCGTTCAGCTACCGATTGGCAGAAACCACAGTTTGAAATATTATTTATGATACATGTTTAAAAATATGGACAACATTGCAACCTTTGGTAATGCAAAATAAAATTTGAATATAAATTTGATAATAAAAAACAATTTAGTATCGTGCTTCTTGCCCTACTAGACGCTGAATATAGATTTATAACTGTTGATATAGGAGCACATGGACGAAATAGCGACGGTGGTATCTTTAATTCGTTACAATTAGGTAAAAAATTAATTTCTGGAAAACTGGAAATTCCACAAAACAAAGCTCTGCCAGGGACAGACAAAGTGTTGTCTCATGAAATAGTGGAAGATGAAGCATTCCCTCTGCTGCCAAACTTGATGAGACCGTATCCAGGTATACAAAGCCTTAATGACGAGGCTAAAAACATCTATAATTATCGTCATAGCAGAGCAAGACCAGTAAGTGAAAATGGGTTTGGAATTTTAGCAAAAAAAATTTCGCATATATTTAAAAAAATTAAATATTTCACTAGAGCATCTCGATTTGATTGTACAGGCCACTACCGTATTACATAATTTCCTTCGAAATGACAAACATGAATGGCAGCCGGGGGGAACTTGAGCACGAAGAACTTATAGGCGTAATACCTATGGCAAGACAGGGTAGTAATTTTCAAAGAGAAGCACATGCAATTCGAGAAACATTTAAAGAGTTTTTATTTCTCCTCAAGGTTCTGTACCTTGGCAACGTGAATGTATTTATCAAGGTAGAAGAAACATACCGTGATATGTATGAAAGCAAAATGTTGGCACACAAAATTACCAGCAACTACTAATGTTATTTATATATATATATATATATATATATATATATATCTTACATGTGCAATGAAGAGTTTTTCCTACTTCTTCCCAAGCATTTTCCTTTCGTGAACTGTCAGGATAATATTTACTAGCTTGATCATAGAGGTGTGAATATTCTCTAACAGTATCAATTAAAAGTTCTTCATCCATTGTAAACAATAAAAGGACACAAAATTATCAACTACAAGGTAGCGGGGTATGCACGTCAAGAAGCAGTGCGCGGATGTTAATCTATTTCTACGTATTTCAAATAATTCCGACAGGACTGTTCCGTGCCGATCCGATCCAATTCAATGGGCGCCCTGCCCTGTTTAAACTTGTATCTATATCAAATAGAAGAATTAACCGCATTTTTATTTAAATTATACTTGTGTCCGGACAAGGATCTTTATGATTAAATTACCTGTTTGGTTGGTTTCCTTCACTAAAATATAATATAACGTAAAAAGACAATTTAACCAGATCAAAACCATTATAAGAAAAAAAAAAAAATTAAAAACCTTGATTTTATTTTGTGATAGATACAGCTACATAAAAAGATGTGTGCTGTTACACCTCTGGTATTAACTTCCTGCATTTTTTTTTAATTAAGATCAGTTAACGTAAAGAATTTACGAATTGACCCTTTTTTTGACCTGGGGCCACTGTCACTAATTATACATGTAACATGATTGGTGGAAAAATTATGTCAGACCAACTATAAAAAGACGAATTATTAGATATGTTTACAACGCGTTACGGTACTTAGATCAAATGACGTCACGAGGACTATTTTTTCGGTGTAAATGGCAGCGCACTAAAATTTCATACACGAATTTGATGCTTCCCAAACAGGGTAGATTAAATTTTTTTTTCGGTGTAAACATTTTGACCTATTTTGAAGTACCAAAATGACAAGTTTGACATTTTATTCGATGTTAGCTTACGAGGTTTTTATTTTTGTACACAAAAATAAAGAAGATAATAAGAACAAGCTTAAGCCTTGAAAAAAAATTATTAGTTTATTTTTATTATTTTGAAAAAACACTTTGAAAGATTTGGAGGTTATGTCCTATAATTCTTGGTATAAACTGATAAACATTCTTCAAATGACATTTTGATCCTAGAGATAATCCTGCAGTAATTTAACCCTCAAAATCAATCCTTATAAAGAGGGCTGTACTACTATTCATCTGTGGTAACTGTAACCGCGACGAAAGGGGGAATAAGGCCATAAATACTGTAAAAAACCCATTTCGAACTTGGTCTCGAGGCATTTTCAATGGCGCACACTATCAGTTAACAAAATATTACATATTTTACCTTTTTACTTTCTACTTACCTGTTTTTTTAAATTTTTACAACCAAGAGTTATAATAAAAAGTCTTATTATAATTCTAATAAACTTATAATAAAAGCGATTGATTTTGTACACCTATATTAATGGACTCTAAAATGTTTTTATTTTCATCATAAAACAAAAAAATAAACAAAACACAAGTAAAATTAAACACTACAATCTAACTTAAAAGACTTAATAAATAATTTATATGTATATTACATTTAGTAATCTTACTTAAATTTATACTAATAAACATAAAAAAATTGTCATTGTTTCTTAGTCAACATCAGGATCAATATTATCTTCTTCCGAAACGTCTAACTCATCAGAACTAGCATCACTTTCATCATCATCTTCTTTTATAATTAATTTTTCAGGGATATCTTGCATTATCTGGTCAGTTTTCCAGTACCTATTCTCTATATCTATAACATGTCTGAAGTTATTTTGCCAATGATTGGAACTGACACAGTCGATACCCTTATATAATAAATCCACTAATTTGGTATAGCCGTTAAATCACCAGTATTATGATTTCTTGAATATTGCCCACAGTAATTCTATAGGGTTTAATAAGCACATGTAGGATGGTGTTCTTAGTGGAATATGTCCATGTTCTTTCAATAAGTTTTCTATTTTATAATTTTTGGTGGTCTTATTAGGCTAATGCGCACACAATAAATCGTAAAGCTCAAATTTTCTTTTTGATTCGTCAAAGTTAATTTTGTTGTCTTTGAGCCAATTTACTATTACTTCTTTGTCGAGGACAAAGATTTTTTGTGGACACTTTACTTGCTAATACAGAGTGATAGGGGACGTTGTCCATAATAAGAACAGTCTGTTCTGGAATATTTGACAACAGTTTTACTTCTATCCATTTCGTAAAATTTGTTCCGTTTACTTGCCCGTGATAATCCCCCGTAGATAGTCCAGCTTTAAAAATTGATGCACCGTCAATAAATCCATTTTCGTGTTCGGCATGTAACTGCAGTGTAGCGGCCACTTCTTATTACGCCAAAATTAGCATCATCAATTTTTTGCAGTACTAATAATCTCTTACGTGTTTTTCCTGGAGTCGATAAAGAGTCTGTAGGGTCAAACTCACGTCGATGTTGGTCTTCTTTTCTAATTTTAGTTATAGTAGATCGCCCCACTCCACAATACATATAGGTGGTGGTTCTGTTTTATTTTTTAAGGGTAACTTAAAAGCATTATTAGCATTTTCCTCATCACCAATTCTTATTGCATTTGCAATAACCTCACGAGTCTGACCTTTTAAAACTTTATTTTTTAAATGTTCCATATTACTGATTAAGAAACCACGATACCGGACAAAAACTAATATAAAGACCAAGGAACAAAATTAATGCGATATCACAAGATTATCAATAAATGAAAAATTAAACAGATACTTGCACACTTTTAGAAAAAGATGGGCGGTTCTAAAATAGTAGGTGTGTACCTATGTAGGTAAAAGGCTACATTGACAGGTTTTAGTAAAAATAAGGGATTAATAACCATGTCCCCAAATCATTTACCAATATGAGTACCTATATTTATCATAAGTAATTAGATTAAAACATGTTTGGTTTACCTACTGTTATCAGATTAGCCCTTTAAGATACGACTGGTAAATAATAAAAAGACAACTCGAAAGGTATAGAATGGATACAAAAAGGATTAACGGTAGGTGCAGGTCTTAAATTATTAATCATTTTATAAATATAGGTATAAGTACTAAATTTCCCTTTCCTTGATAATCCAACTATTAGGTACCTATAATACACTAATAAATTGATAATTAAACTAATGTAACACCTCCATATACAGGGTGGTCCATTTAACATAAGACATCGCAATATCTCGAAAACTAAATATGTATCCAGAAAATGTTTCATGCGACGTTTGAATGGTTTCCAGGGGGGCATAAAATGACGTCATTGGTTTGACCTTAAGTGGACGTCTTCAAGGTCAAATGAAGGTCAACTTCACTTTTTTGCGTAGAAACCTTTATTTTTTTAATAGTATCTGGTTTAGCGTTAAAAAATAAGTAACATTCATCTGACACTTTTTTACATGCGACCTCTCCTTTTCAATTGCCCTTGTAGGTAGTATCTGATGATCTATCAAAAGGAGTGAAAGTATCTTATGATAGAATTTTATTATCAACAGATTCGAAAACTTGAAAATAAAACGTACAAAGTTCAAATAAAAGAAATTGAAACAAAAAAAGTCAATAAATGTTCAAAGTCAACACTTTGAACATTTATTGAACACATATACTCTGAACACCTTCCACTTACATTTTTCGACTCGCTTTCTAAACGATCGATGAACAGAGTGCAGCATCTGTGGAGTTATCTGCCCGCAAACCTCCGTGATTCGCAGCTTCATATATTCGGGAGTCGTTGGTGGATCGCGATATACGATCTCCTTCAAATAACCCCATAGAAAAAAATCTAAGGGCGTCAAATCAGGTGACCGTGGCGGCCAGTGGACTGCTCCACCGCGACCTATCCAACGTCCATTGAAGTCACGATCCAACACTTGGCGCCCAACGCGTGAATAATGTGCAGGACAACCATCATGCTGGTACCACATATTTAGTCTCACTTCAAAAAACACATCTTCCAAAAATACTGGTAGAATCTCCAGCAAAAAATTAGGATATTTTTGGCCTGTAAGGACACGTGCATGTTATGACGATTAACTACACCATAGTTTGCAAATGAATATAAGAAAAATTACTTTCTATATGTATGAATCTATATGCATTTATAGCTAATTTTTTTATTTAATTCTCTTGAATTTTTACATTAATTTAATGAATGTAATATGCAACTAAATCCTTGCACTATGTAATCATAATCTTTTACACTACAGGATGGTAATGAAAGAAAAAACTTACTTTTTCGATAAATTTGATACCCCTGTAGATATTGTTTTGAAGATTGGTGTGCTAGATGGATCTAAAATTTCCCTAATTGAAACTCTTATGTGGCTGTCTAATTATCATTTTGCTGTAGCCTCAATTATTGTCCAATCATTTTTACAATTAATTTCCTTAATGGTTTTCTCTATTCTTCTTGGAATGATTAATGTACCATCGCAAATCACGAAAGATTAAAGAGCTCTGGTTCAAGTACTCTTATAGGTTTAAAATTGTTTTTTTTTAATTCTGTAGGCCTAAAATTGATCAAATAGATTGATCAAAGAGATAGAAAAAATTGATCACCATAGATATTCAAAAGGCAATCAACAATCTCCCAATCAATGATAGTATCAATTTGATTGTTAATTAATTTTGTTTTCACAAATGTAATTGAAAGTTTGTGAATACCTTTAGATTTTAATAATCAACGTTTTCTTTGATATTTTCAATTCTTGTTTAAAATTTAAATGATTGATGCAAGAAATGCAAATTAAGGAGCTATGATTCATATACTCCTATTACTTGGAATTTATTATTATAGATTAATTACGTTATCATCATAGTGATGCCAGAAATAATCAAGTTCTACTTAAAAATACAAATATTTTCTGGTCTGATCATTTTGGTTTCAATTATTCTTGATTCATCTTATTTTTCTTAAAAATCAAGAAATGTTTTGTAGTTTTTTAAATATATTTGGAAAAATTGTGCAAATAGTCTTATAATCACTATACATAATTACGGGATTTCATTGTTAATGCTTTATAAGGTTTTCATGGATAATATTACTTTTAAAAGATATTACAATAACAAATTTAGTCAGATGCTTCCGATGGCTTAAGGATAATTTTTCCTTAAATCATGGTAGTGATTTTTTTCATCTGAAATTGATTAACTGATCATTATGGTATCACCAGAACATATTGAAGACAATTGTATACATTTCCATAATTTCATTATATGGAGACTATCAAAGGAACTGATTCTTAATGTTATTGATGATTATTTAAAAAAAAATCAATTTTTAATTTTGCTTGGCCTGGAATTGATTAAATAAATAACCATTTTACCGATTTAAGCAATCATCAAACTGTGCAATAATTCTCGATTATTCTAGATTTCATCAAAATCAGAACATTTTATTTTAATAATAGTAAATTACATATATTTGTATTATATATCTTATTATAGGACCCTATTCTTAATGCTATTGATGATCTATTTCATTAATTTTTCTTAGTTTTTTATTGAATTATTAATGCTCTAAATAACAAAACATTAATCAAATACTCTAGTGTAGGACATATGTTTGTATTTGAAATATGTACTACATAATAATATTATTACCATTTTTTTTGTAAGTATTTAGTAGGATTGTTTAAATGTTTTTTGGAAATAAACTTGTTCACATTTTTATTTTCTATGAGTACCTACTTTGTACTTTGTGATAAATATGTATCTATATTTAAAAAACATACACAAAATGTGTGTTTCTTTTGGTTTACTGTTGTTGTTGCAATGTAAAATGATATTTTTGTTCCTATATAATGTATGTAGGTTTTTGTTTTTGAATAATAAACATATGTTTGCGTAGAACCTGTTCTATTAATTTATTACCAGAATTTAACCGAAAAATAATTAGGTAAATACATAGTAATTTATTGCAATACCTAAATCATAAAATATAAAACGGTTAAATGTTTTATACGTTATAGCAATTCTTACACTTAGTTGAAATAATAATTGACAGTTTTATGTTATTTAGTGTTGTGGTAATTTATAGGGTTCTTTTGCTATCAAAATAAAACTACCAGAAAGTGTGTGCATTTTGGTATTTTTATTCTAATTCAAAAAGAACCCAATAAATACCACAGCACTAAATACTATAAAACTATTAATTTATTTCAACTGAGTGTAAATATTACTCATTTCAAATATTTAACCTATTTAAATCGAATAAAAAAATATTAATAACAAGCCATAAACATTTTAATTTAATACTATTTAATATTCAATTTAATTTGCCAGGCGGTTTAAAGCAATTCTTCACATCTTTAAGTTGAATTTATAACTCATTGTAGCTAGTCTTAAATATTTTTGGTTTGATGAAGCAATTTATTGTTAACAGTAGAATTACTTAAATTAAGAATATGACCATTTCAATACAAATTACCAAAATGGTTCAATGTAAGAAAAAATAAATTTGAATTAAATAATTAAATTTCATCGCTTTAAAGAAAAAAATATTCCTTGCAAGAATATGATATTCTCAAATGAAATTTCAATATATTCTCACAATAAGTTATTTGTCGACTTAAACCAATTCTATAAACATCTTGAAATTGAAAATATAATGTTCTTAAATTAAACTTTTATCTTCTTGCGGATATATAATCCTTAGAAGTGTCTAATTCTCATTTTAAGTATCCTTTTTTTTCTGTGTGTTATGCGCGTTGGCCCCTCAATTACCTGAGTCAAACCCAATGCATTAAATAACTCATTAATTTTAATTACATCCGAATTTTCATAGTTAAGAAGATTTATATTAAAATCCCCAACACAATAAATATTATGATGTACTGGAATAAGATTTATCAGAGTATTCTCTAATACAATATTTTTTGCATCAATCGATAGTTTAAACCAAAGTCATTGTCATTGTCAAGGAAAAAATTCGTAAAAGAATCAAGAATTAATATCTTGAAAAGGAGAGGTCACATGTAAAAAAGTGTCAGATCAAAGTTACTTACAAAAGTTACGCTAAATTAGATACTATTAAAAAAATAGAGGTTTCTATGCAAAAAAGTGAAGTGAACCTTCATTCGACCTTGAAGACGTCCACTCAAGGTCAAACCAATGACGTCATTATATGGCCTCCTGGAAACCATTCAACTGGAAACCAAAACTTCACATGAAACATTTTCTGGATAAAGGTTTAGTTTTCGAGATATGCGATGTATCAAGTTAAATGGACCACCCTGTATATAGGTACACCATAATTTATGGGTAGTTCCCAGTGGAACAATTTTTTTCCTTTCAACCTATTTAAAATTTTACGGTTCTCGGGATATACTCGTAAAAGTTGACGTTAAAAAAATGCACTGTTGTCAGTCCTATTTTTCTTCTTGTAAGATTCAAATAGAATAAAGTAAAAAGTATCCATAACATAGCTAAAATTAGCAACTCGGTTAAACTCAACTAATGCATTCTTAAGCTTCCTTTGCCAGCTACAGACTCAATAGATGAATAGTAAATAAAATATAGTAAATAAAAAGTAGTCTATCATATTTTGGTCCAGGGACCTAATAGATCCGCGCGTTGTAAACGTAGCTATTGTCTCGTTTTATCCGCGTTCAGACGTACGGCGCCAGGCGTCGACTACCATTTATTTACAACCTTTACAGACAGGACTTTGATGTAGATTCTAACCCTAAATCTATAAGGAAACATAACCTTAAATTCGATATGTGTTTTCTCTTCAGTTAGGCAAATTGGACCTGCCGAATTTATTTACTTATTATTTTAATTTACCGCCGAGCCAAGGCCTGTTTAAAAATAGCGCCATTTAATTGTTTTATATGTTGTTTTAATTATGCATAAATTATCTACCCATTTAGCATTTAGTTTAGAAGAATTTCATAGGGAATATTCACGATTATATTACATAATACCATTTGTTTTCTCAGAAATCTTTATTATCAATAAATAAATAAATTATGAGTAACATTAAAAAAAAAATAGGTATTGACATTAATATAAAGATGCTTACCTGAAACTATTAGAGCTTCGTTGGGCCCTACAGTATGAATATTTCCCATGGCGATACTTGATTTAACCACAATTAAAGTATATCCCGAAAAACACGGAGAATAAACACCATAAAACACCGACGCGAATAACAAATCGCTATTTTGATTTTAATGTTGATGGGTATTTGCCCGACAGATCCGATCGCAAATACGCAGACGCACTCTGTTTAAATTTAGATTGTCGAGAGTTTGGTTAACCGCTAACACAATTTGATAAGGTAAATTTAAATTAAAATACTGGCTTTATTCTATTATATTTATATAGAGACAGCGAAAGGAAATAAAGGAGTCTATGCAACAAAAATATTGATTTTCCAAAAAGTTTAAAGGGAACTGTCAAACAGCCGGCGTCGCTAGTTAGCTACGACATACGTTTCTGGTGTGGCACAGTGGTCAGCCTTAACGATTTCGTAAGTAAAAGATAATTTTAACTTTAACGGACACTAACCAAATTTAATGACATTTACTTAGAACATACACAATAGCAATAATATATACAACGCGCGGTCGCACGGTATTCTTACTCCCGATATTCTGACAAATTGTGATAGTTTTATTCCCAATAACACAGGTTATTTAGTGTCATAATGTGCAGCTTTTTTTCGCCGATATTATAAAACTATTATTGTGTATTAATATTAATCTCGAGTTACTAGAAAGTGGATAAACAACTACCAAAATCATTTGCTCTTTGAAATTTACTGCAATTCCAACAAAAAAAAAAAGGAATGCACTGATAAAAAGACCAACGGACGAACTTACGCGCAGTTTTCGCATGTACCAATTTTTGCATGATCTACGTTATTTTCATTTTCCTACGTTATTTGGCGAATCTGAATCTTTCTTCATAACTTATAATGTCTAACATATGTTCCTCCTGCTCTCAGGATTGTGTGCTGAAAGAGCCAAAAAATTCAAACGATGTTTTTGGCTACCCATGTGATTTTTGTAAGAATATTTTATGCAGGAAATGTTCAGGAATTAGTACCACTGAACTTCGGGCCATCGTCATGAGCAGCCGAGTTATGCCTTATATATGCAAATTGTGCTTGCCAAAATTAAATGAAACCATGCAACTGGTTAACCGTGTCACAGCTCTTGAGATTGAATTTACCGAATTAAAAAGTAGTACACAGGGAATTTTGGATTCAGCCAATCTTATGAGGTCTTTTTCGAATGACCTAAAAACAATGAAATCCCAATTTTCAGCAAGTCTTGAGGACATCAAATCTCTAGTTAAAACGGAAATAGAAGGCTTAAAGAATGCAGCTAAGGATAATTCAAATAGTTCTGCACAACCAATTACAAGCCAAGCTCCAGAGGAAGAAGTTATCCTGGAATGGCAGGAGCGGCAGAAGAGATCAAAGAATCTAATGCTCTTTAATTTACCTGAGGGTGAGGACAAGAAAAAGGTCGAAGAACTATTTAAACATCTCACTGAAAATCCCCCAGAGGTGTTACACTTTTCTCGGATTGGTAAACCTAACGCAAATCAGGCTCGGGCTTTAAGGATATCTCTCAAATCACCAGATGATGTCATGAATCTTGTCAGGAATCGCTTTAAACTTAAAGGAAAGAATGTTTTCTTGAACTTTGATCTCACCATGAAGCAGAGGGATGCTGAAAAGAAATTGTCAGTTGAGCTTAGTAGCCGGAGAGCCCAGGGTGAAAATGTATCCATTAGGTATCGTAATGGTACCCCATACATTTTTAAGAAAAAAAACTAATAAACGGGCCTTCTACAACAAAGCAACCATCCCATAGACAGCAAAACCTAGATATTTACTACCAGAATGTTCGAGGATTGAGAACTAAGTTGTCAGTTCTCCAGAGTAACATTATCTCTAATTGCTACTCCATAATTTTACTAAGTGAAACCTGGCTCTCGGCTGATATATCGGATGCAGAGCTTGGTTTGGATAAGTACAATGTCTTTAGGACTGACAGAAGTGCAAAATCTAGCACCTCCTCAAGAGGTGGTGGAGTATTGGTGGCGATCTCAAAGGAACTATCTAGTGCTGTAATAAACTTGTCAACAGACCTTGAACTGTTATTTGTTAGTGTAGGCTCTGGGCTAGGAAAGTTCATAGTGGGCTGTATTTATTTCCCTCCAAAATCACCTTCAGAAAAGTACAACATGCTCAGCCAAGAGATCGATTCTTTCTCTGGGAATCAGGAGTGCCCATTACTACTGTTCGGGGACTTCAATCTGCCAAAAGCAATTTGGTCATCAGACAACTTTTGTTCTCAAGCGACCAGTGCACTGGGTGCTTGCCCTCTGGAAGTCGAGTCCATAGAAGTGATATTAGACTTATGTAGTTTCCACAATCTATACCAATTGAATAATATTCCAAACCACCTGGGGAATACACTGGATCTGATTTTTTGTGAGAGTACCTTGTCTGCAGAGGTCACGGCAGCTGATGATGCTCTGGTTCCACAGGACAATTACCATCCACCCCTCCTTACATCCATTACTGTTTCGAGAGGACATACTAATCATCCAGGTAGATTTAACAATCAATATTATTATGATTATAATTCAGCAAATTTTTATTTAATTAATGAACTTCTTGGACAGGCTAATTGGAATTATGTACTTCAACAGGATTCCCTAGATATTATGTTAAATATTTTTTACGATATACTTTATTCAGTTATACATATTGCTGTACCTTTAAAACGGGTGTCTCGCGGGCACTTTCCAAAGTGGTTTTCTCCAGCTCTTAAAAATTTGGTAATTACAAAGAAACAGGCACATAAAGTTTTCAAAGATTCGGGTTCCAGAGATGATTATATTACCTTCTCAAGCTTAAGATCAGAGTGTAAATTACTTGCAAAAGTCTGTTTTGAACAATATGTTTCCGAATCAGAAAGAAATTTAGTTGATCACAGTAACATAAAGAAGTTCTGGTCTTATGTCAACTCTAGAAGACTAGGAAATGATCTACCTTCAGAAATGTTCTATAATGATAAGCATTGCCTTCTTGGTCCTGCCCTACCTGATCTCTTTGCTGATTACTTCAAAACAGTTTATTCAACCAAAAACTACCCTGTACCTGAATCTTTATCCTTCAATAATATCAACATAAGCAATTTTCACATAAATATTTCTACAATATACAATGAAATTTGCAGCTTGAACACCAATAAGGGTCCAGGGCCAGATGGCATACCACCCTCCATCCTTAAATCATGCAGTTTTGTTCTGTCTCATCCACTTTTTATTTTATTCAATAAATCATTAGAATTGGGAGTCTTCCCTGATTTTTGGAAGACAAGCTACTTGACCCCTATACATAAAGCAGGAAACAAGGGCGACGTAAACAACTATAGACCAGTGTGCAACTTAAACGCTATTCCAAAACTATTCGAGAAAATTGTAACACAACATCTTACATCATTTTTGGGTCCTACCATTATATCAGAGCAGTTTGGCTTTAAGACCAGGAGATCAACAGAGCTTAATCTATTGACTTATGCAGACTATCTGGCGAGCGTCTTGGATAGGGGTGGCGAGGTTCACACTATCTATACCGACTTTTCGAAGGCGTTCGACAGAGTCAATCATGAGATACTTTTGAGTAAGCTTGGAGCCGCGGGTGTAGGGGGAAATTTCTTGAGATGGTTTCGCAGCTACCTATCAGATAGGTCCCAAATTGTAAGGGTCAATGGCTTCATGTCCTACGAGCTAAGCGTTCCCTCAGGTGTTCCTCAAGGATCACATTTGGGGCCGCTTCTTTTTAATGTTTTTATGAACGACATCCACTCATGTTTTAAATATTCCAGATTCTTATGTTTTGCAGACGACCTGAAATGTTTTCTAGCTATCTCCTCTCTTAATGACTGTGTCAATCTACAGTCAGATCTTTCCAGACTGGAAGAGTGGTGTGTTCAGAACTGCATGGATTTGAATCCAGCCAAGTGCTATAGTATTTGCTTCTCCAAGCGTAGAAATACCACAACATTCGCATATTCCTTGTGCAATAGACCCTTGTCGAATGTGACAACAATTAGGGACCTTGGAGTCATATTCGACTCATCTCTTACATTTAGCGTTCATATATCTGAGATAGTAACAAAAGCCCTTAAAATAATAGGTTTTGTCAAGAGATGCACAAGAGATTTTACAAATACCCCTGCTATCCGCATGCTCTACTGTACATTGATCAGACCTTTGTTGGAGTATGCCTCCTCAGTCTGGAGTCCTCATTATGCCTGCTATATTCACAGGTTGGAACAGGTGCAACGGAGAATGCTGAAATACCTGGCATTTAAATCCAAAATTGATCCTGTTGACAACTACCATTATGATTACAGGGTTCTGTATGAGCTGTTTTGTCTTCCTCCTCTTGTTGTTCGTCGGGAACAACGGGATTTAAAAAATTTGTATAACCTTCTGACTGCTTCTGTAGATTCACCAGACCTGCTATATTCAATAGGTCTAGCAATACCTACGAGAAATACAAGGTCAAACAGCCTTTTCTACCAACCTTTCTGTAGAATAAACATCAAGTACAATAGCTTTATTGCTAGATCAGCCAGGCTTGCAAATAATAGTACATCTCTGAACATAGATTTCAATATAAGTCCAAGGCGCTTTGCTAAGTTTGTTGAGGATTTTCATGTGTGACTTTGTATATTGTTGTGGGGTTTTTGCTATTCTGTTTAATTGTGTGTACATACTATTCATACTTCATACTATTGTGTGCTGGTTTAAACCAATTTTGGAGGTGATAATTGGGTTCAAGGGAGTGAAAACTGAATTTAATTAATTTTATTGTGTTCTTTTGTTGTATATTTTTTAGGTTCTCCTGTTGCCATTATTTATTAATCCTGTTTTATTCTATGACTGTGATAGTGATGGGTTGTGAATATCAAATGATAATTATATAAAATAATACTAAGTATAAATTGTTTGAGGTTATAAATTATTGTTATTGTAAATTATGCTATTTCTGTAAAAATGGGTAATGCCCGTAAATAAATAAATAAAAATAAAAATAAAAACATTGAAAGGCTAGAAGTAGCATGCCGTGGAACTATGGGCAGAATTGTTTGCTTGCAAGAACTCTTGTCTTGTCTTGTTTTGTTGATGGCTTTGTTGCAAGGCAATTGCCAGCCCGATTTGCAGGAGACTCCTTCTTTGTCTGGCTCTGGACCATGCAGGAATCTCCACAGTATCTTTGAATATAGATTAGGGTTTCTTAAAAAACCTACCTATACCTGCTCGAGCAACGGCTACTGCATTGACGAGCCCTTCGATGACATAGGTCCAGTTCAATAAATTACACAGTTGTGATTTACGATTACATAAGGGTTTATTGTACCTTTTGGTTAGTAATAATTAACAGGTATAGACTAATGAACGATTTACAATGTTGAAGTTAGTTATTTAACAGGGTTTACAATATTAGTTGACGTTACCAGCCTTCCAGAATCACAAGACCAATAGCAGGAACTTAGCAGGAACCAGGAACGGCATTAGCACTAACGTCACCTTGGTTTGTGCAGCTATTGACAACCACTGTTGCACTCACTTTCAGTTCAATTTTCCACCTTTACGCACACTTATTCACTATAGACCTTTTTACATAACTTAAACTACTTTATCGTAACAATTAGGTATACATATATGAACTTTAGACAAATACTTAAACGGAAGAGAGTGAGAGAGAGAGGAATTGCTTGCGCCAACTTGCTCTTGACTAACTTATTTTCTCGGTACTTTAAGCTTTGTGAATTCCTTCACTGGTGAAAGAAACCTTGTGTTTCGGGGGCGCGAGAGTAGGTACTTCTTTTTGCGGCGACGGAGTGAATGCTGATTTTTTCTCGTGGGACTCGGGGTGAAATGTTGGGTAAAAATGTGGGATGCACGTGTGTCATGGGGCCAACACTTAAGTGAACTTGAGGAGAAAAATGGATTTTTAAGTGCACTTAAGCTAAACTGGTAACAAAGGCATTTCTTAAAAAGTAGGTAAAAACACATGTTGGGATTTGGGAGAAAGTTCAGGCAAAAATTATTTACTTGAGAAAAAAGGTATTATTCGTTTGACAACCATAAACTTCGATTCCATAAAATCATAAAATAAAATAAATTGTTAAAATTAACTTTTAACAATCTTCTTATATTCCTCCTATCTTCTTATGTCCCTAAGAAGTTATGGAAAGTAGTTAATTCATATGTAGGTAAACCCGATATGAAACAAGAAATTACTCAGATTTGTTCCGAAGGAAAAATAATTTCAAATAAATTCGAAATTGCTAATGAATTTAACACCTACTTTTCAAAATTAGGCCAGGATCTGGCATTTAAGATACAAAAACCTTTAAATTCTCCCAGAAAGTGTAAAATTAATAATAACAACATATTTCTAAAATCCCCGAAAGATGCGGATGTAGTAAATGTAATAAAGCAGCTTAAGCCTAATAAAGCTCCTGGGAAAGACGGTATAACAACACACCACATAAAACTTGTTAGCTCTTATATTAATAAGCCGCTGATTCCAAATTGCCTTTTTAACCAAATTATTTTAACAGGAAATTATCCACAGGATCTTAAATTGGGTATAATTAAGCCACTGCACAAAAAAAGAGACAAAACAATTGTATCTAACTATAGGCCAATTACTCTAATTTCAACTATTTCAAAGATTATAGAAAAATTATTGAAAGAACAAATATCCTCCTTCTTGGAAAAATTTAATGTTTTATCTCCTAAGCAATATGGATTTAGATCAAAAATATCAACAGAAGACGCGATTGTATATCTTACTAATAAAATTCATTCAGCTTTAGATAAAAACAAAAAATAATATGCATATTTTTAGACCTAGCGCGTGCCTTTGACACTGTAGGCCATAAAATAATGCTGCAGGTATTAGAAGCAAACGGATTGAGAGGTAAAGTTCTGGATATTTTTAAGTCATACCTTTCCAATAGAAGGCAACAAGTGCAAATAGATGATTTCTTAAGTAGAGAAACCAAGCTGGAATTTGGTCTACCCCAGGGCACAGTTCTTGGACCAATATTATTTTCTATCTATATTAACGGACTATTGCAGGGTAATTACGAAGGTCAAATCTCTTCCTTTGCGGATGATACAGTCGTGTTTTATGAAGGGAATTCCTGGGGTGATGTGAAGGCAAAAGCGGAGCGTGATATAAATTTTGAAAAAACGAAATATCTGGCATTTAGTTGTTCTAAGAAAAATGGACCCGGATTTTCAAGCTTACATATAAATCTAAATCAACATCAACTGAATATTGAGGAAGCTCAATCCATTATATATTTGGGTGTGTATATTGATAATTTATTAAAATGGAATATACATATCGAGAATGTCATAAAAAAACGTAGAGTAATTATATTTAAATTTAAACAAATTAAGCAAATACTAGATACGTTTCAAATAAAGGTAATATATTACTCATTAGTATATTCTCATATTCAGTATGGAATTTTGGGTTGGGGTGGGGCCTATGATGTACATCTAAAGAAGCTGGAGATAATGCAGAAACTTTTTCTAAAAATAATGTTTGGCAAGAAAAGGCGATATCCAAGCGACTTACTGTACAAAGAAAACCGCTTATTAGATATTCACCAAATCTTTTGTTTTAAGATGCTAACAAGGCAACACAAAAAGAGGACCGAACTACAAAACATTACACACGATCACAATACTAGACATAAAAATAATAAGATAAATAAAACTGACAGGACATATAAAAGAATTGGGCAAAGATCTCTACAATTCTTGGGACCACATGTATACCACTTCATTCCACAGAACTTACGAAATATTTTATATATTCCATCTTTTAAAACAGGCCTAAAAAAATGGTTACTGGAGCAAGATAGAACAGCTTGCATAAAGTATATAAACTTATATAGATTCTAAACCTAATTAACAAAAATAATCAAGACAATTTTGAAGTTAGATAATAGTGAACATTGGGATCAATGCATGAGAATTCGTTCATTGTATTACTGGGGTAAGGAGAGAAAAGAGAAAAAAGAAAAAGAGAGAAAAGGGAAAGAAAAAAAAAACAATAAAATTCTGATATATAGACTTAACGCTAACATGAACATTCATTAAATGGGATAGATTAAAACAGGAAAAATAATCCCTCATATAATGGGGCACTCATTTATTATTAATATAAAGTTTGCTTATTGTTGTATATATTAATGCTATTATTAGGTATTGGGTAAAATAAGTAAGTTATAACTCTAAACCCACGCACAAACCACTGGTTTCAGTGGGGCTTACTTATTATTTATTTCTTTACACGGTTTAGAATTAAGGAAAGTAATATAGGTTAAATTGTAATTTGGAAATAAATAAATAAATAAATAAATTAAAAAAAATATATATTACAACTTTGCTCGTTCTGTTTAGCTTGTGACTAATAGCTTTGTCTTGCATCGGCCGTCGGTTTTATGGTTTGTGGCTATAATACGGGAGGAAAACGTTAGTATTACAACAAAAGGAATGAGGGACCACACCAAGCACTAAAACAAGCAGGGTTGTAGGATACAAGAGGGGTATTGGATAGTTGAGCTTCAAAGTTTAATCTTATTGATGTTTATAAATCGCATGATTATTTCTATTGATTCGTCGTCGGGGGCAGACAGAATTTGAGTTATGGATAATGGTGATATTTTCTTTTTCAATACAAATATTTTATACTAATAAGTCTAGATCGGGTATATTATTAATAGGACATTAAAAAAATATGTGGTTTAGGTCATCAAACATACCGCAGTCGCAATAAGGGCTATTTTTCATTTTAAACTTATATAGATGGGCGTTAGTCAGGCAATAACCTGTGCGCATTCTAATTATTGTTGTAACGTGTTTTCTATCCCTATAGGTCAAATTGGCGCACCATTTTTTACTGTTAAAAGTAGATTGAACCCCGGCATAGCCGTGATGTTTCGTTGTAACCAAAGCTTTCGATTTATTTTTAAAGACGTTTGAAATTTCTTGCTTAAGAGGATTAAAAATATCTTTTAAAAAAATGTTAAATGTCATATAACATTTTTCTAGGAATATTTAAGTCTGTCCCAATCTTGGCCAGAGTATCTGCCTCCGTATTTCCGGTTATACCAGAGTGTCCTGGAATCCAGGATAATTTGATGTTATAATCATTTTTGTTAGTTGTGACAATCAGCCTTTTTGTAGTCAAAACCCAATGTTCGGAGTTAGCTGCAAAGGAAGGGTTGCAGAGTTTTGTTATGGCTGCCTTTGAATCTGAAAAGACTATCGCATTTTTAAATTCTTGGTTAATAACAGTTTTAATGGCATATTGTATTGCAATTATTTCTGCTTTATATATACTTAAGTTATTGGGGAGTCGTTGTGAGAATTTATAATTCAAAGAGGGGATGGATATGCCAAACCCCACCCTTTCACATTTTTTTGATGCATCAGAAAAAATAAATGTATATTGGGCTTTTAATTTGTTGGATTCTGCCGCAAATATGTTTTTAGATATACCATCCCCTTTTTTACAGCTCAGATTTATGGGTTTTAAAGGTTCGCAAAGAATAGGAAAGTCAATCTCATAACAGGGAAAAGTTGGACCTCTATAAATTGATTTTAGATGTGGCCTATAAGATTGTAATGCTTCCACTAAATATGGCATTTTGTTCCCATTCCAGAATTCTGATCTATGGATTACTTTCATTCGGATATTATTTATTATTTCTATAGTCGGGTGTTTTGTTATAGATAGGATTTTAGAAATGAATTTAAGGGCAATTATCTTTCTTCTGTGTTCTAGATCCATGACAGATGCTTCTACCAAAAGTGCAACCTTAGGGGTAGAACGCATACATCCCAGACATATACGTAAGCCTTCATAAAAAACCACATCTAATCTATTGAGTGCAGTGTTTGAACAAGGCTTGAAAAAAATTGATCCAAAATCCAGATGGGATTGTACTAAAGCAAAGAAGACAATTAGAAGGGTTTTTGGGTCAGCACCCCACCATACCCTACAAAGTGCTCTTAGGACATTTAGTGATTTTTTGGCCTTATTAGTAATATTAATAATATGAGGTGCCCATTTTAGGTTTTCATGTAGAATTACACCCAGATATTTTACCTGTTGTTTATAAGAAATAATTGAATTGTTGAATTGTATAGGTGGTGGGGCATTGCTTCTCCTACCTCTACTAAACTAAATTGCTTCGCTTATGTTATAAGAAACAGATAGGTTATGTTCACTGAGAAATAAGTGTATGCGCTCTAGGGCATTATTTATTTTATTCACTATGGAAGTGACATTTTTACCCTTAATAATTACTGCCAGATCATCACCATACCCAATTTACATGCTTCTCCCAGATTTAAATTAAAAATGTCCCTTATATATATGTTGAATAAAATGGTACTTAGGGGGGAGCCCTGTGGTACCCCCGTAGTTGATCTAACTGGTCCTAAAAAAGACCCATCATTACCCCTACAAAATAAAGACCGTTCCGTCAGGAGATTAAAAATTAAATTACACACCAGGCACTTGGAGATTTTTAATTTTGTCGTAAAGTTTGTATATATCTACGTTATCGTATGCTGCCTTGATATCTAAAAAAACGGCAATAACTGATTCGGAGGATTGAAAAGCAAGGTTAATGTATGAAGTGATATATGCAATATTATTGTATATACCCTTTCCCTTGCGAAAACCTGTCTGTTTATGTGAAAATTCTAAGTTATGTTCCAATTGCCAGTCTAGACGATTTTTAACCATAATTTCTAAGATTTTGGCTCCACATGAAGATAAAACAATTGGTCTATAATTTTCGGGATTTGATAGATCCCTCTCTGCCTTTAAGAAACTAATGACATTGAATTTTTTCCAAGATATAGGTATTTCACCCCCCATCAAAGTGTTATTGTAAATATTCAGGAGAATTTGCTTTGCTTTAAAAGGTAAAAATTTTAACATTTGATATGACATGTCATCCATACCTGGTGCAGATGATTTTTAATTTTTTAAGGCTAGATTGCAAGAACTCTAATGCAATGATGTCAAATGCTTATATGGAAATGGCAAAAATCACTTTATAATATCATACAAATTTTCAGTTGTTTCCGAAGGCACAAAACAATACTATTGCTCCCCTTTAATAAAATATCGAGCATTTTTTTAAATAAAATATGATAAGATATTCTATATCGAAGTCAATATACAACTTTAAATAAATGTTAATGAAGTAAATTAGAGAAAACGGTAATGGCATCGCAACGCCGCTCGATCGCATTGTTGATGCCACCGATACAAGCACTCTCTACCAGTGACGTCGTCAACAAATATTTACATGATAAATATTTATTAATTATTATAGAGTTTGAGTAAAGGTAATATTACCATTTATGAGCTATTTATGTGTTTTTTTTAACTGACGTCATTAGAGGAAGGTACCTACCTAACAAAAAGCATTTTTATGAAAATAAATAAATAATATTTTAAGAAACACATTTTTAACATTTTGCAAAATTTTATTGTATTGAACAAAACTCTCTTTTACATCACTTATTTTATATCACATAATATATACTTCTATGGTGCTGACTTTTTCAACGGGACAGTATTGCTACAGCGGAAAGAGTTAAAACTACAAGGATGTTCAAATTGTGAAGGAGTTGCAGGTTTTTTACAGGTTATATTAAGATTTTTATTATAGGTATTTAGCCTGTACAATGGTTTTGAGACATTTAACACTGTCCTATATAATACCTAATACCAATTATATAATATTAATTTATACTAAAAAACAAAGCTTACATAAGAATAAAGACTATGTACAATAGATTAGATTAGATAGTTTTTTAGTAGTAATATACAAACAAGTACTTTTATAAGTCAAATATAATATGTAATGAAACTTATAAATTAGGGATTAAATATTAAAAAAAAAGTTGCCACATAGTTTGTACATATACATATAAAAAAATATAAAATAGAAATATCAAAAGTTTAAAATTCAAATTAGCTATCATTAGAGATAAAATTCAATTATAATACACTTTCAAAATGCATTAAAAGAAAAGGTTTATTTTTATAAGATCCCCTATTCTACGTTTATGATGATGGTAGCCCCATGATGTGATGTTATGAAAGTATCAGTACTTGTGAAAAGATCGGCTTGAATCGCCTTTTTTCATGATGCGGCACAAACGACACAAGTTTTTGCCAACCTAGCAATTTTTAAAAAAACACTAAAATGTGACCTTTTTCCTTTTTAAACCAAAAATGAAAGAAAATACACAAATCCCGAATATAAACAAAGAGCCATTTGGCAGCTGACACAACGCGTATCGCTCGGGCACTTATGCTTCCGGTGTTGTCGCTTCAAATTTTTTAGAAGCAGTTTTAGGAAATAAGAATGTTAATACTTTTGTTTTTTTTTGCTTAAGGATATTATATTTGTTCTTAAAATAGGTTAATTCTATTTATACTTTTTATTTTAAATTTTCCTGTAAAATACAACACAAATAAGTTAAATTAACGTTATAATGGCTGTTAATATACAGCTAAAAATTTCCTTCGTTGGAAATTTGTGTAGACTTGACAACAGAGAATCGGCAAAGATGTAGGTAAACAAAACACCCCTCTTACCCCTGTGCACATGTTGGACTCAAACAAAGTACTAATTCTAGTCTTTCAATATTCTAAGGACATTTATTTATGTTGTACAGATCCTTAAGTAGCCCTGTAATCCTAGGCATGAAAATATATGTTCCCATTAAATAATTTGTATCCAAAAATCGGCTAATGCACTATTAAAGACCTTCACTTGGAGATGTTAAATCCGAATTCTCCAACTAATTTGTTGTGTGCATTATCCGCCATCTTAAATTTAATTTTTTTTCAGGTTTTTTGCAAATATCTCGGTTAATATTCAATGCAGACTGAAAATTGATACGGTCATTTTTCAGTTTCGTGTTTGTGACCCAATATCTTCAATATTGCGGAGGGTTGTTGGGTGGAGTCAGAAATAAAACAGAAACCTGTTTACTTAAATGTCGACGTTTCGACTTATATGAAGTTATCCTCAAGACACTAATTCTAGGTTTTTTAGTTATAATTAAAACACATTTATCATAGGAGCGTAGAATTATTTTTAACATGGGTTAAATTGTAGGTGTTATTGTGGGCAAACTAGAATCAACAATAATAATACTATTGCTACACAGATCACATTACAACTAACAACAAATTTAATGCTAGGTTAGGTTAACAATATTCACCTTAGATGAAAATAAACATTTAAAAAATAAAAGAGTAAAAACGTAAAATATAAGTGGGGGGAACGATCCAGCAACCTTGAGATTCACAGGCGCGCGTTCAGCCCATAGGCCACCAAGTTACACGACAAACCATGAACATTATCCTTACTATATCAATAATCCCAACTAGCAATTTTAGTTACGGCTACAACATTGTTTGACTATATTACTTTATTCAAGTAATAAATCGGTAACTGGTACTAAAAAAATATCTTATAAGTTTAAATAACTGCCAAGTAAAAAATAGTAGTAAGAAATACGTAATATTAACTTAATACTTGACTATATAGTAATTATTACTTTGCGGTAACTCTGATGGTAGCTGATACTGCTTAGCGACCTGACCTAATTACCTTTACAACGTCGTTACTATAAAGTAGAAAATATTGATCGGTGGGACGATTAAATGGGAACTTTTAAGTAAGCGCAATTACAAAGTTAAATTTCAAGTTCTTGCGACTACATAGGAACATCAAAATATTACCACGCAGTAATACACTTTGAGGTAATATTATCAGTAACAAGACCGAAATAGTTACCCTTATTTCTTCTTTAAAGAAATATTTACCAACTTGGCTATTAAAGCAAATTACCTTTAAGTAATTATTTCTACTATGCAGTAAAATATACTTTATAGTAGCATTTTTTTGAAATAATTTACTTATTCCTAAGTCATTTTTACTTTGAAGTAACAAAAGAAACTTCTTGGTAACTCTAACAACAATTCGCCATATTTTTTTTAATTATTTGACTCCATTTTGTGAAAAGGTATTGCACGATTTTATGAATTTGCTAAAATCGGAATACTTTTACATTTTATGCAATTTTTATTAAATTATAGACTTCTTACATTCATAGGAGTAAAGAGGAGTGAAAAAAATTATCTACCTTCTTTAAAAAATTAAATTTCAATATTTAGACTTGGTATATTTTCTTGTTAAAAGTCATTATTTTAATGAGGCGTTCTTTATTTTCGTCCTATATTGCCTATGTTTAATAGTAAAATTTGCTTCGTTTACATTTTTCCACTCCGGTAAGCGATAATATCATCTATATTAAATACAATATGAAGTAGATTAACCTCGATACAACGCCATCACTTAGAATAAAGACGGACATATAAAATTATTTGTGTTGACAAAGAAAGAGAATCGAAATGTTTGCATAATATTGTCTCAGTAACTTCTTAGTAACTAGCACTGCACAATTACTACTTTATGACATATCGAAAACCACTATGGGACGTTAAAAAGAAGTTCCCGGGACGATAGAATTACGTATTTGCTACAGCAAAATCATTCCCAATTTTGGTAAAAAAGTGGTAACCGAACGGTGCCTAAACGGTTCCCGCGACTAGTAACAACAACCACAGATTTACAGAATATTGTATTCTGTAAATCTGTGTCACAACTTTAAAGTATTCTTTATAGTCGCGATTACGTAGCTGTTGCCAAAAACGCTAGTTGGGATGTTTATAATATTTTAACAATAAAAATTTAAAAGAAAAAGAATTAAATGCAAACAGAGAGGTTGTTATAGATGAGGTGAGGATCAAAGGTGAAAATGTCATTAACACACACAAGAACGAAGCTTTTCTTAGCTTTAGTAATTTCCATTTTTTCTAACAGGTTTTTTGCCTTTTGAGCGTTCGTGTCAAATGTCTGCTTCCTGTGTTAAAGAAAACCATGTGAGGAGGCCAATAAATGATTCGCAAACGCCGATTTAGTTTCGATACTGTCAGAATCCCTGTATTTGTCCACCAATGCTGTGTGTTCCTTAATTCTTAACTTTCTAATAATTAAGGAACACTTATTAATTTTTTTATTTTATGTTTAAGAGAAATTAGGTGCTTATTATTAAAATTGGATTTATTTGAATTTAGGTAAATTTAATGTTAGAATTTAAAAAATTATTTTTTTTAACACGCAAAATATTTTTAATATTAATATCCGTAGTCTGCATTATTAATATCCTAGCATTCGGTATACATTATTGGGTCCGTTAAAGTTAAAGGGACGTCTAAAAAACAATTTTTTTTTGAAAATTTTTACATAGAATGTTGAGTTTGAACATTTTATTGATGAAAAGTGAGGATGAAGTAAATAAATGCAAAATTTTAAAAATTATGAAGGATTTTCTACTTACGTATGATTCACAATTACATCCGGCTTAACTACACTCTATTTGCGACTAGGCATCTCGTTGACCATTATATATGCTGTTAATTTAAATTTAAAGCCTTATGTAACAAAATTCTGTAACTTAGAAGGATTTACATCACTTCTTTAGCACATGGGACTGTGTGGTTGGCGCACATGTGGAGTTGGCATTGCAAACAGGGATTGGAACCTTGGGTTGGCGCTAAATAGTGGGTTGCGTATTCGTAGGTTGGTTAGGTAGTTCGCCCTACTTAGGGAATGGGATAATAGTTAGAAAATGGGAATTATAGACAGCAGGGCAGCAAACACGCAGGGCTCCCACCCCGCGTGTTTGTGCCTATAATTCCTATGCCTTATTCCTATTCCTAATGCCTATAATGATTTTAAAGATATTTATTGTTTTGACTATAAGTTAATGTACATTAAACCTCATCGTTATTATTTACCTATTAATAATTAAATATCTTAAATTATGTTTTTTTTTTCAAAATGTATACTTATTATATATTAAATTACATAAAATATCAAATAATTTAAATAATTAATACCTATTTTTTAACACCTGATAAATTTGTTTTGTTCATGTTATGTAAAATCTAACTATATTATGCCTTTATTATCTAAAATTGAGTCCACAGCCAACCCATCTAACTAAAAAGTGTTCCAGATAAAACCAAAAAATACTACTGGGGACATAGTGAAGCCACTGCCATTTTTGTCAATAAGGTTGTTGTTTTATTTTTCTTGTGTGTAAATTACAAAATATGTAATTAAAAGGGGGAAAAAATTATATAAATTTACAATAATAGCCCCCAAAAAGTTCCAAAATTGCCCCAATATATATATTTTTTACCTATAGCAAAATCAGGACCTAAAAAACCTTGTGCAAGCTGGCAATAATTACGTATTTAACATATGTAGAAAAGCCTTCATAATTTCCAAAGTTTTGTATTTTTTCCAATCATCCTCACTTTTTTATCAATATTTTGACCACACTCAACATTCTATGTAAAAATTTTCAAAAAAAAAATCGGTTTTTAGACGTCCCTTTAACTTTACCGGACCCACATTATTTACCTTTTTGTTTGATTTTCTGCAAATTTTGAAATGTGCCCACCTAAAAGAATAATTACTTTTGTCCCTCTAATTTTTCAAGCCTAACCAAAATATGTTATTTGGCGAAGTAGAGCATCTGGCAACATACTAGATAGAAGCCGTACGTCGCTTTAAATTTAGTCGCTTGGAAATTTATAGGTGTTCTTGACGCTGTGTTAGTTGCTAATAAAAAGTAAAGTTTTTTTATTTATTTTCGAAAAATTCAACTATAGAACACACTCAATCGTTAATCTTGCATCCTACTACCCATCTAACATTTGGTAAGTCTAAATTTGGAGGGAAACTACCAATTACGCGTCACAAACTCAATCTAACCTCAAAAAGTTTTGTGTGGTAACTGTATCATTGTATTTTGTTGTAATTTTTGTTTACCAACAAAAACAATTGGAAAATTGCAATATTGCATACCTTATTTTTAGCATCATGACTGACCTAAGTGATCTAGATAGACAAATTGAGCAGCTGAAGAGATGTGAAATTATTAAAGAGTGTGAGGTTAAGGCACTCTGTGCAAAGGCCAGAGAAATTCTTGTTGAGGAAAGCAATGTACAAAGAGTAGACTCCCCAGTTACAGTAAGTATAGGAATATTTTTTCAAAGTCTGGGATGTGGAGAGCTTCATCTCAATAGTTTTGTGTTTTTGTAAAATAATTTGACAATACTAAGAGGACACACTTTCTGGGGGACTATTTCACCACTTTAATAATTTATTTTTGGATTCCTGGGGCTCATCCAGTTTTTGAGTGTACCTTAACCTGTTTGACTTATTCTGGTCACCAATATACCCTGGCTCATATACCCACCGTAACTTGCCCCTTAAGAGCAAGTTATGTCTCTGACAGTTTCTTAGTCTTTTTTGCAAAGATGACAGGTCAGATGTGCATTGTAGGTACACATCAAGGAGACTTATCTCTGTGGTTTGATAATAATAACTGGGATTACAAACTAGGCAATGGCTCTGTTGGTCAAAAGTGTTGAAGTCAAAGTGTGCTTTATAACATAATATATTGTTTACAAAGCAAGATTACAATTACTTAACTAATACTAGAAATACAAAAAGTAGTTAGCATAAAATATGTGTTTAAAAAATCATTATTAGCAAATAGATCATTAAAAATGTTCATAATTTTGTACATTAACATCAGACAAACACTAAACATAAAATTTAGCAAAACCTTTAGATTTGGACACATACATAGATCCAAAAATTTTGCTGTAAAGCACAGAGGGGGAAGAAAAAGAGATATAAAAAACTCATAATATCAAAAACTAACCCAATAAGCATCTAAAACATTTAAGTGATGTTGCCTCTCTAATATTGCTGGTGAGGTGGTTAAATAGTTTGACACCCTCATAAAATATTGATCTACAAGTAAGGGCACATGTAGGAATGGGAAGACTTAAATCATTTATCTGCTTGGTCAAATTTGGTCTTCCATTATATAAATACCAGTGATTTAAAATATGTTCTTCTTTCTTAATAATGACAGACATGAATTACAAGGTTTAGCCCTGCAATTGTATCTAACAGCTGGCATTTGCAGTACAAAAGGAGACAAGACAGCCACTGGCATTACCTTAAAAGCAAATACCATAACATAGTGGGGACTGAACAAGAGCAAAATATACCACTCTGCCCTCAGTTCCACCAAGCTCATCACCAAGTCGCAACCTTAACAGCCAGCTGATATTTTGCTGCCAACATCAACTATGTGAACCTCAAATCTAAGAAATTTGATACTAGGACACTGCACAATTGTGTTCCCAGCAAAAGAAACATTGCTTAGGTCGCTTGGAAAGCACAAAACCTTCTTTTTATGAAAGTTTAATGACAGTTGATTAGAATCAAACTAAGCCTTCATCCTACAAAAATTTCTTTGCAAAGTCAAATGCAAGAACTTACTGTTAGCGCCATTCCAGAGAATCATGATGTCACCAGCAAACAATATTAATTTTCCCTGTATGCCAAGATTTGCAAGATCTATACATAGAATTGTTGTAAGTGGGGCACCTTGTGTCCCTCTGCTGTGACCCTAGATCTGTTGTGGCTTGGTGATCTATTGTGATCTATATCATACAGAAGAAAAAGTTGAGGTTCCAGAACAGATCCATTTCAGAGACTTCTTAGATGATTCAGAACTCAGAAAGACACACTGTTGAAGGCCACCTAAAAAAGATGAAAACCACAACTCATGCTATCAAATCTATAGTAGTAAAGCTTACACAGTCAAATACCTTTAACAGATCACAAAAGATTGTTGCCGAAGCCTCGCCAGCATTAATCCAGACAACAAATTCATAAAGAAAATTTTATACATCACATGTAAGATCTTCCCAAAAAATAAACTGAAAACTACCTAAAATGTTCTTAGACTTCTGAAGATATGACCTGCGCCTTAACCATTGCCTTGATGACTTTGGATAGAGTGTACAAAAGAGTAGTTTATAATTATATTTTTAATAACTGTTTGTTTATAATTGTTTTTTAAATAACTAATAAATAATTATAAACATAATATTCCAAGAATAAATATTAAATATTATAAATTTCCTAGCTTAACACATAATTTAATTATTAAATCTTTGACTATACTAAAGATAACAATCAGACTATGACAGTGACAGTTTTAAGTTTTATTTATAAATATTTTTACTCTTCTTTAAATGAATTTAAAGAGGACAAGAAATCAATATTAAGTGCATTCCCAGATTGACAAATTCTTCTTATTGTCCTATTTAAACAATATTCATAATAAATCTGTACACCTAGTGTTTCTTTTAGGAAGTCTAAAACCAATGTCTCCCAATAATTTTGGAGAGTCTAACAAGTCATTAACAATTTTAAATAAAAAAGTTAAATCAAGCATTATCCTATGATTTTCTAAGGTTGAAATATTTAGCAATTGCAGTGTATCAAAGTAATTTATTTCTTTTGCAGGGATTTTAAGTTTGTATGCAATAAAATGTAGGAACTTTTTTTCAATTAATTCAAAAGTGTTTATATGGCATTTATAAAATGGTGAAAATACTTGAATATTCTAGGACATATCTCACAGGGGAACAGTAAATATTTTTAAAACATTCAATACTATTGAAGTCGATAAAAGTAGTCGTACTAGTCGTCCATTTTTTCTTTAAGAGACTTACTTTTTACAAAACAACTACAAGTTCAGTCAAAGTCTCGAACTTGTACTTATCATTAATGATGTTTCGCTCCTAAAGGCATCATCAGACCTAAATAAAAAATACTATAACCTATTGAAATTAACATAATTACATATAATAAAAAGAAATACCTGATAAATAGGTTGAAAGCAGAAACAAAAAGACTGCAAACTTAAGATGTTTCCAAATTCCTTACAACCTATAAAAGATATGTGGACTATATTTTTATAATATGGACAGGGAATGACAAAGAATTGTCTGATTTTTTAAAATATGTTAATACTTTACACCCTGTCATAGAGTTTTCATAAATTCTCATCCTTTAATTCCTTATTTTACATGCTGTTCAATTTACCTCTATCAAAAACTACTTTCTTTAAAGAGTTTTGACACAATAAAATCCATTGCTTTAAATATTCCCTTAAATTTATATATCCTTTATATTCCCTTAAATTTTATAATTTTTTTATAATATTTATGAAATATATAATAAATTTGTCAAAAAATACAAATTCTCATATAATATACCCCAAAAAAGACTAAAAATTTTAGATGTATTTCTTTCTTTCTTTCTTTCTTTCTTACTGGAGATATATCTCAAGAATAAACGATATTTTATCTAATTCGGTGGTATATGCACTAAATTGTAATGACTCCAGCAATTTATGTGTGTCAATCTGGTAGTGTTTCTACAAGAGTTCCTTTTAAAAAATCCCAACAGTTTTAGTGCTTTAATTGAAATAAAGTCATAATGGTTTTTAAAACTTAAGTTGGATCGAAAAACACTCCTAAATCTTGAAAGATGGTCATTGGTTCCAAAAAAGAGTTGTCTAGACTATAGTTAAATAAAATTGGTTCAAAATTTCTATTAAAACGTATAATCTTACATTTATTTATGGTTAGTTTTAAATCATTACCATTGTACCAGTTAGTGAAGTTATTAAGGTGTTCAAAGACTGTGTAAAGTAGCACAGCCTTTTTTTACAGTCTTTACAAAGGCTGTGTAAAAAGAGAGGTAGGTCTAAAGTTGGAGGGATGGCTCAGATTTCCATCCTTGTGAATAGGAACAATCCTGGCAGACTTCAGACAACCCGAAAATGTGGGTCCATGAATTATTAATAAAAGCAAAGAAAAAATGGCGACTGGATGCATACATAAATATATTACCTATTACCTAGTTGTTGTTTATTTAATGTGTCACAATGAATAAGCGTCAAAACTCGTCAAAATATTCACGTCAAATGTCAAAGCAACGTTAGGCAGACTCCAGAAAACTTTCACAGAAAGACCATCTTCACCAGGGGAATTTCTGTACTTTAATTCAATCAAATCAGTATTTAGGAAAAAGAAAGAATCTGGCATGTAACAAAGACTCTAACAGTAACTAGTAACTTTTTTTAATAATAAACAACATAAATATCCTCTTCTTACATCACTACTTTGATCAACAGTGCCTATGTGGCTATTTTCTGAAACTAGTTATCTTTAATTTTTAGGTATGCACGTTTAGTATGCAGATTAGTCTTCTTACCCAAGGTCTCCTTAGTATATATAAATTCTTTTAAGGTTTTTCTGAATTGCCATGTGTGTTGTTTTAATTTTATATTGTTGCTCTCAGGTTATTCATTCTAAAAGTGATACAGTTTCTGGCAGTTTTTTTTGTTTATGAAAAATTTCATAAACACATTTTACCTGTTCTGTGATGTCTCTTAACCCATATATTTTGTATTCCTCTGATTATAGTATTATTGGCACCTTCAATGCCAGTTCTGCTCCAATAAAAGGAGTAGTAGATCCTTGTTGAGGAATGGCATCTGCTTTTTCATTTTCTAATACAGCACTGTGTCATCCCAGCTTCTATCTTGCTGTAATGGATTATGGTTCTTGAGTGATGCCATCAATGAACTAGATATAAAACTATAGATCTAATAAATGTTCCAACGGCAATTAAGGGTATATTAAGGGGTTACACTGCCTTTGGACTTTCAAAAAATATTTGTTTTTATTTGTTGCTTAAATTATCGCTTATACTCCAGGGATTAAGAAAAGGACAGAATTATAAGTGAATTGCGGCTTGATGGTAAGAGTACATGAAGTACTTGTAATATTCAGTATTAAAAAACTTGTGCCGACATTAATAAAATTTTTCTTGAAACACACTTTTTAAAAATGGTTCTGGCCATCTTTCACAATTTTTCACTGATTTGCATATTTTTTACACTTTGGTAAAACAATTCTTTAAAACCTATCATAGGATATTCCAAAAATATTTATTATATTTGGTTTTATTATAATTTAAATCAACAAAAACATGGATAACAGTAGCATTTTCTATAAAAAAGTCTATAATTCGAAAGCAAATCAATATTTCAATAAATCAATCAATAAAAAATTTCATAGATAATATGCCATAAAATGTTTTTTTTTTCTGCAGTGGGATAAGAATTCAGGGAACTACATCTAGAACCATTTCTACCTATTTCGCAAAAAGTGCTGTATAAAATAGGCTGTAGTGCGTTCATTTCTGCATTTATTTCCACAGAAAAAATTCAATTTACACTGTAATGTATCAATAATAAAATACCTGAATACAATTTCTTTCAGTGTTTTGTGTTTTCTTGGAAGAACAATTTTGATTCTAGACATCATTTTACAGTCTCCATAACCCCTTAATAGTTGAAGGTTAGTGATGCTGGGTTAAAAAAAATATTTTTCTCCACACTAAATTAATTTCATTAGCAGAATTTCAGCAGAGTGATAAAGTACAATCATAAATACGTGTTTGCGAGAAAACATTTTCCAGGTATGGATGTTATACAGGGTGCCAATTTGAAAACTTTTGATGCACATATCTTTGAAAGCAAAAAGTTAGAGATAATAAAGTTAGACAAACTTTTTGAGTAGTATACATTAGGGCAATTTTATTTTTTATAAATTTTATTTAAAATAAAGAAAACATTTTTATTCTTAAATGCTCTTTTGAGATATTTGATTTTCAAATTGCATTTCTTTTTCTTTGGGACTACTTGAAAACTGTTGTGTTCAAAACACAAACAGATTCCCTCAATGATCTTCAACAGTAAATTCGAACAGAATGTGCATCTATGCCAAGAGCAGTATTTCAAAATGTGAGAGCATCTTATTTAATAAAATAGCACTTTACAAAACATTAGTTTTTTTCAATATTTTTTATCCTATATTAAATTAAAAAAAAAACATTTTGTGAGATGTATACTGCTTAAAAAGACCTTTAATTTGAGGTATCACAAATGCGGTAGTGCCATTTAAGATTGAGGAAGCATGGAGCCTAAGGGCTTGCTCATCCCTTGACCTAAATATCATAGTTCCTTTTTCCACTACCTATAAAATATTTGTACCAAATTTGTTTTTTTTTTTAACTTCAAAGATATTCATATATCTGATGTTGTTCCCTCCCATTTCAACTTTTCGATTAAATTTCCTGTATATAAAGCTAACTTCTTTAACATGGTTCTCGATAAACACGTACCGGGTGTTTTAGAACATTAAGGGATTAGAGGCACCATGTTTTCAAAAATTATTTACATCATGACTCCAGCACACAAAAATGAACTGCACAATCAGCTCTTCATAAATTCATCCTTACAAGGGTTCTGCAAGGCACTATATTGAGACCAATTTTATTTGTAACATGCATCAAATCTTTGTTGAGCTTAAACATTGGTGGAGTAATTTCTTCATATGCACATTTGATCTTTCTAATATTTCATGGCAATTCAAGGAATGAAACAAAATTAAAAGCCATACTCATGTAACTATGCTATATATTAGCTGGGAAGCTTTAAATTGTCATTAAAGACATTACACAGGCCTTTTCCCCTAAGAATATAAACCAACCGAACTTTCAGACCTGCAACAGACATTTCCAATAAAATTCATCTGACTCAAAATCTATATTTATAATCTAAGCTCAAAATCTACTAAAGCCTGAAAGAAAATTAGTAATAATATAACAAAAATAGGAAAGTTGATATATAATATTTACTTTTTTTTTTATTTTGAATGAAGAAATAGCTTAACTAATTTATAAAGCTTTGGTGGAGCCGTTGCTTTTAAGTGACTACTGAAAATAAATGTGAATGGTTGCTGGTTCTGGTTACTATTAAGTTTTTCCTTATACAAATGCCCCAAACTCTCAAATCTTATTTTTTCCCAATGAAGGACCAATAAAACACTTTTTCACTTAAAATGCTTACTAATTATATTAATACTAGATATTTAAGGAAATAACGGAGATCGAGAGTCAACCGATTTCAGTAAGAATAAAAAATAAGAACGAGAGACGTGACCAATATTATGAAAGGCGAAGAGCAACTGACTTCTATTTTACCTTACCCCTCTTAATAGCCAAAAATAAATCCCAGACACATTAAATAATCCTATGATAGTTTCCAAGAAATATAATGAATTATGTTTTTGTTAGGGTTAAAGTTGGCCTAGAAGAAATTGTCTTAGTGGTCGGTTATTAGCCGGCTTTTAAATTGGAAATCCAAACAAAATGATATTACTTTTTAGGTTTGTGGAGACATACATGGACAGTTTTATGATCTCAAAGAGTTATTTAAAGTTGGAGGTGATGTACCAGAGACTAACTACCTTTTTATGGGTGACTTTGTTGACAGAGGATTCTACAGTGTTGAAACTTTCCTGCTCTTATTAGCTTTAAAAGTAAGAACGACAAATTAAAAGGTTTTTAGGTATCATAATAGTAAATATTTTTCCAGGTTAGATATCCTGACCGCATAACACTTATAAGGGGCAACCATGAATCAAGGCAAATCACTCAAGTATATGGTTTCTATGATGAATGCCTCAGGAAATATGGTTCAATCACTGTTTGGAGATATTGTACAGAAATTTTTGATTATTTGTCTCTATCTGCTATTATAGACGGAAAAATATTTTGTGTTCACGGTGGACTGTCGCCGTCAATTCAGACCTTGGATCAAATTAGAGTGATAGATAGAAAACAGGAAGTACCTCATGATGGTCCCATGTGTGATTTGTTATGGAGCGATCCTGAAGGTAAGAATATACCCATTCCCCAATTATCAATATAAGTGATAATATTACAAAAATGTAGCATACCAGATTTTCAGATATACCATTTTTTTGTGTATAACTTATCTATTTGGCGTATAAAATGATTTAATATGTTTTCACAGATACTCAAGGATGGGGTGTATCTCCTAGAGGCGCGGGTTACCTGTTTGGATCAGATGTAGTAGCACAGTTCAATGCTGCGAATGATATAGATATGATTTGTCGAGCACATCAATTGGTTATGGAAGGATATAAGTGGCATTTTAATGAGACTGTTTTGACTGTGTGGTCAGCTCCAAATTATTGTTATAGGTAAGTTTTTTTTATTCAGTTTATAGAGTAATAGAAAAAAAATGGTTTGGGTCTTAATCAGCATGTCAATTTCCAAATTTTTACCTGACCTAGTCTTAATACCATAATAAAGAATTCGAAACTCGTTTAATCCATGATCATTAAGGATCTAAAATGGTAAACGATATGAGTATATTTTTATAGGCAGAATATTTTTATATGTTCGTTTTTTGTGGATATCTCGTTGCCTAGTTTCCGAGGAACTCTTGAGTCTTGGTATTCAGGTAATCATGTTAGTCAAAAGTCTATTGCTGTGAATAATTTTGCTAACACTTTTAATTTTGTTCAGTGTAATCACATCCTAAACTATAATAACAGACTATTGGATCTTGTTTTATCTAACTGTTGTGGTTTCAAATAAAAGGATGTAATATTAAAAAAAAAATGTATTTATGTTGAAACTGTGGGTTAAGCAGAAACGGTTCGTAAATGTATAGCGCAAAAATAATACCGCCAAAGGCGGCCTAATATAAAGATTCTATTTTTGTACTCCCGAGAAAACGGGGCTGTATGAAGTCGCCCGCCGCGCCAGTAGTTTTCGTTTTCATCTCTCTCTAATTTTTACTGTGCCGCGTTTTGCTTTCTTTCTTGTTTTCGGACGGAAAGCGGTCTCCTTGTAACTTGTAAAGTAATAGGTTCTTTTAAGCTTAAGGGTTAAGGTTAAGTAACTTTTTATTTTTTTTACTGGCACCCATACCTAAGTGTATGGCGTGATTTTTGGGTTACAAACATTTTGTATGTAAGGTTTAAACCAGCAATTAGTTTTTTGTTTAACTATTCTTCCGAAGTTTAGTTCCAGTGTTTTACCTATGGAAAAACAAATAAACCGATTAAAGGAAAATATTGGTTTTATTTGAATCATGGTCCTTCGAAATAAATAGTTTAAAGTGATACATTATAACACTAACTTCACCTGTACTGTTTCGCGTAGTGACGTGCCTTTTGTCTTGGAGGATTTGCATCACCCTGCACTGGAAATTGATTTTACTGTCTCAGGCCAGCGTGTCCATAATTTTCAGCTTAATAAAAACTTATCTCATTCTTTTAATTTTAGAAAGGCCAACTTCCATCTCCTTTATGACTCGATCCTTGAAGCTGACTGGTCTACTGTGTATTTATCCTCTAACGTTAATGATGCATGTGGAGCCCTATATGATATATTGAATGGCATATTTGCCGCACACATTCCTCTTAAGCAGCAACGTAAAAGATTTCCAAATTATTATTCTCGAGAATTGATTAAGAACATTTATAGGAAAGAAAAGTCTTTCAAGGACTTTTAAATGTACAATTCTCCATTCTTTCAAAATAAATTCCATTCTCTTAGACGCCTTATCAAACTACAAATACGCAATGAATATAAGTTGTATATATCAAACACCGAAAGGAATATTTCTTTGGACCCATCTAGCTTTTGGAATTTTATTGGTTTTAAGAAGGCTGGCACCAGAATTCCTGGTATGATGAGGCTACCCGATGACGTGGTAATTAAAGACCCACAAGACATAGTTGATGCTTTTGCACTGTTCTTTGGTGAGACATTTATACAATCAAATTTCATTAACCATTCGTCGACGTCTGATAATGTGCCCCACTTTGACATTTCCAACGTTGATGCTTCCCAGATTATTTTGGCTAGTAAAAAACTCAAAATAAGTTAACATCTGGTGTAGACGGTGTACCTAGCTTCTTGGTTAAAGATTGCATTGGTATCCTGGCTGATCCGCTGACCTACATTTTCAACTTAATACTGTCAACAGAACAAATTCCTGAAATTTGGAAGAACCTATTTTAAAAGCTGGGGACTCTGATCAAATCGTGAACTACAGGCCAATCTTATTACTCTGTAACTTCTCAAAAATTTTCGAAATTATCCTGAATCGGTCGCTATTTAGTCACGCAAAAGAACTCATCTTTGTGGACCAGCATGGATTTTTTAGCGGGCGATCTTGTGTTACTAACTTATCCTGTCTATCTAGCCACATCTGTGAATCACTTGATGTTAGTACTCAAGTCTATGTTATTTATACCGACTTCCAAAAAGCCTTTGATCGGATAGATCACTATATTTTGCTCCATAAATTAACTCAGTATGGTTTTTCAGGGAGATTATTTAATTTATTTCATTCCTACTTGATTGGTAGTTCTCAATATGTTGAATATGAGGGCTTTAAACCCAAACTCTTTAACGTAACGTCGGGTGTGCCACAGGGCTCGAACCTGGGTCCGCTCCTGTTTAGTTTTTTTATAAATGACTTGATTGAGTCACTCACTGGTCATAGGCTGGCTTTTGCCGATGATTTGAAGCTATATTTAAATGTATATGGTTTGGAGGATTGTGTTTTTCTTCAGAACTGTCTAAATACATTGGAGGTATGGTGCGCTGTTAACAGGTTAGGCTTGAATGCGGCTAAATGTAGTGTGGTCAGTTACTCTAGATCAAAAACACCCTTTAATTTTAATTACTTTATTAATGATACTATTTTGAGTAGATTAGCGCGAATTGCTGATCTTGGTATCACCTTTGACTCTAAATTTACATTCGTTCCACACTTTAACAACATAATCAAGTCAGCCGTGAGAAGGCTTGGGTTCATAATTAAAAGTTCTCAGAAGTTTACTTTGGAATCTACATTAAGACTGCTTTTCTGTTGCTTTGTGAGATCAAAACTGAAGTTTGGCTGCATTATATGGAACCCGCTCTATCAGAATCATGTTGGTCTCTTTGAATCTGTTCAGCGTAGATTTGCTAAGTTTTTGGCCTTCAGGCAGGATGGCATATATCCGGTAAGAGGGTTTGATCATCGGCAACTATTGGAACGCTTCAATCTACATCCATTACATCTCAGAAGAATGATTTTCTCTGTAAAATTCCTGCATGGGTTACTGAATGGATTCATTGATAGTCCTGTACTTCTTTCTGGTGCACGTTTCATGGTGCCTAGGCTTAATGCTAGACATCCCCTAACATTCTTTCTGCCAATGCCTCATACTAACATCCTGTTGAAATCGCCACTATATACAATATGCGCTATATTTAATCGGATCTGTCACATGTGCGATATAAATTTCTCTCCGGTTCATGTGATTGTCGATATCTTGGTGGATCATTACTCTTGGGATTAAGACCCATGTGTTTAAGTTATAGTTAGTAGGTATATTGCAGTTAATTTAATTTAATTTTGTTGAATATGTGATTATCTTGTTAAACTTTTATAATTGGGTTTTTATATCATATTAATAGTTATTTGTTCTAATTTTTTGGATAACTTTTGAGATTGTGACTTTACTTTACTTTTTTTCTTTTATTTTTCATTCTTTTAGGTTTGTTTGTGTGTGTTTTTTTAACTATATTTTTCATTGTTTTGCAACTGTTTCCTGTTATTGGCAAGTTGCCTGTTGGAAATAAAGGCTTATTATTATTATTATTATTCTATCTCCATTATTTATAACTTTAATTTAACGTTGAAACTGGTCCTCAGCACGGTATTTTTAGGTTGCATGCACGGGCAAAAGAAGTTGGTTTAAAAATGAAGGAGCCTAAAACTAAATATAGAGTCGACTTTCACAAGATATTTTTGGTTACAAAATTTTTAATCAAGCACCAAAATTTTGACAGAAATAATATTTGATGTTCCCATAACGCGGTCCCTACATTATTTTGTTTCTAGCAAAGCCTGCTATAAAAATATTGAAAAATTTTCATGTATCCAAAAGTCGATAATAAGAATGTGGCGCTTTCTTATTTTATTTTATATGGGTATTAGTTTCTCATCTCATATACACTGATACACTTTTGTGCCGCACTTTTTAGCTGTACACGTTTTTATCTAATCTGAGTGTCGCCCTCTAGGATTTACACATAAATTAACATTGAATTTCTCACCCATTACTACAAAATTTTGTGCTGATATGCTACTTTTTGAACGACTTAAAAAATTAATCAAAATACAATTCAAATTTCAACACCCTGTATCTTGGTTATTATCGTTTTTTGGACTAGAAGAATTTGGTCAAATCGTAATATTTTTGAGCGAAGAATATGCTGTTTTTCTGTGTCCTAAGTTATGGGACACCCTATATACATAATTGAAGAAAATGATATACAATTGAAGAAATTATGGATGTTTGTATCGGGGTCTATAAATTTCTTGCCCGGGCCCGGTTTTTTTCTCGGCGGCCCTGGTCACGGGCCTATACTTTACACCTTCTAATAATAAAAGCCGAATAATGCAGTCAACTGCCACACTTGGTCAGGTGCCACACTTCTTTATTAAGTGGCAGTGGCGAAGCGTACGAGTAGATAAGGTAGACACTGTTTACCCAAAATTATCCAGTTATTTGTCGTTAATTTATCACGTAATTATTTCATGTAATTGTTGAATTAAAATTTAAAAAAAATTAACACAGAACGTAGGCGCTATCCTTACTATTATTATATAGTATCTAAACATGATTAATCCGAAGGCGCGCCCCGCTAAGATAAAAATACAGGGCTGACACCCAATTAATGTATACCAGCCCCAGGAAGACACATTGATATTTGTCTTCCAAAATTTGGAGTATATAATCGAACCAAATACGCATCAAGCAGGCTACAGAGGTCCGCCGCATCAGCATTCAGCCTATTACGTATGCAAAATTTACTCGCAGGAAAGACATTCGAGCTTTCTTGTCTATCGAAGTCGACCAGCTATTTTATTAAGCTGTTGAGGGTTATTGTTTATGGACACGCTTGATCTGGTTGGCCGCAATACATCTTCAGTTTTGTTTTGTTTTGATGAATCTGCATTTGGTGGGGGCGCGTGTGCTATAGTAATTTAATAATTATGCTACGAGATGGAAATATTTGTCAGTGACATCACAAACGACCAACAAGCAACACAACTAGAGCGGCTAAAAATAATGGTTAAGTCCCACAATACAAAATCTATTGATAGCTGACTCTAATGGTGTGACCTCGCTGATCTGGTCGAACGTTGTACTTAGTAAAACTTTGCGCGGCGCGCCGGTGCCAAGTTTATTGTCTTTTTCTCTCGCGGTAAATCTATAATCGCGGTAAATGGAGCAGCAATCCGACCAGCCTTTAATTTTAGCAGAATGGCAACGCCTAGCCAACATACCTGCATTTGTTGCTCTTTCATTCCATAGACGCGTTTGGGGGTTTATTCTAATAAATATTTTGAGTAATTTGTAATAAATAGGTATTTTAAGTAAAATATTTTTTTTATAAAATGGAAGACGAAGCTTCGTCAAGTTCTGGTCCGCCTGCTAAAAAAGCAAAAAGGAAATATTTGACTTCTGGCGAACATCAGTTAGTGAAAACTGTATATGAAAGTGTTCGTGCTAGAAATCCAGATTTGTCTGTTGAGGACGCGGCAGAATTATGCGGGAATTTAACAAAATTAAGTTCCAGCACAGTTTTTAGATGTCTTAAAGCTAAAGAAGAAAAGCAATTACCTAAGCTAAGAAAAGCGATTACCTAAAATATGCCATTCGCCGGAAAGTGCACAGTTTTTTCTTTAGGAACGAGATACCAACAATAAAAAAAATTAAGACAGAACTTACTGCTGATAATTCTTTACCCAAAATATCTTTTGGTGTTTTAAAGCAAACATTGCATGAGTTGAATTTTCGATATTTAAAAGGGAACCGCAAAAGCTTTTTAATAGAAAAAAATTAAATCGTATTGTGGCGAAGGAAACATTTAAAAGAAATTCGTGAACATCGGCGCGAAGGAAGAAAAATTTATTACACCGATGAAACATGGCTGAATGAAGGACACACCCGTGCAAAAGTATGGCAGGACTTAAATGTAACAAATTCGCGGCAAGCCTTTTTGGATGGGCTTTCCACGGGTTTGAAAGCTCCTTCTGGCAAGGGCCGTCGCCTAATTATTACACATATAGGTAGTGATTCTGAATTTTTGGAAGTTAGTCTGAACGTTTTTGAATCGATGAAAACGGGTGACTACCACGAAGATATGAACGCAGTGGTTTTCATCGGTATTGGTGCGAGTAGACCTCGGTTCAGTTATCGTCATAGATAATGCGCCTTATCAAACTGGGCGAGTGGAAAAAATACCAACTACTGCTTGGCGAAAAGGAGACATAAAAGACTGGTTAAAATCAAAAGGGGACATACGATTCGACGAAGATATGCTCAAGGTACAATTGCTCGATATTGCTTGTATCCACAAAAACCAGTACATTAAATATGTTGTTGATGAAATGGCGCGAGAACATGGTGTTACAATATTGCGTTTACCGCCGTACCATTGTGAACTAAACCCTATAGAACTTATATGGGCTCAAATAAAAGGTGAAGTTGCTAGTAAAAATAAAACGTTTAAATTGAATGACGTAAAAGTTTTATTAAACGAAGCTATTATATTATATTATATTATAACTGGCAAAAGTGCATCGGACATGTGATCAAGGAAGAACAAAAAATATGGGATTTGGATTTTCAAGTTGAATTTGTAGTTGAACCACTAATTTAACTCCTGGTTCCGCAAATAGTGATAGTGATACTGACCATTCTTCTTTAAATTCTTATGAAACCTCAGATAGCGAATGACAAATTTAAAAAATAATAGGTTGTGTCCAGTCAATATGAAATCATCTTGTCATATCTTGTTTAGTCAATTTTAAAACACCCTGTAGATTAAATTTATTTTTAAAAGTGCCTCTTGTCTTCCCCTTTCACATTAGTTGTTATAGACTAATAAACCTTGGAAACTATACCTCTTATTTTGTCTTTTTTCTACTAGTATTTTTTGCAATAGAAAAAGCCGCCATGTATGTGTTCCAATTATTGGCCGATAATTTATAAGAACCCAAGTGCTAAATTGAGCAAAATATCAGGGATATTTTATGCAAAATTACTTATACTAGAAACAAAATTTTTAATTTTTTAAAAATGTTCTATTAATTACCTAAACTCGACCTAAATAGTAGGTATATTCGTTTTTAAAAAATGCATACGCGGCCGCTGGAATCCACTCCTCTCGCCCCTAAAACGTCTTGGCGGCCCTAATGCTAACAATGAGTCACTGACAATTATTTCCGTCTCGTAGTAGTATTTTTATTTTTGGGTGTATAGAAGAGGTTTTTTTAGTGGATGTTTTAGTGGTTATTTATGAACGACTGTTCGATATTGCCAATTGTATTTTAGTGGTGTTTTTTTATAAATAGTCTTTATTTTTTCTTTTTTATATCACTACATAATTTTTCTCTTTGAGTTAATATTTCATGCGCTTTCATTCTCTATTTCATTAAAGTGAATAATATTGAATACAAATTTTTTTCTAATTAACGATTTTTATTGTTTGTCTACCCGAAAAAAATTCGCGCTTCGCCACTGTTAAATGGTGATAAAGGAAGTAATAATCATAGGAATAATCCGAACAAACGTGTAGTCCTTAAAGAATGTCATGCATGTCGACAAGTAAAGTAAATATTAAAGGCGCCCGATATTCTAATAGAGCAAACTATAGCAAAAGTAGAGGTCGTTTCTCTATATGGTGCTTCCACTCCATGACACCGTTATTCCTCTCAGCATTAAAAATGTTTCCTTATTATTTGCATACTGATAACCATTGAATTTGTATAACGAAAAAAAATCCAGTGTGAGTTTCGTTGCAACGAAACCGTAATAGTCGTTCCCTGTACGGTCTTTATGTAGACGTTTTTATGCCATTAAACTAAAATATGACGTCAAAATATTACAATATACGTTTAATTGTTTTTAGTAATAATAAAATAATACATGGATTTTTTTAGATGCGGCAATGTAGCTGCTATCCTAGAACTGAATGAGCACTTACAAAGTGATTTTACGATATTCGAAGCTGCGCCCCAGGAAACACGGGGTATACCTTCTAAGAAGCCACAGGCAGACTATTTCTTATAATTTTTTTTCATCCCGCTTAGATTAGCTTTAGGTTTAGATAAGTTCTCTCTCTTATAATATATTCCGTTAGCAGATTTTCGATGGGCTTTATTCTGTCTGTTTTATACATAACAATTATATTTAACTTTTTATTTCATACCAATATTTAAAAGCATTTAAAATTATAAATATTTGGTGTTTCATATAGAGAACTATTCTTTTGACCAACAAGTTACTTTTAGAATAAAATATATATAAGGAAGTATGAATTGTATTTTATAGAACTATAGATAATGTCTGGTAGTATGTAAAAAATTGTTTCATTAAAACGACTATGTAGTTTTGTGACATGTGCATTGTAATTTGATTCTCCCCTCATTTGGAAAAAGCAACTTTACTTAAACTAACAATTTTGTAAATAATATAAATGTCAAACTTAGATTTAAGATTATTATTTAGTTATCATGTACAGGGTCATTTTCTGCGAATTAATTTATTTGTATTACAGAGATTGCTGTTTTGGATTCTCAGTTAAAAATATTATTACATCTTAATGTGATCAAAAATGTGAATCGTTTTGTGGACTAACACCAAAAATATGATCCTGGGCATTTTTTTTTTAATTTTATAATTATGGTATTATTTTCTATAGTTTCTGAAAATTCAGTAAAATAGGGCTAAGCAATTGATCCCTTAGTATTATAAAGATTGTCTAAGAGACTGAAAATATCTACAAACAGTTCTTTAGAATTGAAAAATGAGTTAGTTGCTTAATTCCTTCATTTATATAACTCCTTGTAATGTAAATTAATTTATTGTTTGTTTTATATAGGTTTTTATAAATATTTTAATTAAGGAAGTTTATAGGATTCTTAGTTAAACCCTTGTACACAGAAATACTGCCAATATAAATTGTTTTTTACCTAATTTTTTATTTTATTTCATATAGGAAAATTACTGAGCTAATGAATAAGATATCTAAACTAGAGAATAAGTTAAAAGAGTTTAACTTTTCAGGATCACAATTTTTCGATTGGCAGTGGTGTTCTTTTAACCATTAAGAATGAATTTATTTATCTACACCTTTTAGATGACAGCACACATCCTCCAATCCAGTATTGGTCCAAACTCAATAAGTCGAAATGTCCATCGATTAATAATGTACATCCTATGTATAGTAACAATGGACTTCAAACTAACTTAATCCAATGAAATTCCATTGGCCTTCTAAAAGATGCCTTAAAAAGTATAATTAGTTTACATGAGTCCAGTGGATATAATAATAATGTTTATTAATTCCCAATACAATTAACAATTCAATATTTACATTGCTGTAAAAGGAAATTAGGCCATTTAAAGGGATTAAATGGCCTAATTTTCAGCATCCTAAAGCTAAGAACACATTATTAACACGTGTCGTGTTAACATGCGTCAACACGACACGACAGAATGCGAAACATCAGATTTGCCGGACACATCTATGTGTTGTAGAACGTGTGTTATGCTGGGATTTTGATGTTTTTAAACTGGTGAAGGTCCATTCCCTGTAGTATAGTGTCAGCTTTTATAATTTTTGTAATCGGAGCACCTACATGGAAGCGATGGATTGGTTGGATGAAGAGGAGGAAATGGAGAGTACTGGATTCATCCAATAAACGAACGTAGGCATGAATTTGGTGAATTTCATGTTCTGTGGCCTAAAATCAGCAATGACGATGACAGGTGTGAAATGTATATTAGGATGACCAAGAAGGAATTTGAAGTGCTTTACAATTTACTAGAAACCAAATTGAGAAAGCAAAACACAAATTTTAGAGAAGCAATATCTCCAGAGGAAAGACTTTTATTAACTTTAAGGTAGGTCAAAACAAAATAAAATACTGTATTTTTTAACACAACGAATAAATCAAGAATAAAATCCTACGTATAATATTATTATAAAACTAGACATAATATTATTGCAAAAGTAGATTAAGTTTTCATAGATGTATAAAAGTATCTGGTGAATTAGAAATGGTACTTCCTTTAGTATTTTCTGAAAAATGAGTTGTGGATTGAGATTGCTCATCAGTGTGGGGAAAATAATGTTGTGCACATGGCGACTGTACAAAAATTTCAGAGTTATTCGAGTAGGAAGTTGCAGAGGACAGTGCTAGTGAAGGATGCGGCATTGTTACTGTTATAACTTGGGGTTGTATTGTGTTGGACTGGTGGTATGTTTCTCAGTTCAGCTTCAAACACCAAGTTACTTACGCCCATTTTGAGACGAACTTGTTCATTGTAGGGAAGTTTTCTTACAGTTTTAGCTAAACTTAGGAAAAACAAATCGATATCATCACTAGGATCAGTCAGTGGCGTACTTACGGGGGGGATAAGGGGGATATACCCCCCAAGGCAATACAAAAAATATAAAATAAAAAAAAATCAAAAAACTAAAATTAAAACAAAAAATTAGATTATTCTCTACATGTTCTTTTTTTTTAAATAAAAAATTATGCAATTAAAAAAAACACAAATTTTCTTTGCTTGCAAAGCTGCAAGAAGACGGACGCGATAAGAATTTTCCGTCTTCGATTGCGATTGCGTAATATGTGGCAGTGGCTGTGGGTGCCTTCACTGCCTTCGTTCGCGCAATGCGGGCACATGGCTTAATTTTGTTGTTTAAAACGCAGAGTGTGCGCTCTCGTATCTTGCGCAACACGTGACACGTGAAAGCAAAAAATGAGGCAAGGAAACCTATTAAGTTTTTTTAAAAGAAAAAATAACGTGGATGATGAAGAGGAGGAACCTCTACATCAGGATTGGATTCATCTATCAATGTGAACAAACACTTTAAAGGTAATTCTGAATCTGCCTTATCTTTGGAAGTAAATCATCCGCACCCGCAGGGTATTGCAAATTTTCTGAATTCTGGTTCGGTATCAGATAAAATAAAAATAATTGAAACACTTTGGATCCCGCCACCATCATACACTTTCCTTTAATAGATTTATAGATTTAAAGACAAAAAGTTCAAACTGAGATTCCAACACAAGTGGCTCACAGAATTTAATTGGCTTTGTTATTCCGCAAAAGAACGGGGCGCTTTTTGTAAATTTTGCGTATTTTTTGCTATTACTGGAGGAATTATAGCTATTGCTATTACTGAAAAAGGCAAAAGAGGTACGTGAGTATTAACGCATTATACAGGGGGTCGCGTCGCTTAAATAATATTTTATAATATCATTATTTGTCAAATAATTTATACCAGTCGAACATACATTATGTATAATAAGATAATAATACAGTACTTTTTTGTTTACAGATATTTGTTGCCCATGAGTCTCCAAGATATCACAAAGATTGTATATGTGCCTACGAAAATTTGGAGAAAATACAAAAAGGGGTTCAAAAAGAAGTTATAGATTGACTGGATGAAAAAAGAAAAGAACAAGCAAAGCAAAATCGGAATAAAATTCGGCCGATTATAGAAGCAGTTATATTATGTGGTCATCAAGAAATGTCGTTAAGAGGACACAGAGATTCGGGAGCCTTAAAAATAGACGATAGCTCAAAAAATGAAGGGAATTTTCGGGAAATATTAAAATACAGAGCAAAGGGAGACACACAGCTACGGGAAACTCTGGAAACGTCAAAAAAAGAGAAACTTACATTAGCCCGAGAATCCAAAATGAAATTATTAGCAGTGTAAATGTCATTAGGCTAAAACAACTTGTTTGTAGAATAAACAAGGCAGAGGCGTGCTATTCTTGCCGACGAAACAACAGATATTTCTACCGTCGAACAAGTTAGCATATGTGTAAGATACGTGAGTGATAATAACAACATAAATGAACATTTCTTACAGTTTATTCCAGCTGATAGTTTGACAGGTGAAAATTTATCAAACACAATCTTAAATAGCCTGGAAAGGTTTGGCGTGGATATAAACTACCTGGTGGGGCAAGGGTACGATCGAGCCAGTAACATGTCTGGAAAATTTAATGGAGTGCAAAAATTTATTTGACAAAGATGTCCAAAGGCTATTTATATACATTGTGCTGCCATTCATTAAATCTGGCCATTTCCAAAGCATGTGAGGTTCAACAAATAAGAAATTGTCTTGGAGTTATTGAAAAACTATATACTTTTTTTAATACTCCAAAGCGCAAAAATGTGCTTTTAAGGAAAATCGAAGAATCAAATGAACATCCATCTGCAAAAACCCTAAGAGAATATGCGCAACTCGATGGATATCCAAATATGAAGCAGTGCAAGACTTCATGGAACTTTACAAATACGTCGTTAAAAGCTTGGAAGATATATCTGCTTGGAGGGATTCTGGGGATGCACCAGTTTTGCGTAATAGTCTTTTTGATTCCGACTTTTTAATAGCCCTCCAAGTAGTTAACCAGATCTTTAGTTTTGGTTTGCCACTTTGTCGGGTTCTGCAAAAAGTGGACATTGATTTAAAAGAGGCTGTAATGGTGACTGAAAATGTAATTTTATGGTTAAGGAAGCTGCGACTAGATGCTGACAAACAATTTGAAGGGCTTTTTAACAAAGCAGTGATAAATTTTGTATCCTTTTTTTTTAATCTGAGATTCTTTCACTTTTGTATTTATTTTTTAGAAAGTGGCGTCGAGTGTGGGCGCCGAAATTAAAGTAAAACGAATAACGCACAAACAAAAAATCGAGCAAATCCCAATATCAATCCAAATGCAGATTATTACACGGTCGACTATTTTAGAACTACTATGTATTTGCCATTCTTGGAGTTTTTCATTAACCAGCTGAAAAAAAGATTTACGTCTCATAAAGAAATTTTCCAAGGATTTATGTGCCTATTATCACCTTTATCTGTTGGAGAATCAACTGATTCAAGCAATCAGTTTAACAATTTGCTTATTATTTATATTTACCCGATGTTCCAAAAATTATCACAAAATCTGAAATAAAAATGTGACATGAGCATTTAAACAATTTCCCAGAAATAAAAAACAAACGCCAAGCATTAGCTTGTTTGGAAGTTTGTAGTCAGCATGCCTATCCCAATGTACACAAACTTCTAAAAATTTTTTGTACATTGCCAGTATCAACTTCGACTCCAGAACGTACATTTTCCACGTTAAAACGGATAAAAACGTATTTGAGGAATACTACCACCCAAACGCGGCTTAATGGATTGGCCATGCTATCAATTCATCGAGAAGAAGTAATATCTGTTGATGAAATTATTGATGATCTCGCTCTGAAGCCACGGCGTTTAGATTTTGTTTTGTAATTTCAAATTTAACGTAAAATAAATTATTTTTATTCGTTTTTTTTATATCCCTCCCTCAAGCCCAAACTCTGGGTACGCCACTGGGATCAGTAGTTTTTACTGCAGGTTGATCTGGAGGTGGGATTTGAGACCTCATACGGTTATTAGATTTCATTATATCCACTAATTCACTCATTGACTTCTCCATTTTCTTTTTGCCTGATAATGTGCTAAAAAAAGAACAAACACTTGATGGTTGATCAAGATCGTTTGGTTTTGTTGATACTTCAGGAAGTGAATTTAAAGATATATTCGTAGCCTGAACTTCACCGTCATCTTCTTTATCTTGCGTTTCAACAATATCAGTCCTCTGTCTGTCATTTTCCTCACTTTGACTTTCCACCGTGTATTCATTCTGAGACTGAAAGTTGCTTTGTGAGGCTCTGGGTTTCAGATGGGGTGCCAAAAATTACATTTGAACTTCATATTTCCACTTCAGAATTTTTTTGCTGCTTGGCCACTAGTCGTCCTTCTTCTTTTTAAGGCGTTGGTATAGGCATTTCTCGGCTTTGTTCAACTGTCTCTACATTCTTGCCCTGAAAAAAAAACATCTATATTATAAACTATATGTATATTTGGCAACAGGAAACTCTTACAAATCATTGGTGTTTGAGTTTCGCATTGGATTCAGTACAGTGGGAGAAATTATCAAGGAATGTTGTGAGGCCATATGGAGAACACTGCAACCTATCTAAATGCCCCAACCTGACCAAAAGCATTGGAAACAAATAGCCAGACAAGAAAAGTGGCAGTTCCCACATTGTATCGGTGCCTTAGACGGTAAACATGTTCAAATACAATGTCCAAATAACGCAGGGAGTGCTTATTTTAATTACAAAGGCACTCACTCCATTGTTTTTTAGTCGATGCGAACTACAAGTTTACATGGATAGATGTCGGTAATTATGGTAGAAACAGTGATGGCGGCATTTTTGGAAGATCGCTATTAGGCCAATGGTTCGCAAGCAATAAAATTGATGTTCCCACAGATAAACCACTAACACCCACAGGACCTCTTTGCCCGTATGTTATGGTTGGGGATGAAGCATTTCCTCTGAAACGCTATTTTATGCGACTTTTCAGTAGAAACAACTTAGCTGGTGAAGCAGAAAAAATCTTTAATTACCGGCTTTCGAGAGCACGCCGTATTGTGGAAAATGCTTTCGGGATCCTAACAGCGCGATGGAGAATTTTCAAAAAACCAATCGAAACTAGCCCAGAAGTTGCTAATAAAATTATATTAATGGCAGCATTTTGCCTTCATAATTACTTGCGAATTTCATCTACTGAATCTGTGGAACCTGTTGATATAAATTCGATCCAGTCATTAAGGCCCATTGATTTTATCCGAAGAAACTATACATTTGACGCTTTTGGCGTTCGAGAACTATACAAGAACTTTTTTATTTCTAATACAGGGAATGCAATGTGTCCATGGCAGAGAGATATTATTGGTAAGGGCCGACGTTAATAAAAAGTAAAAAAAAAAGTACTTGATTTGGCTAGTTAACTACCTAATAATATTATAAATTATTTTAATTCTGTAGGTTTTTTAAACTTAAAAGTAAATGACTTATATTAAAAATGTGGGCCTTAAAAGAGCCCACTTTAAAAAAAAAAACTCCACTTTCCCCTCTCTTCGTTAATACACCTATTTAAATAAAAAAGTTATACAAATTTATTAGAAATTAGAGCATAATATATTAATAAAGTAAAAAATATATATGAATGAATACTTACAGTTTTTGTTTATTTTCCCACCAATTTCCTCCCAAGCCTCTTGTCGTTTTCTTTGGTCTCGGTAATCCTTATTTTGAACGTTGTACAAAAATTCGTACTTCCGTACTTCTTCAATAAATTCTTCGTCCATATTTAAATCCACAATTAAATAAAGTCGCGGCGGTCGGGGCACAGATGTAAATAGCTCTGCGGAGCTATTTACATCTGTGGGTCGGGGCCTAGTGAGTAGTGATAACTATATAACACTATGATGAAAATCTGACCACTTTAGATATCGAAAACACGGGTTATGGCGTGTTTAAGCGTGTTGTCTGGCTCTGACGACGATACATCACAATAATATGTACTGGTCTGTTTAAAATAACGTAATAGATATTTCTATAACACGTGTTAATAATGTATTCTTAGCTTAACAATTAAGTAGGGGTTGTTGAAGCCATGAAGTAAATTTTTTATGTACTTTTTTTTTATAATCATATATATAAGAATCTATTTACAAAATAAAGAGGGAGAGAGAACAGAATGAGATCAAAAGAAGATATGACACTATAAATGCAGCGTTACGTCACATATTGTTTAATTAAATAAGTTACATGTTAAACAAACATTTTTTTCCAAATTGAATCTCTAAATGAGCGGACTGACGGTGTTAAATCACTAATTTTATACTTATTTATCAGCTTGGCAGCATTGTAGGAAAAAGATGATTTAAAAATTTGCTTATGATGTTTTGGAATGTCAACAAGATATCTTTGTCGCAAGTTCACATAATGCGCTGAAGTTCTTAGTTTAATTTTATTTAAGAGGGAGTGAAGGATGGGATTTTTTAAAATTTTATAATAAAAAGAAACTGAATGTAGCCCTCTATACGTGTTACCATATCTAACCATTTTACATCTTTAAGCTTATAAGTAATGCTGTTGCGTCTTCGTACACCAAAAATAAATCTTTGACAGGAGTTTTGAATAACTAAGGATTCGCATAATGTTTTTTTGTTGTTTGATTTAAATAATGTCGATAAAGCATTTTTAGGATTGAATAGGTTATTTTAAGTTTTGTAGTGACGTGCTTTTAAATCGTAATTTATGATCTATAATTAGAATTAGACCCAAGCACTATCTTGAATTGTTATCTCTTCATTTCCTACTTTTAAGTGTAGATCATTAAGTATATTCGTACGGTGAATGTCACTGGCAAAGACAATTGCTACGGATTTTGCTCGATTAAGTTTAAGCTGCATATTTGTCGTTCTTTCGTATAAATATTGAAGATCACTATTTATTTTTAAATTGTCTTCCTCAGTACCAGTAACAATGAAGCTGTAAATTAATTGGGTATCATTAGCATACATATGATGATCACAGTATTGAAGACATTTGTAGATGTTACAACTGTAAATAGAATATAAGAGAGGGCCCAGAATCCTTCCTTGAGGAATATATTTTCTTGAGAAGCCATTGAACTTATTTTTATGTACAGAGTGTTTTTTAAATATTGCGACAACATTCAGGGGCGTGATTCTTGGATGAAATCAAGCAAAAAAGGTAAAGTTGAAAGAAAAACACTTACTATTTTCGATAAATCTGATATCCCTGTAGATTTTCTGAAAATTGGCGTGCAATTTCTAAGGTATCCATATAGTGTTTCTCCCTTAGAACAGTAAACAGCTAGAAGTAGTATTGACGTGGAACTATAGGCCGTTTGTTTGCTTGCAATGATGTCAAATGATGATGTTGAAATGGCAAAAAAATACTTCATGATATCATAAAAATTAGTCACCTAATTTGGCAGGCTCAAAACAATACTACTGTTCCTTTTTAATAAAATATAAGATACTCTATAAAAAAGTCAATATATTAGAGAAAACAGCAACAACATCGCAACTGCTTGATTGCATTGTTCATTCCACCATTCATTCCATATGATCTTTAAAATGTAATTGGAGAAAAACGCTTTAAATCAAAACTACAAGAATGCATTCAGAAAACAGGTCGCCAAATTTTACATGACTTAGTGAACAATAAATAAAATATACTGAAAATTATTAAAAATAAAAAAATAAATTAAAAAAAATCTTATATTAATAAAATCAAAGTTAGATTAAAATACACTAAACTCGACCTCTATGAACCTAATCGTAACTTTTTCCCAAATGGTGAAACTACATCCCGAATTTAGACGTTATTGTTTTGTGTCTGTAATTTATTGCAAGATGTATGTACCGGAAAGATATGCTAAATGTCCAAATGCCATCTATACAGGGTGTGCCAACAAGGTGTACGGCTAAGATAACGCCTTAACTATACGAGGTAGAGCAAAAAGTTCTACAGCAAAGTTGTAGGGTTGACAAAAACCTACGAACTAAAAATATTTTTATGTATACCGGGTGTGTCACAAAAAAGTGACTATAAAATATGATTTTTTTTAAATGGTACGCCCTGTATATTATGGTACTAAAATGTGAGGCAAAAAGAGTACTTTACTTTGGTATAACGTTTTTAAAATTTCCGTGCGGCGTTGCAACGTAATTAATTTTTTTATGTAATTTTTTGCCTTTTAGAGGGTTCGTTTAAAAAATCATAATTAACTTAAAATTTATTTTGCGCCTATGAAACTTGTACCACAGTTAGTCTAGGGTACCTCCTCTAGGCTGACTATGATAATTTGTAATTTTTTATTACAGAGTGTTTTTAAAGAACTTTCAAACTTGCTGAAATTAAATACGCAATATCTCAAATTTTTCAAATGGAACACCCTGTATATTTTTATCTAATTAAGTTTGTCCCTCAAATACCTTCATTTTTTTATTTAATATATCCTATAGCTAAACCAAGTACTTTGAAAAATTAACCAACACAATTATTCACCTAAACTGCTAAAAAAAACAGCAAAATTAAATTACATACTAGGTAGGTACTTGCGTATTTTTGCATAAATGTACATCGGTACACTAATTTCAAATTTTAAAGATCAATTGGAAGGTATTTGAGGGACAAACTTAATTAGATAAAAATATACAGGGTGTTCCATTTGAAAGATTTGAGATATTGCCTATTTAATTTCAGCAAGTTTGAAAGTTCCTTAAAAACACCCTGTATTAAAAAATTACAAATTATCATAGTCAGCCTAGAGGAGGTACCCTAGACTAACTGTGGTACAAGTTTCATAGGCGCAAAATAAATTTTAAGTTAATTATGATTTTTTAAACGAACCCTCTAAAAGGCAAAAAATTACATAAAAAAATTAATTACGTTGCAACGCCGCACGGAAATTTTAAAAACGTTATACCAAATTAAAGTACTCTTTTTGCCTCACATTTTAGAACCATAATATACAGGGCGTACCATTTAAAAAAAAAAACATTTTATAGTAACTTTTTGTGACACACCCAGTATACATAAAAATATTTTTAGTTCGTAGGTTTTTGTCAACCCTACAACTTTGCTGTAGAACTTTTTGCTCTACCTCGTATAGTTAAGGCGCTATCTTAGCCGCACACCTTGTTGGCACACCCTGTGTATCTATAGTTAACTTTAGTGTAGTAACAAAAAAAACATCACTAACAAGTTGACAATTTCTGTGAATTTTTCGTTAATTTGTAAAATGTATATATTTATTTATGACGAATTGAAAATTTTTAGCAAATAAACGTATTAATATTAGTCAAATTTACTTTAAGACTAAATGACTTTTATTATTAGATGACCTAGTTTTTGCCGATGGCATCAAAGTGTTAGGTATAAACTTTCATACTCGAAAAAGAAAACACTTTTAAACTATAATTACTCAATAAAATCTTAAGTATTGTGTAGTATAATATAATAAAATATCTTGCTGTCTTTGATAAATCCTTAAACTTTATTTGCTAAATAGTGGTTTGCTTCTAAAACATTGAGATTTATCTTAAGAAAAATGCAGAGCATTTAAATATAAGAAATTTATAAAAAAATTATTCTTCTCATTGTTAGATCGAAGTTGCAATATACAGTAGTTATTGGGCACCTTACACACCCTACTTTGACATTAATTGGTGGTTTAGAATCTACTTAATGCAAGGCTATTAAATATTTAACTTTTTAGGAAGATTATGTGTTCCCAGAAAGAGATGCTTCACAGAATTTACTTCTAAATTAATTCAATATGTTTGGTTAATCACAGGAAATTAATAGCAATACTTTTTTAATTAAATTAATACATACTAAAATTGATTGTATTAGTCTTCTTTTATTACCAAATAATAGTATGCCTTCCTAGGATTAATTGAAGAAATGCCTGTACATTTTACTGCAAATATATTAACTAGATTCTCTGTATATTATATATGCAAAATATTGGTTGTCATTTCAGGATATTTTCTAATTCAATAGGCTATTAAGTCAGAACTCTTAACAAGTGCTGATGGGTTTTGAAACTTAAATTTTTTGTTTTTGAATGCATGCAAAATAAGTAATAAACATTTGCAGTTTTCAGTTTGAAGATTTTTGTTTTTAATTTAATTCATATTTGTAACTTTTTTTTTCTTATTGTTTCCTGTTGAGTGGCTAACAGTTATCTATTTAACAGGTTAAAAAGTTATTTATATATTAATATTTAAATGAAACATAAATCATGTCTAGGAATTTGATTTATTAGCTTACAAAATTATAAACTAATTTGTTCTATGACATAAGCACTACTTCCTAGGCCTCCACTAGCAAAACCCTTGCCTTTAGCTTCTGCATCAATTCTAGTTAAAACTGGCATAACAGTTTGCAAGCTGTCAATAACTTCCAGATGTTCTGAAACTGCATCCCAACAATTTGTAAGTGCCTTTTCAACTTTTTCATCTTTTGTGAGTGCAAATTTTTGATAATTTGCATCAATTATTACACTAATCCATTTAATAACACATTTTTCTGTCTTCAGTGCATTTAGTGCAGGTAAATTGTGACCTTCTTCTGAAAGCAAATGGGTAAAATATTGCAGCAGGGTTGTAGCCTGATCAATGTTTAGTTCACTTCTTAAATAAGGTAGCAATAAGTTATCATTAAAATTATTTATAAGGATTGTATCTACTAACTTAACTCTTTCACTTGGCAAAAGTTCTATAGGAATATTCTTACTAAATTCAGGATCCTCTTTAAACTTTCTTTTATTGCAACTTAAAACAAAGTGTAAAATTTTTGCTAAATGCTTTTCAGGAATATCAGTGAAAAACTTTAGAACATCCTTAACTAGTTCGACTGTACCCTCCTCTAAAATTTCAGGTAAAATCTGATCAAGTATTACTGCTTCTGCCAGTCCTTCATGCATGTGTTCTTCCAATTTATGTTTTAAACTCTTTGGCACCAATTTGCCTTTAGTTGATTTTTGCTCATTTCTCTTTTCACCTTCCAATTCTTCCATCCAATTTGCCACCTCAAAATCAGTTACAAATGCAACATCTGAGTCTATTTTGTTTGGCAAAGGTTTATGGCTACCTACTAAAGCAACCAACTGCTCAGAATCTAAACAGAATGGAACCACAATTAAATTCTGTCCTACAGGAAGCATAATAGTGTTAAACATTTTCCAGATTTTTGCTTCCTTTGTATACAATTTATGCAATTGCCTTGACTGAGTTACTTTAAACTGTGTATTATAAATTAGTAATACAGCACCTTCTTCATTAGGATCAGAACCATAGATGGCAATATACCGTTCATCTAAAGTCAACACTTTTACCAAGTGCTGAGGAGAAATGTTTTCAAGCACTGTAAGTAGTTCTCCAACATCTGAAAGTTCTTTGTCAAACTGTATCAATTCTTTTATATAAATTTTGCAATCGCTCCACACTGTTAATAAATGGACTTTCTTATTCATTACATACAATGAATAGCCTTTTAATGTGACATTGCTTACTAACAGTTTATTTTTATAAAAAGAATTTTTTGAATAGTGGGTATATACAGTCCAATAGAAGGTGATACTGTCCTTATCACTAACTAGTAATCCTAGGTACAAGTCCTCATCAACACTTTTATAAACCACATCACATATTTCTCCACCATCAACAATTAACACTGGAGTGAAGGATTTTCTGCTCTCCAAAATATCATTTAACGAATACACAGATCCACTTTGGAAGACTACAAATGTTTCTCCATTGTGCTCCAATATTGTATAGATAGGGTGATTAAACTTATATTTTTTTATTTTATCCAAGGTTTCATCCTCATCAGTCCAAATGCGTACAAAGTTTTGATTGAATACTGCAACATACTTTTCCAGTTTTTTATCGAACACCACTGGAGAACTGAATTTTTCTTTGCTTCTCCAACTGCACACTTGCTTTTGGTCAGATAAGCGATACTTTATGGCTATATTTTTACCCAGAGTAACTATGACAGCCCCCTTTTCTAAGTCTTCGGATATGCCCAAAAGGTTTTTGGTGTCAATTAAAGGGCATAAAGAATAATACGAAAGTAATTTTGCCATTTCTACACAAATTTAATTTGGAACTGACCCAACAAAACAAACGGTAACATAACCTAATTTTTGAATGGTTGTCAGCAAGAAACGTGACGTTTGACATACACTCAAAGTCGCTCTCCGAAAATAACTGTTCAGTGGATGTGGAGGATACTGTTAGGTTGTGGTACTCTAGAATTTTCAGACCAATAGTTTTCTATGAAATTAATTCAACTTCAGATAATTTAATTAAGGAATGAAACCCACAGCCAGGTATTACTGATGTAAATTTGAAAATAAAAAATAGAATTTTTTTATATAAATTATTCACTCTTAATTATTTTTTAAACGATTTTGAGAAAATCGTCCTCTAAGTCTCCGCTAGTTATATGAGGTACTACTAGTTCTGGGGTATTCAGTCTATGGGGTATTAACACCATCTGCTTAAGTAGATCTTTAGTATCGTTGCTTAACGTAGATAACACATTTGTAATTTGAAATTATGGAAGAAACTAGTTGGATTTGATTAATTCTTGGACCATCTGAATGCATTCAGTTCATTTTAAAAACTGAAAAAGATGAACGAATTGCTTTTTTGAAAGTATTACTGATAAGACTAGTGTGGTGGTCGTCTGATGTCTACAATATACAAAAAATAGTAACAGAACGACTATAGTAACAGAAGTAAATAGTACCAGAATAACAGAACGAGAAAGTACTATAAAAATAGTAACAGAACGTGCAGCCAAAATTCATGGTTGGACCAAGAAATGGAGTAATTTAAAAGGCTAGTTTAAAGGATATACAGTTCTCTGAGATAGAAAGGTCAAGAGCGCGATTCTATTCTGAAATTCAATTTCGAAACCTAAAAAATTAAATTAGTAATAAAATTAACTCACTTGAAAATATGCATTTTAGAAAAAATAGCCTGATGCAGTAAATAATTTAATATTAACCAGAAAAAAAAACTTAAATAGAATTAAGGAGATAAATGTAAACGATAATATAGTCTTGAACTTATATTTATTATTATTACTTACTTATATTTAGAAGTAGTTACCGATATTATAAGTATTAGACATAGTAAATACTTTAAAACACAATTCTGCTCCTTGAGATGATCACGTTACAAATCAATAATCTTTGCATTTTGGGTTCTAGTTTGATTATAATTCTTCGAAACTGGTTACCAAAATTTGTACTTCTGAAGTTTTTCCTGATGAGTTAAAATTCACTAAAATTACGCCTATTTTTAAGTCAGTTTCGTAAGATTCCATGAGTAACTAACTGTAGTTCAATTAGATTTTGTAAACCAAATCATATTGGGGTCGAAGGACTCATCTTTCTCGTCTCTCTCTTGCTGATAGAAAACTCGTCTTTCTCTTTCAGCGACTATGAATGGAAACACCTGTATGGCTTACATCATTCATGCCCTGTTTGTTTATTCTTCCTTCTCCAATTCTGCCCTCTGTTGTACTCTATCTTCCTCTTCTTTTTTCTTCATGATGTCCTTTATCATCTGGTGTATAATGTTCAAGTTTCTGCCATTCTCAATCATCAGTTCCACCATATTTTCCGCCCTAAACACTGTATTAAGCTCGAGTTCCGCCCTGTATCTATACGTTGTCCACCTTTCACAGAAGAACGGTGTGTGTTCTGTCGTGTCTTGCTCCGCACAATAGATACACACATCTTTTGGCGTTTTCCGAATTTTAAAAGTGTACTCCCTAAATGACCCGATAGAGTCTGTGTGAGAAAGTAGTTTGTGGTGCAGTGGGTACGTTCCACCCACGCTTTAAGATCGGGTATTAACCTTTTAGTCCACGCTGCCTTAGTGACTTCTGGCTCCCAGTTTTGCTGCCATCTTAGTTATTGTCGCATCCCTTGCTCTTTTTCTCTGTTCCCCGTTTGTGATACTCTATCTTTCTCGTATAATTTCGGATATCGGTGGTATCCCGCATATAACCTGGATGGCTACACTGGAGATAGTTCGATATCCGCTTGCTACGTCCACCATACTTGCTACGCTGCATCCCCTCCGCCATGTTCTTGTATTTTGTTAAATGCATCATGCCCTTCCAAACATTTACACCATAAAGTAGGATTAACTGTGTGACCCCGTATAAGAGTCTCCTTTTTTCAAACCCAATATTATTTGTTTCCACTGAACTTTGAACCCTTAAGGTCATTTCAAGGTCAAACGGTTTTTGCAACGAGAATTGGCCTTTTTTATTCCGGAACCATGAAGGGCGAAACATCTTGCGTTCAGAATTTTGTTGATCTTGGGGTTTAAGTGACATCTGAAGGCCATTTCAAGGTTAATCGTTATTTGCAACGAAAATTTTCATTTTATATTACTTTCTGCGATAAATCTCTCTAGTGATTTTTTTATTAAAATACGATTACAAATTTATTTCTCATATTTATTTTTATCTAAATTTCATAGTTGATGAGATGCAACAGATGCAATAGGATTTTAAGAGATATTTGAATGTATTACAAGTGATTTTTAATATTGTTTTAAAATCATATTGATTAAGCACAATATTGAGTCCCAAGGCAGATAATTTTTTGGTAATTCTAAAATTCTCTTCTTGCTTGAAATTTCCACGTCTTTGTAATTTATTTTGTATATTTTTAGGTAAATAAATTATTCATTAAGTTGATAAATATTATTTCAATACCAATACTTGCCTTATTTAAAAACTAAGTTCTCTTAAGACGATTATTTTCCCATAGCTAGTTGTTATTATTGTACTTCTTTAAAAGCTCGCATTATAACTAAAAAAAGTTATTTTGTACGAAATTTTAATTGAAATATATTTTTTTACAATAAAATGGCCTTTGGTCGTTTTAGTAAGCGACAAAGTATATCCATTCTTATGATTCCGTATCTTCTATTGGGGTCAAGAACAAGGTCAATTTTTAAGTAAAAACTGAACAACATTTTTTTTTGGAAAACGCGATCCTAGAAAGTTACAGGGGAAGATTTTTACTTTTGTTACACCTATAAATGAAACTTGAATTGGAGGCAACACCTAATCCATGTAACTAATAAAATTGTTCCAATGCTAGGCGCTATATACAGAGTTCAAAACTGTTCAACATTTAAGAGAAAGATGTATATTTACAATTCCTTTTTCCTGTCTCTTTGTGGTGTTTAATGTGGTGAGGTAGATTTTGAAAAATAAGATATTGAAGGCATTATTTAAAAATGATTGGCGTACAAACACTATGGAGCTATACAATACGGGGTTGGGTATCTTAATGCTGAAAAAATTACTTATATTTGAACAGGGTAAATAAATATATGTTTAAAGTGACTACCAAAAATTTAATAAAAGAGATATATTTTCTGAAAATACTCAAAAAATAACATTTTGCTAGGACTTAACATGACATCTACTAGGATAATAATATTAGGATTAATGTAGGTTTACGTAATCCAGCTTATCCGGCAGCAAAAGCGTATAATAGTTTACCAGAAATCATTAAACACATGGACTTGATTTTCTTTTTCTTCATATATTATATGTTTTAATTTGGTTAAGGTTACACCCTGTAAATGTTATACATCCTTGATACCAGTGCATTTGCAGTATTTTAAGGATTTTTACTTTTATAAATTTATAAAAAAATTGTAGTTAATAAAGAAATTTGATAAAAAAAAAATTAGCATATGCAGATGTGATAATCTTTGTAGGTAATACGTGGGATGAAGCCAAATCTGAATTAAAAACAGGGATGAATAAGGTCAAACTATTTTTGAATTGTTTTAAACTAAGTTTAAATTTAAACAAAACTATCTACATTTTCCATCAGATCAATAAATAGACCTAATTTTAATGAAATAAGAATAGATTCCTTTAATGTACATCTCACAGAAAGCAGTCAGACAAAGTGTCTTGGTATAATTATGGACTAAAACCTGAAAAAGGACCAACAATTCTATTTACTTGAAGAATATATAAGCCACAAAATTTTCTATAAAACCCTGATACTGGTAGAACCATTACTCCTCTAAAGTGCATAATAGTTACATTAAGTTAGCTAATAATGTACAATGTATTTGAAATATGTACAAATTATAAATGCAAATAAATAAATAAAATATCTTTAAAGTTTAGAGTAACGGGACGAATAGGAAAGATCCTGTGGAGATACAACATAAAATATTTAAACCAACAAAAAAGCTAAAAGATGCCCTACGACCAGTCAAAAATAGCCGAGATCCACTATTTCAGCTGCTGAAGTTTATCGCATGCAATCATGTGGAAAGGTATACATTGTGTGCGTACCTTGCCAAAAATCTTGAAACCCGTTAATAATTCGCGAACGTGTCCTTTTATTAAAAAGTATCCCGAATAAAGTTTATAAACATTTTAGATCTACTTCATAAAGGAGAAAGCAGAACAAAGGTATAAATCTTTTTGTAAATGGAATAGTATATTTTTTAATTAATTTTGAAAATCTACACAACAGTTCCATAAGTATCACTAATTAATATCTCCATCAGTATTTATTTTTTTTTCAAGAACTTTTTAATATAACCTTTCCAAAGTATACACCATTTCAAAACCGATCAAATCCATTAACGGACAATTAGGAGATTCCAATAAGCACGTAATTGTGAAGATCTTCAACGTATGGAGAGCTCAAAGACGCTCTTTAACACACATAGAACTTTAGAAATATAACAACATTTCATAGAAGATCCAAATTTATCATTGCGTAAAGTTACGCATTGCGTGCCTGGATTTCCGTATACTGTGCATTGGAAATACATACACATAATCCGAAAAAACTTAATGTTTGGGAACGTATAAAAATATTCTATTTTAAACTAGTCTGTAAACGTAAAAATATTTTTATAAAATTGTTCCAAAAGTACCTATAAACTTATTTCTTATTGGGATACTTTTTAATAAAAGAGCGCGTTCGCAAATTGTTAAGGGGTTCCGAGACTTTCACACTTAATCATTATAGTTTTTAATTTACATCAAATTGTCGTAGGCATGATTTCTTAAAAAACGAATTTTCGTAGGTTTCTCTCTTTCTTGGCTTCAAAATTTGCTATGGGATGTTATCAATATAGAGTTCATAGGTATAGGATTTTCAATTTTTATACTCAAGGTTGTTCCTCACGCTTCCTCAGGCGTCACCTCACCCCCTCAAATGATCAATGACAGTGGCTCTCAATGACTACGGCAATTGGCCATACTAGTTTTACGCGTGTCACATACGATGCTATGTTTTCATCATTGTCACTCTAGTTATTTTTTTAAGTCGAGTAATCAAACCAATAACGTCATTATGAAGGTATCTCTCTTTCTAAAAACGTAAACAAACTTTGTAAATTAAACTAAACTGAAAATAATTATAAAATTGCGACTGTAGAGACAATAATTATTTGACGTTTTTAAAAAAGTGACAGATATCTTCACAATGACAGACATTTGATTGCCTAAGTCAATGAAATAGAAATAAGCGCTGGAGACCTTAAGCAGGTTCGGTGATGAAGCATGATGTAACTTTATGAACCTTGTATTTACACGTCAGTATGACTTGACATAATAATAGTATATTTGACAGAGTGGCAAACAGAATTTAAATTTAAAAATTTTGGTTTTATTTATCTTTTATGGCTATTTTTTGTGTTTCATAGTTAAATCTCTTTATTGTTCAAGACAGTTTGTTTGGTCAATACAAGCTGTAAAATCGATACAAAACATATGCGAGTATAGGACTGCTTTCCTAATAAGTGAATATTATTATACTAAATTGTAAAATTATGGAAGAAAATAAGACGGAGAATATTTCAAAGGAAATAATTTGTATTAAATCTACTTCAAATAAACCCAGAGGAGATGGAGATTTATCGCAGATCAGTATAAGCGAATTTTTGAGCTATTTAAAAACGGCATATCAGGTAAGATGTTGATAATTTTTTTTTGAGGAATTTTTTTAGAAATAAAATTCAAAAAAGTGTGTATTGTTTTATAAGATTTGTGTTTCTTCTATGAACGATATAAGCGATATAAGCTTGGTGGCCCCCAATACATTGAGACGGAAATTATCTTTTAAGCACAGATTTATATGGTAAATAATTATCCCAAGTTATTTCGATATTTTTGACAAAATGCGGGCCAATAAGACATCAGAAAAAATTGAGTTTTTACAATGCACCTTCCATGTGCAGATTCTTATTCTTTCAAAATATTGATGCTGATATATGTACAAGGTGGTTACTCTCACTAGAATAAATTCGTTAGCGCTCTTAAAGAATACTTTAGAGAAACGCAAAAACACGTCTACTAAGACTTTTTTCAGCCTTTAAAAATGTATTAATTTTTTTTTTCAATCCTTCCGAAAAGATGATGACTTAATTTTTTAAAATTAGAAAATGCCACTTGCGTACATCGTAATCCCGAGCTACTTATCTTGCCGGAGTGTTAGGTGATTCTTTATAACTTAGTAAAATATTCAGTTTTGTATCCTTGCTTACCGATAGTTGTACGATAATAGCGATGATTTAAATACTAATAACAATTTTTTACATTCTATTTATCTTTCTGAATCTGAAACTCTCGAAGCATTAAAAACACTTGATCCCAAAAAGGGCGCAGGCCCAGATAATTTTCCATCCTTTTTTGTTAAGAGTTGTGCAATGGGTCTCGCCCCTCCCCTGACCTTAATTTTTAATCAATCACTGTCGTGCGGTGTTTTTCCGGATATATGGAAACGTTCATACATCATTCCAATATTTAAAAACAATGAAAAAAACGTAATTAACAATTACCGACCAATAAGTAAGCTTTGTATTTTTGCCATGGTTTTTGAAAAAATAATTTATAAATATATTTTTAATGTTGTTAAACGTTTGCTAATTTCTGAGCAACATGGATTTCTACCAAATAAATCCATTGAATCTAACCTTCTTGAATATACGGAATACATTAGAGAAAACATGGATAGCGGAGTTCAGGTGGATGGTATCTACACCGATTTTAGTAAAGCTTTTGACAAAATTGATCATACCATAATGAAATATAAATTAAAAAGAGTCGGTGTGGATGGCATTTTTCTGGACTGGTGCGAATTCTATTTAAGAGGTCGTATTTTTTCTGTATTGGTAAATGAGGTTGAATCTAAGAATATAAAAGTTACCTCTGGGGTACCGCAAGGATCCCATCTAGGACCTCTGCTCTTTCTTATTTATCTTGATAATGTAAAACTTTGTTTTTCAAACTCTATGGTTCTTGGATTCGCCGATGACTTAAAAATTTACAAACAAATTAAAACTCCGCAGGATTATGAATTGCTGCAAAAGGACTTACCTAGATCAATTTCATAAATACTGTCTTAAAAATAACTTGTTTATAAATTCAAATAAATGTAATGCTATCAGTTTCACTAGAAATAAAAATCCAATTCAATACAATTACAGAATTGGTAACAGTGCCTTAAATAGAGAAAACGCGGTTAAAGATCTGGGCTTGACACTTGACAATAAACTTACATTTGAAAAACATATAGATTTAACAATTTCAAAGAGTTTTAAAATGTTGGGCTTCATAAATATTAAATAGACAATCTAATCTAACTTATTTTCAAATCCAAATACACACTTAACACTCTATTATGCTTATGTACACAGCAAGCTTAACTTTGCTTCAATAATCTGGAGTCCTTATTATCAAATTTATAAAGACGCAATCGAAAGGGTACAAAAAAGGTTTAGGGTACAAACCAGCTTCAGCTTACTAGTAAATATAGCATCTGTGAGAAATCATTATAATATTTTAACTCTTCAGGATCGAAGGATTTTATCTGATATTATGTTCCTTTATAAAATATTAACAGGTAAAGTAGAGTCTCCACATTTGTTAAGCAAAATCTCATTTAATATAGCGCCGAGAGCATTTAGGGTAAACCATTTGTTCAAGGTCCCATTTAGACACACTTTGGATGCTCAAAATTCTCCTATAATAAGGATGATGCGTGAGGCCGATGTTTTATATTCAATCTGAAATAAAACTGAAGCAAATAATTAAAAGCGCCCTTCTGTCAGAGATTTAGATATTTAAGTTTAAGAAAACATTTCTTTTTTATATGTTTATATAAGTTCCAAAGTAGGTAAAATTTTCTTGATGAATTTTTTTGGTTTTTTAGTTAGTATTTCTTAGTTTTTAGTTAACTTAGTATACATTTTGATGTGGATACTGTTGTAGGTTTACCTGTTTGTATCCTTAAAAGATTATAAATAAATAAATATAAATAAATGACTTCACTTTGAGTTCGCATCCTTTCGCAATTTTTTAATATCTACTATATTTCCATAATAAATAGCTCCGTTATAAATATCTATTATATTTCTGTATACATTTTGTTGCACCTAACTAAAACTAATTTTACTAAAGATTCTTGTTTTCGCCAGATGAATAATTTCCAGTAGAAAAATAAGTTTTGAATGCGCACATGACTTCTGCAATATTTCGAAAAGTTGCTTCAGTGTCTTAAAAAACATATATTTTTTTTATATAATCATTTAAAAACAGTCATTTACGTGTAGTGTTGTACTCCGTCCTGTTGAAAATATGAGAGATCTTAAATCAAAGTACTGCTCAACCATATCTAAGTGACCTATGAAAGTTGGATGCGCAGCGGCAAAACCCTTTGACGAAGATCGTAGCTCGTTTAAAGAGCTCCGGTTGTAGAGGCCTGTTGGTTTACACCGCAGTGTTATAGCCGAGTGCTATAATCGAGATCAATTAAGTGATAGTGACAGGTGTTTTCTTTCCATTTTCAACTTATTAATTTTAAAATGTCTTTTAAAAGTAAAATAGAAAATCAATTATTAGACAGTCAAAATCGTAAAATAATCAGCAATTTATTAAATTTTATGGAAACTGAAGCAGTGGCTGGAGAAGTCAATATTCCTCTTAACCTATATGTAAGTTGGAAATCAAATACCACAAATCAAATGGCGACTATTATCATGACATAAAATACGAAAATTATAAAAAGTATTCACGGAGAATCTGATTCCATATTTAAAACCAAAAACTGTGGTTGTAATCGATAACGCCCCATACCACGATAAACCACTATAAAAAGCAGCAACAATTTTGTAAAGGAAAGCCTAGAGGAATTGCAACACTATGTTAAATCTCCAATTATATATTATAATAAAGCTTTACAAAGCAAAGTATGTAAAATGTTATGAAATAGATGAACTATTTAATGCAAAAGGTCATGACGTTTAATGATTACTACTATATCGTCCAGATCTAAGCCCATTTAAGTTAGTTTGGACTTAATTAAAAGGATATGTGGCAAACAAAAACTTAAACTTAAAAGTTAAAAGTAAAACTTAAAAGAAATTAAATTCAGTAAAAATAGTGAATTGTCTAGAAGAGAGGAATTACATGAGAAAGATTATGGACCACAAAACTTAACCGTTGAAGAGGATAAAACCTATCTTAATTTGTAAATTTGATTTTAAGATATATGTACAGGGTGTTTGACGGAGGGTTAGCCAAACTTGGTTGCCATATAGATAGGCTCAGATAGAAGATATTTTTTTAAGAAACTTGTGTTCTAAAAGTCTCGGGTTTTTTATATCTTTGATTTTGTGTTATTTTCAGGATTTTCAAAAAATTATGCCTTTTGACATCTTTAAATTTTTTCAGCATATTTGTCACGTTTTTTTTTACATTTGTATTTAGTCTGTAATGTATCCTGAATCTAAAAAAATCAATATCAAGTACAAATAATACCGAAATAATTAGTATTGAGCTCAAAAAGTTAATAATAGTAGCAAAAAAAGTTATGAAAGGTAACTTTAACTTGACGCAAAAAAAAACTAAAATCTATCAAGATGTTCAGGTAATTTTAAAAACATCTCCAGTTAATACTCTTTTCAATGATATCCGATGTGTTACACAAAGCCGACTAACTTGCCACAATTCATGACTTTAAAGGAAAATAAAGTAAAAAAAAAAATATTTTTTAAATTTTATGCATTTATTTCAAAATTACAAATTTTATTATTACAGAAATATGGAAATTTACAATTTTGTATTAAGTTTATTGTTTTCTGTCCCTGTTGCACACTCACTCTTTCACTCTTTTTTCTGCGCATCTCATCGGCCACTTGCATATTTTTGAGTTGTAGAGCTTTACTGATCTCTCTGCTTCGATAATTAGGCCGTCGATTTTCTAGTCCAACATAGTAAAAATTTAAGTAAGCTTGTGCAGTTAGGCAGTTAGATGGTCATTAATAGATAAGGAAACTTATTTACTCTCAAAATCCCAAACATCAAGATCTCATAACATCCCCAACTAAATTACACTTACTGGAATTTGATATTTATTATCTAGGAGCAACTGTTTTTTCGGATTTACTATATGGTTTTTTTAAATTGAGTGTTTCTTAAATTGAAAATTTTGTCTATTCTTTTAGACCTAATATGGCTTGATATTGTATCATCTTGATTTTAGGTTTAAGAAAAATTGAAAATTAATAAAATAATTGAAGTGATGGGATACCTTTAAAAGTTAATTGGAAAATATAGGCAGGGTCATAAGTAAGCCAACCATATCCTCTAATTCTGTAAATCTATTTGAAATAAAGCTAAATATAGCGCTAAAGCTAAATATCAAAAAATCATAGAAACCGATTATCTAAATCATGGCTCGTGATAAAAACTGATAAAGAAAATCGTAAACATGAAGGTATAGGTGATAAGTTACTGTCTATAGCGATATTATACTAGGTTTTAAAAACTTACGAATAAGATATGAAACAGATACAAAATTAATGAAGGTAAAAAATATAATCGTAGAATGAAAGTTTAGGAGGTTCATCTGGATAGCTTGGATAATCTTGACTGTATACTTTGGATAATTAAGATAAATGAATTAATCAATATATCTGAAGTCGATGTCGTCCATGCAGTTTCCAAGTATTGTGCCAAACTAATGGTCATTTATTATTGAGAGGTTATTCTTGAAGTAGTAGTAAGTTTAAAATGGTCAATTGTCATATTGATGATCACAATTGTCATATTGATGATCATGCTGAAAAAGTCTATAAAATCGCATAAGTTCTTTGGGATATGTACACAAACATTGCTCAAAAGACTGCAAAGACGTAATAAGCAATTTGCTCATTAAAATGTAGCTTATTAAGATCGCCACCTAACTTTGCGAAATTTAGAAATCCAGTAGAATTATTAATGTAGTATCAGGACTATAGTTAAATAAGGCTACACCAGCGAATGTTATTTCTTGAAGAAAAGAGTCAAAAGGGTTAGTGATTGATTGGTTTAAGTGTGGTTTATAACGTCTTGTGATGCGTATAATGTAGATATAATTTTAAAATTTATGTAGTATTCAAGTATTTATTAGGAGGCCAACAATATCACGAGTGACAAAACTATCAATTTCCTTTTCCAGGTGCAAGATTCTGTTGAGGATCTTTTGATGGAAGGCGGAATGAATGAGGCTGTAGAATGGTTAAAATCCAAAGAAGCAGAATTTTCTAGAAAAGGCAAGAGCCTCGCAGTGCAAACATCAAATTCGTTGTTACAAAGAGGGAATGGAGACGAGAAAAAAGGTTTTATATACTCAATACTTTTCTGAAAATTACATAAAATTATAAAACACAAATTTGTATAGAGGCCGTGCAACAGTCAAAGCGCAAAAATTCTACAATAAACGTTATGCACGATTCGGATATCTTGAAGAAGAAACTAAGTGAGGTTCTTTCCGAAGGGTTGTTGGACTCTGTCCTTCCGTACTTGATGCAGGGTAATCATCCTGTGAAAAAATGTATGTCTTGCAATAGCTCAGTAAAAAATGCAGGTATATATCTAATTTTATCAATAATTTAAGCCGTCATGTAACAAAAACAAAATTGTCATAGAAAAAACTACCTCCCACTCAGCCGTGTTAACTGTCTCAAATTCTATATCTAATGATAGGCTCATACGTCGCAAATCAAGTGGAGATACTTCATCCTCCTCCAATAAAGTTACTATAACTAAAACTGAGTTAGTATATAATATTTATTTTATAGTACAGACTGTACAAAAATCTACTTTTAAGGTCTGAAGTTGAAATTCACGTATGTGACGAAGTAAAAAATATGAAGAAAACATTTGTATGTAACCAGAAACTTCTTGTAGATAAGATGGGGTATTTTGCTGAAGTGACTTTGGGTAATAGACATGTGTTAAATAAAATATTACTGAATTTGATACTAAATACTAGCAAAAATATATTTTAGGTCAAAGGCTTGAGGATATGGACATCTCGGTCCATTGCGACATTGGCATTTTTGAATGGTTGATGCAATGGGTGAAAAAAGATTCGTTGCTGGAGGCTGATTGGCCTCAGTTAGACTCGCAATGTGTTATTCCAATTTTAGTATCAGCAGCCTTTTTACAAATGGAGCCTTTATTGCAGGATTGTCTATTGTTCTGTCACGAGCATATGAATGAGATTCTCAGAAACAATACAAACTTAAGCTGTTTAAATGACTCTGTCTTAACAAGGTTAGTTGCAGTTTAAGAGAATATAAAAATATACAAAAGTAGTAGTCTTAAACCTATTGTTAATGTAAAAAATTGTGAAAAATCCACCCTCCTCCAGGTAGCTTCTACACGTTAGGTATTATTTTACGGGTAGCTTATATCTAGATGTTTAAGTCCCAAGTGTGCTTACAGAATATCATTCATGAACAAGACATTAATTGCATCAAGAAACCAATCCTGAAAATGTATTCGCGTATTCTCGAATTAGACGCGTAGTTACGCTATTCCAAGTCTTTATAACGTTTTTGGGGCCCCTACCCATTAAAAAAATAAGTACCTTGTTATGTTTAATAAAAAAAATTAATGTGACGGTACCATAAATATTACAAAATAAAAAAATATTTAGCAACAACTAAGTATGTACAACATGCATTCTAATCTCAGAATATGAATTCGCAAAAGTTGACACTATGGAAGATGTATTTAGAAGCTCTTTAATTTAAATTTTAAAAATAACGCAAATATCGGGACACTCAGAAAAATACAATGGGCCATGAAAATTTTGGTAAAACTAGCACATGAACTAAAATTTTCAATTAAAATAAAGTCTTTAATTGATTTAATTTTAGCTGAATTGTCCTTTCCCCAATTGCTTTTTTAAAGTTGTGTAAACTTTATAAAAATATAAGTTGTAATGCCTATCTGGAACAATTCATCATCATAAGCCAAATTACTTCATAAAATATCTGCAGATAATGAAAAGTTTTACAAATTTCACTTATCCTGGTCAATGATTTTTTTAACATATTTTGAATTGGATTGAAATGAAAAAAATATATTAGCTTATACGTAATAATATATATGGAGGTGGTGATAGATCTTATGTCTTCTAGCGCTATTGTGAAGGTGATTATAATTCCATATAATAAAAGATATCTATATCAAAAGTGGGCTTTTGAATTTATCGTTGGTTTTTGACAAATAAACCGTCTAGGTATTACTACATCACAGACAATATTGCTGCATGCAATCCGGTCTCTTAAATCTTCTATAGTTGATTGGAATTAGGTTATCAATATTTGTCGTTGGTATATATTGCAAGCTTTTTGTTGAATGTGTAGTGTTGGTTGTTTATGTTCTAATTTTGAGTTTTAAAATGTTCTTGGTGTTTATAGATTGGCTGCAATGTATACAAATACTGAAGTAGAGTCAATAAAAGATCGAAAAGATAAAATCCAGTCGAGATTGTTTGCAAAGCTTATTCAATCTCTTGCAGAACCAGAACCTGAGAGTGTGCGTGGCCATTGGTGTTCATTAGCTAGGATTTTCAGGTAAAGCAATATAATATGTTCTTAAGAAGAAAGAAAACTTTAATGTTAATAAAGTAACGCAAAATTGCGGAAAATCGATTTGAACACAAATTATGACACTGCCGAGAGCAACAGACGTGTCAATATTACTTTCTTTTAATTTAAGATAAATTAATTACCTTAGGTTTTACCGTTCTTTGGTGTGAATTAAAACACTCGATGTGCAGAAATAGCCAACTGATTTATTTTACACTAAACACGATCGTTACTAAATATATTTAGTTTTACTGTATTTATTTACTACCGTTTATGTCAATTTAAAAGTCGCGCCAATATTTCGACTTGAACTTCAACTCTTGGAAGCTCGGGCTCTCTATATACTCGCCAGACCATGGGCCTAGGCGATTCGCTAACCTTCTAGGTGTCTCCAGAGATGTCGTGCGGTGTGCCCACTTGCGTCAGCGCAGTAATTTCGGAATGCCGAAGAACAGCTGATATTCGCGGCGTTGCCAATATGGTTACACTGCCCTCTCCTTAAGACTATTTCGTCCAAATTATCTTTCAAAGAACACGAAACGTCATGTGACGCCTCTTTGGTAACCAGATATAAAATCGTTATATCGGTCTTTTCATCGTTATCTTAAGCGTTTGTCAGACTCTGAGGTTAGACAGACGCAGCTCTTGTATTTTTCCGACCTTTCTGCGGAAAACCTCAACTATTCCTCAGACATTTGTAAATCCTTAGCTACACAATAAGCCAGAGCATACTCAGCTGGGGCAGTAAACAGGTCTTGCTGCACTTCACTCTTTTGGCCTTTAAAATGATCGCACTCTTTTGGCCTTTAAAATGATGGGCTATGAATTCATCGAATGTTAAATTGGACTGTGATTGGATTTCATAGCTTGCAGGAGCTCAGCTGGTCCTCTTCGTGGTTTCCACAATAAGGAGCAAGTCGGTTAAAGTGAATGATTCAAGCTCTATCCCGCGCCGGCTTTTGTATTCTATAAAGAACATCGTTGATGACTTCCAGAACTTTGCATGACCCTAAGATGTTTAAAGTGTTTGTGTCTCTTAGCGTCGTCAAGCCAAACCAAGTCACCATTGTTGTACTTCTGGTCTTTAACATTGACATCATTTGTGTCCTTCATCCGATCGCTGATATCTTGAATGGAAATGCGCACTTGACTATAAACGACATCTATTTTTCTGCGCAATTCACGTGACCTAAGCCCCGGCAACATCGGTCTTGGCGGGCAATCAAACTTCAGATCGCATGGGCTCTTTCCGTCACTATTCGAGCAGTAAACTCTTCAATGTTTTCATAGATGGCCGATAGATAAGTCAGCAGGAACAAATTAAAAAACATATCCCAGTCTCTTTGGTGGCTAGTCACTACTTTGGCCAAATACGTAGTGATAATGGTTCTACTTATACGTTCCACCATACTACTCGACTGCTGAATTAACAATTTCGGCCTTTTTCTTTGTCATTTCAAGATGTCCTCCTGACACACCGGCATAGATTCTTTCTAGCAACTCCGAAATTCGATATTTAGGCACAAAGACTTACCTTCTTTCCTCTTTGCCATCGTGGTCAACTATTTTATCTAACAAGAATCAAGAATTAGGGAGGTCCATTATTCCTAATATAATTGAATATAGAAGAATACTTGGTAACTTGCTCCAAAGATAGCCTCTTCCTTTTATTTACCCAGGTTAAGACCATTTGGATATCGGGATCTTCCTCTTAGTCTCTTTTCTCCTAGCTGGCATTTTTCTCCTCTGCTAGCTGACAATACTCTCTGCCGATAGGATTTTGTTGCTACGGCCTGCTGAATACACATCGACGATCGCCTCGTCGCATCGACCTTACTTAATTTAGCGGGAGTAAAACTTCTGGAGGATTATTATTATTTTTTATTATATTATTTGTTACCACTTTATGTGATCTGCTTTGTCACATTTCCAACATAGTAACTTTCGATCCTGGCATCTAGGTCCTCCAATAGCCTCCGTAATTATTTGCTTTACCCATTCCTGAAAGTCGTCTTCTCCTGGAATCACTTGCATGACACGAGCCTGGCCCTTATTCATGTTCTTGAAAGCTTCGAATTCAATGGCTCAATCATCCCCACTTTACCATCGAGGAGTCCATCCAAGCTTGATCTGCCAAACGTTCCATAATTCTTCCCAGGACATTTGGATATGCTAGTAGAACCAAATGTGCAATCTTAGCTTCAAATTCTTGTAAGTTCTCTTTTCGCTGACTTTTGGGACCGATTTTTCTAAAGTGTGTGGTAGACATATTACACCTGGAATATGTCTGGTGTAATATGTCTACCATAACGCATCTCCAAATATCTCAACAGGTAGTCTTAGACTTTTTACTCTTCGAGGGATACTCTTTGTAGGATGGCTGCAGCATCTTCTCTCAAGGCCAATGTGAGGGCAGTCGCCTTCTCCCTGTTTGCTTTTGAAGCCACTTCAAACTGACACTGACATTTTTTCATGATTTTTTCACCATTAAGGCGGTTTAGGGCCAACAGATTCCGTATCGGCATAAACTTCGTTCTTGTGGTCATCGATAGTGTTGACGTTCAATATTGCGATTTTGTTATAAGCTTCCTGGATCCTGTCCTCCACCAATAAAAAAATCTGGTTTTTCAGTGAAGAAGATTTTTCCAGAATTTCTTCTTTAAATTCTCTTTTCCTCATGCTCACTTTTTAAATTCGCATTGTTTTCCAAATTATTTTCTTCTAACTTTGCAGAATTTTCCCTCAATTTAGCTTTCGGGTTGGAAGAGTTTTCTCGCAAGTCATTTGTGAAACTTTGCCGCATTTGACCGATATTGCTTGCATTAGCAAAAACAAAGTTATTTGGGTCATCGCCTTCCTTAAGTAATGCGTTACGAAGCAGTTCCCATAGGTCCGCCTTATAACCCGTCATATCGCAGTCCCTTTCCTCCAGCTCTCTTTTCAGCCATAGAGTAATTAAAAGTATAATAAAGTTTAATATTCATTTCTCTATGTTTTCAGCTCATCCAATTCACATCTCACACAAATGTAGCGTTTTTACCGTTTGTTGTTACGTCACCGCGATGATTCTGGAATGACGAAGAACAGCTGATATTCACGGCGTTGCCAATATCGTCACAATATAAGAAAAATAATTGCATTTTAAATTTTTACTTGCTTTAGAGTCACACATAACCGTTCCCTTGTCGAAATTGACAGTCGAACTACATTTGGATGCTTCAAATTATTTTCTATTTTACTTATTGCTGACTCATCAAACGTTGTTGACATTGGCACGAAAATAATTTAAAAACTTTTTTTTGGATATTTACGTAATTTCGTATACGTATTATTATAAAATATTCACCTTTAAGTGATTGTTTTCAACAATGGGGTGTAGCCATATCTTTTTCTTTTATTTACTTTTTTTTTTAAAGGTAATAATATACAGCAACGGGATTAACGCTGTATATTTCCTATTGCATGTTCATTGTTTATCAGCCAGGCTGAATGCAACTGTCATCATCTTCAGAGTCGGATTCCTTTTTCTTTTCTTCCTTCTTGGTTGTTGGGGTAGCCGCAGCTGGGGCGGCAACAGCAGCAAAAGTCGTAGCATCATTAATGAACTCCTTGATGCTAGTGGCTTCCTTGAATTTAACGTTGGTATAACAGCAGCGATGGTCAACAAGTTTTTGAAACCATTGGCAATGTTATGAGGAGCAGATGCGATAGTTGGGTATCCAATGGAAAGGTAAACGGAAGCCAAGTTGGCAACGCTAGCTAAGAATCTCCCTCTTACGTCTTCTGGCTTGATGTCGAAAATAGCTGGTGCAAAAATAGCACAGGAGTGATAGATCTGTTCCACAACCAAACCATAAAAAAATAGAGAACTATTAAGCTTGTTAGATATAGCTTCAGAGGGACCGACTTTGTCCTCTGGCTTAAGAATTTTAAGGTGGCTTCAGAGGTAATTTCTGGCAATCCGGTGTTCTAGGCAAGAATAATAACGGATAATAGAGCAATAGCGCCGGCACGAGCAGAAACCTTGACTTATTTGTTTTCCAGCAACTTGCCTCTGACTTCTTCAAGATCTCCACGAGAGAAAATAAAGTCCTAATCACCCTTAATGTGAAGCAATAGCTTTTAAAAGCAGGGTTGAACTCAAGGTGACTCTTGTTTTCTTTACACAACAGAGTGTTCCTTCCTAGGACTAATACTCCTAAGGGGAATACGGATCTGTGGTATCTGTTTTGAGCCGACATTGTCAGCGCCCACAATGAAACACTTTAAGTATTCTTCCAAGAGTTGGATAAGTTTGGTGACATAGTTAGACTTGCAGGTTGCCTTGTCCTCCTTACTCATCTTGTGTGTGGTTAGGCACTCTAGTTGAATTTAAGAACTCGGCGATAAACAAAGGTAATCAGTTCATTTTTCTACTGCCGTCAGCAACAGTCTGTACACCCCGTCTGAAAGTAAAAAAAGACGCCTAGTCATACTCGTGAGTCGTTACCTTAATATACGGGTCCATCTGAATGAGCCTTACGGGTAAAAAATTCGATTCCCTAGCTGACCTATAAGAACAACTGTTCATTAAAACAACTTAAAATAAATCTGTTTATTTTCTTGTTTATTTTTCCCATGGCAACTCGGGCTGTCATATAAAAAGAAGTCAAAACAACTGTTCATTAGATTAAGTTAAAATAAACTTGTTTTTGTTTATTTTTTCTATAACTTAACATTATTTTTTAGTATCCTATTTATTAAATAATTATTTTAGATGTGAAAAATGTCAGCAATTAATAACACCAAACGTTGCCGCAAAAATCCCTTGCATTCCCGCGTGTATGAGACTTCAACATGATGGATCAATTATAAGTTTACATACAAGGTGACTTAATAACATTTTACATAGATTTTGTATAAATATTCTGCCCTTACATTGTCATTTTTTAGACATTCCGCATTGTTTTAGGGATTCTAACTGGAATATTAATGATTACATCATTGAACTGCAGAGAAACTTGAAAACTTGGCGAAAGGTTTATTGGAGACTCTGGGGCAAATCACACTTTTTATACTGTGTAACATGCAAAAGGTTAAAAAAATATATTTGTCTTTTTTTTTAATGGTTAATTTACCTTTTTTTTGGTTTTTTTAGGTATTTCCCCACAAATCAAATTGGCTGGTGTAGATATCACCCTGATACTCCCCAATTTTTTACTCTGGATGCTCAAAAAGCCCCATTGCCAATAGGCAGATATCCGTGCTGTGGGGAACGGGCCTACAGGTATGTTTTTTAAACACTTTAATGAAATATTTTGGATTATCCTGGAAATCATTCCTAAACCTTTTTTTCTAGCAGACAAAGGTATCAATAAAACATAACATCTGCTTATAACTATAAGCTATATTCAAAGTTGTTTTAGTGTTTGTGTGTTTAAGTGATAATTCTGCTGTCTTCATAAAGGTTAAATTAGTCCAGATATTTACTCCAATAACTTCCGAATTATCAAATTTGCCCTTATGTCTTATATTCAGGTTACAATGTAAATACAAAAATTATTTTAACATTTTCTTTGAAATGATGTAATTTTGTGGTAAGGTGTCTATGATAGTATACAAGGTGTCTACTATAAAAACCGCCAAACTTTAAGAGATGATTAAACAAGTCATTTGAAACAAAAAAGTCTGGTATTTAACATTTTTTGATTTTATCAAATTTCTTTGTTTTTTTTTATATAAACAAGAATATCTCCATTATTCTTACCACCACATAAAATTTAGATATACCATCTGAAAGAGAATTAAATTTGCTATAAGATGGGTATATTTAAGTTTTTGAGTAATTTTTTATACCGGGTGTTATCAGAAGTTAAATGTAACATTTGGGAAATGTGCAAAATTATAGGTAGAAAAGTTTATAAAGAACCAGCTGCTCAATATGCACACAAACCCATTTTTCAAAACAAAATCGATAGAAAATCCGTTGGCAGAGAGAAAAGACGACCGCAATATATTTTCTCTCGCTTCTTATTAAAGAAACCACAAGAACAAAGCAGCCGCCGTACTTCGTTTCTTTGTACCTGCCGGGGATTTAAAGCCTATGACGTAGCCTGAAGGCCTACTCAGTGTCGTCTTGTACGGGAAGTGAGTTAATCGTGTTATAAGGCATTTAAAATCTGTTGTGTGTTTTTTTTTAAAGTATAATAGTGAAATAGACTATAGTTTTTTTAGTTAGACTATCCGATTTTTATTGTAAAAGGTAAGTAAAATTGGTTTAAATTATTCAATTGTCTAATAATTTAAAAAAATAAATGAAAATTAATTACTGTTAAAAATTATATTATTTAAAATATACTTTGATTTTAAGTGACAAAATAATAGGTATTTAACTCGTAGGTATATATGTACAGCCTAGAGTGTGCATGTGTATATTAATTTTTTTACTTTCTAATTTTTTTTTTAGATGTTACTTAAGAAAGTAGGCAAACAAGGACAAATAATTCACAGCCAAGGGAGAGAGATTATTTCTAACGTGGCAGCTTTTATTAAAAAAGAAGCAGAGCAAGGAATTACTATTCCTTTGAAAAATGTTAGGTAAGTGAACAATATAAATTCATATTTTATTGTAGGATGTTTTCAAATTTTAATTTTTATTGTATTGATAACTTACAATAATAGTATATAATTATTTTAGACAACGTACGTTAGAGTTATATAAAATAGTGTCTGAAAATAAAAAAAAGTATCCTGTAAAAACCAAGTTGGACGACCTAATGGAAAAGCATGGACACATTGTGTTACGTTTGCCTCCATACCACCCAGAGCTTAATCCGATAGAAAAAATTTGGGCAACTGTTAAGAATTGGGTGGCAAGCAGAAATTCCACTTGCGGAAATTTCGAATGATGAGTGGATAAATATTTGCCACCATATAGACAACATAGAAAAACAATATTTCGAAAGTCATAACCTTTTTAAATAATAAATATAAATATATTATATAAATATTTAAATATATATATAATAAAGCATTGGATTCTTTAAAATTTACAGTAAATACAGGCTCATCTGATGAAGAGATCGAATGGTCTTCATTGGATGAATCTGATTTAGGTTGTAATACACTATTTGATAGTGAATAAAAATATATAATATGTAAAATAATGAAAAAAAACTTTAAGCTTATACCAATTTGTTTCTTTACACAAGTCGTTTAAAATACCTAATCCTTAAAAAAAATGCGAATAAAGAATAATTTTCAGAAGACCCTATTTGAAGTCCTGTTTTAAAAATAATTAGCGAACTGCATCTTCCTGTAAGTAAAACAATTTTTTATTAGATTTTTTATGGGCACATCACAATGCTAAAAAATATAATTTTAATTTATCTACATTTTTTTAAACGAATCTCGGAGCAATTAAATTCAAATATATGCATTCTTAGTTGGTATTTCAACTAAATCAAACGCACTTATAATATCGCTAGCTATACCTACTAAAAATCTAGGGCTATTTAAACTCTAGTACAAATTAATATTAATAATTTTAACAAGTGTGCCGCCTCCACTGTCTTCAGACCTCGACATAGTCATCTGACCCGGTCGATAGAATAACAAGATGCGCGGATTTTGCCGCCTGTTGATGTCATCGGTTCTTTATAAACTTTTCTAACTATAGTGGTATCTTCTTCATTGTCGTTTTTCTGATATTTGGTAAATAGGGAAATGTTTTTTTTTCAGCAAAAACTACTGCATTTAATATGCTTACCAATGATATACTTACTTTTGTGATAGCTATTTCTTTTCACAGCAATATCATGGGCAAAAGAAAGTAAACCACAAAAATTGAAAATTTTCAAATTATATATTTCTTGAATGACCAAAATTAAAAAATCAAAATTTCATTAAACCAACCTAAAATTATAACAATTGTTCAAAATGTCTTCCCTCTTGTTCAATACATTTAATGCATCTTCTTCTGACACTATCAACAACCCGTTCAAGTTCAACGCGTTTTTGTCGCATTTCATTGCAACACACACTAATTCGATTAATTAGTTCATCTTGAGTATTAATGTTAATACTATAAACATTAGATTTTAATGTAGCGTAAGGTCAGGGCTTCTGGGCGGCCATCTTACCGGACCGTATCTTCCGATCCATTTCTCCCCAAAGCATTCATTCAAGGAATTTTGCACAATTCTGCCATTGGGGGGCTGGGCATCCGTTCATTTGAAACCAAAGTTCCTGTCTAGCGGCTAAGGGGATTTCTTCCAGTCGACAAGGTCATTATTTAATAAATTTGAAAACTCGTTGGAATTGAGCCGATCAGGAAGTATTACAAGTCTGAAAAGGCGACTTTCATTAATCCTATCCATACGACGTTGACCCTTATCTCATGCTGAAAATGTGAAACAACAGTTGCATGAGGGTTTTCTGTATGCCATATATGGTTATTTCTTAAATTCATTATTCCGGCTCTTGTAAATGTTGCTTCATCTGTCCAAAATATTTGATCTGTTCCCCACTCTTGCAACTTATTCAAGTACCACCTACAGAATTGAAGCCTCACCTCACCATCCACTGGCAATAAATCCTGGACTTTTTTCAAATGAAATGGATGCAAATTATTTTTTTTTAAAAACTCTATGCACCAATGCGGCGAGTACTTCTAGATCTATCTTCTGTAACAGCTCTCATAATCGCAGGTTCTTGTCTCCAGCATTGACCATTTTGACCACCTTCTCTAATCGGCAAACCTCGAAAGGAACCAGTTTCCCCACAGCGTTTGAACACTTCTGCAAATGTACTTCTATAGGGTTGCCGTCTATTAGGAAAACAAAGCGCATACTCCCTTGCTGCATTTTTCAATTTCTTTCTTTTGCGGATTCATTGCCATTTACAAAAGAAGGAAAACCTGCCTTTTTTCTTAAAGAATGAATATCGCGATATGTTATTTGTTTACGGCTTCTCTAATGGAAATTTCTGGAGTTGTTGTATTAGGGAAGATAGATCTACAAGTACTCACCGCGTTGGTGCTCAAAAGATCAAGAAATATAAAATTTGAAAATTTTCAATTTTTGTGGTTTTCTTTCTTTTGCCCATGATATTGCTGTGAAATAGCTATCACAAAAGTAAGTATATCATTGGAAAGCATATTAAATGCAGTAGTTTTTGCTGAAAAAAAAACATGCCCCTATTTACCAAATTTTAGAAAAACGACAACGAAGAAGATACCACTAATTTTGCACATTTCCCAAATGTTACTTTTAACTTCTGACACCCGGTATAAAAAATTACTCAAAAACTTAAATATACCCATCTTATAGCAAATTTAATTCTCTCAGATGGTATATCTAAATTTTATGTGGTGGTAAGAATAACGGAGATATTCTTGTTTATATAAAAAAAAAAACAAAGAAATTTGATAAAATCAAAAAATGTTAAATACCAGAAGAACTAACAACTTTTCGAAACAATGTTATACGACTTTTTTGTTGCAAATGACTTGTTTAATCACCTCTTAAAGTTTTGCGGTTTTCATAGTAGACATTGTATATTTATTTATTCATTAATATATATTTGTATAGATAATATATTTTTATAGAATAACTTATTGGTGTAAAAGAATTTAATTCTGATACAATTTAAAGTATAAAAAATTAATTAAATCCACTAAATACAAACATACATATAATAATTACTAATATTTAATAAGTTTTAAGTGATAAAGGCACATAAACATGGAAAATAACACAAATCTCCAGCCTCATTTAAACAACTTCAATTCAAATTCACAATTCAATTTCAAGACTTAAGACTGAAATAAAGGTCAAGTATTTTTCTTCTACATGACAACAGTTGTAAATATATTTCAATATGAAATTTCTTCTTAAAGAAAGTAAAGAAAATAATATGACAGTATTTTTGTTTTAAAACAAAATCTTTACAACAACAAATATTGCTAAGTCCCTGAATAAAAGTTTCTGATCAAAAATTTCCCCAAGATCCTTCATTTTCTCTATTAACTGCCACTGAACATCACCACATACACTGTGACATCATCTATTGTTAGAGCTAGATTTTTACACAATCAATCCCTGTATAAAAACTTATAACATTACATGTATTTTAATTTAATTTATTTTTTTAAATTTTATTATTACTACTTTGCTACTAATTAAAATCTACAGACACTCAATTTAAAAATACTTATAATAGACACACAATATTTATAAAACAGTTAAATTAGGTCATTAAAACAATATTTAGGTACTCTTCAAATGAATAAAAAGACTTTTTTAATAAATAGTTTTTAATATTTTAATAAAAGCTTGTTCATTAAGTTCCCTAACCTGCAATGGTAACACATTATAGAAACAAATCCCATGATAAACAGTTCCTCTGCGGGTTCTCCCAAGCCTGCGAAATTCCGGCAAAATATTCAGATTCTTTCCAGTTGAATACTGATGTATATTACTGTGTGTTAAATATGATGGTAGATTATTTTTTATAAAAGTCAAACATTGCAAGATGAATACACATGGAAAAGTGAGGATGCCAAGTTCAGAATAACAGTGTCGACAACAGTCACGGTGCCCCAAACCAGTCATAGCCCTTATGCACCTGCGGTGTAAACCAGATATCTTCTCGCCATGAGTAGAGTGATCCCAGTTTAGCACAGCATATGACATAATGGAGCTAAAGTAACAATGATAAGCCAACAACAAAACTTCCCTTGATACAGAGCTGGATAGATTTCTTATTAGAAAGGTTATTTTTGATAACTTAGATTCCAGGTGAATAATGTGGTTTTCCCAAGTGAGACCAGAGTCAAGAAGTACACCCAAGAACTTTACAGATTCATCCTGTGGCAGATCTATTTGAGAGTTTCGAAGTGAAAAATTTAGATGCTGTGTTTTTGAAGCATTAAGGTTTAGTTTGTTTGCTACAAACCATTCCCTCATTTTACTCTCTATTTCCTCTGTACTGGCGATTTTCTGTTTTGCCGGGTGATGATGCTGGAGTAGAGTAGTGTCATCAGCAAACAGGATCAACTTATGCTCATGTGCCCGGTCTGTAAAATAAGGCAAGTCATTTACATAAATAAGGAATAAGAGTGGGCCTAGAACGGATCCTTGTGGTACTCCATGATGTAATGGCTGTTTATCAGATACACTAGCATTGTATGACACATATTGGAGTCGGCCATACAGGTATGACCTGACAAAGGCAATGCTCTCTGAATGAAAGTTGTAGTAACAGAGCTTGCTTCATAAAATTTCATAAGATACACAGTCCAAGGCCTTTATCAGGTCAAAGAATGAAGCATAGGTGTTGAAACCCATTTCCAGACCCCTTGATGAAAAATCCACCAAACTCTCAATAGCCAATGCAGTTCACCTGTTACTCCTGAAACCAAACTGACCCTGCATAAGGAGATTGTTATTTTCAAAATGTTGGTACATTTGATCCTTCATGAGTGATTCCAGAATCTTTGAGAAAATTGGCAACAGTGATATTGGGCGATAGTTTGACACATCATCAACTGAACCTTTATTTTTATATATTGGTTTCACTTTAGCCTTACCATAGGATGTAGGAAAAATGTTTTCTTTTATGCAGGCATTTAAGAGATTTGTCAATGGGTAAATGATAATATTTTTAATTGTTTTAATGAGTTTAACGTTAAGATCAAAACAGTATTTGCTCTTTTTATTTTTAAGAGAGTTTATTTTATCTCTAACCACATTGAAAGTCACCTCATGAAATTTAAGAGTCAGTGGTGAATCTACCAGGAGATAAAAATGTGGAAAAATTGTTTGTGGGTGTAGGTAATTCTGAGACTATACTTTCTGCAATGTTAACAAAAAAGGTATTAAAAGTTTGAGCAGTTTGATTTTTTGAAGAAATAGATGTAGCATTTTTTGAACTAATTAAACTCCACATTGCTGCCTGCTTATTTTCCGAGCTCTTAATAAAGTTGTCATTTGCAGCTTTTTTGGCTTTGCACAGCTCTCCCCGATAGGACTTTTTATACTGAGTTAACTCTTGCTTAGAAACCATAGTAGGGTGCTGCAAACGAATACTATGTAGTGCTCGTAACCTTTCCCTCATGTTCCTAAGATGTTCACCAAACCATGAAGATTTGTTTTCTTTAGGATCCGATTTAAAGATTTTAGATTTAATAGAGAAACTTTCCTCCATAGCATTACCTATTAAACCGGTGAAGGTTTCACGTCTGCTGTTTATATCTTGGTTGGTATTGAGAATGGAGTTAAAGTTATTTGATTCGACAGCATTGTAAAAATTGAACAAACCTTTGTCAGTGATTGGCCTGTAATTCACCCTAACGCCCCCCCCCCCAACCTGCCCCAATGACTTAAACGTAGACACAATTCCTGTATGGTCCGATAAAGCATCAAGATCAATCAATTGGCTCAGAGGTAAAGCTATTTACGTTAATATTTATAAAAATATTATCAAGACAGGAATTATGTCTAGTGTTGAACTGTACAGTTTTATACAAACCATATGAAAGTAACAGGTCCACAAGGGGCGCTACCCTAAGGTCCGCAGAATCCAAGAAATGTACGTTGAAGTCTCCAGTTAAAATGATATTTTTTGAAATGTCAAGTGAATCAAAAACACTGGTCAAAATCTCTAAAAATCTATTGTAATCCCCGCTGGGAGACCTCTAAAGAGTGACAAGATATGTATTGAGAGACATAAGAAAGACTCCAGAGACTTTACAATGTATTTCCTCAGATAGCCGGGACACCTGAAGCTTGGCATCCTCAACATCATCTCTCAACAACACTGCAACTCCGCCATGAAGCTTCACAGTCCTGCAAAAACCCGCAGAGACCCTGTACCTAGTAAATGTTAGTGAGGATAGTTCAGCAGATACAAGCCAGTGTTCATTCAAACAAATACAACTATAATTACCTTCTTTGAAGAGTACCTCAAATTCTAAAATTTTGTTACGAATACATTGTACATTTGCATGCAAAATATTTATTTCTGATTTACAATCTAATTTTTTATTTGGTTTACCCGATTCTGGAGAGGAGCATTTCCATTCCGGCGCTGTACATTCGAAAAATGGTTCACAACAATGCCTGTCGGCCACAGGTTAGCATTGAGATACTCATTTTTCTTTTCATAGGGAATCTCCAGTTTGAAAGAGCTTTTTCTGGTAAGCTTTGTCTTCATTTTGTCACATCGGCAACCTATCTCCAAGTGATTGTCCCGCAAGAAGTTTACTATGTCTTCAGGCTCAACCTCTGGGGCAAGACCTGACAGAAATATATAAATATGTCTTTTTTTCAGCTATTTTGAGACCAGATTTCACCTCACTGGTTCCAAACAAAGGTTTAGGACGGGTTTGCTGAATCTTCTTGTTTTATTATTATTGATATAAAGCATGAAGAAATGCTTTTTGCACTGCTGCCATCATTTTTCATAAGGAAGTCTAAGAAGAGAAACCACTCTACTGCGGTGTGGTCAAACCTAAATTAAAATAATAAGTAAAGAATTTTCAGGGTAAATATAGACTAGAATTGTGCAAAGTAAGCTCAAGATTACATCAATCTACCATCCAATAACACTCCCAAGTCCCTTACGACAGTCACTGACTCTAGAAGAATGCCATTAATAGAGTAACAATTCCTAGATAAATTTTAGAAATTTCCAAATGAAATACAATAAATATATTTTTACTACTGACCATATATCTACTAATTGGAGAATGAGACTTAGCATTCAGATCTTTTTGCAAGAGTTGGACAGATTTAGACATTTTAACATGTTTCTGGTTAACAACGTTTACTTTAGGTGAATAGCACTTCTTAGTTGCAGAAAGTGAAGAGCAAATAGATTAACCATGTTGACCGGTGTCTGCAGACCTATTACCTAAATACATGCTATAAGAGTTTGAATTACGTAAGAGGTTTTTGAACTCTGTGTTACATGCTTACTCTGTGAAAATGCCATGTGATCAGCCTCACTTTTTGTGTGTTTTTAAATGTAGTGAGTGCAATTTTTTTGCTACATCTTTATAATTCCTGATTAAACCAAGTAAAGAAATTCAATAAATTTAATTTGGTTAATTGGAATATGTAATTCAAGCAATACTGATTACTAATTATAATTATGTTTCAATTCCTAAGCATAGAACTTTACTATTTCAAAAAGGCTTTTCATATAACTATATTAAACTTTATAATCCCCTTTCAACTAATATTAAACACTGTTCATTACATAAATTTAAACTTGCCTATAAATATGTTTTACTGAATGAGATCAGTATTGTATAATGCTATAAATTTGTTACGCCTTCATTTTTTGTTTTTGAAAATGTCTATTGGATATACAGGGTGATTTAAAAGTAAGCGGCATCCTTTCAGGGGCGTAATCCTTGTATGAAAATAAGGCAAAAAGTTCATATTAATATGGGTTCGAAATTGCTTCCTAAGGGAGCTACGCCCCTTTGAATAGGACCCCTTAAAGACAATTTTTTCTCTATAACTTTAAAACCCTTTAGAATTAAATTTTGAAAATTGGTGTACTGCATAAACATTTCGTTGTGAATAAGATTCTAAATTCAATTTTTTTAAATTTTATTCAGGTGCGTCACATGCGGGGGTTGGTAAGGGTAAAACATCCCTTTTTCTTTTACTCTTTAGGTTATTGTGATTTTGTTTGAAAATTATCAAATTTTAGAGTCTTATACGTAAAAAAGGTACTCTTAGTTCAATTCGATAGAGCGTACCATTTACGAGAAAATCGACTCTGATTGCGTATGTTTAATACATAATAAAATTACTGGATACGCATTTAAAACGAAGTTGGCGGTTGTTTTTTGGTTTTTGGCATTTAAATGACTGATAAATGTCATTGTAAAATACAATTTACTTTGTCAAAGTAAAATTAGTTTCATAGAGTGTTTTACAAATTACTATTTATTATTAATAAGAAGGGCATTGCCTTTGTTGAGTTTGGTACTTTGTGTTTCTAAGTTTAAAAAGCAAACATGGATTTTACGTATCAAGAACAAGCTGATATTCACATTATGTTTGGAAGAGCATTTGGTAATTGTGTTGAAGCAAGACGATTGTATCATGAGGCATTTCCTAATCGACGAGTGCCACACCGTACGGTTTTCGCAAGAGTAGATCGTAATTTAAGGGAAACAGGTAATTTCAAAAATGTGAGTAATATCGCATAATATCTACTTAAATTTTGCTTAAGGAACATTTCAAAGACAGGAAGTTGTTGGGCGACCAAGAAATGCCAGAACCCTAGCATTAGAAGAACGCGTGCTAGATCGTATTGAAGAAGATCCATCTTTGAGCACTCGCATCATCGCAAATCAAGAAGGGTCCTCTCAGTCAACCGTATGGAGAATTTTGCACGATATGTTACTCTACCCTTATCATATTCAACGGGTTCAGGCTTTGGAAGTGCGAGATTTCCTTCCTCGTGTACACTTCTGTAATTGGCTAGAAGAAAACCGCGTTGCTTTTGATTTTGAGAAGAAAATTTTATTTACTGACGAGGCCGGCTTCACAAGAAACGGAATTTTCAATTTCCACAACAACCACCTATGGACGGATGAGAATCCCCATGCTACGGTATAGAAGGCACATCAGCAGCAGTTTAGTTTAAATGTGTGGGCGGGAATAATCGATGGGCATTTAAAAGGACCTGTATTTATGCCGCAACGACTTAATGGACAAATTTACACAATTTTTTTACAGAATGAATTACCACAAATATTAGAAAATCTACTACTTCAATTACGAGCACAAATGTGATTTATGCACAATGGTGCTCCCCCACATTTTAGCATTCTCGCTAGAGAACATTTAAATAATGCCTATCAAAACCGCTGGATAGGTCGTGGGGGTCCAGTGCCATGGCCACCACGGTCTCCTGACCTAAACCCCCTTGATTTTTAGTTATGGGGACACCTAAAACAACTAGTTTATTCCCGCCCTATACCCAATATTGATGTTCTCAGGCAAAGAATAGAGGAAGGATTTCAGACAATTAAAAACAATCCAAGAATTCTACCACGTGTGCACCATAATCTAATAAAAAGATTAAGAGCTTGCCGTGACGCGAATGGTAATAATTTTGAACACTTTCTATAAATTGTTAAATAAAATGTGAGTAAAAAGTGTCTTTTTTGTCGATCGTAATGCGAATTAATTTTCATCAATAAACATACGCAATCAGAACATTTTCAAAGTCGCTTTTCTCGTAAATGGTACGCTCTATCGAATTGAACTAAGAGTACCTTTTTCACGTATAAGACTCTAAAATTTTATAATTTTCAAACAAAATCACATGTGTGTGCATTATAATGTATTTTACTTATATAAGTATTTGTATATTTGTATGCATTTGCTAATAAAAGACATTTATTATTATTATTATTATTATTATTGCAAAAATATTCAAGAAATCAATCGTAAATACTCATTTAACACAATAGTTGCAATCTTAAGAACTGTCATACCTGAGAATATTAACCTTGTTAATCGGAACTGCTATAACTATTTTTTTTAGATTCCAGCTTTTAGAAAACTACTCGGCCTGTCAATTTCGACAGCACACCATCAGCTTGGATGATGTTAGACAGTCTGCTATATTCAGCATGTTGGAAAGCTACCGACATTTAATTGAAGAAGAATCCCCACAACTGCTATTTCCTGAAAGACTTACCCGATTGGTGGCAAGAGGTAAAACTTTTATCTTATTGTTGTTTTTGTTGTAATATTTGACCAATATGGAGCAAACAGCCATCTCCTATGATAAATTCCATAAATGTATCAGTGAAATAGTGAAAATTTCTGACAAGATTTTGGATGGCTGGCATCTACATGTCAAAGACGATTTGAGTTACTTAGCAAAAAAATCTACAACATTATTAGGTGATACTGTAGTGACTTTTGAGTATCATATAGCTTTTAACTTAAGCTATGGAGTTCCTGTTTTATGCTTTAATGTTTGGAGGCAAGATGGCAGCATGCTTTCCATGGAAGAATATTGGAGCACTAACAAATACCTTAAGGAATCAAATATGTTTGATACACTAACTCAGATGGATCATCCTGTCTTATGTAGACCTTTTCTGACATTGCATCCATGTAAAACTGAAGAGATTATGCAGCCTGTTTTGGCAATAAGTAAAAATCCAGTGGTGTCATGGTTAAGTGTTGTTTCACCTTTTGTTCATTTAGAGTTGTTAGATGATTATGTGAAGTGTTGCTAAAAGAAGGAACATTGCTTGCTAGAAAATAATTGGACAGATTGGAAGAAATGTTTATTTGCCCGTTATTTAAAGGTAAAATGGTAAAATCTTAAACAAGTTTACAAAGCTTATTGCTAGCCTAAAAAGTTTATTGCTTTGGTATAGTTAGATTTATATTATATAGGATCATTTAAAATTACTGGCATATTCTTTACATATAAAATAACAAAAAGAACACTTTTTTACATGGCTATCCTGTGTTTTATTAAAATCCCTTTAATTAATTATTCATATAGTGCCTGACTAATCACATTTCGGAAATTAAAAAATATTTTTGTAAATCAGTAAAAAAAGCTTTAAAGTGTACATTTACTTTACTTTTTAAGTTCTTTATTCAGAGTAATGATACCCAAATACAATACCAGTTGAATTACATTCAGTAAATATACTCGAATTAAGGCAAACTCCTAAATAATAGTTAAAGTATTGTTACGGGACACAACGTCTACATATTATTAATCTATAGATAATACTTTACACTTTCCAAACCTAACCTTAATAGACTACAAGTACTCTAAACTACTTACCACTACTACTTTTCTAAACCTATGTTAAGCAGTTTCAGAAGTCATGGTCGTCAATTTTATTAACATTTATATTTAGGCTTTATTATCTTAATTTTGCAAGATTTCTATTTCATGTAAATTTTTTGGTACAAGGTTCCCTATACTGGAATTAAAACTCAGGGGAAAATGCATAATAAATTTTATACCTGATTGTTGAAGAAATATATTTATTTAGAGCTCCCACTAATATTTTAGCATTCCAAGTTAATTCCTCATCCAAAAAGTCTAAAGAAATAATGAAATACAATCATATTTTTTAACATATCTCATTTGCAAAGAAATATATTATTTTTGCTTCCGAAAATTCCTAAAATTTTATCGCAAAATTTAAAAACGAAAGTTGAGGGAAACCATAATCAAAAAAATTTAAATATTGAACTAATACAATTTATTACACGAAATTATAATAGTTTTAAAAATTTACTGATAAAGTACATTTGTTAATTATTTTCTACTGTCAGTTTACGTAGTTGCCATTTGTCATAAAATTATAATCCCCTGAAAGTCAAATCACTTGTTTTGCAATTTTTTTTTTAATTTACTTCTTGTGCCTCCTCCGCTCCTTTTCTCCTTATAGTAGAATAACATATTTATTTATTTTCAAAGGAAACAAAAACTTTTTGTCTTTGTATGAATGTAGGAAATGAAAAATTTTGAACATAGGCCTAATTTGTGGTCTAGTAAAATTTTTCGTTTGATTCTAATGGATTCATCATCTAATTAAGATAATATGAACAACAAGAATCACAAATAATTATTGTTAAAATATCTATAGTTAGTACTACGAGTATGAATTATATTATAACTTTTAAGTTGTCTATAAATTGGATTGTGTATTTGTAAAAATTTCCATAATATATTGTATTGTATATATAGTGTGTCCCCTTTCAAATAGTCAAAAATGCCAGAGTATATACAGATCGTGTTATCGTGAGCTACGTATTACCCAAAATAATGGCAACACCGCTTGGTTGCGGCTTGCAGGCGGCGGAATTTTTCGTTTTTATTTTTTGAACCGGGAGTCAGCAGACCTCACTTTGCTGTGTTACTGCATGTTGCATTAATAATTTTTGAGCGTTATTTTCGTGTTTTTTTCACTATGGCTGTTTATACCCCTGTAATAGCTGGGTACCTAGGGCAAGTAAAACAAAGAAGATTTCCCATCTAAAACTGTTTATTGAATGAATTGAAAAATATTTCCATACAAAAGCAATTGAACAGCGTCACAGTTACCTAATTAGACACGAGCCGCGATATAGCTTATTTTGCAAATAGCTGCTATACTAGGTCGACTAATTATTGCAACCAACTATTAATGTTTATAATAAATAAAATGTAACCTACTTTGCTTTTAACGAATTTGCCTAATATTATAAATAATTCCTTTACATCATCCCCTTTTGGAGAAGGACCTTCACTATGGCCACTTGTGAAGGTCATTCTTCGGGAAAATATAAAACATTAAACATTTTTTAAATGTTGAATTGCATTTATTACTTAACCTACCGATTCTTAAAGTTAAACTTAACTTAATAAAAAAAAGACTTGAAAAACCTATAAAAAACTTAATCCTAAACCTTAAAATACCTATAAGCGACTTTGCAAAGTCAGTATATATGATTACATTTCTTACTTAAAAATACTCCCATAAGTACACAAACAATAAATTATAAGTACATGAATATAATATAACTACAAAAATATCAAATTAATCTTATTTATACAAAATATTTTCTCACGCGGTTTTTGTGTAAAGTAATTGATTTTCCTTTATCGTCCTTTATAGTGCAGTTTGGGCCTTCTGTGCCGATAACTGAAAAAGGACCATTGTACCACGAGTCAAATTTATGCCGACTTTCATTTGTAACCGTAACTAAATCACCTGGACTCAAATTGGATACTTTTGCGTTTATGTCAAGTTGGGCTTTTCTGTCCAACTTTGCTCGTTTAAGAAACTCCCCTGCCATTTTATGTGCCAATTGTAGCCTATAACGAAATTCTTGATCGTAAGCATCTATATTGTACAATGGATCAACTTGAGAGTTATTCAATGAATCTTGAAAATCAGCTTTTTTCCCAAATACCAGCTCGAACGGGGTAAAATCATGATAAGAACTTGGTGTCGTGTTGTAACAAAATGCGTAGTATTGAGTCCATGTAGACCAGTCTGTTTTTGAATCGTTAATGTACATCCTTAGATATTCATTTAAAACGCGATGATTTCGTTCACAGCCTCCAACTGTTTGGCTGTGATAAGCTGTTGAGATTTTATGATCTATTTTTAGGAATTTAGTTACATTTTCAAGTACCTGGTTTTTATATTCGGTTCCCATATCTGTCCTAATTTCTCGCATAGGACCATAAATAAGAATGAAATTTTTAACAATAGCTTTTGCAACAGTTGAAGCTTGTTTGTCTGATATTGGAATAATTACTACGTATTTTGTTAGTTCGCATTGTATGGTTACCGCATATTCGAAACCGTCGTCAGATTTGGGAAATCTGCCGATTGTATCTATACAGACAATATCAAAAGGCTTTTGGGGGGTTGGGGTAATTACTAGTGGTTCATCGAGTTTAATTTTAATTTTGTTTACTTGGCATTTATAACACTTTTTTATAAAATTGGCGACGTCGCGTGACATATTTTTCCAAGTAAAACTAGCCTTCAACTTTTTTAGAAGTCGTTTTTGGCCACAATGTCCGCCCAATATAGGGTTTGCATGGTAATCCTCAATTAATTTTATTTTTTCATTTTGATTTGTAACTAATTTCTTTACTTGCGAAAGAGCAATACTAGTATTTTTTAAAATTTTAAGGCCTATCTCTTTAAACTTATTAATTGCGCATAAATTAAAAATTGAATCTCCTAAGCTTAGTTTTATTTTGTTTATATTTAAATCTCCAGCTATATTATCCAACTGAGACAACATATACTCTAATGCAATGTTGCCATTTGAGATTTTAAAAGTTTTTTGTGCATATAACTTGTTTTTGTACCTAATAAGCATCCTAAGATGATTAGGTCTAACTTGAAAATGCAGTGAAGGTAATTTAATAATGTCAACATTACGCACTGCTTCGTACACAGATGGTTTTAATATTGGTTGTTGCAACACTGGTTTATTAATTGATTCGGTAGTTCTAGACATAGATCGAGTAATAGCCAATACCTGAGTAATGCCTCTATGAACGTCTTGAAGTTCATGAATACTAATTCTACTAAGAGCATCGGCGCAAACGTTTTGCGTACCTTTTACGTATTCAATATCGAAATTATATTCTTCTAAGTCTAGTCTGATTCTTGTAAGCTTAGATGAAGGATCTTTCATGGAAAATAAATATACCAGCGGTCTATGATCTGTACGCACTAAAAATTTTGTACCGTAAATATAGCAATGAAAATGTTTAATTGCCCAATGAACTGCTGTTAATTCTTGTAAAATGGCTGGTTTATTGGATTCTCCCTTGGTAAATGACCGGGAGGCATACGCCACTGGCAAATCGTTGCCATTAAAATTTTGTGAAAGAACTGCAGCGCATGCAATTTTTGAGGCATCTGTTGTTATTATAAATGGTTTCGTAAAGTCAGGGTATTGCAATATTTTAGGTGAAATTAAAGAATTTTTTAATTCATCAAAAGATTTTTGACAATCTGGCGTCCATGTAAAAGTAACATTTTTTCTAGTTAATTTATTAAGATGAGCTGATATTTCTGCAAACCTAGGTATAAATCGGCGATAGTAGTTTGTAAAGGCAATGAACCGCTTGACCTCGTCAGCAGTTTTGGGTACTGGATACTTATTTATGATGTTATATTTACTATCGTCGGGTAATATACCTTTGTTTGTTATTTTGTGACCTAGATATGTTACTTCATTTTTAAAGAATTTGCACTTTTCAGGATTTAATTTTAAGTTAAATTTTCTGCATGTTTCAAAAACTTTATACAGGTTTTCAAAATGATGATTTTCAGAACAACCGATCACGATAAGATCATCTATATACAAAAAAGCTCTTTCAGGGGTAATGCCGGCGAATGCCATTGACATCATCCGCTGAAAGCTGTTTGGGCTAACTGATAGTCCAAAAGGTAAACGTGTAAATCTGAAAGATCCCGCATCAACACTAAACTGAGTTACGTCTCGAGAGTTTTCACATAAGGGTACCTGGTGAAAACCACTAATAAGATCAATTACTGAAAACCACCGAGCTCTTCCTAGCTGATCTAATATATCATCGATACGAGGAAGTGGAAACTTGTCAGCAATGAGTTTTTTATTTAGCTGGCGAAAATCAATGACTAACCTCCATGCTTTTTGACCGTTAGGAGATTTTTTGGGTACCAGCAAAACTGGGTTATTATAGTTGGAGATTGATGGCTCTATAATATTTTGTTCCAGTAATTTATTGACTTGTTTGTTTATTTCTGTTTTTTGAGTATGCGGAATTCTATAATTTTTAATATACACTGGGGCCTATCAGTTAGTCGGAGTTCTTGTTGATAAAAGTTGTTAACTGTTATTTTATCTGACTTAAGGGCAAAAATATCTGAAAATTCGTTGCAAAACTTAATTAGTTTTTCTTTGACAAACTCAGGTACATCTTTAACATTAAGCTGCGTCATGAGATTAGAATTTCTATCGTTATATTCTGTATCGATTTTATAGATATTAAATTCTGCTAGGCTTGTCGTTTTTAGCTGAATATTATTAAGAGTAACGTTTTCGCTTGTTGTATTAATAATCTTAACAATAGGGGAATTTTTTGAGACAATAGTTCTCGCAACAAAGATACCAGACCTTAGTTCCGCATTTTCTACTACTGAATCTTCTTTAACAAATTGTAGGCTTTTTATCTTTCGTAGTACCTCACACCTAGCTGGAATAACTATAGAGTCTTCAGAAATACTATTTCGAATCGGTATAATAATATTATTGTCATTCGGCCTAATAGTCATAGTCCAATCCGAATAGTTTAAATTACATTTGAATTTAGCGATAAAATCTCGACCCAATATTGCATCTGTCGGGATCGGAAATGAGGAATCTACTACGTGAAAAGAATGTTCGACTTCGTGTCCATTAACAGAAATGACCGTTCTTGCAATACCTAAAGTTGTGATAACTTCATCTGTTACTCCTTTAATTTGACTAGGGGTGTGTGTGTTTATAATTTTGTTTGGACTAATGGTGTCATTTTTAAATATAGAAATATCTGCACCAATATCGATTAAAAAAGTGTTTTCCTGACCAGTCATTTCTGTAAAAAATATAACAAAGTTGGAGAAGGAAAGGTTCATGTTAAACACATTATTTACGAGATATCCCCCAACCTCCCGGTTTGGGGGTCCATTTCGTTTCCCTGGTCAGGTATTGTGCTAACTGCCCTAACTGACCTGTGAAATGAGTTGTTGGCTCTATTGATATTAGTTTGTCTGTCATTATTATACCTGTTACTTGTATTATTATTAAAACCGCGATTATTTCTACAGCGTTCATTATTGTGCCTATTGAAATTTTGGCTGCGTTGAGTGTTATTGTAATAATTATTATTATTATTATTGTTATTAGGTCGCCTACCTCTATTATTATAAAAAAATCTGTTATTATGTCTAAAATTATTTTGACCTGATTTAGCATAAAAAATGTTCGAAGTTGAAGCCTGTGCATTATTATTTATATTTATAAATTTATTGACAACCTCCTGCACTGTGGTAAATGTACCTGCCTCTATAGCTACCCTAGCCCTTTCGGAATTAGCATTTTGAGCTAAGGCTCTTACTGTTTGATCAGTAGAATACTTTGCTGCGACATCGGCGGGGACACCCTCGCTAATATATGCCGTTTTTAATTTTTCAGCTAGAGATTCAATATCCGAAGCATAACTTACGGTATCTCTAGCATGTTGCCTAAAATTTAATAGCTTTGTTGTTAACAGCTGTGAACTCTCTCCTTTAATTTTTAAACGCAAAGTGTTTATAATTTCTGTAAGGGATGCTTCGGTAGTTATTAAACCTCGAGCCTTACTTGTAAGTCGTGTTTTAACGTAGGCTACTGCGTTTGCTCCATGATCGCCCGAATTTTCATTAAGTAATGTAAGAGCATCTAAAAATGATTGTAGCCTGTCATGTGAGCCATCAAACTCCTGAGGTACTATTTTCCCAGCTAAATTAAAAAACTCTAAATTTGACAAAGGCATATTTATTTCCTCCTCGTCGCTCGATGATATATAATACTCGTCCAAAATTAACGGATCAATTTTTTCTATACAACTTAATGGTACTTTATACGGAACTTTTAATATCTCAAATGCCCTAACTACTTTATCTTTAATAAAAAGGAATACGTCCTTAGTTTAATTCTTTTGCTGATTATCTAATTGCACCCAAATATCCTTAATAAAGGCTGTCGTTTCATTGAATAACTCTACTAAATTGTCCGTAATATCGACTCTTGTTTCCGGATTTTTTTGGTACGGCCTTTTTTATAGCCCTTTTGGAATTATTTATAGCCCCTTGTTTAAATTCCAGTAAAGTTTTATTAATCCTTTCCCAGTTTAAAGACATAGAACCCAATATTATTAGAATAGTTTGCTTAGATGCATAATATTGTCAATTAAAAAATATATAAAATTCACACGCATAAAATAGCATTCCCTTTTTTTCTTAAAAAAAAAAAACAAAAAACATAAAGCATCACTAGACACACCCGTCTAGAATTATAAAAACAGGAATAAAAATAAAATTGAAAATTATGGCTTACTCAGTAGATTATCCTTGGTTGTCCGATAAAATTGCATTCGTATACCCGCACTACTATAGCTGCATTCGATTTACGCGCACTATTTTAGTCACTAAAAAAAACTGGTGTCGTTTGTCGTTGGACTGGTTAAGGGTTAATAATAGGGTTTGAAGCGGCAGCATCTCTTCTTAACTGGGCCAAGTTAATCGTAGAAACAGCAAGCTCACGAGTTATTTGCTTCCTAATATGCTTCTTGTACATTTGAAAGGACTTTATGATCACCATCACAATAAGCAAAATAACTATTATGTACAAAACTGCTTTGACGTCCTTTGTAATGTTGTATTCTTGCTCCTGCACTACAAAGTTTGAATTGACTACCCCATTTTCTGTCAAATCTTGGTGAGTGGATTTGCTTTGCCCCATTTTGTTGATTTGCTTATCGCCTCGCGCCTTGCTATCGACATTTGAGAATAAACCCTTGTGCAAAAACGGTTTTAAATGTGGTTACAAATTTTGAGACATCATTTTGTCTTCAAGATTGTAAAAAATGCCACACAAAACGTCAAGGACCACCTGTTGAAGTGGTCCAGGATATAGAACGGCCGACGGCGGGAAGAAATGGTTTGCAGTACCCTAAAACTTGGTTCGACACGGTCCACTAGTGTTGGAGAGGAACTGAGCAGTAAAACTGTTGCTCGTGTCTGGAAAAAATATGGGTACAAATGTTTCAAGTATTCACAAACTCAGTAAATATTTCCTGAAGACCAGTGGCGAAGAATGGAATTTTGTGAAATCATGATGGAAAAGGAAAATGAAAACGAATATTTTTTAAAAAATATTTTGTTTTCTGATGAATCTTCTTTTCCATTACATGGCAAACACAATCCTTCCATTATTCGTTATTGGTCTCAGGAAAACGAGCACAGAAGTTTTCAGTTTCGTACCCAGTATCCTCAGAAATTGAATGTTTGGGCAGGTATTTTTGGCGACAATGTTATAGGGCCATTTTTTATTGATGGCACTTTAAACGCCCAAAAGTACCTTGAGTTGCTGCAAAACCAAGTTCTTCATGCCATTCAAATCCTACCTGATGTAGACCTGGCTTTAATTGGGATTAAATGGCCTCCTAGATCTCCAGATTTGACTTGTAGGGTTACCTTAAGCAGACCATTTACAATCATGAATTTAGTAGTCCAACAAATGTAGAGAAGTTGCGAAATAAAATTGTGGAAGGTGCCAATTCCATTTTTCCTGAAACTTTTTTGGAGGTGCGAAATAGCTTTTACGATAGGTTAACTTTTTGTTTAGCGCAAGAAGGCGGTTTATTTGAGCCTTTTATTTAAAAAATGATATGTTGTTAAGATTGTTTATTAGAGTTTTATTTGCTGATTTTTTATTATATTTTTATCAGAATTGATATTTTATTAAAATAACGCTTTAATTTATATTATGCAAAACACAGCATATTAAACATTTTAAGATTACAATTCTATGCGGGTTTTACACATTGTCATGTCTGTAAAACCCACATTAGAATAAATATTATAAAAATGCCTGGATTTTCGCGTAATATTTTGGGACATTTTGTCGTCAAACGACGCAGCTCCCACGAAAGTCAGATGTTTACTAATCCCGTCATTCCCGTCGAACCCGTCCTCGGGCCGGCCGGGGCGGTGCTCTGTCGCAGGCACTCGTACACGCGCGACGTTGCAAAATATTTTGAAATAGGACACTAATGGTCGGTAAGAGCGCCTTTTCCAAAATACAGGGTGTTGAAATTGTTCAAAAAATTGATTTTTTTCCTCTGTATTAAAAACGTTTATAGCGATTTGAATGAAATATTTAGATTTTAAATGATAGGGGGTGATGCAACTTTTTGATAAATTGCAGGTAATTTTACCTGTCCTAGGACAGATTAACAGCACATGTATGTTATTTTTTTTTTATAAAAAAAAAGATACACCACTGATTTTCTTGAAAAAAAAATCGAATAATTTTGTTCATTTTTAATGAAACACAGCCCTTGCATTTTTGCGCTCCGACGCACTGTTTTGCGCAAAAAAATAAAATCCATAAAAAGGTCCTTCAAAACTTTTTTCTTACAACGAAAAGTTTAATATCATTACAATAAAAAATAAATAATTTAAATTAAAAAAAAATATAAAAAACAACTTAAAAAGAACAATCTAAGTAATAAAAAAACAATATGAACAATAAAAACAATTAAACAATAAAGAATCTAAACCAAATGTTCAAAGTGTCCTCCATGCATTTCCACACATTTTCTGCACCTGTTGACCCAAGATGCCCGTACGCGAGCAAAGACCGCTGGATCATTTCTCAGAAAGTCTGCAGGTACCCCACTCTAGCAACTAGGTCTTCTGTGTTGATTATAGGTGCTGCGTAGTTAAGCTGTTTTATGGCGCTCCAGACAAAAAAGTCTAGAGGTGTTTGATCAGGTGACGTTACTGGCCAAGGAACTACCTCTACCAATCCACCTGTTTTTGTAGGTCTGTTCTAGACAAGCCTTTACAGTACGAGCGCAATGCAAAGCTGAATACGAGTTCTCTCCGCAACTAGATAGGCATATCTTCCATTAGGCTTGGCAGAACATCTTGCAAAAATACTAAGTAACTATTTACAATAATACGGCAAGGTAATCTGATAGAACGTATGGCCCAATTAAATGTCTCCAAGAATACCTGCCCAAACATGAATGTGAAATTTCTGATGATACCCTCTGACATTTTGTTCTTTTTGGCGGAGAAACCATTGGCAGAGCTCAAGATGACGAGGAGCATCTCCAGGAACAAGATGCTGCACCTTTTTCAGTTTAAACGGATGAAGATTATGACTTTGTAGTACTCGGTGCACGGTATTTTTGGTACAACTAACTGCTGAAGCTAACTTACGACTGCTATTGTTGGGCTTAATTTGAATACGTGCCATAGTTTCATCCCCTATAGCATCTCTTATCGGGCACCGCCTTGCAACTATTCGATCAATCTGTAAAGAAAAATCAACGAATTTTAAAACATTAATTATAGAAAAATGTGATAGGAAAAAAAACAGAGTTTTACCGGTCATCATTTATGAGTTTTAATATTATCGACCATCATTAAGCCGATCTCCTGTAACCTTTGATCAATTTTTATGAACGTTTTGCGTTCGGGCAATTTACGATCTGGAAAACGCTGCCTGTACAATCGCTCTGTCAACAAAGCATTTCCTCGCGCTTCTCCATACAGAGGATGCATCTTAAGCCTCTGCAACTGCGAGGTCCGCCAATTTAAAGTGATTGATATTTACCAGTTTTCTTTTAAAACAGTCAGAGACAACTAATTAATAATTAATTTTTTACTTTTATTTGATTATCGTCATTCATTTTTCTCTTATTTATGTTAGCGCCTTGACAACATCATTTGCAATTGGGTATGGTATTTCGATTTTCTGCAAAAATTGACTTTTGATCCAATCTAATAAAAGTGACTCCCATACAGTAAAAATACGATAGTAGGTATGCACCGACACTAAACATAACAAAAACATGTACACATAAAATAAAGAACCCTGGTATGGATTTTATTTTTTTGCGTTAACACGGGACGCAAAAATGCAAGGGTCGTGTTTTGTTAAAAATAAACAAAATATTCTAAAAAAAATACCTTTTTTCTCAAAAAAACAGTGGCGCACCTGTTTTTTTATATAAAATTTAAGGAACATGTGCTGCAAGTCCGTCCCTGAACAAGTTAAATTACCTGCAATTCCTCAAAAAGTTGCCTCACCACCTATCATTTTTAAAAATCCATTTAAAACCCTTAAAGCGTTTTTAATACAGAGGGAAAAAAACGATTCTGTTGCAAATTTTCAACACCCTGTATTTTCGAAACGACGCACTTCCGCCCATCGATATCCTATTTCAAACTACATTTTTATGGCTCCTGTATATACTGTAGCATTTTTGACCATTTAATAATAATAATAATAATAAATGCCTTTATATTACGAAAATAGTTACAAAAGTTATTAACCAAAAATGCGGCGAGATCTAGCCTGGAACTACTCTATCTAACCGCACTGCTAACTTAACATACGAAAGCATAACAATGTAAATAATAAATAAATTGAATAAGTTTTAAACATTATGAAGAACATAACAGAAAAAAAAAATAAGAAGAGAAGGCTAAAATTATAAGAAGCCTAAAATAGAATTTTGCTTACATCACATGACGTAATTAATTATTAAAATAATTATAATTTGGAAGTTCTATGATTTGGTATCAAAAGGTTTACAGAGTGGCGCATTTCACGGGCATGTATGCTGTTATGACTGGATAATTTGTCATATAGATATTGGGGAAGTTTATTATGGAGTACCTTATAAACAAGAACAGCCATATTGATTTTATAACGTTCATCCAAATTCAACCAGCCAGAGGCAAGAAATAACGGGGTGATGTGATCAAATATTCTTCTATCGTAGCAAAAATTTAGGCAAGCATTTTGTAGCTTTTGTAGGCTTAACTTGTCCTTTTGAGCAAGAGCTGGCCAGAAGAGTACACTACTATAGCTAATTAAAGAGAAAACCAACGAATCGCTTAATTTGAGTTTAACATCAGAAGATAAAATATCTTTATGCATGTATAGAATTTTCAATTTATAATAGGCTTTTTGTAAAATACTGGAAATATGTTTTACAAAATTAAGCTGATTATCAAGAAGAATGCCTAGGTTTCTTTCGCAGTCAGATGGTTGTATAATATTTCCATCTAGTTTAGATTTAGTACCGTTGGGATCCAGCCCATGAAAATTAGACACCTGTACAATTTGATTTAAATCGGTATTAATGCGTGCTAAGCCAGTATTCAGTTCATTTATCGGAAAAGCTGAGTAGAGTTGGACGTCATCTGCATATTGGTGAGACTTGCAGTTATTTTTTTTTCTTAAGGATACAAACAGGTAAACCCACTACAGTATCCACTCATAAATATAGAAGCAAATATAAACTTGCAAACACTAAAGTTAAATACACTTAACAATTGCTAAACCAGAAAAAGACCTATACAATTTACTATACAAACAAAATTCCTACACAAAAAACAAAGTCTGGGACACGAATTATAGTAGCTCTCTCTTCAATACACCTCTCAGGTTTGGGTTTCAAAAAAGAGATCTATGTTATTATAAAAATTTGATAATCTCATCATCTCTGGAGATGACTGACAACTGTTAGTATTTCTGAAAGGTAAATTAAAAAGATCACTAAGTCTTAACTGCCGTGATGGAACATTAAACCTCAACCCCTGCATCAAACATGGACAATCCACTTTATTATTCAACAGTTTATGCAAAAATAAAAGGTCTGATATTTTTCTTCTGTTGTCAAGAGTAAGTATACCAAAATGTTTTCATATATCAACTAAGTCATTAGTAACAATATTTAAATTATCCCTATAATAAAGACACTTTAAAAATTTGTTCTGCACAGATTCCAATCTATCTTTATAAATTTAGTAAATCGGATTCCAAACAACACACCCAAAATTAAGCTTGCTATAAACAAATGCATAATACAAAAAAATATAGGATCTAGAGGATTTCAAAATTTTAGCCTGCCTATTAATAAACCCTAACATTTTATACGCACTTAACACTAAGGTATTAATATGTTTATCAAAAAGTAACTTCTCGTCAAAAATGATTCCCAAATCCTTCACCTCTTGAGCCCTTTTAAGATCAACATTATTTATATTATAATTAAATTGGATTTTTAATTTATTTTTAGTAAATGAAATAAACTGACATTTTTTAATATTTAAAAAAAGGCAATTAATTCGACAGTATTCAACAAGGCTTTCTATATCCTCTTGCAGGAGCTGGCAATCTTCGTGTGATTTTATAGGTCTAAAGACTTTTAGATCATCTGCATAAAGCAAAAACTCCGAGTGTTTAAAACATTTAAATATATCATTTATAAATATTATGAAAAAAAAAAGTTATGCAGGAATTCAGAAAAATCACAAGTATAAATCGAAAATAGTAGTGGCCCCAAAATGCTGCCTTGAGGAACTCCCTGATTAATATTTAAATATTCTGAAAAGGTGAAATTTAAGCGCACTCTTTGCTTTCTATTACTTAAGTAATCACAAAGTAGACTCAGCGCCGACTCGTGTAATCCAAAATATTTTAGTTTGGTAAAAAGAAGAAAGTGATCCAGAGTATCAAACGCTTTGCTATAAGTCGCAGCACTAATGCAGTAACCTCTCTATTATCCAAAGCACTAAAAATATCATCACATACATGCAATAGTGCTGTCGTGGGTAGTTTGAAAGGGGCATAGATATTTTGTATGTAATATTGCTCGTATCTTATTATATTGCTGGTCTCCCATTATGTTTTGAATTTTTACAACGATAATTATGTACTGGACCTTAAAAACTTGAATCGGAAGATAAATTACTCGATGACGTCATACAATTACCTTCGTTTTTGAACACACCCCGGTAGAACCGTATTCTGTGTAAACTTGGTTATCACAGAATTTTGACTAAATCTTTCAAACGGAAAATCCGTTTTGTGGAAATAGTAAAACAACTGTTCATTGAATGAGGACATTTACCAGTATGACAAGTGACTTTTATTAAATTAAGGTTATCTTGCCAAAACAACTTTGTTTTATTTTGGACTATTTTGGAGTGTTTTTTTATAATTATATTAAGTCAAACTTTCGCGAGTGCTTGTTTAACTATTAAGTTCCCTAGTAGAAACGAATAATTTTCATAAAATGGCTGCTCCCACACACCACTTTATGCAAAACATAAACAACCCGAACTCCGCAGGTCTTCGAACTACTTTCGGCCCCAACGCAATGCAAAACGCCCTGGACCCAAGCGGAATGCAAGGGGGCATGCCTAGCCAGATGGGCGCCCAAATACCCCAGCTTGGAAATCCTATGATGTCCCAATTAAACAACTCTATGGCTGGTGCAATCAGTCCAATAAATTCACAAATTGGAGGACCAATTCAGACCACCCTTACCTCCGCGGGTATGCAAAGCCCTATGCCTAATCAAATGGGAGGACAGATAGCACAATTAGGTAATCCAATGTTGAATCAAATGGCAAATGCTAACCCATTAGGTGGAGCGATGAGCCCAATTAATACACCAATGAATGAATTCAACCCAAATCTAACACATCAGATGCATCCTGGCTCTCAGACGCCCGGAGTGACACCCACCCCACCTCAGAGTCATACACCTCAGCAACAGCAACAATCCAAAGAATTTAATACAGCATCATTATGTAGATTAGGGCAAGAAACTGTACAAGACATTGTGAGTAGGACTCAAGAAGTTTTCCAAACATTAAAAGCTATTCAACCCCCTGCTGGTACAGCTCAGTCAGCAAATGCAAGTAATGATAAGAAGCAAAAAGTGCAAGAGCTATTAAGGACTATTAGGGTGCTCTTTAAAAGGCTTCGCCTAATATTTGAAAAATGTAATGAGCATTGTCAAATTCAAGGGATGGAATATACACATATTGAGAGCCTTATTCCATTCAAAGATGAGCTAGATCCAAAACATGAAGAGAAGAAAAATTCAGAGGCTTATAGATTGGCGTGCGAGGAGAGTAAGGAAGTTATGGAGCAGGTTGTACTAAAAAATAAACAGCTTAAAGAAATTATTGATCATTTAAGAAGGATTGTTTGGGAGATAAACACTATGTTAACCATGAGAAAATCTTGATTAATACTATTACTGTTAGTTCTAAGCATTTTATATTTAGCATATTTATAAATTTCTCTGTTTGTCTTTATATATAATTGTTTTTGAACATAGAATTTTTTTTAGTTTAGTACCTATTTTTCATCTTTTAGGCTAAACTTAAAGAAAATTGGAATTGCAAGTTTTTTAAATCTTCTCAGAATGTTATGTATATACAGCGTGTTTCAGAACTATGGGATCAAACTTGTAGGGGTTATTTAGTGCAACAGTAGAAAACATTTGAGTATAGGAACCCATGTCCGGAAAATGGTCATTACGGCCCTAAGACTCTTTAAAATTTAAAAAGATGATAAATTGTCTAATAACAGAATGTTATATGAATCTATTTTCTTATATAGTTAGATTAAAAATTAAGTACTTAAAAGAATTATCCGAAAACAGTTTTAACTGGCCCCAAAAAGTTGACATTAATTATGTGAATCAAAAATATGTATTATATATTAACCAATTAATCTGATCGGCAATGGACCGTTTTCTATTCAGTCTTAAGACAAATTTAAATTATGTACAAAAAATTTAAAATAGAAAATTCAACATCGTAGGCAATTTAGATGTTAGATCTTTAAATTTTTCTGTAGTTTTCTTTTTTTTTTCTAAATAAAATTATGTAAAAATAACTATCTAACTAACTACTGCTAAAAAGTAGCATTTTTTCAAAATCAGTTAAGATTTAAAAAAAAATGTTTTTAGCCAATCTGTCTATGGCTTTTGTTCAGCAACATACCATTTTATTGGAAAAAATAATAAGTAAATAACTAATTAAGTTTGCTGTTCACAACACATTTTCAAAGTCTTAAGTTGGCATCTACTGGGGTGTTTACCCTAGGATCTTATGCATTTAATTTTTGCCTTTTGTAAATGTATTATCATAATAATTGTTCAAAATGTCGTCCTCCAATCTGAATATACCGATTTAAACGCCGCACATGATTTAGGCGGTTACACTAAAAGTTTGATCCTTGTTTTGAATTATTCCAAATGCTGCTATAATTTCGTCTAATTAAGCCTTGTTCTATTTCTACTGGAATTTCGTAGACCAAAAACTTTACATTTCCCCACAGGAAAAAATCTAGTGACATTAAATCGGGTGACCTAGGAGGCCAAGAAACTGCTCCACTGTTATCGTTTTTAAAGATAAATTGCTTAAAATTTATTAAAATTTAAAATTTGCGCTCGTAAATTGCTTAAAATCTGCAGCTATAAAATTTTTAAACATTGACATTGGCGTTCACATTTTAAACAATTGTTATGATGATATCTTGTACAAAAGGCAGAAATTAAATGGATTAAATCCTATTTAAGCAATTTATTGTCTTTCTAAATTTTAACGCGTCTTGGGGCCATAGTGCCGTAGTTACACTATTCCATTCCGGACATGGGTCTCTATACTCAAATGTTTTCTACTGTTCCACTGAATAACCCCTACAAGTTTGATCCCATAGTTCTTAAACACCCTGTATACATATTTTGCCATGATGAGTGAAGTTATGGTTTTGAGGTACTAAAATTCTTGACTAACAGTTTTATTACCCTTAATTATGCCTCACATTTTTATTTAGTCAAGAAAATAATTTATAATTTTTTTTCTTTTCTGTTATGATGTTATCCAAATAGCATAAATTAATGAAATATTAGTATAGATATCTTTTTCTGCATTGATTAGGCTGATTAAGTAAGACTGGCTAGTTGACGCTGTGTCCTCAAAATATTACCTGTATAGACTTTCAATGTGTTTTGTTACTTATTAAAGATATTATTATTAAGAGGCAAGTATAAAAAATACTTCATTTCTATGTTTGTGGCACAAAAAATAATTTTTCAGAAATTACATATTCTTCTGAATTGGTGACCAAAGATTGAGAATTAGAAGTGGTGTTTTGTAGGTAAATTGGTCAATTTTTGAATAAAAGTATTCGTTTCTAGCTAACGTCTTAAATTATAGGTCTTAATTTATGATATCTACGGTCTTATTATATGGACCAATTTACCTACAACACAGAACTTCTAAGAAAGTACATAGTTGGATTGGGGTCAATTGGGGAATACACTGAAATAAGAGCCATTGAAGCATCCGACTGTCTAAGTCGGTAGCATCAGGCATTAGCAACCTTGTGGACTATTTTATAAAAGCTTTCAATTATTTATCAATGTTGAATTCAACCAATTCATATTCAACAAAACTAGTACATTATTAAGATACAATTGAACAAAAAAGAGTGTTGAAAAAGAAAAATAAAATATTAATGATATAACATCTTAATTGCTTCCTAAGTACATACATATTACCTTTATGAAATTCTTTTAATGGCTTTTCTTTTTACCCTTGAGGTCCTTGAGGACTTTTTTAAACATCGCCAATACTCATTAATTCACGTTTTTTAAATATAATTTTAATGGGCAATGCTAAGAAACATTTTGTGATTTATATGATAAATCTAATTAAACGGAAATAGGACTACACTTTTTATTTTTAAAATCCATGACATTTCAACTGCCTCAAGGTCTTGATGTTTGTCGTGTCTTAATCGCGCCAATTATTAAGGCTTTTATGTTTTACCTATCTATTATTGATTTATAATACCTTAGAAACGGAATATGTTATAATAGCAATAATACCTGCTATCACACCTAGGGCATTATAAGCGGGCATTATGATAATGCCCGGAAATTTTATTGCTTATCCAATTTTATTTCTCTCATAATAAAGAATAAACATCCATTTTATACAAAAAATAATGTTTCTTTAAATACTAAAAATTAAACTTTATTACCAAAATAAAAATTACAATTTTGAAATGTCCCGGAAAATGTAGCTGATCCCACTATAGAATGGTCGGTGTTTTTTGTGATGGTAGAGGTGGCAGCACTAAAGCTATTTTGTATAGTTTGTAAATTGTCCATTAAAGAATTTTCAACAGTCGATACGGAATTAACTGAATTGGCAATCATTTTGGCTACTTTATATTTGGATGAAATACTTTCTTCTATATATCCTTCAGCTACTGAAGAGCTTTTCCATTTCCCATGTTGTTTTAGCATTTTAAACGAAGCACCTGCCTCAACAAGTAAAGATTTTCGGTCGCTTTTATGGCCTTTTCTCTTATATTTTGTGGAATTTCTTCCATTTTAAGCAAATATTTAAACAAAAAATGCCAACTGACAGAAACATCAAAGTCAAACTTAAATAATCACTGCAAGTCACTTGATAAATTTCTGTAGGTAGGTATGTACGTATACCTACCTGCACAGGTAGACCCTATTTTTTAATTAATATTAAAATTATTTTTGTTCATAAAAATCAATTTTTAGGTAAAACATAAAACCTTGTATGCACCACGGGCATTGTTAGACTCTAATGCCCATCAGGCGGAAACCTATTTCCACCTTCCGGGCATTATCGTCCTTACAATGCCCTTGATACATAAATAGCTATTAAACATATGGACTAGCTTAAAAACCAGATTAATTTGGACTTTGATTTTTGGAATTTTATGCAAGATTAAAAAGGAACTTAGCGTTTATATTAAATGGGGTCGTTTTAATATTATATGTGGGCATTAAATTGAGCCATACTATTAACAACTTTTTAAATTGCTCTTACATTTTCTAAGATGAATTGTCACCGCCTTTATTCAATTAATAAACAAGTTAACCTGTGGACGATGACTGATACGACGGAGTGCTAAATCTCGCCATTACAGATTTCAAGAATAATATACCGGATATATAAAAAACCGTCTAATGTAATTTCTCTAAACTTTTTAAAGTAGTTCTTTACACTAGAGAATACTTTCATGTTAACAACCCCTACAGATTAATATAATTTACCTTGATTTTTGGAAAATATAGTATGGAATATGAGTTAATATAGTTTCCTATTAATATAATGTGTCACATACAAAGTGGGTTATTTTTGCTGAAACTTTGAGCTCCAATATAGAATACAAACATTTTAGAGTATCTTTCTGCAAAATGGTATATTTGTTGTTATGCAAGCGGGTTTATGTTTTTTTTAGCTTTGAACTTAGCTGAACTACTTTAATATAATTTTATTGTTTCTTGTGGTTATATTTTAATCTTTCCTGTTTATTAACCTGTTGGAAATGAATGCTTTTATTAAAAATCAAACAACTTTTTAATCTAATTTATTTTGATAAAAATTAAATATTATTACAATAAAATTTTGAAATATATTATCTCTGATGTGAAAACTGTGAAGAACCCTACTCAAGTACTCATAATATGGAATAAAGTTCTTAAAGAAACAGCACATTTTTACCTTATATTTTAATTTTTTTAACATTTCTTCTTTAAACACATCACTTGTATCTTCATTCTGGCCTTACATTGTCTTAAAATATCTTCCACAAGAATCTGATCAGTTCTATCTAAAGAGGGTATTACTTCAAGCGCTTCTTTGAAATGCACTTGAGCGTTTTCTGTAGAATACCCTGCCAAAATATCGCTTAAAGCACTAATATCAGCCCTAGCTTGTACAGCACCCTCTCTAGAAAATTTCTGAACACAAGACATCAATCTATACAGTTCTTCCGCTACCGTTTCTACTACTTGCGGCAAAACAGCGTTCAACAAGGTTGGTGATATGTGGATAATTTCACTATGAACGTTTATTAAATTATTGATGCATTCTTTGACATATGGCCTAATATCATTTGGGGGAACTGCCAAATGCCAGTCAAATCGACCCAAGTACATTGACGGTTCTATCGTGCCTACTAAGGGATCACTTTTCTGCTCTAAGTATTTGTCTAAGATGGATTTCTCTAATTGTTCTAGGCGGTCTTTGGCAGAAGAGATTATGCCGTCTAAAGCTGGAAAATTGTTTTCTCTAAACTTGGCAGCCACCATATCCAGAACAGTAGTTTTAACAAATAAACAGTTTGATAAAATGATTAACAGTCGGTGTTCCCAAATAGGCACACTGCTTTGGCTTCCCGTTTTGTGAGAGCTCACTGGTGTTCCAATTAATTGGGATACCACTGGGGTGCCATTCTCAAACTCGTCGTAATCTTCACTAGATGATAACTGATGCAGAACATTATGAAATGCTGTTAGAATATTTTTTAGCTGCTTCTCGATTTCTTTTTGCGCCAATTGATTCTCGAATAAAATAATCTCTCTTTGTTCCGTTATTAGCACCGATTCTTTAATAGCTTGAATCAAATCTTCGATAAAACTAAGAAACTTTAACGGTAACCCAGTTACGCCGGTATATTTGCCGCTATAGTTAATCTTCCAGTTTTCGTTGAGCTGTTTAATCTGTTCTGTAGTTTGCTGAAATATCAAACTCATGCAATGAATCCGTAAATCTAAAAGTAACTGACTTATTATATCTAAAGCTTCACTGGGTAAATCCAGCTTTATAAAAGTTGAGTAAGTGCTTCTGACTTGTTGTAGCAGTTCCGGAAGATAAAGTACCATTTCGTCTCTATCAGGCAAAGTTAGAGATCCATATTGAGTCTTGTCATTTTTCTCGAGTGTAGTGGGTATCAGACTAGCTCGTACGTATTTGCAAAATGTTTCAATGACATTCATAACCATGTGTTTGTACTCCACTTGCCTCCCTGCTTCTATCTTACATTGTAACTCCCCAGAAAAATAGGCCTGACCGATTTTCCATAAATCAGGAAACGTTTCTTTTATGCTTAGACAAATCTCATCTACTAAATTTATACACGCTGGTATCACGGCTACTTCGATGCTGGAGATTTCTTTATATTTAGAGTATTTTGAGGCACTTCCTGGTTTCGATTTTGATTCCTGCTTGTCCATGGATTTGTGATAGTTATGGATGAGGCTGAATTTTTTGTTAATGTACTCGGAGCGGGCTTTTATAGCGTCCCAGGCGGAATCATATGGCGCTTCCAGGTTAACTAGATACCTGAAACAAACGAGTTATTAATGGAAGAGTTAGTTTTCAGTCCAACATAATAAAACACTTTCACGACTTATCATTTTTAACAAGGATGGTGACGAATACTTGTTTCTTAACTTTTTAATGACTTTTAAGGCTCGTGTTTAATTTTTTATCTGATCATTTATTTATTATTAGATAACAGCACATTACTAAAAAGTAGAGTTAACTATTCAATTGCATAGCAGTAATGATACATATAAAAAGTATAGATTGTACAGAGAATAAATACGGGGGTTTCAGGGAGGCCAAGAGAAAATGCTGGAAATTATTTTGAAGCTAAAAAAGACTTATCCGACCTTGTTCAATTTGGGCTTGTTGAAAAAGGAAATGTAAGTACTTTTAAATATTATATTCAGTAGTACGCGAAAGTTTTTAGTAAAATTTGTAGGAGGCGTCATTTGAATTAAAAGCTGTATACAGGGTGTTACTTAAAGGTATGTCATAATTTAAAATGGACATTCCTGGACCGATTTTAAGTCGAAAAGTTCATATAAACATGTGGCCTAAAATGCTTAGTTTTTAAGATATTAAAACTAAAATCATAATTTTTTTCGTAAGTCAATGGCGTAGTATTTTTTTTGTAAAATTGTATTAAAAATTCATCATAGCTACACCACTGGTTGCTAAAAAAAAGTAGGTGAACATCTAAAAAATGTGTTTTTATGCCATAATATCCTGTGCCAAAATTCAGTTCAATATTTTAAACCGTATTTGAACAATTTATTAAAAACGAAAACAAAAAATAAACCTTTAACACCCTGTATCTTAAAAACTAATTATTTTAGGACCCATGTTTATATGAACTTTTTGACTTAAAATCGGTCCAGGAATGTCCCTTTTAAATTATGACATACCTCTAAGTAACACCCTGTATAGTAACGTCACGGTATAATTTTGACAGCAGAATCGAACATTTACATCTACTGCTGTTACTTTAAAAGTTATAGACATTTAAACTATTACATTTGTACTACCTTCCCCTACCTTATAAAGGTCGGTACGCCAATGAGTCTGACCAAAATGATGAAGAATATTTCAAGGTTTCTAAATACGATTTAAAAAAAAGGTATTTTAAGCTGAAACTTTCCGAAAAAAATTAGAATTGAATTATTACTAACTTTTATGCTACCAGTTCCTCACACAGCATTGGCTAAGAAGTCTATAATATACGGGAGCATTAAGATTTATAATAATTTGCCGTTATATTTGAGAAGATTTACCTCCCTAAAACTGTTTAGAAGAAAGATAAAGCAGTTTTTAGCTGATAAGGCCAATTCTAGGAGAGCTTAATATATAAGACTTATTTGTTAAATATTTTTGTTTATGTATTACTTTTTATACAGGGTGTTTCAAAATTCACTACATATGTTTTAAGGGCGTATTCCTGAGGTCAAAATAAGACTTTTTTTCCTATAAACATGGGTCCTAAAATGCACCCCCTTCAAGCTACAGCCATCGCAAGAAGTGTACAAAAAATCGATTTTTTAAAACTGTCTACAGTTTTGCATCAAATTTAACGAAATTTGGAATACCCCCGTTATTTTAGGCGGTCTATTTACTCTTTATCTTAAAAAAGGCGTAAAACTAATTTTAAGAGGAAACTGAGGGGTGCACACTTTTGACGGCCAAAATTTTATGTGTACATAAATTTTTTTTTTAAATTAAGCTACACCAAAAAATAGACCATATAAAAATTTAAATTTTTGGTCTCTCGCATTTTTTTCATACGACTATTAGTTTTTGAGAAAATCGCCGGTGAATAAAAGGATAGCAATATCGTAAATTAAAAATCAAAGAAAAAATTTAGAAAGTAGGCTGTGTTTCGCAATTGTTGACATTTTTATTTTTAAGGTTTTAGTAGTAGGCTGTGAGTATTTGTTTTAGACATTTTTTAACTTGCTTGACATTTGGTGTAAAATAAATTTACTGTCATTGTTGATTTTGTTTAATTCCAGTAGTTTACTTCCCATTTTAGATTTAAAGTGTAGTTTTTATGCCCATGTTTTATTTCTAAATGCTAACATTGCTAAAATAGAAAATTAACGTTATTCATTCGAACATTTTGCAGACATCCATTTTGTTTATGGTCTTGCTGATGGTAACGCGTATGAAGCTCAAAGATTGTATCAGTTAAGGTTTCCTAATCGCCGACTCCCGAATGTACGAACATTTTCAGAGTCACATCGGCATCTTAGGGAATACGGTAGTTTTCGGACCCCCAGGAACAATGCAGGCAGACCGCAACAAGCACGAAACCCAGTGACAGAGGAGCAAATTTTGAATACCATCGACGACGATCCTGGCCTAAGCACCCGAGAAATAGCTCGGAATTTGGATGTTTCTCATGCAACTGTCTGGCGGGTTTTGCACGAAAATAGCTTGTATCCATACCATATTCAAAGAGTTCAAGCTTTGCTACCTCAAGATTTCCGAAGGCGCTTACAGTTGCAAGGTGGTTACTTCAGAGATGCGCGAGAGATAATAATTTTTTATCAAGTATTCTATTCACAGACGAAGCTCATTTTTCGCGGGAAGGGGTGGTGAATTTTCACAATGTGCAGTGCATGTTTGGGCAGCAGAGAATCCGCACGAAATTAGGCAATCTCACCACCAGGAGCACTTTAGCCTTAATGTATGGGCAGGTTTAGTGGAAGATGAGTTAATTGGTCCTTTCTTTTTTCCTAGAATTTTAGTTGGCGACACTTATTTATTTAGACTTTCTACAGCACCATTTAAATGGTTTACTAGACAATGTACCTTTAAATGTGCGAGCGAACATGTGGTTTATGCATGACGGTGCTCCCCCTAATTTCCGTATAACAGTGCGGGACTATTTGAACTTTGTGTTTCCTGAGAGATGAATTGGTAGAGCAGGCCCAATACCATGGCCTCCACGCTCCCCGGACTGCAATCCTCTGGATTTTTTTTCTGGAGATATGTAAAAAGCCTCGTCTATAATCCTGGTCAAGTGCCTTCGCTCGAGGTCCTAAGGCAAAGAATTATTGATGGCTTTGAAACAATAAGAAATACTCCCGGAATTTAAAGCGAGTAAGACAATCTATGATAAGACGAATGGAGGCTTGTATTGCAGCGGGGGGTGCGCATTTCGAGCACTTTTTATAAAAAATATATTTGTTTCTCAGAAGTTTATTGTTGATTTAAAAAATAATTAATTATTATGTTAATAAATGTTAAGTAATTTTTTAACCAATTTTTGTATTTTTATAAACCGTCATTCTTTAATGTAAAGAATTGTTCATTAATTTATTGAAAAAACCTCAATAACAAAGTTTCAACAATAGCAAAACCAGTCTACCTATTTATTGTTAAATGTCGTGCCGCTTAAAAAATTTCCTAAAACAAATAGTCACAGCCTACTACTTAATATTATCTGTTTAAATTTTAATTATTACGTTATTGGTAGCCTTTTATTAATCGATGATTTTCTCAAAAACTTTTCGTATTATCAAAAAAATGCATGAGACATAAAATTTAGATTGTTGTATATCCTATATTCTGGTGTAGCTTAATTTTTAAAAAAATGTATGCGTACATAAAATTTTGCCCGTCAAAAGTGTGCACCCCCTCAGTTTACCTCTTAAAATTAGTTTTACGCCTTTTCTAAGATAAAGAGTAAATAGACCGCCTAAAACAAACGGGGGTATTCCAAATTTCGTTAGATTTGATGCAAAACTGTAGACACAGTTTTAAAAAATCGATTTTTTTTACACTTCTTGCGATGGCTGTAGCTTGAAGGGGGTGCATTTTAGGACCCATGTTTATAGGAAAAAAGTCTTATTTTGAACTCAGGAATACGCCCTTAAAATACATGTAGTGAATTTTGAAACACCCTGTATTTTATGTTGATCCATTGAAGCTATTTCTATCCTAATATTTGTTTTTATTATTTTTGTAATTCTTAACATAGGTATAATATATGTAAATAGTATATAAAATATTCTCTAGTATACTATGTAAAATCTATATTGTTGGGACGATTTCATAATTATTTACCTGTTTTATTGGCTATTACCTCACTATTTTAGACTAAAAAAGCAATTTAGAAAATACTCATATAGTCAATTATTGAAAACAAGTAGAAAATAGACTTAATTTACTTTTTTAGAAGAAATATGAAGTTAAATATTTAACAATACCTTTCGTTATATTTAATTCAATCTATTTTTTATTTATTTATTTATTAACGGTATCCACCAATTTTACAAAAATAAAATAATACAAAAGATACTAATATTAATACAACTTAAGCTAGATAATAGTAAGACATAAATCAATCAAAGTTACAAATTAATTTAAAGAAACCTGTTAAAGTAACAAGTCACTAATTAATTTAAGAGAACTCCTAAAACTGCTGAAAGAAACGTGCAAGTCAAGACTATACCTATTGAAAGAACGTTGCATTCTAGTTATATGATTATGCTGTCCATAAGAACTACTATCAAAATCTACATAGAAGAGTTTTTTCAGTCTAGTCAATTTTTGCGCACGAAATTCAGCCTACTTAAAAGATAATCACAATCAGTCATGCCAGATATTAATTTAAAAATAAAACACAAGTCTGAATTATTACGCCTTAACTAAAATGGGTCCAAAGAAAGAACTGACATGACCGACTTGTAATTAGTATGACCATTAGCTAATGGAACCTTAAGTTTAAAAGAACAATTTCTTAAGAATTTATTTTGGACTTTCTCAATATTTTCAATATGCGATTATAAAATGGAGACCATACGGAACTAGCATGCTCCAAACTAAAACGGACTAACGAACAGTCCAGAACTTTATAGACAGAGCGTGAGAAGTCTTGACTACATCTAGTTATAAATCCTAGATTTCTATACGCTTTCTGAAGTAACTTTTCAGCATGAGACACAAATGTCAAATTAGAATCGAAAATTACTCCGAGATCCCTAACTTTCGCTACCCTTTATAAAATAGTGGAACCTATACTATAATCAAACAGTGTAAGATTGCGCATCCTTCCAAAACTTATTGAATAACACTTCGGAACATTTAAATCTAAACCATTAAGGTTGCACCATTCACAAAGATTATGCAAGTCATCCATAATAATTGACTTTGAACATTTGAATCAATAGACAGAAACAATTTTAAATCTTTAGCCAATAAAGTCCAATAATTCTTAAATACAATCATTTACTAATATTTAAGAAAGCTCATCTATAACCAGTAACTCTAAAACTTTTGCAGATGGAAATATTTCAGAGTCCAGAGTTAGTTGTAATGCATTGGGACTTTCCGATGTTTAAGTCTCTTAATTTTTTAAAACACAATCACTATTGCATAATATGTTGCTCGATATGTCAAAGCTAAAAGTCAACATGAACTTTATTGTTTAAATATAATATAGATACACAAAAGGTGTTATTCGCGTGAAACGATCTTCCATAACACCATATATTTAAATTTGCAATTACGGTAACGCATAAAATACATAAAACATGCCAGCCAAATGTTTGGTAACTTGTTGAAATTACATTTCTTGAGTATATAGATGGGATTTCCCGTAGATCATCATATTTCATAACTTTGGGATATCCCAATATTGACTTTTTTGTTCGAAGAAGCGACCAAAAGTCCTAGTTATACACTAGTTATACCGAATACCTTGTTGAGCCTCAAGTTTTTTTTATAATTATTCACAGGTGGTAGTATAATAGCTACTGGTAATAGCTTCAAATCTGTTTGGTAAAAATATTGTATGTGTATTTGTTTTTAATTTAAAACTATCTCGGTCTTTGTAAGGATTTATATAGGAATTAAAAACCTATTTTAACAAACTAAATCAATACATAAAAAAGAAACCCTGGATGAAACTATGTCGAGTCAGAACCATTTTAAATTATTATAGAATATCCCAAAAATAGTTAATAGTAATGATAAAGTTATTTTCTTTAACTTTATCATTACTATTAATCTAATATCATAATATAATCACGAATAATTTAAATGCATAAGCTCAATGCGTCCGCCATTATTCTCAAAGCAACATTGGTATCCCCTTTGGATCCTCTCCATACTTGGAGTTATAATCTGGTTTTCTTCATTTGGTCTATTAATTTGGTTCTTAAGGTGGTCCCAAAGGAAGGTATCTAAAAGGAAAAGATCTTTCGATCGATCTTCCTCCAGGAAAGATTCTTCTAAAAATTTCTAAATTTCATTTTGAACTAAGTTATGGTTGCATGAATTAGTTAGAGGTTCATTATAAAATATTGGACCCAACATTTTATTGTTTTTACACACCAAACATGAATACAACTTTTTTGAAATTTAATGGTTTGATTTTTTTTTGGCAATTTCTGCAACCCAATATAGCTTTATAAACTGGATTAGTAAACTGCGCAAGTTAAACTTTATTGAGCCTCATAGTTATCACTTTGCATTAAACATGTATTTAGAATTATTTACAGGAACTAATGTAGAAGGTAGTTTCAAAACACCCAGCTGTTTGGTAAAAATATTGAATGTGTATCTGTTTTTTAAATTTAAAACCATTGTTATAGTAACTCTATTAGGTCGATTTCTTTAAAATAAATTATTCAAACTATATCTCAAGCAATAATTGAGGAACTTGAAGAAATGAAAATTAAAGCTTTCCGTTTTCTAACATTGAGAAATCTCTCATGATAGGTGCATCTCGGTGTCGTAAGCGCAACATAACTCTTAGCCTGAATCCAGATTCATACGTAATTACGGATCCGTTGGGACCACGTGATTGCTATCAGCCAATAAGAAACCCGAAAGGTTTCACGTACCTACGTGAAGGAAAACACGGAAGGATAGAAGTTGGTTAATTCGAACTTTAGTCCGTATTTTTGGTCCGTTGTACTATTTGTTTTTTATTGTTATTTTTGAGTTTTTACCAATTTTTTTTTTTACTAGTTGTTATTTTGTACCATTCTTTTTAGAATGTCGAGTTTGGGTTCGACCCCGGGTTCCACATATTTTAAATGTGACTATTACGGCTTTTTAATTAATAGTCAGTGCCAAAATTATTTGGAATACCAAGGTTTCCTAGTATATATGGAGGAGAACCAGGGTTTTACCTTCGAGCTTTGGGCCAATGAGAACAATATTTTAACATTAGTGGCCAAAAACACAGCAAATTAGATGACGAAATGTTGGTTTCATTCATTTATGCTAGAAAACCTCTATGGGATTGTGGGAGGTCAAAACAAAACACCAAAAACTAGTAAAAATATAACGTCATTTTACGGATACGTTTGTCTCTAGTGGATGAAATAAAAGTCACGGATAGGCTTAACAGCCTCACGTATCCGTAATTACGTACCAATGTGGATTTAGGCTTACACTAGTCCTCCGTATTCCATCATACATTTTTACAACGCGTCGTTCGTCACTTCGTTCGCACCTTTCACAATAACTCCAATATATTGGAACCGAGAAAGTTTTCATAGCTGTTATGCCCAAGCATCAAAAGCCACTGATTTAGGTTCAATTTTATCTGCTTGTAATTGACTGTTGATGAGTAATTAACGCCGAGCATTTTAACTTCAATGGTAGATAACATATGATGTAAAAACAGCAGAGAGGCTAAAATGATCCCTGTGGAACAGAGCTGCAAACAGGATTAAACTGTAGCCGAGTCGAGATAATTAACACCCACTCAATGGTGGTTTTCTGTATAGCGTGGTTGTCGATTCATTTTAATAACGATATTTTCCTTATCCCTTTTAAGAACATTCGTATATAGGATAATTTTTTTTTACTTCAGGATGATGTCTTTTATTATACGAGAATATTTCAGAGTGGGTAGAATGTCTGCTAATTATTCGGTCAGTTCAGTTTCAACCTGTTGACAGGGGAATGAAACTTGATTAATATATTAATTATAGCACAACCGACTTTACTCAAGCCGCGAAATGATTACATCGGCAACATGCCTTTCAGATCCGTTTTCATTTCAGTTCTCATGGGACTTAATGGGGATCGTTTGAATTCCTCTTTTAAATTTGAGTTTTTAAGTAAAATTTTAAGTAAATGGAAAGGAAAGTGAATGTAGTTATTATTAAGAACTTACTAAGGGTTAGTGACATCTCCCAGCCAGTGTCGGTGTGTTATATACTATAAAAACAGTGATAAATGGTTATGAAGATAAACACCTTGTTTGTAAACAGAAACAGGTGAAGCCGGCTAGCTTCTTAAGTGGGTCATTGTGCTATTTATCGATTTTCAAGTTTATTTTACATATCACTTTTAAGATTTTTGTGTTGTGCTCTTATCTGTGTGATTTGGGATTTTTTGTGAATATCTTGTATTCCACTAAAACTAGAAGCTTATATTAAAATAATTTCACAATAATAACACTAAACCTAAGAGAAAAAAAAAGATAAGAAGAAAAAAGTAAAACTTGAGTCCTAAACTATGTCCCGATGCTCGCTCAAGCAACCTCCTAATTTCCTTAACCCTGATATTAAATATATCTACATCTTCACAGCCATTTAAGACATTGTTACAAATCCTTAACATATTATTGATTGAAGATGTAGTATTAAAATTATTTATATAAAAAAGCTCTTTATTAGTTATTCGTAATCTAGTCTTTGGTATCTTAAAAGAAATGTATTCAATTAGATCACAGCTCAAGTATTTAACATTATTTACAATGAAATATATAAAAATGACTGCCCGATTCTGCCTTCTGGTACAGAGCATCTGGATGTCAAACGTTTTTAACATTGCCTTGTATGACACCATATATGGGTATTCTTTGTTCTTTCTGACATACAGAAATCTTAAAAATCTTTTCTGTACTTTCTCAATCATGTCTGAATGTGATGATGGTTCAGGTGAGCCAGATAGTAGATGCATACTCCATATGTAGCCTAACAAGGGCATTATAAAGTCTAATGATAGTGCTGACTTTAAAATTTTTAATGTTTCTTGTTACAAAACGCAAAGAACGGTAAGCCTTATTAACTGTTTCACTATAGTGACAATTAAATTTCATATTGGTCTGAAAAGTTACTCGCAAATCTCTAATAAAGTTTTTTCTAAGAATTTTGGTACTATCAATATAGTAGTCTTCAAGAAAATAGTTAACTTTACGATTGAAAGTGGCCACAGCACATTTTTGAACATTAAGGAACATCTTATTAATCTTGAACCAATCAATCACAGAACATAGGTAATTTTTTAATTTTACAGCATCTTCCTTGACAGCAATAGTTTTAAATAGTTTAAAATCATCAGCATACATCAGACTTACAGATGAGGAGACACAATCAGGCAGGTCATTATTAAAAAGAACAAAAAGCAAGGGCTTAGCTTGCTACCCTGGAGAACACCTGAGGTTGACATATATTGATCTGATAGACAATTACCAATCTTAACCACGTTATTTCTCCCAAATGAATAAGATTTCATGAAATTACTAGCTTTTTTAGAAAAACTAAATCCAACCAATTTATTTAAAAGCACACAGTGATCTACCTTATCAAATGCCTTCTCACAATTGGTGTATAGCACATCTAACTGCTTCTTAGACTCAATTGCCTTAGGGATTTGTTCTGAGAGGATACACAGATTTGTCACTGTGGATTTATCATTAACAAAACCATTCTGACACTTGTTAATTTTATGTTTAACATGTTCATATAAATTATCATAGAGAATATTTTCAAAAATTTTAGATAAACAATTATGCCTAAGAGCCAAGGTTAATGCTTTATTCACATCAAAAAATGTAGGTTTCGTTTTATTTATAAACATATTTGGAGGAAATCTGGTAAGGAATACCCATAGTATTAGTAAGTATAGGTAAATCTATTAGCTTTATTTATATATATAAATTCATTGAAGAATTTGTTTGCCTTTTGAAACATGCCAAGTCCCTGCTGTGTTCCCGGCTGTAAATCTAATTACAAAAGTAGTTTAAGAGCAGGGGAGGCAAGTATTTCTGTGTTTGGCTTCCCTAAAGATGAACAACTTAAAATTAAATGGCTAAAAGCCATACCTAGAGATAATTGGGCTCCTACCCCATATTCTGTGGTTTGTGCCAAGCATTTTGACTCGAATGATATTATCCGTGAAGATGATTATCTTTTACCTGATGGCACATCCACTAAGATTAGAGTTAAAGCATGATTAGTTTGCTAAACAGTGCCTCTTCCTAGAAAAAGTCCAGACGAAAGAAATAGTGAACAACAAAAACATGAAGAACTTTCCAATGAAGCCTCTGAGCAACTTGATTTCATAACAAATTTTCAAGGTTTTATGAGTAATTATTGCCAAAAATATTCTAATATCTGACCTGTGGAATGTAAAAATTGTTGGGGATACAAAACTATATTTCTATACTTTAAATTTGAATGATGCTTGTATAAATATTATTAGTAAAATATCATTAGACAGCGACTACTTTTCATAGACCAAATAACTTACTTTAAAGCAAAAACGTTATTGCCCATCAACTATAGTAATGTCTTTTATGTTATATATTATATCCCCTTGCGCATATGAATTGCTTAGAGATTATTTTAATCTACCCACCAAGAGGTACCAACAGTATCTTTCTTCTAATTTTAATGTGTCACCAAATTCTGACTTAAATAAAACTAACGACACCACTAATTATTTAAACATTGTATCCATTTCTTTAGCACCGACTGAGAAAGTTGTTAATTTATTAATTGATGAAATTTATATAACTAAAAAACTAGACTATAGGGGAAAAAGTCTATTAATGCATTTATATAATTATTAACGGCGCCTATACATATTTGAAGTAATAAATCAATCACATAAATAAAATATTCTTGTTGAACTTACCTAATAAGCCTCTTCTGTTGTTCTACAGTTATTGGCATGGTCTGTAGATCTTGATGCAACTTTACTTGCAAATCAGTAATACGTTTTTCGATTTCATTTAGCGCGGTTTTAAAAATGGGAACGTCAGTTTTATGAAACAAGTTCTTCACCCTGATGTAATCATTGATCACGATGTCGTAATCTCCCTTTTTAACGTTCCTATCTATTACACATGGTAAGCAAAATAGAAACCGGAACCTGGAATTAAACAAAAATAAATTAAGCTTTATTTTAAAACAACGTTAAGTTTCGTCACCTTGTTAAAACGTTTAGTGCATTTCTTGTCTTTTCAGCTCTATCTTTCCTATTTAGGACGTCATCAAACAGTTTTCTGGCTTCATGTTCGGATTCCTTAATGGCCTTTTCCAGTTTCAAGGTGGGTTCGTGTCCGAACTTTGGTAAGTCCGCTTCGTACTTTTCTTTAAGGTTTACCAGGGTGTCCAGTTGGTCCATGACTGCGCCTATGTTAGCTTTGAGGAAAGATAATTGACCCTCTTTTTGGCCTTGGACTTTTCGGCGTAGGTGAACTAAACCTGAAAATAAAGAAAATATATAATTATAAAAAAATATGATTTATAACTTAGATTTCAAAAATTCTGATAAGAATATAATAGTATAAGAATCTCGTTCTAACACCCCAAAGGAAAGTTAAACTTACATCAATAAATGTCTGGAAAACATAAAAAATTATTTTAAATACAAGGTAACTTCCAATTCATAGAAAAAGAGATTACTTTAAGAGCTCAAGAATTTAAAAACTGTTCAAACGCTTGAGAACCAATGAACATTGGCTTCATATAAACGGTTGAAACTTAAACCGAGTTCAAATGTCAGGAATAAAATATAAAAATTGCTCTAGAACCTGACGTACCTCTAAATTATGATTTCAAATTTTCCAGAAGACATACGAATATTAAATACATAAAAGCATTAACCAAACTCGAAGTTCGAATCCGATTTTGTATGAACAGCCGAGTTAAACCACAAATTTTTAACATTTTAGTATTTCATAAAAAATTGTTCCCATTGTTACTTAAGATGAGGAGGCCAATATTAACTTTAAAAATTAATCTTAAAAATTTTGATTTCGACCAAAACGTTCAAGAAAGATTCGTTGTTAAAGTTGATCTCAATTCGTATTATCTTGTATATTATTTATACGTGTTTCGTCCACCCAGGTCATCTTACAAATAAAAAACGGCATATTTTTTGATTTAATCCCTATTTTTCAAGAAATTTAACATAGCCAGTCGACTTCTTTAGCGAAAATCGTATTAAAAAAAATAGTAGTAGTTTTTAATTGTAAACATTTTTTATACCTAATTGAAGCAAATAATGTCACAATAATGAAGAACAATAATAATAAAATACCTATTAAGCTTAAACCAAAATAAAATATACAAATTATTTGCCCAGATATGACGATAACAATACCTATAATTTACAGCATTATTTAATATTTAAAACAAATTTAATATAGATAATATTACATTAAAAAATTTAATTCAATAAAAAAATAAATGAAATACCTCATAAAATATTTGCATGAACAACAAAATACCTAGTGTTTTTAATAAGAGTACTATATGTTCTCCTTTACTATTTATCATTTTTATCAACGATATAAATAAGTGCTTTAGGAACAGTTTCTTTTTGATTTTTGCCAACGATATCAAGTTTTATAGGGAAGTAGTTTCTTCTTTTGATCAAGTTTTATTACAGAGTGACTTAGATATGCTCAATCAATGGTGTAGTGCAAATGAACTGTTTCTGAATTTGAGTAAATGTAAGTTTATTAGTTTCTACAAGAAAAATAAAAGGTTTGACTCATTTTACAATATAGAAGGCCTTTCTTTTCAGTCATGTAATATTATTAAAAATCTTGGTGTTTGGTTTACTTTAACACACATATAACTAATCTGGTTCTTAACTTCTTTGTTTTGCGTAATTGCAGTGAATTTTCTGTTGAGACCTGTAATAGGATATATATGTCTCTTGTTGTGTCACAGTTGGAATATGCATCAATGATATGGTCCCCTCTTTACACAAGTTGTTGTACTGACCTAGAAAGAGTCCAAAATGAATTTATTCGATTTTGTTTATATAAGCTTGGTATGAGGATTCTCAACGATCACATTTATGATGATGCTCGGAGGTTGTTGGACTTATCAACGCTGAGGCAAAGGAGAGTTTACGCTGATTTAGTGGTCTTGTATAAATTGGTGAATGGTCAGTTAAACTGTCCTGAACTCCTTGGTGCAATATCTTTCAATATACCATCTAGGAATTTTAGGCATAATAGATTATTCTCACTACCATTTCATAGCACTAATTATGCATCCCACTCCCCTATTGAACGGACACAAGTTAAAATATTGGGCATTGCTTTACCTAGTTTTAAGAGGCAAATTAAAAGTTTAATCTAATTTCAGTGTTTAAAGATTTATTAAGTATCATTGGATAATATTAATAATATTATTATTATTATTTCTATTATTATTACTATTTTTTTGTTATTTCCATAACCTGGTGCATATATGCATAACCAGAAACAAACTAATAGCTATAATAGAAAATAGCTTATGTAAACATCAAAATCTAACACCCAGAACTAAAACAGGAATTATTCATTTGTTGCGTGCGTGCCTTAATTTAGATTTCTTTAGGTTTACTGATAGATATAATAGAATGCTGGATGGTTTACCAATGGGTTCTGGTCTGTCTCCTCTACTGGCTGATATGTTTATGTCAGATTTTGAAGAAAAACTATCTAACACACAATACAATCTTATCAACAAGATTTTAATATGGAGACGGGTTGTGGATGATATTTTTTTAAATTTGGACAGGTTCCAAAGCGGAATTGCAGAAATTCCACGTTTTTCTCAACTCTTTAAATCCGAAAATTCAATTTACGATAGAAATAGAGTGCAATAATAAATTAAATTTTTTAGATCTAACTATTAATAGGATAAGTAGGAGCTTACAATACTCCATATATAGAAAATCAACACAAACCGACAATGTCATTCCTGCAAAATCAAACCATTTCTTTGGACATAAACTGGCAGCTTTTCACGCATTAGTTCATAGACTCTTTACGATCCCTCTTTCACCTTTGAAATTCTTAAAAGAACAGAACACTATCTATCAGACTGCAATTAACAATGGATACAAAAAAAAGTCTTTAATAGATAATTTGATTAGAAAAAAGTTCAATAAAATATTATTTCAGTCCCTCTCTAGTGAGCCCCTTGATCAAACCATCCATTCTTACCAACCTCCGAAATATGTAAAAATTTCCTTTATTGGTCCGATTTGTTTAAGAATAGGTAATTTACTTAAGTCCTTAGACAACAATATAAAAATTGTGTATAAGTCCTTTCAAAATATAAGAAATCTTTGTTCAAGATTAAAAGACTTTGTAAGCCCATTTGAAGGCAGTGGCGTTTACCTCTTTTCATGCGACTCTTGTCCAGCCATATGCTGGTCAAACTGGCAGAAATTTCAAATTAAGAATTAAAGAACATTTAAATTCTCAGAAGTCGCCTAATGATTAAAGATCTGCCTTTGGATTGCACTTAAGAGAAACAGGTCATTCATTTAATACAGACGACAATTTCAAAGTTTGGCACAACCTTAATAAAAGCAAAAAATTAAATATATTAGAAAATCTAGAAATAGCAAAACTAGAAATAAATACACAAGTTAATTGTCTGAACGAACCTATTAACGCCCACTACCGAGAAGCGGCCAAAATTATAAATTTATTTAAGTAGTTTCCACATTCCTGTGAATTTACTGTTTTTTAAAATCTGTTTTTTAAATTCTGTTAACCGCGTTTAATCCTAGATGTCTCTATTAGTAATAGTATTAAATATCTGTGTATAATGTAGTACCCATGTAATTTTTTTTTTAAAACCAAAATCCGTTATTGTTTGTAAATACGGTGTGATAACATGTTTTTAGTTTGATGTATTGTCATGTTATCTTGTGCGTGCCGTTTTTTAACCTTTTTGTGGACCTTTTGTAATAACATCATGTAAGTTTTACTATGTTTTTAATTAATTTTTTAGTTTAATAACAACATTTTATATTCTACTTACATAGTTTTCCCTTGACAATGGTTTAACAACCGAAACGCGTCGGGATTCTTGAAATAAAGATTGTGAAGTAAACAGGACCCTTCGTCTATTATTTTGCTTTTGGGTTGTGGATTAGTGAATTGTTATTGATTAATGTTGGATCTTAATTAATAGTAAATGATTTGATATATTTTTATTTATTGTTAATGGTGTTCAAATATTGGGCTAATATAGATTGTTATTTGTTATTGTTTTAATAGTTTATATTACTTGTTGGAATGTAGCAACATATCATATTGATGGTATTATTTTTGTTATGGAGTGTATTTAAATTTCTTTGTTTTGTAATGGGGTTAATCCCGTAAATAAATAAAGAATAGTTTATATGTCTCCTAACTGTTTTTAAATGATCGACACTTAGGGAGTTTTGACGACAGTTCTCGTGCTGGGTTTTTACAGATATACGCTATCGTTGATATGTAGAGCAACAAAATTAAATTTTGTAAAAGTTAAAAGCAGCAAGTAAAAATTTTTATTATAAAACATTTATATTTGGTCTTGGCTATATATTCCTTAGCATAAATATCCACACTTTTTATAAGCAACATTCTTATCTTACACATTTTTTGCTGTGAGGTTCCTAAGAAATCAACTATCTTTTAACTCCCTTTTAAAATTAAATTTCGATCAATCCAGTTCAGCTATAGTTCTTATCAGATACAAAATGCCAAGAGGTATTTATTTATCCATACAAATAAAACAAAAAAATCTTTTCAAAAATCAAAAAGTTTAGGCAAGAAGAAAAACGTTAACGTAAATTTGAATAAATCAAAAGTATCGAGGGCTATTTCCAGTTTTAACAGTTAGTTATACTTTAGAAGCAGTCCCCAAGAGTGGTAGAAGATGCAAAAGTAGTACCGTTGATAGAAAAATTAAAATGCTTTCTGCTAATGAACCCTTTATGAGTGCATCCTGTATAAAAGGAGAAATTTCTGAAGTGTCTCTGTCTGTAAGTACCGTAAAACGGAGACTAAGAGAAGCTGGTTTATATCGGAGGAAGTCAGCAAAAAAGCCCTTTATATCTAGAAAAAATAGAAAGGCTAGACATCGCTTTGCTAGAGAACGTGTAAATTGGTCTTTTCAAAAATGGAAAACGGTATTATTTTCCGAAAGTCGTTTGAAACTTTTTAAATCTGATGGAATTTCTTGGGTGAGGCGACCGGTAAACGACGTTTAAATCCCAAATGTACAAGAGCTACTGTGAAGCATGAAGGAGGTGGAATTGGGTGGAAATGGTCCACAAGTAAAAATAGAGGAAATAGTGGACCGTTTTGTATATTGTGGCATTCTAGAAGAACGCATGCCTCCATATGCCGAGGATAACATCAGTTTGAGATAGACATTGCTTTCGTTTATAGAAGCATATTATATTTTGGAAACATATCAAGTTGCCAAGAGTTTGTCGAGGGACTCCAATGATCGATTTCGTGTTTGTTTTAGGACTTCGAATAATTTGTCTAAATCTCTAATCAACACCAAAGATAAAATTCCCGTCACACACAGATCTGGTGTTTACAGACTAAAATATTCTCACATCGCTACATCGGACAAACCGGAAGGAGAATCGAGACGAGAATCTCAGAAGATAGGAAACTTATTGAAAAGATTTAAACTTATTAAACCGATTTATAAATAATACCTCTTCTCCTTTCGCCAATCATATTATTGAGGCTGGACATAGGTTAGAACCTGAAGCGCATACCAAAGTGCTCCACGGTTGTCAGAAGGGTTTAAGGTTGGATCTTTTAGAAATCCTGGAATTAAATAAAGCCATCAAATCACCGGTTTACACTTGCATTAATGAGCAAACTAAATTTGAGAGCAACACTTTTTTTAATTCCTTAAGTCCTAACAGTAACGCTAATATTTGATTTGACTTATTAACATATTTAACACACATTTATTTATTTATTTACACCCTATAACAATATACTCCGATGGTTCTCTCTCACTCGCTCCCAGTACTGAGTGGAAATCTACTAATCCGCGATTGTTCAATTTTGTTGTAATTTTAACTGTTTACTAGATGTCGTGCAATGTAACATGTAAGTATTATTTGTTATTGTTTATAATTTGTGTGTGTGTTAAGTAACTGTAAGTTTTTTAAAATTTTCCGATTTTAGTCTGTATTTTTTGATATCATCTGTCAGAAAAAAATTTTCGTAAATGTTTTTGAACTATTTGTAATATATTTTAGCGTCTGATGATAACCCTACTAACTTTTTAATCTAAAGCTTTTATGAAGAAAGCCTTTTTTAAATTAAAGTTGATAGAGCACAGCTAAGAAAAACATCAACCACATCTAAGTTTTTCGCAATTTAGAAAAAAAATAAGAACTTTACATTTAGTCGTATAAAATGGTAATAATGTTGTTTGAAAGATATTGTTAAAATCTTTCAATTTTAATACTTTCAATACCTTTATCTATCATCCGCCAAAGTGACTTCGGTTTAGAACATAGCCTAATTTTGGACGATTTTTAACGACATCGACTTAAACATCAATTGCCAATGCCATAACAAAACAAAAATGATTCTATTTTATGTTCTATTTTGTTGTATAAAAATTATTCTATCTTATAACTACACGGAACATTTCATTGATGTTCCCATAGACCACTTTAGCCTCTCGACTAACGTTACCTTTAAGCTACGATATCTTGTTGTAGACAAAAACTACATTAAAGGTGGGCCTATATTTTTTTACTGTGGTAATGAAGCTGATATTCTCGTATTTTATGAAAACACTGGGTTCCTTATGGATATCGCGCCCATATTCAATGCGCTAGTGGTTTTTGCTGAACACAGATACTACGGTAAATCGATGCCTTTCGGTGCAAGTTCTTTGAGTTCTCCCGAAAAGTTGAGTTATCTTACCACTTCTCAGGCCCTTGCAGATTTTGTAGTACTGATAGATTCATTAACCAAAGAGTATTATAAAACAATGATATCATCTGACACATATCCAGTTATTGCTTTTGGAGGGTCATATGGAGGTATGTTAGCTGCCTGGCTAAGAATGAAATACCCTCACATTGTTCTTGGAGCTATAGCAGCTTCAGCGCCGCTTCTCCAAATCAACAATTTAGACATTTGCGAATCCTTTTATCGTGTAGTAACCGATGCCTATAGACGTAACGGAAATTGTAGCTATCCGATTAAAGTCTCTTGGGAAGCTATTAGAAATATCACAAAAACGCCTGAAGGAAAAACAGCTGTAAGTGAGGTTTTTAAGCTATGTAAGCCAATTAAAAATGACGACGATACTGACAGACTCATTGATAATATAGCAGATACATATGTAACGCTTGCTATGTTAAACTATCCATATTTCACAGAATTTCTTACAGCATTACCAGCCAATCCCGTGAAGTCTTTCTGTGATAAGCTAAAGAGTTTTGATACTGTAAACACTTCTTTGGATCTTTTAAAAGCTATATCAAGTGCCCTGGAAATTGGTACCAACTTTTCTGGAACTATTAAGTGCAATGATTTTACTACACCTAGTAATGCAAATCAACCGACGGACTATGCCTGGGATTTTCAAGCTTGTTTCGAACTTATAATGCCTTTGTGCTCCACAGAAGACATTATGTTCGAATTCACAAACTGGAACTATGAAAACTACACCAAAGAGTGCATTAAACGTTATGGAGTGATACCATACACTCCTGAGTCAGTTCTGGTTAAGCATGGTGGCAAAATATTAAAATATGCTTCGAATATCGTATTTAGTAATGGGTTAAATGATCCCTGGTATACCGGTGGAATTTTGAAAAATATTTCAGATAGTGTTGTGGCGATTTTGATACCAGATGCAGCACATCATTATGATTTGCGTGGTTCTAATCCGGTAGATTCTAAATATGTGATTGACGCCAGAAAATTTCATATAAAACAAATTAAAAAATGGTTAAATATTTAGCTTTTTGTGTTTAAATTTTGACAGCATGGAGTGTATGCAGAGTGACGACAATTACTTCACTTTTGAACAATGTAAAATTTAATATTTAGTAAATTTGATGTCTACTTTGGTTGGTTTAAATAAAATGCTTAATGTGGCCTGCCTTTCTGGATTGGTTGATCTCTTCAGGGCACCACCATGGTAAATTTTAAAGAATGCTTACTAATTTTGATATTTAACACGTTTACATTGGAATAAAAAATAGTGGTATAGGGGACACAGAGCCACATAAGTGAAAAAACTACCCAAACTGTTATTTCATCTTATTATTATTAAGACATTTTCTCTCTTTGGTTTATATAATACAGTTTTATTCTATTTTCCGTGATTTCTAGGTATATATTGCTCAAGGAAAAGTCATATATACATATATATATATCTAATCTTTTTTATTTATTAACTTTTTCTTCATGAGTTCTGAATAATAAGTTTTTGGCCTTCTTTGATTAACTAATAATCTTAAGTTTGGTCACCTTAACGTTCGTACACTTTCGTTTTGATCACCTCTCGGATTTGATTATATCAGCTGGAATTGACGTTATGTGAATTTCTGAGACTTGGCTTAGTGATGATCTTATAGTTTTTCAATTCCAACTTATAAGTTATATGTGAGGAATAGGGGAGGCAGGGTTGCTATATATGTTCGGCAGTCTCTTGAAAGCTCTTTAACCTTCCAGGATTTTGATTTATCCCTCGACCTGGGGTGCTTATTCGTTAAATTACGTTTGGAAAGGGAACTTTCTCTTGTCGGCTCATTCTATAGGCTAATGGGAGATTTACGTCATTGTGTTTATTGTTTTGACGATATTTTATCCCTTGCATGTTCGCAATATGATAATATTATTATTCTCGGTGATTCCAATGTGAATCATTTTTCAGACAATATGTTGTTGGATTGCTTTTCTGCACATGATTTTGGCCAGGTAATAAATGAGCCTACTCAAGTAGCAGCTAACACATAAACTGATTGATGTGATTTATTTTAACGAACCCACAAATGTCGTACGTTCTTATACTCTGAATGCTGATTTAATTCCGATCACTATACAATAGTTTGGGACATCAGAATGAGGGTTGAAAATGAACAAATAAAATAAAGGTCTTACCGCAATTTCAGGTTTTTTTGACAAGAACGATTTTCTTGCTGATCTAGGACAGATAAATTGGGGCAATATTTACCATATTTATAGTTTGGTTGAAAAAGTCCAATTTTTGTCCAGCAACATTTGTTCAATATTTGAGACACATGCCCCATTAACTACCTCAAGGATTTCTAAACCTTATACTCCATGGATTACCGAAAGTGTTAAACTCTTTTATCATCTTCTATAATGCCTTTCATGCTAAAATCAATAGTCCGAAGGACTACTGCGACCTTAGACCTATATCCATTATTGCAGTTTTCAGGGATTTGCGGATGATACGCAAATTCATTAGTCTTTTAAAGCTGGTAAACAAAACAAAGGTAAAAACACCAAGTCACGGTCTCATCAAATCCGTATAATTTTTTTTTTAAAAGCTACACGTGTTTCGCTCCTTTCGGAGCATCATCAGGCCTAAAAAATACATTAAGATATTTTTCACAAAACAAAAAGAACGCTTTTAAAACTCACTACCTAGACCTACACAGATCACATTGCAACTAACAACAAAAGAAAAGCTAGGGTAAGTTAACAATTCCCACCATAGATAAAAATATATGCTTAAAAAAATAAAAAAATAAAAATGTAAAATGTCACCAGTGGGGAACGATCCAGCAACCTTTAGATTCACAGGCGCGCGTCTAACCCATAGGCCACCAAGTAACATGATCAAAAATGGGAAACAATCCCAACTATACTAATATGTGTGAATATAAGTAAACAATCTTCACAATAAAAACTAAAAATATCTAAAATCGAAAAAGAAAAAAGAAGAAAAGACTTTTTAAGAGAGGTTGTTATAAATGAGGTGAGGTTCAAACGTGAAAATATCGTTCACACACACAAGGACAGGGCTCTTCTTAGCTTTAGTTATTTCCATTTTTTCTAACAAGTCCAGTTTTTTGCCTTTTGAGCACTCATGCAAAATATCCGCTCCCTGAGTTAAAGAAAAACTATGTGAGAAGGCCAATAAATGATTTGCAAACGCCGATTTAGTTTCGATCATGTCAGTATCCCTATACCTGTCCACCAAACTTGTATGTTCCTTTATTCTGGTGGAAATTTTTCTCCCCGATTGCCCTATGTAAATGGCATTACAGTCATTACATCTTAATGAATATACCCCTGATTTTGAAAAGAAATCTGCCTTATCTATTGTACTAACTAGCAGTGGCGAAGCGTACGAGTAGACAAGGTAGACACTGTCTACCCAAAATTATCCAGTTATTTGTCATTAATTTATCACGTAATTATTTCATGTAATTGTTGAATTAAAATTTTAAAAAATAACACAGAACGTAGTCGCTATTCTTAAAATTATTATATAGTATCTAAACATGATTAATCCGAAGGCGCGCTCCGCCTGCCGCACCGATAAAGATAAAAATACAGGGCTGACACCCAATTAATGTATACGAGCCCCAGGAAGACACATTGATATTTGTCTTCCGAAATTTGGAGCATATCGAACCAAATACGCATCAAGCAGGCTACAGAGGTCCGGCCGCATTCAGCCTATTAGGTATGCAAAATTTACTCGCGAGGAAGACATTCGAGCTTTTGTCTATCGAAGTCGACCAGCTATTTTATTATGCTGTTGAGGGTTATTGTTTATGGACACGCTTGATCTGGTCGGCCACAATACATCTTCAGTTTTGTCTGCATTTGGTGGGGGCGCGTGCTATAGTAATTTAATAATTAGTATTTTTATTTTCTGGTGTATAGAAAAGGTTTTTTTAGTGGTTATTAATATTGAATACACATTTTTTTCTAATTAACAATTTTTATTGTTTGTCTACCCGAAAAAAAAGTTCACGCTTCGCCACTGTTAGTAACTAGTCAACTAGTTAGTAACTAGCTGACTTTTTAAACTGTTTGTAGTTTTAAAAGCAATTGTAGATTTGTAGACTTGAAAAACTTTGCAAGCTGAAAAGAAATATTACCAAAAAATGACATTGATCTAAAAAGATGACTATTTTCATTATTAAGATGGATTAAGTTGTAAGTAAGTTTGTATTTATTATAGAATTTAGAATAAAGGCGATTAATTATATCAAGTGGAAAAATATCTTAATGTATTTTTTAGGCCTGATGATGCTCCGATAGGAGCGAAACACGTGTAGCTTTTAAAAAAAAAATTATACGGATTTGATGAGACCGTGACTTTGTGTTTTTACCTTTGTTTTGTTTTCGTTTGGTCTCTTAGAGAAAAAATGGATGATACGTTTCTATTTTAAAGCTGATGATGTATTGGGGAGGTTGTAGTAGAATAAAATGAAGATTTGTCGTGTGTTTCAACTTTCTCGTCGAGCAATAATTTGAAATGAAATCCTAGCAAGTGTTCTGCAATTATCAAACAATTCTCTTCAAAAAATAAGAAAAAAATTGTCTTGGATAATTTAAATCTATTTGTAGCGGGTTAGTTATCCAGTTAAAAATAGTTGATAATAATAAAAATCTTGGTGTAATTTTCGAGAAGGACTTGAGATTCAAAATGCACGTTTCTGACGCAATTAAAAAATCTTATTTTGCGCTCAAACCATTGTACGCTAGTAAGTTTCTACATTATTCTATACTATCATTAACTAAAAAGTAAGAAAGAAATTATGCGAATCTTTAGTACTTCCTATTATGAACTACTGTAACATCGTTTATGTTCCTTGTTTATATAAATTCACCCTGTATCGTTTGCAGAAACTTCAAAATTAGTGCTGTAGATTCATTTTTAACTTAACAAAATATATAGTTTCAGAAAAAATTTGTACTTTTGCTGTGTGGATGGTTGCGTGTTTCTCTCTTTATTTTTATCAGTTGGCCGTTTTTGGGCATCGATTGCTTGGTCCATCTTCCCCTGCTTACCTTCGTGAAAAGTTCAGTTTTCGAAGAGGTGTGCACGGCGTCAATCTAAGATGTATAAGTAAATTATCGGCTCCTCGTTATCATTCTGCCTTGTTTCACAGATGTTTTCTTCTACTAACTTCCAAATTCACTTATTCACACATTTCTGGTTTTAAAATAAAATCAACATCGCATTTTCGCACGTTACAGATGATCTCCTGATAATTTAAAGGGAAAATATGTACATTTTCTTTTTTTTAAATTTTATGTCGTTGCTTATTTTCCAACTCAAAATAGATTTGATGAATCTCTGGGGTTTCCTCTTATTTTTTTTCTATAACTGCTATCTATGTAGTTTGGTATATATTTTTGTTTATGTAATTATCGGTTAAATTGATTAGCCCTAGACTAGACTTCGCCTTTGTACTTTTCGGTATAATAAAGACGTTATTTCTTTATTTATTTATAAAAATAAAAGTTTTAGATTTAAAATTTTTTCTTATAAGAAACATTCAAACGAGATGAATATTATTTGATCTTAACTGCTTCAAATTCACCTCAAAAGGATCTCAACTCATTACTAATTTAGCAGGGAATCTACCTATTCCGTTCTGAGAAGGTTTTCGTAAGTAGAAAACTAAGTTATATTTTTCACTCCTGAACAATGTTCCAATACCAAATAATTTAAAAATGTGACACTGTTAGTTTAAATTATTATAACTAGTTAATGCCACTCCTAATTAACCATGACGATCTGAAGAATACACTAATATTAATACCAGAACACATTTAAATTTAGTTGACTGTTTTTTTGTAATACATCATATTTTGCTAAGGTAACAATTTAAACACCAAAATGAACTTTTTACATTTATGAACAAAAATTTCAATTTCTTACCAGCTTGTAGGTCATTAAAACTAGTAGCATGATGATTTTCTAATAAAAACCATCCTGGAGCAAAACCATCACTAGTGATGTCACCATTTTTTCTAGGGTAAAATTGAAGTAAATCATCCTCTGGAATCTTTTTCTCAGTGTCCTCAACAGAGAGACCCAAAGGATCTTCCTGTTGGTAGCTGCTTGGTGATAAAGAATGCCTGCCCCAAGAGAACAACTCTGTTTCCTCAACCTTAGTAAAGATAATTTTTTACATTGATATATAAAAGTACATTTTTTTAAATACTTACCCAGACTGCACTCTCTTTCATTGGACCAATAGTAGCAATATGGTAGCCTTTAAAGGTAACATTACAAGTTCCTATTCCTCCTGATCTAGTTGTCACAATGACATCACCTAAAATAAAAATTTAAGATATCTAATATAACAATTTAATTTTGTTTTATATAAACTTTACTTATTTTGAGCATTACTTAAAATTTTGTTAAATAAAGAAACCAAGAGAAAAAAGATACCAAAAAACCACTTAAAGCACAACAGTATGCAATTAAATAATATGAAGGACAGTCTAAGCCTTACTGTTGTTTTCCCATTCTATAAAAATGTGGCAGAAAATCCGTGTTAAGTTCCGTGTAATCCGTGTTAAGTATCATTATTATTATTTTCTCAATCTAAACTAATTGGAAACTGTTTGGCTGTTTATAATAAAAAAGTTCATATAATTGAGACTCTCTCTTCATATGAAGAAGCATATGCTTCAAGCTATAAGATCACTATAAAATGACATATTTTTTTTATCAAAAGAAGTGATTTTTGATTAAAAAGTGGTGAATATTATCAGAAATTAATTTCTGTACAATTTTCTTCAGTTTGGACCATGACTTATGAGATGACCTTGTATTAACATATGCCAAAAAACACATACTTGTAATAAAGACTGTAATTTTAATTTTTCAAGTAATTTTTAGAAACTGAAAAGAAAGAAAGAAAATGTGCTATATTATGTAAGACAAAGTCGTGTGTACAAGCATCCTAAAAGCTAAAAAAATTAAAAATTCATAGACGAACCAATACATATTTTAAACTATAAAATTTAAAAAAAAAAGGCTTAAAAATAGGTAAAACTTCTGCAAAAACAGAAGTTTTAATTAATAAAGTATTTTTAACTTGGTTTTGAACTTTTTAATATCTAATGTTTACCTAATAGGTAGAGGACCACAATTGTAAATTTTTTTACTAAGGTGTATGAGCGAGTTTCTAGTACCTAAGGGAGGATGTAGGGATTGGTAGGGGAAAATCATCTACTGGACAAGTCAAATGACTAGTGTTAAAAGAAGGTTTAGGACATTTATGAATAAGAGTAGCTGTTTCCAAGATAAAAACAGACGACAGAGTTAAGATTTTTTGAGATATCGAGAGGGGTTTATGGGAATCTCTTAACCAAGGAGAACATGTATGGTACAAAAACAGGTATGCTTTTTTTTAATTACAAAAATAATGTTCACTAACCCCTTATTAGTTAAGCCCCAAAACGGCAGGCCATAATGAAGATGAGATTCAATAAAAGAAAAGTAAACTGAACGTGCAACCACTCCTCCCAGCTCATGTCTTGCCATTCGTACTGCAAAACCTCCAGTGTATAATTTTGATGCAAGATTTAGGATATGACCTTTAAATCGAAGGCGACCATCAATGGTAATACCAAGGCACTTGCCGTTTTCTTTGTTTTGCAAGAGGGACTCTTCACTAAACATCATGCCCTGAACGTCACACTTAAACCCCATAACAAAGGTCTTACCCTTATTAAACACAAGCCTGTTTAAAGCACACCACCCCAATAAAATCTTAACACCTGAGCTCTAATGTAAGCAGAATCCTTATGATAGTCCACAATATGGTAGTATCATCAGCAACTACCATAACTGGTGGAGTGTTCTAAAGAACAAAAACTATTGCAGGAAGATCTGGATCATCTTTATAATCAGTCTATTCAAAATAAACTTGGCTTAAAATATAAGAAATGTTAGTATTATAGAATCTACCTATTCTATAAATAAGTAGCCACTAATTACTTGGCATCAACTATTAAAGATTTGATGTAAAGCTTTCTGAACACATTAACTTTCTTTCCATTAAGACTTCAAAATGTAAAGCAACTAAATGGGATAACTGCCGTTTAGTTCATTTCAAGTTGAGTCTAATTCTTTATTCATGGATTAGTCACCCTACTTATAAAATTAATTTGGAAGAGTGGAAATAGTTCAACATAAATTCCTGATTGTACCTATTAAACTGGCATTATTATTCCAGATTTCCATTATTATTCCTACTGTTATCTAATAAGCCAAATCAACTTCAATATCAAGTTACTTTTAATATTTTATTCCAGAGAATTTATGGTGTAAATAATATGTTGGATAAATAGATATATGAACTTAATAAATTAATTTGATGCAGTTATATTTAATATACAGTTATGTCAATTGAGAAACCTTAACTTATTTGCATTATATTGGTTCTAATCAGTGTTTTATTTTATTACATTTGTTATATGTATATCTATGCAGAGCTTTATAGTCTATTGAATATAAGGTCTTATTTTATGATACTTCCATTTTTTCTACATTATGTTTATTTGTATGTAGTGAACTAACTCTTAATAATTTTGATTAATTATTATGCATATATTGGAGATTTCACATAGGAAATAAAATTGGAGAAATGAAACCTATAGAACAATTTTAAGTATATATAAGGGACTAATAGAGTCAATTCTTAGCTATGGAAATTGTATTTGGGAAACAGCAAATAGTACTGCTTTAAATATTCTTGAAGTCACACAAAACTTTGTATGTATCAGTATTGCAAAATTGTACATTAAATCTGTTATTAGACTTCTGAGTGATAAGGACATTAGCATGAATCCAATTAATCATTCAATTTCAAATAGGTTTTCTCAAAAATTGTCTTGATCATTCCAGGACACTACAAAGCAATACATAAAAGTTTAGTTTTCATGGCTCCCAGAATGTATAATGCAGTACCTCAGGAATTTAAAAATAAAATTCTATAAAATTAAACTTGCTGGATCTTGAAAAACAGATATACTTGCATGCATTTATGTAGCAGCAGTAGTATAACTTAGGCAAAATAGCAAGCTTTTTTATTATTTAAAGTGTAGACACACACAGAACTTCTTAAAACTAATTGTGGGTCTAGTGTATATTGAATATGGAAATTTATTTTTCAATATAGTGAGATTTTATTGTTATTATTAGGTATTATTATCTACATAATACAGAGTAACAGAAAAATAAAACAGTTGAAAAATAAGTTTTGTAATGGAAAAATGCATGTTTTATATATTGGTGAATTTTTAAAAATGTTTGTCCTGGAAAAATTAAATTAAATGTCTTTCTTTCTTTAATTTTCCCAGTATTGCCAAAGAATAAGAGTATTGAACACATTGGTGAGTCTATTTTCCAAAGAAAGTTGATTAAATTTCTGCAATAATAATAAATGTTTTTAGCATCTATTTGGATAATATCCATACTTTTTGAAAAACACATTTCAGGAATTTATAATAATAATGATGATAAATCACATTCCTTAATGTGGTTTATTAACCAACTCAATATTGTTATCTGGAATTTGATATGTTTCACTATAACAACTAAGTCTTTCACACACTTTTAGTCTTGTTAATTAATACTGCCAGTACAACATTTTTGTTAAGAGTTAAAGGCATAGAACACTTTTTTTCATTAAAACCAAAATTACATTACACCAACTTACAAAACTTTCTAAATTTCTTTGTAAATGTGACAATTGACTATCGAATAACCTACATAATATAATATTATGTCAATAGCAATTAAAAACCACAGTGGTCCCAAATCAAATCCCTGGAGAATCCCAGTGGTACTAGTAAAAATATTAGACTTATCACCCTTGACTTTCACATATTACTGTCTTAGTCAGTGAAATAAAAGATTTTAAGTAATTTTAATTAAAATATTTGTCACATTACTTTTATAGAGAGATTTTACTATGTGACTGTTTCACATTATCTTCACAAGCCTTATCCATATTTGCAAACATTTATGAGCTTGTTTTTTTTTTATTATCCAAAGCATTGTGTACATATTGGTAAAGTGTAATTAAGTCGGTTAATGTAAACTTTTTCAGTAAAAAATCATGTTGAAGTTTGTATATTTGTACTTTACTTCATCATATAATTAATAAAATACAATTTTAAAAACTTTAGAGTTCAATATAATAGTAATAGGTCAATAATTTAACACTTCTTTGTTGGTTCCTTTTTTTAATACTGAAAAGACATTACTTGCCATGCTTTAGGAAAGGTTTAAATGTGTAAACAAAGATTAAAAATGACCCAAAGTGATTTTACCAAATACCTATTAAACTTTATTTTCCACATTAACACACAAGAACACCACTGAGACCATTGCAATCTGTCTCAGCTTTTATGTTATGAAATCCCTCTGGGTGTCTTAATCGTTACTACCTTTTCCCTTAATAGGCCCTGATATAGCAATAATTTTGTTTGCCGATTTCCATTCAGCAGTCAAAAGTGAATCCACTCCACAGATGGTTAATCCTATAAGATCTTGGGGTGATTGTCCTAAATTTTCGCCGCGTATTTTGATCCTTGTTCCAGGAGGACCCTCATTTGGGGATAGGCCTGTTACTATAGGCATACGCCCCATTGTTTAAATATTATAAAACTGTAGACAAATTATAAAGTTTTCTACTGAAATTCGAGGGGTACTTATTTAAAACTTTAACATTGTTTTATACCAGTTTTAATATTTGTTGTTTATATTTTCCAAGAAATATTAAAAATAAAACACCCTCTGATTTTGTGAACAGTTGTTTATATGCCATACGTCATTTGTCAGTCGTTTTTTAAGCGATGTCAACCGCATCTGGTTACGACACATATACACAGCGGCGTAACATTTTCTCTTCTTTTTTTCAGATTCAAGCATAAGTTCTGAAAAGTTTGTATGTAAAGAGTCATTCTGGTGGGACGGCTTTGAAATTATCCCCCCAAGACCTAAAATGGGATTACTGAGCTCCTTTGCGAATCGAGGTGGTTGTGTAGACACGGAATCTATTGCGTCAGATGATAGTACCACTGAAGAGTTAACAGAGGATGAGACCATATCTTCAGCCTCATTAGGTAGTGAAGAGGGTAGTGCTGAGAGTAATCCGCCTCCAAAAAAGGTAAATATTTTGCTAGCTCCTTTAGTCCTCAAATACCCAAATCCAATAGTTAATAAAAATAGTCTAAACAAATTCCATTCATTCTTTGCTCTAGGCTGTTATAAGAAAAACAAAGAAACAAAACGAAGGAAAAATGTTATGGCAGCACAACTTGTCTGCAAGGAGTAACCAGGATATTCAAAGAGCGTATGAAGAAAATGTTCTTAAAGAAATGACAGTCATTCTAAGCAGAAAAACGATAAATGATGCAGTGGGAAGAAATCCGAGGATTACTGGCAGGAATCCCACACCTTTAGGTGAAATGTGCCTATGATTTTTTAAAATATATGTTTATTTTTGTTTTTTTTTTAATTTTAGGAGGCATTTGGACGAGATTGGAAACTGACTGGCGAGAGTCCCTAAACCAACGAGATCAAATGAAAACAAAAAGTTTGATTGCTAATAGTAAACTAGTCAAACCTCGATCGAGGTTTTAAAAATCGCGGTAGAAGTTTTGTAGAGAATATTTTAGAAATTCAATTGCTGAATATACACTATTGGAATATATGCTAAGCTTATGTTCGATCCCAGCTTTAAACTTTTTATTTTCGCGAAAAACGGCTTGAAATATTTTGAATTTCCTAGACGGTTGTCAGTTATTGAAACTACAATACTTAAGTGGGCGGATAAACTTGACGACTGCAGTATTATTGTACCGGCATTGTCATCGTGGGTGCTTTTATTATGTTACGTGCTTTATATTAAATACTTCATCTCGTTGACATTTGTTTTTTTATGTTAATTTTTAAGGGTTTATAGTTGGATAAGGGGTTAATTAAAATGCAAGCTTTTCAAAATTATTTCCTTTAATTGCCAATGTTTTGGCCTATATTAGGCCTTTTCCAGGGCGAACAAAAAAATCAAAGCGCCTCGTTAAATTGTGAAAAGTGGAATAAAAATTAACAACAATAAACTGGGTCACTAAAACAACACATCAAATGTTTTTTTCTACCTACCAATTAGACAAAGTTTAAAATGTACCATTTGGTTTGTTATCCTGTGCTAAATGAGAAGATTCTGTTGTTATTACTGATATTTTTGCATTTACCAAAAGAACTAAAAGATTTACCGGCTTCACGTTGTGGCCGCTACAAAATCCTGACAATAATCCAATTGTCAGGATTCATATCCAATTCCATTATTGCTTAATCACAGCAGGGTGCAACCCTCAATTGTAACTATTCATTTTACAAAAGAGAAAGTCGAAGAAGCGCTTGAAAATATGAAAAGAGACTCAAGCCCAGGACCAGATAAAATCCCAACAGTTTTCCTTCAAAATTGCAGAAATTCCCTCAGTCCCTTGCTTTCGGGGGCAATGCAGGAATGCTTCGAACAAGGACCAGAAGAATGGAAACATTCAATTGTGACAACATTGTTCAAGAAGGGAGACCGGAACAAACCGGAAAACTACAGACCTATCAGCCTCACATGCAACCCACTGAAATGTATGGAGAAAGTAATAGTTAAGGAGCTCATAGCATTCTTTCTGGAGAATAGTTTGATACCTGCCTCTCAGCATGGATTTTTGCCTAAACGTTCAACAACAACAAACCTTTTAGAGTGCTTGAATGACTGGACAAAAACTCACGACAATGGCCAGCCAACAGACATAATATATCTTGACTATGAAAAGGCATTTGATAAAGTCGCGCACAAGCTCTTAATGGCAAAGCTTGAGCATTTTGGAGTCAGAGGAAAAAAGCTGCTTGATCTGATCAAGGCATTACTGAATGAGAGATTCTACCAGGTTATAGTCAATGGGAAGCTGTCCAGTCCACATCGAGTGAGCAGCGCCGTTATCCAGGGATCGGTAGTTGGCCCAGTGCTTTTTACATCATATTTGTTTGATCTAGTTGGACTTATAAAGATGGACACAAGTCTGTTTGCAGATGACTGCAAAATATATGCTAATCTTCTAACCAGCGCAGCGCTGCTCCAGGCAGACCTGCAAAATGTTGAGATGTGGTCAGGGCAATAAGGTATGAAACTAAACATATCCAAATGCACAGTGTTGAGGATCGGTCCAGATAATCCTGATAATGAATATTTTCTGGATGGATGTGCCTTAAAACCAGTGAACGAACAAAATGATCTAGGAGTCCTAATAACCTCAGACCTAAAATGGGAACGTCATATAACCAGAATTTGTAAAAAAGCAAACTCGCTAGTCATTCTATTGAAATGATATCCACTCTATACAAAAGTTACATAAGACCAAAAATAGAATATGCCTTTGTTGTATGGAACCCATATTATATTAAAGATATAGACCAATTGGAGAAATTACAGCGCAAAGTAACAAAAATCCCTTACGAATTAAGCGAGGTGCCATATCCAAAAAGATTAATCAGGTTTGGTTTGACCACTCTCAGAGAGCGAAGACATAGAGGCGATCTCTTCGAAACCTACAAGATTACCAGTGGTTATTACCAGTGCAATTTGGCGAACCTTTTCCACTATAGCCAAAACCATAATCTCTGAGGACATACAAGGAAGCTTGAAAAAGAAAGAACGGCAAAACTTTCCAGAAAAAACTTTGTAACAAATCGGGCAGTGCACTTGTGGAACTGGTTAAAATTCGGAGAGAATGATCCACTACTGCATGTGAGCAGGTCCACCTACTCAAGCCTGAAACATACGGAATAAACAATAGCTTCATCGGTCTCACCGCCTGCTATTGTCAACATAATAATAATAATAATAATAATAATAATAATAATAATAATAATAATAATTATAATAATCATAATAATAATAATAATAATAATAATAATAAGGATATTTTTTAAAAATATTTTTAATTGAAATAGCTTTTCCGTCATGTATAACCATTTTATCTCTCGCATCGCACCACTCATACTTTTAGTATACAAGATTAAGTTGCCAAGAGTTTGCTTTACAAAATAAAATAGTGCAAAATTTAAGCGAAAATATTATCTTAATGCCCTAAATTTAACTTTCGGTATTTACTGATCAATCATTGGTTTTGACACTCTATTGGTAATTAACTTTTCAATAGATCGAATTATTGATTTCTGAGTTCACAGGTCTGTTGCTTAAGTTGCCTTAATAGACGAGCTTAACTCGATATTATTCTACTTTTATTTATTAAGTTAATCTATTATTAGCCATAGATAATAATAATAATAATAATCATTATTCAACACAAAAATTACATGAGTAGGTAGGTAATTTATAAGTCTAGTCAAGTTAGAATAAAATTTAAAAGCTACAGAAGTGAAATGACATAAGTTTTTTATTTCAAACAATATACCTGTACAGGATGTTTCAAAATTAACGCCCATGCTTTTGGAATTATACAGGCTGTCCCATAAATAATGGTAAATAATTATAACAGCAGATTGCTTCAAAGAAGACAATAGGTTCAGTTCAGTTTTTCTAGTCCGAAAGTCATAGACAACCAAGATACAGGGTGATAAAATTAATGTAATTTCTTTGAATTTTGGCTATAAATTTTAGCATTTATTCTTCGATTTTAACAAAATTTGGACAATGGGTTTTTTTATATGGCAATTCTTCAAATTAACCTTTCTTAAAATTATATGTAGAGGCAACATTTTGATTCCTTTTTAACTCTGTAACTTTTTTAGGCTTAGCTTAATTTAATTTTTCATTTAAAATATGCATTGTGCGAACAGTTTTGCTCAAAAAATATGTACTTTAAAAATCTCGCTACGATTAACCCTTTTCGAGATATTTACATTTAAAGTTTACAAAGAAATTTTAACTTTTATGGTTAAATTTTCGTGGGTAAGGTAATCTGATTTCATGGGTATGTCTAGTATTATATTGGCGAATATTACAATTTTTTAAAAGTAAAATTTCATTTTTTGGTATAATAATCTACAAGCTGTAGCATGTACAGAGTAAGCAATTTGTGTTTTTTGAAAATATTTTTACATGGGGCATCAAACGGTATATCCTTCATGCACCTCAGATTTTTTCTGTAATATAAAGGCCTTATTAAAGTGTACCGATGCACCCCAAAAAAATCAGACTACAGGGAAGGTTGTACCAAGCCATAGTAAACAGTCATAAGTGCTTCATCATTTACCGAGTCTTTTATCTACCTAATCAAAAAATACATTGAGCTAAGCTTGGTACATAGCTGCTCAACGTGGTATTCCCAGGTGAGTTGTGTTGGGTTAGGTTGGGACAAAAACTGCAATCATTCGCATAATGCCAGGACGATGATAGGTGGGAAATGTCATAAATCCTGTAATTATACCATATTGCGAAATGAGTTAGGGGCTAAGTTATCTTTATTTACGATAATGCCAGGCTACATCATATAAGAGGTGTTTAAGAAGTCCTTGAAGATAAAAATAATACCAGATTAGAATGGTCCACAATGTTGGCTGACATAAATTTCAGAAATCATGTAACTATAGAATATAGTATTCAGAGCAGTTTTAAAACCGAATAATTCATTAGGAATTCACAAAAACTATTGTGGCTGCTATAGAGGAATGGATGTATTTTTCGCAGTAAACGTTCAATAATTGGAATATTGGAATGCCGAGATGCGCCTATGCCTTGCTCTCCAGCAGAAACGGCATTTTCATTTCATTTTATTCAAATTATGCATTTCATTTGCAATTTCATTGATATAGTTTATCTTTAAAATATGATTTGGATTTTTAAAATGTCTGATTCTTAATTTCAATTTTTTCTTTCTATTTATTTAGTTACCTATTTTATTGAGTACTATGTCACTATTTAAATAAATATCGATTTAGAAAATATTCTTACGCTGAATAATTTGCTTAATGTTTTATTATTATTTTCAATATATGAGTGCATGAGACATTATTTTCTAAATTGATATTTATTTATAGATTATTAAATAGGTAATTAATCTGGAAATTGATAATATTTCTCGTATTATTTTGTATCTTCGCTATAAGGAAATTATTTAATAGTCCATATTAAATAATATTCAAATGAATCAAATTTTAAAAATTCACTGAATGAATATAGGCAGTTGCTAAGCAAAATATAATTAAAAAATATATCGAATATTTTTCCCCATTATCATGCTGGACTATAATATTAAGATCGTAGACTTCTTATCTCCATATTATTATACAAACGCGTGTTGAATGATTCGATATATGTAGATGGAATTTATCTTTTGTATTCCTTAGACAATTCGTTGCCAAATGATCTAGTTGAATGTGGTTATAATTTAACTGTTTGTCGTGCAGTGCCGGTTGACTAAAAATGTATTATTATTTTCAACGTTTGTTTTGTAAAAATACCCATATTGTTCTACCGTAAGTTCTTGCTCTTGAACCCCGAGTTTCTATTAAATAATGTTTTGTTTATTAACAAAATTGTTATGATTGTTTAAAATAATATTATAAAAGGTGCACAATGCCACTGAACGAGCGGCTATTATACAATTATTTATCAACTAAGGATTATTCCGGTAAAAACTACTTCTATCGTGCCCATACGTATCCTATAATGAAAGCAGGTAAGTTTTATCTATTATTAGTTATAGTTACTCCCAACTTTAATTAGCTTTGTTAAGTAACTTTATTAAGGCTATTTAAACTATAAGATATAAAGTTCTTTTTATGAGGCTCTCAATTTATTGTTGTGTAAAAAATATTTGTCTTAAAATAATATACCTATTTTAGACTATCTGAGGCTCTAGAAGTAGATAGTAACCTACTTTTAATTAAAAAAATAAATGCCTAGAAAATTAATATGCCCTTATTTAGGAATGCTAGAATATTTCATCTATTGTAAAACGAAAAACTATCTAATAATTTTTAAAACTATATTTTAAAATGCATAAAATTGATAAACCTATTTCTTCTGATCGCCTTATAAACGTATCACAAGACCTAAAAAAAATAATGTTGAGATATAAGAGAGTTAGTTCAAAAAACTTCTCATAGCAATAAGTACATTGACACGCAAAACATTTCAGCATTGATATATAGAGCCATAAAAAGCAAAGTAAACAACAATAAGAGCAACAATAAATTCATATGATCTTTTCAAGGCTTTGTTAGTATTTGAATTTACCAGAAAATCGAGTTATTTTGCCTTTTAATAAGATTATAATAAGTAAATTTCATCATACATATCATAATTGGACATAATTATAATGTAAGATTGATTATTGAATATACGAATGACGAATTTAAAGAAACAAGTTTATGGAAGTTAAGACAATTGAAATTATATTTAATATAATTATTGTAAATGTAAAATTTAGTTATATTTTCTTTTTTTTTATGTTTGTGAATTCAAAAATCAAATCTCCATCAGAGGCCTAAAAATGTCATAAACTAAGTCCTTCGATTTGGAAAACCTTTTCATTAAAAAATTGATTTAACATTGTTATTGTTAAAACAGGTTCTTTTGTATTTCATTATTAATTTTAAGTGTGATGATACCTGCATAATGCCAAATATTTAACTTTAAAAATAAAAAATACGAACACGTTCAAATTAAAACTATAAACACAAGAGATAGTAAAAGTAGTTAGTTAAAAGGTAAGTCACTTATGATGTAGGATTTTTGGGTAGTAAATTCAGCAGTTTTCTTTTGAAACCTGCTTAAAAAATGTTGGGTTTGGATCGTAAATTTGTAAGAAAACAAGAACCTTTTATTTAGTCACATTTATATTTAATGTGATTTATATTCTTTTATAATTGACCAGTAGGCAGTCTTAAGTCGCAGTTGTCTGTAAATGGATATATATTACGTAAACGAATTAAGTTAGTGTTTACGAATATAAAAAGAATAATGCAGGATACTTATAAATTGATAACTGCCAAACATCGAAAATTACACAAAAAATGACGACAGCCTTCTAAAAGAATAGCTTTAATTATTTACGATTTATCTACTTTGCTGCAAATTATCCAGGCTACTATTGCGTAATTAAGTAGTGTACAGACATTGGTATAATCCATATTCTAAATAAAAAAGTATGTAATCAATATGGATCTGTCAATTCACCTCTATTTATCTCACCCTTGACTCTTACCCTCTACTTGACTCTTTCTATTTAAGATATGTACCCTGTCCAAGGGGTTGCAGGTAACGGTAAAATAATATGATTGTTTTTGCTCCTGGCCATTTCAAGTTTTTAAATTGTTACCTTTAGAATATTTCAAAAGTTTTGCATAACCCTAAATTTCCGAAAGTTTTTTTTATTGACAAAAATAGATTAGAAACTTATTAATTGATTAGTTTTAATTAAGAAAACTAAAAGCTTGTAAAAGCTTGTAAAAAAAACTTTATTACTCTTAAGATTTTGTTTAAAATAAAGGGTTGTTTTGTAAAACAAAATAAATTAACAAATTGATAGTTTTTCTTAATACAGGTACTGGAACACTTTTTAATATCGTGTATTTCCACCTCTAGCGTTTATGCAAGCTTGGAGACGCCTGCCCATACTGACTATCTCGCATATAGTCGTAGTTTCTGCGTGCTGCCACTGGCCTGGAAGTGGCAAGTCCCAAGCATGTTCTATAGGATTTATGTCTAGCGATATTGTGGGCCAGTCCAAACGATTGATGCCTTCTGATTTCAGATATTCATTTACAGTTCTGATACGGTGAGGTCGAACGTTATCATCCATAAAAACGAAAGCCTAATCAACAGCTCGAATCCTCGCCATAGTCTAACGTAAGGATCTAGAATCTCCCTCATGTATCTGTTACCAGTGTATCTGTCACCTTGAATATAAATTAATTCTGCGCGACCATTAGATATAATACCTGCCCAGACATAGCATTTTCTCCTGCAAGGTGTGCATGAGCAAACTGGGCAGATTTTGTTGGCTCTCTCCCCCATACCCGTATCCGATGATTATCTTGCATTAAACAAATTCTTATTTCGTTAGAACACCGAGTTCCAAAATTTTGCAGGTATAGTCATGTGTACTGTCACTTGTACTCACTGTAGTCGACGAAATTTGTGACTAACTGGAATAAATTATTTTACTCTCTTGAAAAAAATATTTCAGAAAAACGCAAAAACCAGTCTACTTAGATTTTTTTAGTAGATTTCTTTACCGTCTTTAAAAATCTATAAAACAATTGTTTTCAACCGCTCCGAAAGGGTTACACCTAAACCTCTTAATTTTATTAAATGGGATGATGCTACTTGTGGCACCTTGTTGGAAAGCCCTTTTAAGGTCAAGGAAATTGACGGTGTAGTGTGTTTAGAGATATGAAAATTAAAAACAAAATATCTTGACGTTAAATACGTATTTTATTATTAATCTTAAGAAAGTGATCAATCGCTAAAAAATTACCTGAGTCGTCCCACAAGGGGTTATAGGTCCGGACAAGTCAGGATAGGCCCCACATATTTTTTAAGTGGAATATGATACGTCTTGTTCCACCTTGTACCACCTTGTTCCACCTTGAGGTGATGGCACATTTTGTTTGTCATTAATTTATGAAAAAATTTAATTTATTTTTAATTTTTCAAATTAAATTAAAATATTTCGGGTACTGTTACTGTTTAAGTTTTAAAAAATAATGAAAAGTTTAAATGAAATGTTAAAATTAATGAAAAGTAATAATATGTAAAAAACTATTTATAACTTATAAGACATTTCAAAATGAAAACCATTTACTTTGTTTTCCAAACTCCAACAGAGTAAAGTCGGATGACCTTGCTGGATATTTGATTCTCCCTCTCCATCCAATTCATATATTGTGACAAAAATTGTCGTACATTAACAACATAATGAGGTGAACCATCTTGCTGAAAATAGATTCTTTCGTCAAAATGTCAATTTTCAGTAGGCAATAGTCGTGTTAATTCTGGTACCAATGTATTTTGTAACAATTCAAGACATGTCACCAGTTAAATTGTTATCAAAGTATATTGGGCCAATGATTTGATCCTTAATGATTCCAGCCCACACATAGTTTTTCCTTTATGTTGTGTGTGCTGCTCGACCACCCACTTTGAATCTTATATATTTGATAAAACTACTTGCAAATATATTTGCAAGATAGAGAGATATTTGCAAATACTACATGATAAGATTTTGAATTAAACTTTAAAACGGCATCAGCATTTACCTACATACCTTTCCATTAATAATAAAAGTGGTTTCGTCTGAAAGTAACAACAGAAAAGTATTTGACCATTATTAACCAAATTCATTATGGCTTGGCAAAATCCGAATTTACGAGCAGGATCATCCTCTAGCAGAGTACTTGTCTTGCTGGAATCACTATGAAAATTCTTCATGAATTTTCAATTTTTGAAATATTAATTACTAAAAATGAATTTTCATTTTTAGTGATTAATATCCAGTTTTGTATCCTCGCTCACCAATCGTTGTTTTTGTCTAGGGATACTTTTTACATGTCCAATTGTCCATGAGTTCTGAATTGCTCTTCAGTTTTACACTCAGTACTTTGACTCAGTGGGGGCAAATCAGGATGAGTTTCTCGAAATCGCGCCACAACCTCATTTAGGGTTAGCATGCGGTTTCCAAACCAATTCATCATTAGGATTTCTATTTATCTGGTACGGCATTTCGGGAGTCAATAAATACTCTTTTTTAATAATACCTATCCATTCTTAATTTGAATTATCTCGAAAAAATCCGTATACCTGTGCGTTTTTTATTAAACAAAAATTTGTATTGTTTTTACTCAAACGTGATCATGTACGGTGGCATGTGTATTATTTTGGGGCAGTTGGGTAATTTTATAGCCATTAATCACTTTCTTAATTTTTAATTTTGATACCTCTAAACAGTTTTTTCAATTTAGGGTTAATTTGTTTGAAATAGAAAAGTACACCGTCAATTTCTTTTTTAAAAGAGCTGTCCAACAAGGTGCCACAAACAGGGTTAGGTTCCCCCTTTTTTATTATATTTTCAAGGATGAAAAGATCTTAGTAGACTGCGTTTTTCTGAAATATATTTATTTTCAGATCGCTAGCAAATTTTTCCAGTTTGAATCACCACCCTGTATGTAATACAGTTATGTTAACAAAAGATAATATAGATAACATAAAAGATATTATATAGATCTACTGTTGAGCGCCCCTTTCAAATTCGATACCAAGAATATATTATTCGTTGTAATCAGAAAGCTACTAAGCATCTCATCGTATGTCTTTTTTACTTAATACTTCCTTTTGATACACTAAATTACGTAGAAAAAGCTTTCAGGAGAAAATATATAATATGCAGAAGCACTACTACCTATTGTTCTTATTTTGTGATCTCTTCAGACGAGAGGGCTCATATAATTTGGATCGAACTTCACAAGTTTGTTACGACCTATTGCAGTAATAACGACGATACACAAAATTTTCTGTTCAATTTGGCTTAAAAATGTAAGAAGCTTATTCAATTTGATTTTGTTCATTTTCAAATTTCCCGGCAATTCTCTTTGGTGACCACAACCGTAAGGCCCATCGTAATTCGGGCCGCAAATCATTTCAAGTTAAAACCAGATAAACGAGAACATGCTTAGACAGAACAACTGTTCACTGAATTCTGAATATATTTTTTAAATTTATTATATAAAAATGACAACTACTCTTATTACTTTTTCTGTATAATCATAAACTATAAAGTTTATTTACAACAAAAATATAAACATGTTTTTCTGTTTCACATAACCTTTAACAAAGTAAAAAAAATTCGTGTTCGATCCTACTGTCTTAATTTTTTTATGATGTCATCCATCCGATGATTCATCGATCATATGTTTTTGACAACCACAGTTCAAAAGGGGTTCATGGCTGGGACACGGGGCTCTCCTGACGATGATGGCTACAAACGATTTACGGAAGATATCAACAACGTATCCTATGGCTCGGCATCCACAAGTAAGTATTTAACTGTAAACTAATCCCTTTCATTCCCCAGATACAGATAAGCCTTATCTTTGTTTGTTTGGGTTTGGTTTAGTACACTCTGATTCATATGTCTGGGTTATTCTCCTCAAAATGGGCTTTTTCTTGTTTTATTTTTTTTTATTAATAAATTTTGTACCCTATTCAATAAATACTAATATTTAAAAGGAAAGTTGCATATTGAATTAATTTAAAAGCAATATGAAAGAGCATATTGAATTAATTACAAAGCAATTAAATATAATACTTAAAACATGAATTATTTGAGTTGGGTACATTTGAATTATTTAACTGTTTAAATTATTTGAATTATTAATAATTTTATAAACTTTTGATTATTAAAAATTAAGCTTTCTCAGTGCATATAAATGGTTGTTCAATTATGTTCTGTTCATAAACAAATAATAAACAGCTATGTATGTGATAAAATATCTCAAGAACATGAAATTTTCTAAGTACTCCATGAGTCATACTTTATTTGATTAAAATAAAAATATGAATTTTAATGAATATATTTCACATCTGACAGCATCAGCTCCAAATCTAGAGATATTTAATTCTTTTAATTACAAAGTGGTTTTAAACTTTGTAAACATTGTTAAAAAATTTGTAATAAAAATTGTACAAAAAAATAGAAAAGAACAAAATTAATATGGAATGTGACCCAACACTGTTGAAGAGCTTGAAACAGCTTATCTCAGTTTTGAAACTGATTCTGGCCCTGAAGAACATTTCACTAAAGCATATCCCAGGCATGCTCTATAGGATTGAGATCAGATGATTGAGTTGGCCAGTCTAAAACAGGCATGTTCTGTTCTTCCAAAAAAAATTGTGGGATTCTAGCTGTGTGTGGCATGGCATTACTTATTTATTTATAATGCATCAGCAGGGAAAAGGCCAATTATAGATATAATTCTAATAACTAATAGTACAATTCTAATAGTTCTAAAAATTTTAGTAGAAATAAATACTATTGAAAGCAAGTCATACACAGCTAAAATGACCCAATTGTCTAGCAAAGAAAAAATATAAATAATTAATGCAAACTATACCTCCAAAGCTTGCATCAAACAATCTGTCATTTACAAGTTTTGTGAATCCATCTGAGCTAATTAAATCTAACTCTACATTACTAATCTAAGTTACTTGCATAAATGGTAGTAGGCATTTTAATTAATTATATGATATTGTATTATATCGCAGCATTTTATTTTTTCTTCTTGAGTTAGGTAAAATTCATATATTTTCATTATATTTGTATATGTATGGTTATCTTTTGTGATTTATCAATTATTGAGTTTTTTTTTCATTATTTTTTACTCAATCAATGTTTTTTTTCCACTACCACGTTTTAAGTAATGAACATTATATTATAATGGGGGGTATCTTGGGTAAAGTGGGGTAAAATCTTGTGGCAGGAACACTTATATCTTAGAAGTCTATATAGGTTTTTGAGATATGAGTAGTATTTAGTTATTTAGTTTTTTTTTTCATGAGCGATTTATTGTTTAAAGTTGCGAATTTTAATGTAAGGTCTATATTTACAGGTTTTCTAAAGTTTAAAAATTTAATACTTAAATATGACTTTGATATGGTATTTCTTACAGAGACCTGGCTGTCTGATTATTTATGATGGCTGTCTGAAATATTACTGTTTTTGCGTCTTCTATCGACCTCCCAGTTCTAATTTTAATTTATTAGTTAATGACTTTGAGAATATTTTTTCATCTATTTATCCTTTTTTTGAGCAGGTAATATATCTGGGAGATTTTAATATTAATCTACTGAATGAAACAAACCCTTTGATATCCTTGTTTAACAATTTTAATCTAATCCAAATTATAAATCAACCTACTAGAATTAGTCGGAATAGTGTATCACTTCTAGATTAATAAAATACTAAATGGTATAAAAACAAATGCTTCGGGGGTAGATGGAATTAGTGCCAAATTACTTAAATATTGCAGTCCCTTCTTGGACGTTTACATTACACACATAGTCAATTGTTGTATAGAACAAAGTTATTTTCCTTATCAGTGGAAATTATCAATAGGTAAGCCACTTCCGAAAGTAAAAAATCCAACTAACTATGGTGATCTGAGAATAATTAGTATATTACTGGCTTTGTCAAAGGTTTTCGAAAGGGTTCTGTATAATCAGTTGATTGAGTACTGCGGTGTGAATAAAATTATCCCGGAGACTCAGTGTGGCTTTAGAAAGGATTTGAGTACTGATGTCGCGAGTACTGATGTTTGCTAATTGGAGTTACTGATGACATAATAACATCAATAGATAAAAAGTTGTCTACTGCTTTGATTCTGTTAGACTTTTCGAAAGCATTTGACACGATCAATCACGAACTTTTATTGGCGAAACTGAAATTTTATGGACTTGTGGACGGTTCAGTAATGTTGATTAAATCATATCTTCATAACAGATTTCAAAAAATATTTTCAAATAATTCTTTTTCCGAAGAAGCTAGAATTTTATCAGGCGTACCTCAAGGGTCAATCCTGGGACCATTATTATTCATAATCAACACCTCAGATATACTTAAATCATTAAAGTACTGTAAACTGAGAGCTTTTGCCGATGATACCCAGGTTTATCTTCACTTCAATCATCAGGATTATTTGCATGCATCTTCTTTAATAAACCATGACCTGAATTTACTTAACCAGCTTTCTTCTTGCCATAATCTAAAACTTAACCCTCTTAAATCAAATGTTATGATTTTTGGACCTAATAAAGATTTTCTTAAAAATAATTTAAATATCTTATTAAATGATGTTTCTCTTCCCAAGATGGATTGTGCAAAAAATTTAGGCATTGTCCTGGATACTGAGTTGAGGTTTCGTGAATATGTTAAATTGTTAATTCAGAAGTCATTTTTATCATTGAAAATTTTATATAATAGTCGTCAGGTTCTTAGTTTTCATTTAAGAAAAATGCTTTGTGAGTCTCTGGTGATTTTATTTATGGTCCTTGCTTAGACATTGTAGATAAAAATCGTAAAAGTTCAAAATGCTTGCTCACGGCTAATATTTGGATTACGAAAATACGATCACATTTCACACACATTTAAAGAGCTTAACTGGTTGAGGATGGACGGGCGCAGAGAGTTACACTTAGCTAATTTTTTATTTAAAGTTTTATTAAACCCCTCCCTTCCCTCCACTTTACGGAATAAATTTGTTCCTCGTTTAAACGTTCACACAAGAGTGATCCGATTTCCGGAGAGGATGACACTTCCTCGTCATTCGACTGCAATGTTTCAACGTTCTTTTACGTACAATGCCATTAAACTCTACAATAACCTACACTGTAAAAAATCGAGTGTTAATTTTAACACGCAAAAGTGGTCTATATAGGTCCACACTAGTGCGTGTTAAAATAACCAGTGGCAAAAAGTGGTTGTTTTTATTTAAAAAAAAACATTTTTTTACCCAATTTAGCGTGTTAATAAACGAACGAAAATAAAATTAAAAAAACTCCTTCCGTATTGTTAAAAGTATATTTTGAGTGTCAAATGTATTTAAATAAAAGTAAAATTTAATCACCCACTTTGGTTTAAATTAAATTTACACAGGTGCTTAAAATTTTTATTTCGGGTTAAATATATTTAAAAAAAATAAAAAAGTACACTTAATTTATGGTTAATTGAGTTATAAAAAATGGTAAATTTATACTTTAAATAAAATATATTTTCCTTTATTTCGTGTAATAAGTATTGAATTTAAGGGTAAATTTAAAAAGTATTTTTTTTAGTTTATTCTTTTTATAATTGGAGTGTGTTAGCCGAAAAAGAACCAAGCACAATTTTTAATTTACAAAAAAAATATTTAAAGTATTTATTTGTTTAAATAAAAGCTTGAAACTATTTCTAAATAATCTTTGGTACATATATTAAAGATTATTAAGGAAGAGTTTTAAACTATTCATTTGAACAAATACTAATTAACAAGTTAAAAAGTAATTATTTGGCGCCTGGTTCCTTTTCGAATTTATGACCCCAATTATTACATATTGCAATATTTCGGTTAGTCTGTATATATTTGATAAAAATTAAAAAAAACTAAAAAAAACAAATAAAAGGCATAGCAATCAATTTCTTAGACATTATCTATTAAAGAATAATATAACAAACATAAAAAAATATATATTCTGCAACAAAAATATATAGGAACCCATATTTTAAATTATAAAACCTTAAAAAATAATAATTGGAGATCAAATTTAACCTTATAACAAGAGTAGATCTTATACAGATGAAAAAAACACTTATGGCTTATGGCACGTATGGTTTATACATAAATCTCTGTCGCTTAATTCCATAAGCTGCAATAAATGTTATTTTTAAGCTAAGATGTACTTTGGCACTATAAAAAAATCTGTTTTTTGAAAAGCCTCGGAGCACGCTTACCTTTATAACTCAAACAAAAATCCAAACTAAGCTAAACTAAACACTAAATTAAACTAACGACGCGGAGACGAGATCAGACAGGTCAGGTTCAGGTCTAAGCGTCAAGAAAGTAAAGACTAGAGAGACACAGGGTTGGTAATTTCACGACTTGTAGCAGTGAATCACGCACACGTTTAGTATTAATTTAACCAGTTTTAAGGGTATATTTACACTGGACGCATTTTTTTTACCAAATAAAAATATAAAAAGATGCGAAACGGCGCGAAGTATTTTAATAGTGTTAATATAACACGCAAAAAAATAAAAATAAATTAAAGTCAATTTAACCACTTTAAAGTCTTCTTTAAGTGTTAAAAAATACTACAGAGTATACTTCATAGTGTTAAATTTAACACTCAAGAAGTTTACCACGCTGTTTATTCTTTTTACTACCCTATTATTTTTTACAGTGTACCAACTGAATTGTCAACTTTAGATCAGAAGTCATTTAAATCAAAGTTTAAGAAATATCTTTTACATTTAACCTTCAACCCGTAATTTAGGCCTTTAATTATTTATTTTATTTTGGTCAATTTTTTATATTTGGCTATTTAATATTTATTTAAATTATATATATATTGTTCTTTATTTGGATATTTAATGAATTTAAAAGAGTTAATGTTTATATTGTAGCTTAAGTTTATGACTGTCGAGTAGGGTTCAGTAGACCAGTGCTCACGTAACACAAAACCTAAATATTCCAGGCTCTCCAAAAAATTTCATTGATTTTGTTTTTTACAGATTGAACATTTAAAATTACCAAGGAGTATTTAATAAAACGATTTTGTTCTCTAAAAAAGGGTGTTTGCAATTATTTAAATTTACTGATGAAGCTTTTTTATACCTTGAAGATAATTCGATGTTTAAGTTGTCAGATACTTTAATCGGTGAACATCCTAAATTCGATTTATTCTCATTAGAAGAACTTAAAATTACAATATTAGTAGAAACTGATCTAGATACACATACATATAACATAAACAACCGACGCAAATTTAGAACACTACGCCGAGATTTATAATCACAATTCTTAAAATTATCATTCTAATCAAAATATTTTGGTTGCAGTGTAAATAATTGGACAACAATAAATTTACCCTTCTGTACAGATTGACAGACTCATATGTAAAAGATAAAATTACATTTGTACTTTTACCCAGAGAAAACAACTTCATTCAGAAGGACAGTTTAAACTTATTGATACGAACACACACGATAACGTTGTCTTTTATACTATATTAAAATTTGATTGTTTCCACAAAAATATTTGACACAAGAACTTGTAATGGAGCGTAAGGTCGAATGTTGTGTTGGGAGTAGATGTTTTGAGTATTGAGTATTCCCTTTATTTTGAAGAGTTAATAACAAAGATTATAAAAAAATTTATTAAAGAATTTATGACAAAATACAAGTTTTAAGAAATTTTTATCTTTATTACTATATAATGATTTGATTGCTTTTAATTATTTCTCTCTTTTGTTAATTATGTTTTGATTTTAGTGATTCATTTTTTATATTATACATGTATTTACTATTGAAGTACTCTTAAAGGGATATTTCTGCCATAATCTAGGAATGATTGGGAGTATACAGAATATTCCTGAGATGTTATTTAAGTGTATACTCCTGTAATGTTTTTGTAGTATTAGAGTTGTTCTAAGTCATACATGATTTGGTAAATTAGCATTTTCTGAATTTGATATTTATTTAAAAATTGGCATAATAGCCAATCACTTAGAAAACTAGTTTAGATAAGAGCTTTTGTCTCCAAGAAATATGGTCACTTTATTGTTTTATATATCTTTAAGTTGGTGTCCTAATTTAAAGGTAAAATCAAAATTGGCCTATCCTCATATAATATATAAATACAGGAATAAAGATTTAGTCCCAGCAATTTTGTTAATCGAGAACAAGATGTTCTCTTATGCATATTGATTAGTTTATATGCCAGCATATAATAAATAGTATGTCTTTATTTATAGTAGTTTAATAATATTTTTAAGTCAGTCAGTATTCAACTTAAGATGCTCATACAACCAAACTTGCTAATTAAATTATTTACCTTATTAATTTCAATTGAGCAAGATATTATTGAGAGCAATTGTTAAATAAGAAAATTTTAATATCTTTTTATAAGAAACCAATTAAATTAAATTAGAACTACATTATGTTACTGACTAATTATCTCTTTGTGCCAAAACTAAACTTCTCACTAGTTGATTAAACCAATAAAACGTGGTAGCACTCTTAATGTCAGTAGGAAAGCTTTTATATATATAATTATGAGAAAAAGACCTCTGAAACAAGGTTGCGTTATATTGAGGAATCTATATCAATTTGCAGTCATGTGTTACTTACATAAAGGTCACAATTTTTAACTAGACATTTAGGAATGTTACAAGATAGTAACTTAAAAATAAGAGATATAATAATTTTTTTGAAAAATGGGGTGCTGATAAAAGTTGTATATTTCTTAATTTATTTAACTAAAACATACATATTACTATAGTGTACAAGCTGTGGTATTACAATACGTATGTACCTTCATTTTCACCATTTTTCAAGGAACAGACCGCATTAAAATCACTGATTATTCTTATCAGCTTAATCTTCTTTTCAAAGTCGAAAAAAAGATTTTTAGGAAAAAATGACATACTATGTTAATCACAATTAAATATTCAATATTTACAGATTTATTCATAATGAAATGAAATACCCGCGTAATTAAGTAACATTTAACATTCACAAAATGTTTCTAAGTAAGTTGTTTTATAATTTGCAACACATTTGCAAATTTAAGTATTAGAAATTACTGACTTTTAAAATACATTGAATAACAATTTAGTTTTTTCTTTAGATCCCATTGAAGAAATGGGAAGCAGATCGAGTTTATCTCGGCACGTGGAAAACTCAATGGATGTCGACCATTGGGAGATGAATTACCATGAAGCTGCTATATTTTTAGAGGTAAGACTTAAATAAATAGTTAACTTAAATATACCTAATGAAGTTCCAAAAATAATTAAAGTTACATTATTGTAAGAGTAAACAAATGCAAATCTGTTTAATATGTCTATTGTATTTTAATTAAAGCTCTTGACTCTAAGCACATCCTTATTCTTTTTTTAGGAAGGAGAAAATAATGAAAAGTTTGATTCTCATCCAAGACATCCCTCAGCGTTACCTGCATACCTCTTAGTACACAATAAATTGTACTATGGTCTAGACTTATTTTTTTCAATACTTTTGCTACTTCTTGCCTTAGTAGAAGACCCTGCATCCTCCCAGTTTGAGTTGTCACCTATAATTCACAGCACTTTGGAGTTGGTTTGTTTAGGTAAGTTTTGACAAAATACCAGCGGCACACATAAAGTTTGTATAATATGCTTCTCTCTTTATTTGAAAAAATCGTTTTTTTTTGAGAATTTTTGCTTCAAAATGTAACTAAGTTAAAAACTGTGTTATGTAAGTCGTAAGTACAGTTATTAAAAAGAAGCAAAAAATACAATGACCACATATTTGAAAGGCTTATGAACTTCATCTTTTGCAAATTCCTTCCTTAGCTTACAATAATTAAATTGATATATACATTTTTATTTACATAATATTTGATATTGTATTAGCCTTCCTTAAAACAACACCTGGCCTCAGAATATGAGATTTCATTCAATCTTTATTTTTTTACAACCCATTATTTTTTGTGATAAAATTAGTCAAAGACAGTATTGATTGATAAGGGACAAAAAGTTTAAGCCTGTACTTTCATTTGTCAAAAGTATTCGATACCATGATTTATTGCTAAATTCGAAGCAATGGTTGACTGGTGGAATTTCCTTACCTCATATCTGGCAAGCGTGTGTAAACAAACACTCAGCAATATTCTCACAAGAGTTATCTCTGAATCTCAGGTTCTAATATTCAACCTTAGAAATCCATAGGTGTTGACATGAATTGAAAACATGAATTTCTAGATGATATTTTAAGTCTGTCATACGTGTGCATCTCGTTTGCCATAATTCAAACTTAAAATACGCATTTGATATCTTAAATAAAAACACATAGTTGCGCACTTACATCAGACACTTCATACATCCAAAATTACTAAAAAACTTTTTTGATTTTAGGAGTTATTGGTGTAGAGTTAGCACTTAAATTACGATGGATAGGATGGACGACAATCTTAAATCATAAAAGGACTATGATAAAAGTATGTCTTAAAACAAAAATTTAAAAGTTACCTAATGTGATTGCTTTTAGTGTGTAACCCTCCTGATAATGGTAATAGAAGCAGTAATAGTCCTAATAAGGCAGTCCTCCCATTTCCGAGTTACCAGAGGTTTAAGACCCATTTTTTTAGTAGATACCAGAGCTTGTGGGGGAGTTAGAAGATATATAAGACAAATCTTGCAATCTTTGCCTCCGATTTTGGATATGTTGATATTGTTAATGTTTTTTGTGTGTAGTTATTCATTGTTAGGTTTGTTGCTTGGGGAGCTTAAGATGTGAATCGTTTCTAATACCAAAACATTTTAGGTTATTTTTTATTTAGCGGGCACAACAATATGTATTTCAAATCCTTATCAGACAGTTTTATTAGCATGTTTGTGCTTCTTACCACAGCAAAGTAAGTCTGTTTCTTATTTGGCTTTTCTTCTCTCCTTAATATATTTTTGTATTTTAGTTTTCCCGATGTTATGATGCCCTCGTACAGCGTTACAAAATGGAGCGCTTTATTTTTCATTTCATATATATCGACGGTCTTATATGTGTTAATGAATTTGGTGAGTTTAAAAGTTTAAATTACTCTAACCCAGATTCGAAAGTTTCGACCTGATGTGTATTTCAATTCTCTGTCGCGTCCGCACTACTATTAAGTGTCAGCATATTTTAGCACATAGTCTCATATTATATTAAGTGCGAACATATATCAATATTCTTGTTCAAAGTTTCTACGAGGTGATCTATAAGATATATTCCCAATTCAAACAGTAGCATGTAGCAAATATCCAAAATCGTATAGTCCAGAACAAATACAGAGTCCGTATAGTCGTGAAGAAGATTATCAATGCCAAAAACAAAAGATACCAGCAATTTACGAAATCGGGACTGCAGGAAGATTACGAACAGTACTCTGAGCTCAGAAGACAAACAAAATTTTTAATTGACATCTGTTATCTTATTTTTGTGTCAAATACTGAGCCCTGTATTCCAACAAATATTAAATACTTCTGGTCGTATGTAAATACCCTAAAGAAAAACCAAGGAATGCCTGGGTCTCTGGAGTATAACGGAAAAATAATAGATGGTCCAGTAGATACTGTTAACAGCTTTGCAGACCACTTCGAGAGTTGTTATGTGGAGAACAGTGGAAGTAACTATGCTGCCTTATCTGAGGAATTCATTGACACTTTATCCTCACATTCTTTTTCTTTCACATTCCTTTTCTTCACCAACGATGAAGTCTTCAGGAAACTCCAAAACCTTGATGTTACTAAGGGTCCTGGCCCTGATGGAATACCGTCACTATTTCTCAAGAAGTGCGCCGACCTGATTACTGGGCCTTTGTAACGAATATATAAAAAATAATTTAACACAGCGACATTTTTACTTATTTAGAAGAAATCGATATTGTTTCCCATATACAGTGACCGCCTAAAAATCCGCATAAATTCGATAAAAATTAGAGACATGATTTTTTGAGAAAACGCTGGGATCCGTCGATTTTTATTTTAAGTTGCGCATTATTTCACATAAATTTATGTATACAGGTTGGAACAAAAAAAAGATATGACGTCATCGGTAATTTTTTTAAATAGAATGGTATATTTTTTATTGCATTTATGAAATATAAGGTACCTGCAGGTAATAAGGCCTATATTCAAAAAAAAACACTTTAAATTAATCGCAAATCGATTGCGTTGGGTCCGCGTCTCCTATTGGTCTATTTACAAACGACATTCGAACGGACTACTCGCGTTCCTCGCTTTCGGGCGTCAGTAAGTTCCAACAACTTGTGTCGACGGGTCGCCGCGTGTGATATTATAAGGATACAACGAACAAAAACGTAAGTATTTTTAGTATTTATAATTGTATTTTTAATTTATAACTGCAGATATTTTGGTTAGACTTTATATTTTGTGATTTCAATAGCTTATTAGATTAAATTTAGCCGACATAATTTCAATAAATTTACATAATTTTTCGTCATGGATGGGTAAAAAGGCCTATAAAAATAAGCTATAGGCCTTATTACCCTCCATATAGGCCTTATTATCCTCATGACAAATTAATGTTTTTATTAACATATTATTAAACTTCTAAACTATTCTCGTTTTATTTTCAGTGATTTTTAACATCATGCCTCCTAAAAGGGCACCTTGGTGCGAGGAGGATTTAATATCAGCAGTTCGATCTGTTCAACGCGGTACTCTGAGTACATATCGGGCTGCGGCAAGGTTTAATATTCCCAGAAGAATCATTAGAAATCATGTTCAGAATGGAATCCTAATAAAAAGACTAGGTGGTAAATCTATTTTAAAAGAAGAACAAGAAGCTGATCTCGTTAAAAGAATAATAAGATTTAGTGAAATAGGTCAACCTGTGACTCCACAGAGCCTTCGTCGATTGGTATTCAGATTCTGCGAAGATAATAAAATTGCTCATCAATTTAATACAACTTCAAAACTTGCTGGTAAAGACTGGCTAAAGGCTTTTATGAAGAGAAATCCTGTAATTTCTAAAAGAAAAGCACAGTTTATGAATCCAGCTAGGGCTCAAAAACTTAATAAATTTATAGTTGATGATCATTTTTCAAAATTAGGGAAAATGTATGATGATCTTGATAAGGATGCCGCTTGACTATTCAGGCCGTTTTAGCTAAGAAAGGGGTAAAACGTGTTCACTTTCAATCCTCGGAACATGCAGAGAGTGTGACAATTGCAGGATGTGTCAATGCCCTTGGAATACCAATACCTCCTATGATTATTTTAAAAGGAAAGAGGCTAAAGCCAGAATTACATGATAATTTGCCAGGAACTCTAGTGGAAAAATCAAGTAAAGGCTACATGACTAATGAACTTTTTAAAGAATTCCTCAAGCACTTAGCCCGATACAAAAGTCCAGGAAGGTGCCTCTTAGTTTTTGATGGTGCAGCTTGTCATCTTGATTTGTATCGAATCATCGAATACAACACATGAGCTTCAACCCCTCGACAAATCTGTATATCGTTCATTTGAGCATCATTGGGATAATGAGGTATTATTATTCTTGGATCAGAATCCTAACAAAAAGCTGACCAAATCACGTTTTAACATCATACTTTCAAATGTTTGGTCTAAATGGATGACACATAGTAACATTATAAACGGTTTTAAGGCTACTGGTCTGTTTCTATTAAATCCCGAGGCAATTCCAGAAACAGCATTTGCTCCTTCAATTCTCTCAGACGTACCGGCACCGGATGATACCAACAAAGAAAATAGGCGTCCACCTGAATCTCCTCAACCTGGTCTGTCTGGAATGGCATACAACAAGTCTGGCAAATTTTCCTATTCCAATGTTTACTCTTCTGACTCGGATTCGACTGATGACCATATCCCTCTTGCTGAATTAAAGAGACGAACAACAAAAGTCACTTCTTTTAATGAGCTTTTGCCCACACCAGTAAAAACTAATGAAAAACCTAAAAAAAATCGAAAAAAAGCTCTAAACTACAAAGGAACTCCAGTCACTAGAGATCTTTTTACCGAGGAGAACAAAAGTCGTGCCAAATTGAATAAAGATATTGAAAGATCCAGGGAAAAGTTAAGTACCGAATGGTATTGCCATGGATGTGAGGAAGACAGGCAGGCCGATATGAGGCAGTGCAGCAAATGTCTTAAATGGTACCATGAGGAATGTGTTGGCTTAACAGTCAATAACATGGATGATTTTGAGTGTCCCGATGGCTGCTAAACTTCGCCCAATTAACGAGTTGTGCCATTTTTATGTATAGGCTTTATTAAACCTCCATCGGATAATAAGGCCGATTTGCGTTATTTTTCTTAATATTTATTTTTTGTTTTCTAGTTTTTTTAGAGATTATTTTTTTAATTTTGTTAAAATTAATATAACCTTATAAGCACTTTGGTGTATTAAACTTAATATTAACATTACAGTGTTTCACTTTATTCAATTTTTTTCTTAGCTAGGCCTTATGCCCCTCAAGTACCTTAGGCGAAATTCCAATGTCTCTAATTTTTATCGAATTTATCGAACTTTAGGCGGTCACTGTATAAACCTGATTCTAAAACCAATATAAAGAATTACAGAGGGATTTCACTTCTTTCAATATTTGGAAAGATTTTCGAATCAATAGTAACAGACGAAATCTTCGAAACATACAGGAACGCCCTTGTGGTGAAACAACATGGTTTTTTCGGAGGGAGATCTACGACGACTAATCTGGCCATTTATCAAAGTTATATAGTGGAAAACACTGAATCAGCACTGCAAGTCTATGCAATATATACTGACATCTCAAAGGCTTTTGACTCTGTTTCTCATGAGCTTCTTTTGGCAAAGTTGGACGCTATGGGTTTAACAGGAGCATATCTAGCATGGATTGCCTCATACCTGGACAACAGAAGTCAATGTGTTAAACTGTGTGGAGCAGTATCAAAAGAAATCAATGTCTTATCAGGTGTGCCACAAGGCTCTCACCTTGGTCCAGTTCTCTTCTTGTTGTTTTTCAATTATGTAGTATCGGTGTTTAAAGTTTGTAAATGTCTTTTATATGCCGATAATTTAAAACTTTTTTGTTGCGTTAACAGCATTGACGACTGTGTACTTATCTAGAAAGATGTTTCAAGATTAATTACATGGTGTAAAGAAAATTGTTTGTCCTTAAATGTATCTAAGTGTAAGATAATGAGATTTTATAGACGTAGGCAACAGGTTATTTATGATTATCATATGGGTAATGTCTTATTAGAGTCGGTCAATGCATCAATGATTTAGGTGTGTTGTTCGATCCTGAACTGAATTTTAACTTATTGACAGCATTGTGCTGAACTGCAGTGGCGGCTCGTGACATTTGACTATGGAGGGGCGCGCAAATCCAAATAAATATATACTTACTAATAAATAAAAAAATATAACTGGACGTACCTAAGTATATGGTATAATATCTGAGACATGACGGTTTGCAGTCATCATGGTACAATCACAAAAAGTTTGCACATAAATGTCTTAATTTGGCAATCAAAAATAAAGAACATTGTTACAAAACAATCACATTTACACATAATCCCATGAACCTAGCACAAACATATTTTTGCCACCTCTCTGCGGTTTTAAAAACAATAACAAGTAACTTTAAAACGTGAAGAAAAATTATACTTATTAATAAATGTTCAATAGGTACTTAAGCTACCTATTTCTTAAAAGGAAAATCTGCTCGACGGTCTTTCATATTTATAAATCTTTCCATGACTTTTTTATCAAAATTGTTTATTTCCATCACTAAATTTCTATTGATGGACATCATGGCTAAAGCATTAAGTATTTCATTAAGCATAGTACTTCGCAGGAAGGTTTTTATTCGGTGGAAAAATTGCGCTTGGCCTCTGCAGTTGTCATTGGGGTCGTCACAATGATATTTAAGTAAAATCTGTATTGTTGTGACGAATTCATAATGAGTTACTTATTATATTGGGTATTACGTCAAATATTATTACGCCTGATATTTATGGCGATGAGATTAAGTATGCCGAAAAAAAAATAAAAAAAAAAAATTAAACAAAAAAAAAAATTAAATAACTACATTATCTAAAATATCCACTGGAAAGGTCTTGTTATATTTTGGATACGCTTCTTTATCGAACAAGTTAGCTGCTTGAAGATGATCTCGATAGGAAAATCTGTCCTTCGCTTGGGTAGCAACTGCCTCACATACCTCTTTTGCAATAATACTTCTCAAGTTATCGTCAGTTCTTCTTCTTTTGACACTTTCAAAGTTTAATTCTACATTAGCCTTAATATTATCGGTGTCGTTTCTTATTTTGGCAATGCTTGATTTAAATATCGACAGATCTTAGAGAGTAATATTTAAATCCGGCAAAGGTCTGCCTAAAGTCTTAATGTTTACTTTTTCTTCCAGTGAAAGATTTGAAAAATTACAGTTAATAAAAAAGCTTACACGATTCATTATTAATTTTCAATAGTAATTATTGTATTGTTCACACTCGAAATACTCACACACACACAAACCACCGATCGCGGAACCGATTAACAACGAAATTTTGCCGAATAAACAATAAAAAACATCTTCCTGCCGCCTGCTGTCCGATTTACAAAACATTAAAACAAAAGCCAAATCCACGATAAAACTGGGACGCTAAATTTTTGCGCGCCTCGCTATCGGTAACGAGCGTGACAAAAGCCGAGAAGATGGGTCGTCGAGAGTAGCTTTTCGGTCAAATTATGGACGCGGATGTGAGCGCGCCCCACGACAAATAGAGGAAGATAGATGAGCTGTACCTTGCGCGAGACAGAGAGCGGTATACGTAGGATGCCAGGAGCAATTTGGTTGTTGATTTGAATATCTTATTATAAGGTCGTTATATTTGAAATTTAAAATAAGTAATTTTTAATGAAATTACTGGGGGGCGCGCGCCCTTGCGCCCCTATTAGCAAGCCGCCAATGTGCTGAAGGGTTGTAGAATGTTGGGGTTTCTACGCAGGACATGTAAACATATTTACGATACTCAAGCCATCCAGTTTCTTTACAACTCTTTAGTCAGACCCTTCATGGAGTACAAGAGTATAATATGGCCACCGGTGTATCAGTAGCAGCACCATAGGATTGAGAGTGTGCAGTATAGGTTTGCTAAGTTTTAATTATACAAACATCGATTTCCATACGGAGACATTCCCTATGCAACAGGAATACAATTAGTAGGATTAACCACTTTGAAAAAGCGAAGAGAAGATGCAATGGCAATTTTCCTTTTTAAATTACTAAACAACCTCATTGACTATACTCGCTGGGGGAGCACGCCACTGTCTTCCAGGCCGAAGTATTCGCTGTATTAAAATGCGGACAGAAAATCCTAAGCAGCGGACACCGCAATACAGTTGTATCAATATGCTCGGACAGCAGAGCTGCCATTAAGGCTATCACGGCCGCAAAGGTAAGCTCCAAGCTTATACTAGAGTGCATAAAAGTCCTGAAAAAACTGGTACAGGTTAGATGCAGGGTCCAGCTCGTCTGGATACCTGGCCACGCAGGCCATGCAGGTAATGAGGAAGCGGACTCTCTCGCCAGACTGGGATCCGCGAATGTGCCGATGGGGCCGGAACCCATAGTTGGTATCGCCAAATGCGTTGCGGTCGCTTCAATGAGGGGTCTGCTGGACAAGTGGACTCACCGAAGATGGACTGAGTCCTCTGGTATGAGACAGGCCAAAGCGCACATAGGTGGGCTCTCTGCCTGTCTCACCAAAAATCTACTACGCCTAAAAAGACGCGAAATTCGGCTAGTGACAGGTCTTTTAACCGGTCACTGGCACTTAAGAAGCCATCTCCATACTATCGGTATTGCGGACAACCCGGAATGCCGATGGTGCTGTGAGGAGGATGAAACCGTTGACCATGTAGTCGGGGAGTGCCCAGCACTCACGCGCGCCAGGTTCAAATACTTGGGTAACACTTTCAGTGTACCGAGCGACTTTAAGTCCTTCAGACCAGAGAGCCTTATCGGTTTCTCTAAGGCCGTTGGGCTCTGGTAACCCCCGGTGGGGCATGACGGGTCCATCAGGAGACCTATATGCACAACTGCCTTGGCAGCCCACTGTTTCGTCAATTCAATTCAATTCAATTCAACCTCATTGACTGTTTCGAGCTGCTTGCAGGAATCCACATCAGAATACCACCAAGGTCAACACAAACTCGTAGCCTTTTTTATGAGCGGCCACATCGAACAAATTATGGTTTCAATTGCTTTTTGGATCGGCTTGCTAGAAATTACAACAAAAATTACACAAACGTCGATTTATTTTCCTCATCAATTGGAACGTTTAAAAGACTTCTAAATTCATAGTTACGTCTAGCTTTAGGCTTATCTTTTTTACGCCTAGGATACATCTTTGTACCATTTGGAGTGAGTAACTCTGTAGAGTTTGTTAATAATAAATAAATAAATAAATAAATTATCATTATCTTTCCTAGGCCAGAATGTTCGTCATGCATGCGGTTTATCTGAGACCTTTTAGTTGATATCACAGAAATTGATTCGCGTTGACTTCCCCATTTGGGTTAGAGTGATTTGTGTTAAAACTTGTTTTGGAAATTATTGAAACTTAATTTGCTGGTTTTCAGATGTTGGCCGTCGTATATGAAACTTTTACAGGAATAGAAAAAGACAAATTTAGAAAATTATTGTTACATAAAAGGCAAGCATGTAAGCTGGCTTTTCGGTTATTGGTTAGCAGGCAAAATCCTGAAAATATACGTTTTAAACAATTTCAAGGCTTAATGAGATATTTCGCACCAAAAACTAGTAAGTAGATAATGTTCTGGTGACGAGTAAGTATCATAAAAAAAAATCATTTATAGGTCAAAGAGATGTGGTTCTAATATTTCGTCAACTAAACGCCTCAAATAATGGCATGTTAATCCAAGATGAATTTTTAAATATTTACGATGCTGTGAGCCTCAGATGGAGACTTAAGGATCCACCTGATCCATGGTTTTCCGCCGCATGGCCCCCATTAAGGATATTTTGTAGAACAGCACGTTCATTTGTATCATGGCCCTATTTTGAGCATATTGTTTGTAAGAATTACATGTGTAAAGCTCAGGGCTTTTAAATGTTAATTTTATTATGCTTTTGTCAGATACTCTAATCATTACAAATGGTGTTACGATGTTTATTAGAGTAGCCGGGTCGCCCATCGATTTGGAACAAGGCGCTAGACAATTCTGTGCCTCATGGGATTCTTGGTTGTTCTATGCACGTAAGTTGAAAAATTAAGGTTTATTGGATTTTATTTTATGCACCTTGGATAAAAATGGTTATAATACGGTTAGTGCCATACAGAAGAAAGATTATTATATGTTACAAAGGACTAGTGGTTACATAGGCAATTTTGAACGAAAAATGATGATAAAATGTAAAATTAAGAAAATACCTATCTAAATTAAATGTTGGTATTTTGGTTTTTTAGTTGCTGTTGTCAGTGTCAAAAATTGAATGTATTTTGGTGCAACTATTTGAAGTATCTTTACATTTGCAAGTGGTGTTTATTCTATTTGAGAGGCGAAAGCAGCGTCATCCTGCAGTGTTATAGTAACTACACTTTAATATCTACTGTTATTGTATGAAATATGAGAAAATTACCCGAACGTGAAAGAATTGAAATCTTGTGAATGATTGGTTTCAGAGATATGTCGTCACGTACTCAAAAGGAGGTGGTTCAATTATTTAATGCAACTCATCCTGATCGGTCGCCTGTTTGCCAAAGGATGGTAAGCAGAGTTGAAGCAAAGTTTCGTAAATTCGGGCATGTTCGGGATACTCAAAAAGCTGGTCGGGGTTCAATAACTGAAAAAGATGTGCTTAAGATCTGTTAATGGTCCAGGATAATCCCAAAGCCATAGGTACGGCTTCCAATGTTGATTTATCGCGATCTACTGTGCATAAAGCATTGTAAAAAGCAAAGTTCCACCCTTATAAAATATTCTTACTTCAACTGCTATCGGAAGACGATTTTGATCGCCGAAATGAATTTTGTGAGCAAATGCAGCAATTATGTAATGATAACAATAATTTTGTAAAATGGATATTTTCTGACGAAGCAACGTTTACTCTAAACGGCCATGTGAATAGACAGAATTGTCGATACTGGGCGACCGAAAACCCTCATTGGTTCACAGAATGTGATACACAACCCCGACGAAGAACCCGACATGCAGCAACGTGATCTTTTTCTTCAGCATTGCTTTACCCGTTCGCAATTAACTACATGAAGTTTTCCAAATCGTTGCATAGGTAGACGAGAGTTCATTGAATGGCCACCCAGATCGCCATATTTAACTCCCCTCGATTACTTTTTATGGGGATACTTAAAAAGTAAAGTGTATGTCACTAAACCAGTGAGTTTAGAAGATTTCTTTTTTTTTTTAATTCATTTATTGACCTTGTGCTGAGCACATTTAGTCACGAAAAGCCTCTATATAATTTTTTAGTATTTAAACTAAATCGGACATCACAAACGACCAAGTCTGGGACTCGAACCCAGGACCACACGACTACTAGGCAGGTATATATCCACCGCGCTGCCGGGGCCGGCAATTTAGAAGACTTAAAAGAACAAATACGCCAGCAAATTAGAAATATTACTCCAGATATCATTGACAACGTTCAAAAATAATTTTTAAATCGCCTTGGTTATTATCAGCTTGTTAACGGTGCTCAATTCGAACATTTAATTTAGATAGGTATTTCTTTAATTTTTAATTTTTATTTTTATAGTTTAAAGTTGCTTATGTAACCACTATTCATTTCTACTATAACCTTTGTAAAAAATGCGTTCTTTCTGATTCTGCATTAAAAAATGATGGCTTCCATTTAAAAAACATATTCATACGAACATATCATTTACAAAACGTATTGATGACGTCATATCTTTTTTTTGAGTCAACCTGTATATTTAATTTCCACGTAGAAAAACCCCAAACCAAATATTAAAATCGACGGGTTCAGGCATTTTTTCAAAAACGGTTCATTTAATTTTTATTGAATTTATCCGTTACTTTACGGATGCCCTGTATATTCTAATTCTCTCTAAAAGCCAAATAATTGCTTTAAATTTTAAAAAAACTCTTCTGACAATCCGAAAATTTATCCATTAAACAGAAATTTAGAAACAAAATATTTTTAGTGTTTTTAATCGAAGCCATGATGAGAATAATAAGTTTTGGCTGGACCGAATATGTGTCATCAGGATGGAATACCTATGACTTATCAGTCACAGTCATGGCTATTTGTGGATCTGCCATTCTCTTAATGTCTCCTGGCTTTACAGCGGTTGTTATCCTTAGACCTTTAAGGTAAATTAACCGAAATGTATAATCGCATTTCTAAGGGGTCTTTATTGACTTTTAGGGTACTTCGGCTTTTCAAAATTAAGAAGCGTTACCGAGACATATTTGGTACTTTAGTTCTGTTAAGTCCGCTCATGTGGTCTACCGCAGTAGTAATGATGGTAATGTATTATTTTTTCGCCATTGTCGGAATGGAACTGTTTGCCGACTATAATTTACAGAATTGTTGCGTGTAAGTTTTTCTCTAATTTGAATCTTGACCGCTGTATGATTAGTGGTTTTCAGAGGTACTACGGTCGAACCGTTTTACAAATACAACATCAGCAACTCCGGCATAGGTTACTACTATCTTAATAATTTTTCGGACCTACTGTCATCCGGAGTGACCCTGTTTGAACTCACAGTAGTGAATAATTGGTTCATTATTATGGATGCGTATGCTTTTGTTGCCGATGCACCGTATTCAAGGTATGTGTGAACTTTTCAAAATTTTAACAAATTATTTTGCAGCTTTCAGCTTATTTATTAACTTTTAGGCTCTTTTTTATGATATTCTATCTATTTACAATGGTTGTGCTTACTATTGTGGTTGCCTCAGTACTGGAAGCTTTTAGGTTCAGGATACAGTATAAGCAGCAGACTTCGAAAAAAGATGGTAAGTATTTATTTTAAAGCGGCCGCTTTGATCGTGTTAGCTGAGGTTAACGAATCTCGTTAATCTCAAGTTAGTAGTTAGGCGATGTTGCCTATGAAAGAGTCACATTTTAAAAATCAATCATTTCCCTTAAATGTAGTTCCATCCCCTAGCCATACATCGTGCCATTGTTTTTCTTCATTGGTAAAACAATGCTGTCTTTTTTGGTAAGCACCTTAAGGAACTCCGCTGATTTTCGCTTCACTTCTCCCATCGACTCGAACCAGCATCTATGAAAACTGGAAAAAGTCGCAGGGTGCTAAATTAGGCGCCTGTTCGAGCACTAAAGTGCGTCATTGGTAGGTGCATTGTCCTTGCGCAAGATCCGAGAACTCCGGCCGTTTCTTAAAAACTCCCTCTCGCAGTGTTGTCAAAAATGTCAAATAATGAGTTCGGTTTACAGTTTGACCGTTAATGTCGAAAAATGATTAGCATTTTATTTGCTTTAAAGCTTTAAATTGCTTTAATTTATTTGCTTATTCCTTGCTTTTTTTGGATAATCGCGGATTCATCGCAAGGGATGAGGTTTTCTTTCAATTTAGGCTCTTCATCTAGCCTTTCAAGAAAATCTAAACAGTACTGTTGACGGATGAGCTTTTGGGCTTTCTTCATGGATTTTTTTAGTGATAAGAAAACTGAATGCATTTTGTGTAGAATATAAGTTAGTTTAATCTAAATTTGAATTTAAAACCTTTTATCTACCCAAGCGTAGAAATCATAAACAGGAAAATACTAAAAAAAATTAATTGCTATACCCAATCAATATTGATTTCAATATTTGTTTTCTTTTCTAGTAAAATTATGCCAACATATTATAAACTTTTTGTAAAAATGTGTAGACCGACAAAAAATCATTTAAACAATGTCACTTTATCGGCAAGCAACTTTGAAACAAGATAAGTTAGTATAAAAAATAGATAATAGGCTTCTTAAAAAGTCGAGTCTTATCAAGAACACTTTCATTGTAAGAAATGAGTTGGTTCATGTAAATTTTGTTCCCAAAACCCTTTCGTCCCATTGGCGAAATCCGAAACAAGCAATTATTAAAAAATAGACTTATATTAATTATAATAATATTATGAGTTTTTTGACACATAAAGCTATGTCAATGTACTAAATTTTGGGCAAAATAGTATGATTAGTTTTTATAAATTACTAACGGGCCTAAACGAAGAAATTTTATTAGAAGATTTTTGTAATTTATAGACACTTTGTATATAGCATCTTGCTGTTTTTAAAAGTGATGTCAAGACCTTCCTCGATCAGTTGTCATTTGTGTGTCCGTAAGGAATTCTAGTGGTGTCTTTCCTCGATCATTGATATCGACGCACCCGATTGTCAAATCTAGCTTGGTCAGTCTACAGTACTTAATTACTTTCTTCATATTTACAGTTAGTATTCCATTTAGATCTGGATAATGTCATAGAGTTCTATGTCATGAGAAATTCATAGCGATTTTTTAAAACAAATATACAGTGCTTTCATTTCAAAATGAACCACTCTTAATAATTTCTTAAAAAAAATACACGTCATTTTAGATATACACGGGGACGTTTAATTTAAATAAGCCTATAAACTTATACAGGGTGTTTCAGAACTATGGGATCAAACTTCTGGGGGTTGTTCAGTGCAACAGAAGAATCCATTTGAGTATAGGAACCCATGTCCGGCAATGCGTCACTCTGCCACTACGGCCCTAAGACGCATTAAAATTTATAAAAAACATTAATTACCTAAATAGGGTCTGCTGCATTTATTTTTACCTTTTGTACATGATACCACAACAACAATTGTTTAAAATCAACGCTTATCAATGTCAATTGTCAATGTCATATTTAAAAATATTATAGCTTACAATTTTTAAACATTTATTGCTAATGGAAAACTTTACCAAGAATTGGCGGATATGCATTTGGCATACGGAGCAACAAACTGCAATGCACGAGCAGCATCGCGGTTGTATCATGAATGTTATCCCGAACGACAGCATCCTGGATACAAAAAGTTTATTGCGGTTCATCGGCGGCTCGCTGAGACAGGCATGTTTAAGACCAAGATGCATGATACTGGTGTTGCTCGAACCGTAAGAACGGTTGAATTTGAAGAAGAGGTGCTTCAGCGAGTTGCCGATGAACCATCAAATTGCACACGTGACGTCGCTAAGAATATGAATACGAGTAACGCTTCTGTCTAGCGGGTACTACACGAGCAACAACTCCATCCTTACCACTTCCAGAAAGTTCAAGGTATAACTGCAGCCGATTATCATCCTACAGTTCAATTTTGTCGATGGCTTCTGGATCACATCATTGCACAACCAAATTTTTTACGATATGTTTTGTGGACCGATGAAGCCTCTTTCACAAGAGACGGTATTTTTAATAGTAGAAATAGCCATGTTTGGGACGAAGACAATCCTTATGCAATTTTTCCAAGAAAACATAAGAATCGTTGGTCTGTCAATGTATGGGCAGGCATTGTTGATGATTATTTAATTGGGCCATACCTTCTACCGGAACGGTTAACAGGACCTATTAATCTGCGTTTCTTGGAGGAAGTTCTCCCAGAACTCCTTGAAAATGTTCCACTAAACGTTAGACAGCAAATGTGGTTTCAGCATGATGGAGCGCCGGCTCACTTTTGCTGTACAAGTACGCGAGTATTTGGCTCAGCGGTTTGGGCACCGTTGGATTGCCAGAGGTGGAGCAGTTTCTTGGCCTCCTAGGTCACCCGATTTAACGTCGCTCGATTTTTCCTTGTGGGGACATGTAAAGTCTTTAGTCTACGAAATTCCAGTAGAATCAGAGCTAGACTTAATTGGACGAATAACAGCAGCATTGGAAATCATTCAAAACGAGGATCAAATTTTTAGTTTAGTCCGCCGAAATCATGTGCAGCGTTTAAATCGGTGTATTGAGGTTGGAGGAAGACATTTTGAACAATTGTTGTGATGGTATCATATACAAAAGGTAAAAATAAATGCATCAGATCCTATTTGACAAAAAACTTACAGAGACGTTTATTTACAAAATACATTGTCCTTCGAAGAAGTCGCCCATGATTCTCTTAAAGAGACTTTTGTAATAATTAAAATAAATATTACGTGCTTGGGTGAATGACACCCTAAATGATTTCCCATAATTTTTAATTGCACCGTAAGTGGTGAAGAACTTTGAAAAGTAACTCAGCAGAAGGATCTAGGAGTAATTTTTGACCCCACCCTTTCATTTTCTAAACGCATTTTATCTAAAGTAGAAAATGCTCAAAAAATTTCTGGATTTATTACTAGAACCACCAAGGAGCTATGTGCTAAATATTACATTCTATAGCGTCATCCTGATTGGCCCTGCGTTGTAATCGAAAAATCTTAGAGATTTAGGACCCAATTAGTGCATGGTATGCAGTGATTAATACATCGTTAGATACAATCCTAGACAAACATGTTTTTTGTATACTAGTTTTGCAATGTTCGAGGCTGATGTGCATTAGATGCCGTATCCCGTTTCATAACGCACAATAACCAAAGTTTTATTCAGTGAAAGAAATGCTTGAGTGTTTTTTCAGACTTGGGCAGGGCATTCGACACTGTACATCATCGTGGAGTAAGGGGCGTTGTCCATTCACTTTTTGAATCATACATAAAAACCCTAATGCATTGTGTTAAAATATGTGATATTTTAAGCTCAAATAAATTGGCGAAATTTGGTGTATTATATGGAATGGTTTTGGGCTCAGTGTTAGTGATATGCTTCGCGGACGATACAGATCTTGTGATGTCGGATGGTGACTTGGAGGCAAACAGGAATTTAAATAGAAGATACCTTGAGAAAAATTAAAGCTTTGCATGACCTAAATCTTTGCATGATTACATGGAAATAACTATGTTTTTGTTAATTTCACTGAAACAACCTGCATCAGTCGCTAGGTTGTGGAAATACTATTCACTATCACAATCAGTACTGCTACGAAACATTTTATATATGATTACATTTTACAATTTTTAGAGGAACTGATGCTTCACGAAGAAGTGGTAGTGGACTGGCATTCGTTAGAGCGGCACGTTAACGATCCAAAAATGATGGAATCTTTACAAATGGACTTTGTTTACGGGGTAAGTATTGTACAAATACAAGGTGTCCCGAAATATCAGCCGCATCTGTTACTAAAAATAAGAGAAAATCTTCCTATACAGGTTGGTCGTAAAGTAAGGAACAAATTCAATATCTCGTAAAAAATTTTTTTTTTAAAGATAGTCGGTCCCGTCGGTTTTATTTTTTTTTCGGGGCATATTTTGCAAAAAAAAATGTATACAATTTTTATTGCATTTTTGGATTGCTCTTACAATTCTAAACATTTTTCATGAAACATGTGCTATACCTAAGTCCAAGCGTTTTGGAGTTATTCTCATTCAAAATTTGAAAATTCAAAAAAGATCATGAAGAAAAAGAAAAATAAAATAATTTTTGATACGTTTTATTCTATCGAACACAAAGCTTCGTAAACTTAAAAATAATTTTATTTCAGCAATGTTCGAAATGTCCTCCGTTAGTCAACTGGCTAACGCAGGTCTAACCACTAACTGCCTAATCGACCTACAAATTCCTGCTGCACATTTCGAACCATTTCGGGCGTTATTTGACGTATTTCGAAGACGGATGCGTTGTTTTAAATCATCTAGATTTGCTGGTTGACTTTTAAATACCTCTCTCTCTCTCTCTCTCTCTTTAAGGTATCCCCATTAAAAAAAAGTCTAGTTCCAATCTACCTGTTTGGGAAAGTGTCGTGCAAATAAGTTCGAACTTCCATAGCAAAATGGGGGCAGCATCACCATCTTTTTCAAATCAGATGTTATGGTGTGGCAAATCCGGAAGTTCTATCTCGGGAAAAAGGGTTACCAGATCTGGAACAAGTTCCTCTTCTAGAAAACTCAGGTATCACTCCTGTTAAATTTTCTTCACAAAAGAAAGGCCCGATAATATCAACAAAGCCAGCCCACACGTTTATTTTTCGATTTAATTGTGTATGTCCTTCCATCATCCAATGTGGATTTACATCGGACCAGTACCGATAGTTCTGTGTATTTACGCCACCATTCAAGCAGAAGGTGGCTTCATCGAAAAAAAAACATAATTTTTCACTAAATTTGGATTCTTCAAACACATATTTTGCAAAAGCTCACAAGATTCAAGGCGCCTCTCAAAGTCTCCTTTCAAGAGTTCTTGATGAACTTGCATCCTATAAGGGTGGTATTTATTCGTATGTAGTATTTTAAAAACAATTGTTTTTCCAATATCCATGTCCTTTGCTACCTGCCTAGATGCTACATGCTGATTATCTGGAACCGGCAATAAAACTTCTAACTGCTTATTTTAATCAACTTGAGAACGACCACATCTAGGAACATCTCTTACATGACCAAATTCACTAAACTTCTGCTCAATCTTGCTAACTGTCTATTGCGATATTGGCGGACGATTGGGGTATTTTTGATTAAATAACTCCCAAACTTCCTGATGTGTTCTAACTCCATTACCATAGCCAATTATCATCTAGATTTCTATGCGCTGTGTCTCAGTAAGCGGCATATTAAAGTAATTTACTGTTAAAAAAATGAATGTCCTCGTCAGACTTTTGATTTAGTGTCAGACTGTTTTAGGTTTTTTAGATAGATTGAGAAATGATATGGTTCTTCGTTTTTTTTTTCATTAAATGTTCAAACGCACATTAGTGATGCATAAAGGCTTACCTTGCTTCGTTGAAGTCGGGCTTGGTAGCGCTACCAGTTCATCGTTCCTTCCATATCAGGCACTCACACTTTAGGTAAAGTTTAATTTAAGTCGTTATTATAAGTTTAATTTAATTCGTTAAAGTATTACTGCATGACAATCACCGGCGGTCAATATGTATAAGGCTGTTAGCGGTTAGCTGTTTTACAAAACTTAGTTGCAAGTGTGTGAAGGTACTACTGCGCGTACCTTCCAATTTTTTGGCAATGCATTTCTCCTGTGCATTGTGCAAGGTCAGTAAGGTTACAAGCCTGCAAAACAATGTGAGTATTTTTGCGGAAAAATATATTTTAAATAAAATGGTTAATTATTAAAGAACCATCCTATGATTTCCCAATTTAAACATTCCGAAAAATAAAAAAAATAAAAATATTCAATATTAATTAATCTTGGATTGATATCGAACAATGAAAATACCCAATTTTTTTGTTTTTTTCTCAGAAGCAACATTTTTTAGCTTAATTCTATTTGCATTATTATTAGTTTCACGAAAAAAATGTAGCACAGATTTGAGAACACCCTGAGGTTCTATCTTTAATAATAACCGAGATACTCCAATTACAACCAAAATGGGACATAGTGTACCCTCCTGATACCTCCAAATGCAAACATTAGGGAATACGACAAGTGTTTTCAAGCAGAACGGATCAACGTACACAATCACAGTAAGATCACAAAACACTTTTTCTACTAACCAAAATTGTGTACGTTATTCTCGAGACGTGTTTCGCTAACGATGTTAGCATCTTTGGGAGAAGATTAAAACTAAACTAAAACAACTTACAAGTGGCCTTACATACTAAGAATTTATCTAATAGAGCGAAATATCTACTATGAGGGAGTGGACCTTTATCCCTATTAAAAATGTTTTTGAATATTGCTAAAGTTTTGTATGCATCTAATTTTTTGATTTTTATTACTGGTTTAAGTAATTTTAAGTTGTCTATTCCTACAAAGTGGTCAGTATTTAAAACATATTCAGCCAAACTTGACTTTTCAACTCTTCCATGTTTCACATGAGCTACATGTTCTTTAAATTTGACATTAATTGTTCTTATAAATCTTCTTGTTTGCATTTTGTACTTCTTCTCATAATCCTTACAATTGATCTCATTGATCCCAGACTTGGTCTTCATTTTTTTTTTTTGGCCGAACTTTGATAGACCATTCTTAGACGTAAGTCTTTAAAAACTTTGTAATCAGTTTCACTGATTACAAACAATCAAAAGTATAAATATTTATGTTTTATGTCAAACAATAATTTTTTGTTTAAACGGACACATGCGCTGGTTAGTTAAGAAAACTGGTTAGTTCGGAAAAGATGTGTTTACGATAACACTCCGTATTAATTGTGTTATTTTCAGTTCTGATAATTAATAGATCTAACAATGATATATTATTATTTTTTCTGTTTTAATGGTAAGTTGTAATTTAGGGTGAAAAGTTTGAAGAACAGTTTGAAATTTTTTTTATTAGTTGGTACACAAATAATGATATCGTCCACGTACCTTTTGAAGAAGGAAACTTTAAAAGGAAGTTGTGACAAGCATTTATTTTGTAGTTCTGAGATGATTGAGAATTGGAGAGAGACAATTCCCATTCCTAACTCAAAGATCAGTATATAGAAATTGCTCCAAAATTAAAATAATTATTTTAAAGGTGAAATTTAATAACTGAAGAAATTGATCTATTGTCAGATTGCAATATGGTTGTATTTTTGACTAATGCTTTTTTACAAGTTGTATAGTTAGGTCAAATCAATTTTCAATATTGGTAAATAATGACACCACATCTAGCGAAATCAGAATATGATTTTGGGGTATATTAACATTCTGAAGTGTTGAGACTAATTCAAAAGAATTTTTGGTATACTGTTCATCTTTCTCAAAAGCATCATGTAATAAAATAGCAAGATATTTAGAGAGACTGTATAGCAGAGAGCCTACAAAATGAACTATAGACTTAAGTGGATGGTTTTCTTTGTGGTTTATTTTAGTTTTTTTATAATTTGAAAATCTGATGTAAGAAACTTGAACAGTATTTCAATTACAGTATAACTTCAGTAGTTCGGATATCGTTGCGTTACATGCCCGGATTAGCGAGGCGTCCGGATTACTGGAGTGAGTTTAAAATATTAGTTAAAAAAAACTAAAACATTAAATTTAAAAAAAAATATTATATTCTCTTTTTTAGGATACAGAAAAAACATATCATAAGATGTGTTTTTATATATTTTATATATAAAAACACTATTATAAGATTAATAGTAAGTACACAAACATTTTTAAACTTACATAATAATGTATATAATACATAATGTGCTTATTCATCAGGTATAATTTATATATAAATTTATAATTAAACAGTAGAATTACTTTTCAGAAAAAAACTATCTATTTTACTTTGAATTTTTTTGGATGTGGCCATATCAGTTGTTTTTTCTTTAAGTCTTTTTAGCAGCAATACCTCTTCAATAGCCAGATTGTGCTTCTCGCACCACCTAATCGCTATTGAAAGCGCTTTGACCGCATCTATATGTTTCAACTTTCTGTGTAATAACATCCTCATCCGATTCAGAAGATTCGTTTTGATTTTCGATATTGTTTCCTATGGCATCTTGTACCAGCTCTTCTTCGGTCAAATCTATTACAATCTATTGTTCCCCCACAGCCCATTTAGTAATGTTTTCGCTGTTTATTTAATTATTTTCTGGATCAATAATTCTTAAAGAATTTGTGACTTTTTCCAAATCCTCCAGACTTATTGGAGCAATTTTTTTAACTTGTTGTCGCGGACTTGTTCTTGGCCCGTTGTCTGGTTATTCGCTACTTCTTGGGACAAGAAAATTCCTATTGTTTTACACGTTAATATTTTTGCGTCTGAATTATAGAGGGCAAAATTTAGAAACTGCCCGAATAATAGAAGTGTCCGGATCACTGGAGTGTCCGAATTACTGAAGTTATACTGTATTTTATTTTATTTTATTTTTTTTGAATATTAATAGTAGGATATTTAGGAAGGGGAATATAAGTGTTATTTGTTCAAATTTGCTTTCTGCTTTTGGTGTTATTATATTAGAATGTTCTTTTAAAATTTTATCTGATTTATAGGTAACACGACGCTTATTATTTATGTGGTTTGTTAAGATATTAAGAACTTTATTTATTGTATTTGTGTCATATCTTTCACTGCATAAGCGATTTAGTTTATTAATTTGTTAAGATTTTATATAATTTTATTATTTAAGGTAAGCATTTTTTTTTAAATTGTGGAACCAAATTTGTTAGTTCTTGTGGCAAGGTTCCCAAAGTTATTACAGATATTTTGTAACAGTTTTTACGGATATTTTGTAGATTATTATTTTTCATATTTTGTAGATTATTATTTTTCGTATATATACCTCATGCTTTTTACACTGAAGCAAAAACTTCTTTAGATTTGGTTTTTGTATTTTCAAAGTTGACTGTTGGTTCTTGCATGGGTTTCAAAGAGTAGGTATGGTTCCATTCCATTCCATAATCTCTTCTTACGTCTTCCAAAAATCCCATTGTATCAAAGGTTCTGTCTGTTTCCACCAACTTATAAATGTGTTATTTTAAATGTGTGACCCAAACATTTTGTATGCTTTTTACTTAGTTAATTGGATGTGGGGTCAAATAAAATTCAGGTTTTAAAGTAAATTATTTCCGAAGCTTCTGTCTATATTAGGCCATTCTCAGGGCGATACAATGGATATAAATAGTACTCGAAAACCAAGATTAAACACAGTAAAATGTTACTATGGTTGTTTCATTAAAAACATAAATACTTATGTATTTGATTGTTTGTAATCAGTAAAACTAAGTGTTAAGTCCAGTGATCATGAGTAATCTCATTGTAATGCATAACTCTTAAAACTTTCTAATAAAGTATCTTCCTTATTAATCACTCACTCTACTTCCAAAATGGACTTCTTCAATAAAATTTATTTACTACTTAACCCTTTTTTTTTCAAATAATTTTTTATAAGTATTGTTTTTAGGGTGTATCGGCTTATATAGGCAGAAGAGCTCGAACGCGAGACGTATTACAACGGCACATGTACATAACAGAAATTGCCCAGTGGCTAAGGGAGGCTGAATATGAAGAAAGGCAGGATATCAACAGTATTATAGAAGAAGCACAGATCAATGCAAGGTTAATAAATGCTTAGTAAAGAGTCTAAAAAGCAATCATTATTTTTTCTCTAAAAATAGAGATTCTTAGTTTGCACTTTTTTTGCATCCACTTAAGACTTTAATGCATGAAGAATTTATTGCATGCCCAAAGTAGATTAGATAAAATATGTTTATTACACTTTAATTATTATTTTAATATTATAACTCATAATGCTAATGTGATTGATATGTGTTAATACTGATCTTAATTTTTAAACAATTTTTAGACGATATTGACATAATTTATATCAAACTCTTGGGAGAAATTTTGCTGTAATATTTACACCCATTTTAGGGTTGACATTGGAGGCACATTATTTGCATTCGCCTTCAAATTTTAATAGTCGTTTTCTGATAAAGTTGTTACAATTAGAAACATTAAGTGAGTCTGATGATTGACTAATCATTAGTCTAGTAAACAAAATGACACATTTGATCAAATTAGCATCAACCTGTAAATTAAATATTATTGTAAGTAAATTATTTGTAATTGTAATCTTCCTTCTAGGATTGTATAGCGGCTCTAAAATGGGATTAATACTCATCACGTGAACAATTTATTTTATAATGTATAGGTACGTTTTAACTGAGTCGATATTGACATTTACATTCATTCATGTCATCCAATGTTTTGTACCTGAACATCGGTAGGATATACTATAAAGGTGAACGTCGCAGAAATTATTATGCATACAATTATTGTAGTGTAGTAAAAACGGTAGTTGTAGTGAGTTAAGATCACTAAGAATGTGTAAATTAATCAGGATTAATTTGTTTCTGCAGTGTGTTAAATAAAGACATCTTAATATTTAAATGGGTGATTATTGGACCCATTTAAAAAAAAAACTTCTTATGAATGTATGTCGCAAAAGTCTTAACTCTTGAGATTTTATATAAGTATGAAACGTGGTAGAGTTTTCAAAACAAAATCAGTTTTTTATTAATAATTAAGATAATATAGAATATTTCTGATATAATAAATTTTGTGCTTTACATAAGTTTTTATTTTCTCTACCAGTGATATCCGGATGGGTTTTGCGTTGAATATTTTTGGAGAGAAAATACGACGCCACTCTATTAATAATAAAATTCATTTTTTTAAATAATGATTAATATTTAAGCGAATTTAATCTCCTGGTCTTCTTGCCCGCATAGAAATATTTGTAAAATGTATCTTGATGCTTAGAAGACATGTATCAAATTCATGAAGATATCTACAATATTATCTACTATTAAAAAAAAATTGAAAAATGTACCACCCTTTACAAAAGTTATGATGTTTAAGATAAGTTTTTTTAAATATTAGCATGACTTTAATGAACACCCTGTAGAAGGATAGCTAGGACCAAAGATGTATTAGCACAAATATTGATATTTTTAGAGATTAGATAATGTTAGGAGCAATTGAGAAGGAAACAACAATGCCTTAATACCAGTTGCAGTTCTTTAAAATGTTCTTAGTTTTTTCAGTCGTCATGTACCATTTATAGTCTTCCCTTTTACTAAAATCAACGCTTTTTATGTTATTAACCTGACATTCCATAATAAGGGTTTTTTAACATTTTTTAGTTACGAACAAAGCATTTCTATTTAACTCTTATATAATTTATTATTTGTTTGTTTCTTTATGGCAGCTAAAATATTTTTGATTTTATAGCCAATAAATATTTTAACCTACTAAATAAGTAATCATAGTGCAGAGTCTATGCCTTTAGGTGTTGTTATTTATTTATTATTTATATATCTTTTTACTAAGTTATTTTTAGTCTCATTTTCCAGTATTAATTTTATATTTATAAAAAGTTATTATGTTTACACCTATTATTTTAATTATACTTAATACACTGTATTAATAAAAATAATTGTTTTATTTAAAATTAACCCATTAGTGCATATAGCCCCCCATAAGGGACTCTCTAAAATATGGCAACACTGCTTGTCGACTTGCAGGAATAGACATTAAAATATTGTTTTTATTTACTTCGGTAGTCTGTTGACGAACTTTGAACGAGCTAGTCGTATTCCACTGCCATATTATATTTTAATTTGTATTAGGAAAACAGCATGGACCCTAGTTTATACACAACAGCAGGTGGCGGGTAAGCATTGTTTTATTTTTGAGTAATATTTTGAAACTTAACGCCATAAAATTTGGTTAAAATCAAAAACAAGGCATTTAATTTTGTATATGTCTTTATCTTATAATAAAATTTGAACAAATTTTTGCCTAATACGACTTATAATTTTTTCCATCCCTTTTGAGGGACGTCATGCATTTTAGCCACTGAAGTTCGGTTTGTTTTCAGATTGAATCTTCATGAATTACTGCTAGAATTAGAAGATGATGAGCCCGAAAAAGCTTCCATTTACTTAATTCCTCCCGATGACGGTGCTTTAATGGATGAAGACGTGATAAATCGGATGATGAACATGAGGCTAACCCAAACCATTTGGGAGCGGCAATATTGAGAACAGAATGCGAAGCAGTTATGTACACCAGTTAAGGCCAGCAGAATATGATTCCGAAGATGACCTTCCCCTTTCTCATTTTATAAAAAAAACTAAAACACAAGCAGAAACCTCAACAAGAATAAAAAGGTTGGAAAATCAACTCAAACATTACGGAATTGGAATATCGAAGAGCCGTCTTTTATTATAAATTCCACGTGTGTCCCCGAGCAGCCACCAGCTGATTTAGTGAATATTACTTCCCCACTAACATTTTTTCAACTTTTTTTTGATGCAACGATGTGTGAACATATTGTTACCCAAACAAATCTGTATGCATCTCAAAAAAATTTTAATTTAAATTTATGTCATGACAAACTGTATGTTGTATTCGGTGCTTTAGCTCTTTCTGGGTATGCTAAATATCCAAACAAACGAATGTATTGGGGAGCTAATAATGATATTTCAAAAATCTTAGCAGAAAGTATTCGCCTCAACCGTTTTGAGACAATATTACGGAATTTGCACATGAACGATAATTCCAAAATAGATAAGGATGATAGACTTTATAAGCTTCGACCGGTTATTGGGCGGCTAAATGAAAATTATAGGAAGTACGGAGGTCTTGCTGAAAAACTAAGTATTGATGAGAGCATGATTCCTTATTATGGAAAACATTATACGAAATCATAACATATTTAGCTTTTGATATTTATATGGGCAAACAAATTTAATTTAACTTATTCCGAGAATAAAGAATATGGAGGAGGTCACGTTGTCTTATCCCTAATTCAACAAGCTAAAATACCACCAAATGAAGGCTATCAATTTTACTTTGATAATTATTTTATTTCGTTAAAATTACTTAGTCGATTGTCTCAGGATGGTTACTGTGCCGCAGGTACTTTACGTGAAAATCGAGTAAAAAATCGCCCACTAAGGTCAAAGCAAGAATGGAAAACTGAAAAAAGAGGCTCCTGTCATAAGTCTGCATGTCAAGATGTAGTTGTTCAATGGAAGGACAACAAAGTTGTAACAGCTGCTTCAAATTTTGACGTATCTGCAAACAAAACAGCTGCACGTTACTGCAGAGAAACTTAATCTAAGGTAAAGGTTCCACAGCCAGGCATAATATATAATTATAATAGAGGGCTGGGTGGAGTAGATAAATTAGACAACATGGTTGCCGCGGACTAGGACGCGAATAAGACAAAGAAAATGGTGGTGGCCAAATCTTTTTGATGTGTCCATAGTAAATGCGTGGCTACTTATGAGAATAATTCACCCTGAGGATCCAATAAGTTCTTCTTTAGTAATATTTCGAAGAAACGTAGCCCTAGCTTTGCTGCATTCATATGACGTAAAGTCTGTAAAAGGGAAACTAAGACCAACCTTACCGCTGGATGTTAGATTTGATAATATCAATCATTTGGTGGAATATTCTGAGACTGATAGAAGGTATGGATTTTGCAAAAAAAAGGCAAATTTTGTTTGCATAAAATGTAATGCGGGCTTACACCCCAAAATATGTTTCAAGGCTTATCACACTAAATAGGCATATCAAAGAATATATTTTTTGTTGATTATCAGAATATTTTCAGAATTTTTATTTTGTTATTTTTAGCATAATGTCCCTCATAAGGGACTGTTCTTTTTTTCAAATGTATACATTTCTAGTTTTTTTTCCACATTTGCCTGCTTATTTGAAGTACACTAAACAAAAATTTAATAAAAAACTTATGTGTTTCTTATCCCATCCTACTTCATGCACTAATGGGTTAATACAATATAGATATGTACTCGTATATACTTTCAAAATATGAAAAACCAATGGCATGGAATAAGTTGGTTTCTATAGGTATACTTTGAAGCGATTATCCTTTTCGCTATCACTTCCACTTTATAAAGGTGAGGGAATCGATCATTATCCATATAGAGATGCTTAAAGGCGAAATATGGCAACGCGCATGCATGTATTTCCCCACCCAATCCACATCGTAATCTCAAAATATTTATTACGCTGTGTATTGCATAATGAAAATTAAAGCGCTATTCTAATTGAAATAAAATATAAACTCTGATAAAAGTAGAAACATTTAACCTCTATCTTCTTGACTAATACTTACCCTAATCGGTGGTGATCGTCGAGGGCCTACCGAGTGGCCATCCAGGTCGCCCGATCTTACACCTCTAGATGTTTTTTTATGAGGCCACTTGAAACCAAAACTCTACGTCACTCAGCCAGAATGTATCTTCGATCTATGTCAAAGAATAATTGATGCATGTCGCAATATTAATGGTTTTGTCACTTTCCAAAATGTTCGTGAAGATTTCTCCAATCGATTATTTTACTGTCTTGAAGTTAATGGTGCATATTTTCAACTTCTTTTATAGTAAAATAATTACATTTCTGTGTTGCCTAAAGTAAATTATTGTAAATGGAAATAAAAATGCGAAAAATGAGATTGTGAAAGACTGCGCAATTTTGTTATATTTTGAAGTAATGACTTAATATTTTAGGACCATAAAGCATTCAGTGGGAGCTTTCAAACGATGTATCGCATGAGGGGAGTCATGCCTTACATTCTATTTAGGTTAATTTTTCAAAATGGCGCCCCGCCGTCGTATGAAATGTCATTTTGCCAATGAAACTAGGGACCAAAACCTAGTATTTAGGTTGCTAATGAGTGCCAAATTTCATATATCAATATAATGGTTTTCAAAAGATAAGAGGGGAGGGGGACAATTAAGAGTCGCACTGTATACAGAGTATACCAAAAATCAACGATAAGCCGAAAACTGGCAACAGCTGCTCAGGGATTAAAAAATCCATCTTCAATATTTTAAAAATTATAGGCATTCATAGAAAACCGAAAAAAAATTACACCTCCTGTTATCTTTTTAGTACTGTTATTATAAATTTTTGAATTTCTTAACAATTTTTTTAAAATGTAACCCTGAATAAACCCTTCGATAAATTACAAAACTAAATTCAAACACAACTGTTCACATTTTTAAGAAATTATCAGATTTTTGCTCAACTTGTGTCTTTTGACCATCATTTCCTAACTTTAACTACCTGTCCTGGAAAAGAAAATTACTTCACTGTTTGGCAAGTAATTTCAAAAGTTGGTAAGATACTTGCTTAGATTATTGGTTCAATAAGAGTGTATTTTTTTTCGTACATAGTCAAAGGTACGCCGCTACTCTAAGTTAAGTTAATAAATGTACAGTCAAAATAAATAAATGAAAAAAAATTAAAGTAAATAAAATAAAACTTTATTAGAGACACAACAAATGCTCAAATTGCCTGCCCTCATTCCTAATACACATTCTACAACTTTTTAGAAAAGATCGCGTTATTAATCGGGCGAATCTTCCATTGTTGATCTGTTCAGCGGCTGCCTGGATTTTTCGGCGCAGTTCAGGCTTTGGCGTAGTGTTGTAGGCTTTGTCTTTTATTGCTCCCTAATAAAAGAAAACCAAAGGATGTAAATCGGGTGAACGTGACGGCCACGCCATTGTTCCACCTGTTTGAGTATTCTCTGTCCAGAAATTCCCTTACTGGGCCGGGCAGTCGTCTTGTTTACTTAAACCACATATTTCGGTAAATATTAAGAAGCACATCTTCTAGTAAGTCTGGTAAATGATTTTCTAAGAAATCTAGGTAAACTTCGGCGTTCAATTTTCCGGTAACTCGAATGGTCCAGTAACTCTGGCATTAAGTATTCCTGTCCAAATGCTTACTTTAAACTGGTATTGTGACCGGTCCTCTCGGTGTAATGTGGATTTTCCACATGCCACTTCTGTATGTTATGGAGATTTATGTATCCATCCTTGTTAGGAGTCGATTTATCGGACCATAGAATTCTTTCCAAGAATCGCGGATCTTCTCTATGTCTTTGCAACATTGCTTGACAAAATTCAAGTCTTACCGGGTAGTCTCGAGGTAAAAAAAATACACCCCTATTGAACCAATAATCTAGCAAGTATCTTACCATTTTGAAATCTAGATTAGATACGCCAACTTTTGAAATCACTTGCCTAACAGTGAATTAATTTTCTTTTCCAGGACAGTTAGTTAAAGTTGGGAAATGATGGTCAAAAGACACAATTTCAACACAAGTTGAGCAAACATCTAAATATTTCTTGAAAACGTGAACGGTTGTGTTTGAATTTAGTTCTGTAATTTATGAAAGGCTCATTCAGGGTTACATTAAAAAAAAAATTAAAAAAAAATCAAACATTTTAACCACAGTGCTAAAAAGATCAACAGGGAGGGTCCATTTTTTTCGGTTTTCTATGAATGTCTATAATTGAAGAGTCGGCTCGAACAACGTTGTAACTTACAACTTTTCAGGAGGAGCAAAAATCTATATACCTTTTTTTTGAACTTTAAAATGGAAAAACGTTGCATGATCATGACAGTAACAACGTTGTTTCATGCTGTTAGGCTTAAATTTACACGATTTATCCATAGTTTAGGTTATAGAGTCTTTTATACAAAAAAAATTTGGAATAACGTTGTAACTGCTTTGTAACTTACAACGTTTTTCCATAACTTGCGCATTTTTTTCAAAACACTATAAAGTCTGGGATACAAAATAAAAAAACGTGGTGAACTAATATATTTTTATTTTTCAGTCTGCCTTACGTAAAAACCAACAAAACTAACTGTAAGACTAATAACTAAATCTATACTGAATCCTACTTCAATATCTATAATATAGAAAAAATGACAGTAGAACAAAAAATACATTAATAATCTTAATACTAAGAGTAGGCTGATAGTATATTATGTTGTAAATGGAAACATGTAAGGGAAAATAATACTCATTCTGTTAACAAATTTTCGTAAAAAGGATGATAAACTGGATTCATATACTGACACATATCTATTAAATTACCTTTTTTAGCAGCCGAAATAGGTATTGGTCTATCATATGCCAACGGCAAATTTGCCATGCTGGAAAAAGTTAAAGTAGTAGCCTTATATTTTGCAATATTTTTCACGATGGTAATATGTTTCCAGGGTCGAAGAACGTTATGAGTCTCTCTTGTAAACAATGTATTTGGGTCTTCAGAACTAATTTTATTCCATAGTGATTCCGTAAGTTTAAATTTGGAATTTTTGTAAAGAGCTTTTTCCAAATCTATCAAATCTTTGAAATCTTCCCTTTGTATGCACAAGACATAAAAAGGCTTGCTTTCCCGTGCGTTGGCAATGACTGGCACCTACCTTCGCAGTTTTTTTTCTTTTTTTCTATTAAAAAAAAGTCCCTATCGCAGGGCAGGAAGCTGTGTCCAGTTGACAAAAATTTTTGATGCACTTCTGTGAAATATTTTTGATCCACCAAAAGTTTTAAAGTTGTAATGATTCGCCAGTTATTGTTCTGCCCCACACATCTGTCCGACCATATTATTAGCTGCTTTCTTTCGCCTGTTTGCAATGGATGGAAATGTTCTTTTACGTACCTCAGTAAACAAGATGAAATTTCTATGGATCCTCGTTTTGCTACTGTTTCATTCCACAGCATCATAAACGCATCGTTAGATGTCGCACCATGTATATCTAAATTATAATGCGACAACTGGCGTTGGTAAAATACGCTGGAGTGATGTAAAGTGGGACAGAATAAGACCTGTTGCAAATCAATGTATAGAACAAAAATATTAGATGGATTGCTTTTTGCCAGCTGTGTATCTTCATTGATTTGTGCATACCCTGCTTTAGCACGCATCTGATGAATTTGCATGTCTTGTGTTATTTTCTGTCTTTCTTCCTCAGTATTGGCAGCACATAACTTAATATAATGCTTGTCGCAAAATGTGCATGTATCAGAACGAGGTAATCTAAATTTTAGATTCAGTTTTGAAAATGTATCGTATGTCCTCATTGATATATTCTTATGCTCTGGATATTTTTCACAAAAGAGCTTATACATTATTTTAAGTTGAGATCTTCGGACAGGAACTCTGTATGAGTTTTTGATCGTGAGTAGTGGCTTTCCTGTTTAGGAAAAGACGAAATATGTTCCCTGATCAACTCTTTGACATTTCCTGGAATAGCATGAGGCCGATTGGTATGACGTCCTCGGAAATCTTTAATGTCAATATTGTTCTTCAATATTGGGGTGTTACTCTAAGGGTATCTGTGACAGTTTTTTGGCAAACTCGTATCTTATCTTGCTCAAGAGGTAAATAATAAAAAACTGTACACCTCCGGCGTGGATTTGGTTGATTTTTTACTTTTGGCCTTATCGGTTCACGTAATTTAATACATTGGTATGCGAGAAATTGGGATTGTTCATTATAAGTAAGACTTCTGAATTTTGAAAAAATCGTACGTTTATTGCCTTCTAGCTTTGCAGCAAAACATAGCGGCATACAGCATTCTGAAAAGCAAGAGAATATGTCTATATGAAGTCAATAATGAAACGATGATGAAAATTTATATGGTACTATAACTTATAGTAATATTATGAATGACATAAGGACATTAAAAAAATTATAATGCTAAATATGTAGGTACTAACTTTTCCAACAAAATGATAAACTCTTAAATACATAGTCTGCACATTAAAAACAATACAGTTACATTTTTTCATCAAGCAAACTATAGAAACCTTGCGAACGCATGACAGTTAAATTTCTGCAGAAAATAGAACAGTTACGTTTTTCGACTTACCTCTTCTGGCGGGACCATTGCCGGTATCATCTTCTTTCTTTTACTTAGATATTCTTCTCCTTTGTCTCCAGCTAACTTTGACTTATTGTTTTGCCACTGACCAATGTTAGATTTGAGTTTTTTACCACGAATGTAATCTGCAACGAATCCGATAAATTTACCACAGACATGACGTCAAAAATGTAACAATATTCGCCCAAACAATCTCGTGCGCTACTACTTACAACTTTGTTCCGCGGAAATCGGCAAAATGGCAAACTAAAATATTTGATTTAAGGGCGGATATTTAAAAAGAGAGGGATATTCTTCTATCATACAGTTGCTTTAGGTGCCATACAACGTTATTCCATGATTAAGTCGATTTCATAAAATTTGCGAGTTACAACGTTGTTCGAGCCGACTCTTCAATTTTAAAATTATTCAAGATAGATTTTTTTAAATATTTTTTCTGAATCTCTGAGCACCTGGTATATTGCCCGTTTTCGGCTTATCGTTAATTTTTAGGACACCCTGTATATGTCTAATGAGACCCTGACTTAAAGCTTTTACTTTTGTTTTGAATAGTTTTGTATACAAAACACCCCCTGCCCCCGAGTACATGTTGAACTCAAACAAAGTTGTTAACTGATTCTAGTCTTTCCACGTTCTAATCAGTTAACGTCTTATTATAGATGTCCATGAAAATCTATACGATGGTATAAGAAAGCAATTTTCCATCTGATCATTTTTCATCGAAAAATGCACTCAGCAGAACTGTAAATACTCAGCAGAACTTATTTTTACCAGAAGAAAACGATTTTTCAAAAAAAAATTGTGATTTTCCAAATACTTTAAAAGCAAACTAGGGGTCCACGAATGTGTTAAAAGAAAAAATAAGAAACGTGCATGTTTATAAAATAGATAATTTTAGAGTTGTCCGAATAAATAATAGTCAGTACTAAAAATTTTAACAATTTTTCTTTAATAACCTTTCTTGTTGGTTGATTGGCAACCTAATTTCAGAGTTGAAGAAGTACTCTATACTCGCAGTGGAGTTAATATGTCAAAGGGTAACTAAAAATGCGAAAAAGTGGAGGATGAGGAAATTTCATTTGTGACTTTGTGCAATTTAGAAAGGTTTTTTGAAAACGCAGGTAAAAAGTCCGATGTGAAAATTTGAAAACGTTTATTAAATTTTCATACAAAAGCATAAATACTTTTTTTTAAATTTGATACATCAATTTACTTATTCAAATTTGCCTAATTGTTTACACAATACAATAAACATTTATTTATTTAGTTGAAAATCAATAGACAGAACTGTGATGTGGAAAAATTTTGAAAAAAAAATGGTGGAATGTAATGCAACAAAGAAATTTAACAAATAAAAATACAATAAACGTAAAAATAATTATCGTAAAGTGTAATATTTTAAATAATAAAATAAATACATCTTACACAAAAATATCTATGCGTTATCTTTGGATTTAGCAGAAGAATAAAATTTTTACTCTCCTTATTTTTAATAGGTATGATATTAAGTTAGGGTGTGAAATACTTTAGAAAGTTAAAATATTTCATACCCATCTTTTGATACAGTTGTTCACAGCTGTAAAGGGGGGGCGAAACATTAAAACCCTTGACAGATGTGAATTAAATAATTTAACCTAATTTAATAATTAGTGTACTAAAAAAAGTTTATACAGAGTTTTGACAGAAAAACTTAAAATAAACACTCAGTATATATTTTTCTAGCATTTGAAGTGTGTTTCAGACACTTGTTAATTTTAGTTTTTGCCAATTTTAAGGAGTTTATAAGCCTATTATAAGTCTATTATACCTAAGCAATTATTAACAAGAAGCCAATTTAATAATTAAGGTTTGATACTTTCAAAAAAAACCTTTTTATTTCAATTGTAAAGTGAAATTAAGTAAAAAATTAGAATTAAAAAAGTCATCAAAAATTGCAATTAAAACATCTACATGACTGTAAAAAAACTAACGGTATGTTCAAAATATTTTTACAATTTTCTATATTTCTTAATCTACGCGAAATAAGAGAGTTGATATTGTTCCCTTCGTGTTAATAAATACATTTAAATAATTTTTTAAACAACCATCTCTTGCATGCCTTTAAAATAGCAGAACAAAATGTTCTAAAAACCTAAAAATAACTAATGTAATAAGTTAAATCCTCTTAATCTTCATGAATATATAACAAACGTGTTTAAAGAAAACAATTTTTATTATAAATTCGTAAAATAGCCATACAATAAGCATAAGAAATCCAATTAAATCAGTTGTAAATCTAAAATAAAAACAAAAATAATGACCACTAGCTACCGCTTGACTATTACAGTTTAATTATAATCATCGATCCAATGAGTTTCAACATCCATACATCAATACAACCAAAAACAATAGTGAATGGACTTAAGTCGTTTGGAAAATTTTAATTTGCTTGGAAGATGATATTCATTTAAATACTTAAGTTTTAGGACCAAAAGTGACATAGAGAAGTGACGTAAAAACTCCCAAGATTTTCACAGGGTTGTTTCTATAGGGACATAAACAATCATGATTATTGTGGTTTTTGCGGTTTGAATTTAAGTTCTTTGTTAAGTAAATTGTTAAAAGTATAATTTTCATGTTTTAGCAAAAAAAAACTATAGTACCGTAAAACCCTATTACTTTGAACGGTCATATAACTTTGAACAAAAAGCCATAAAAACATATTATCTCTGACATCACGCCTAGACAATTTATAATATCGACAAACACTGTTCGATACGTTAGACCAATCCTACACGAATACATTCCTTCAGCGCATTGGACGTTTCGATTTATATTATTCATCCTAAAAATATTGAACGGTTTATCTAAAAATGCCGTTAAATTTGCAGTGCGAAAACTTTAACTTGCATCTGACCACACAGTTGTTTTAAAGACTTTTTTTTGTATTTGTTGGAAGCTCTAGGGTCTTATAAAACCGTAAGTATATGGGTAAACTTGAATTTTGGGGTATAATATTTTTAAAGTTACATTTTATAACCGAACCTCTAAATTTCAAAAACTGCCCATAACTTACGGCTGTTCAAAGTTATGGGTGCATTTTTAAAACAGGGAAGTAATATTAATATAGGACTTTTTTTCTTTTAGACTACATTAATGTCGGCGGAAAATCTACAACGTAAATACCGGCGCTATAATAATGCCGAAGATAAAGAAAAATCTTGAAAAGGTGCTGAATATGATAAAAAATAAAAGAATTAGCCTTTGTCAGGCGAGTAAACAATAAGGTTTTTCAAAAGGCACATTGTCCAATAAGTTAAACAACCGCCACACTGGAAAAATTGGAAAACCATTTGTCCTTCCGGTAGAATTGGAAAATGCTATTGTGCAACACGTCCTACTTGTAAGTAAATGGGGTTTTCCATTTGATTATACAGATTTGTCTCACTTGGTACAGCAACTAATCCTTAAGCACGGAATAGATGCTCCTCAACTGCCTGAAAATAAGTTGCCCAGTAAGAAGTGGTGTCTCAGATTTATTAGAAGACACAAAAATTATCTCACTTTGAGAATTTGTCAAAATTTGAAAAAATCTAAGGCAAGCATAACACCTGAGAAAATGACGCAATACTTTTCCAATTTAAAAGAAATGGTTTTTGAAAACGGTGAGCTTTTACCTCCAAACAGGATATTTAATTATGATGAGACAAATTTGTCAGATGACCCGGGGACGCAAAAATGTATTTTTCCAAAAGGCATAAAATACCCCAAACGTATCAGAAATTCATCGAAAAGTAGCATTTCCGTAATGTTCTGTGGATCTGCGGATGGACGTATACTCCCATCGCACGTAGTATATAAGGCTGAAAATCTGTAGCAAACCTGGACTGAAGGAGGACCAAAAAATACCCGATATAATCGCAGTAAGAGCGGTTGGTTTGACGCAGTTATTTTTGCCGATTGGTTCCTAAATTCATTTATACCTTTTTGAAAAAACATTGAAGGGCGAGTCGTGCTCATAGGAGATAATCTCTAAAGTCATTTCTCTGAAGAGGTAATACGAGCAGTTCAAGAAAACAATATTTCATGTTGTTGTCTGCCCAAAAATTCTACCCATATCACTCAGCCGCTAGATGTTGCCTTTTATGGGTCTTTAAAGCGAAAGTGGAGATCCATATTAGGATACATGGAAACAGTCGCTAAAAAAAAAGTCGCAAGTGTTACCAAAAGAAATATTTCCTCGATTATTGAAGTCCGATAACTTGGTATCCGGATTCAAGAAATGCGGGATTTATCCATGGAACCCTGAGGAAGTATTAGGTCGGTTTCCGAAAGAGCCCAATGAAAATAATGATCCTAGTAGTTCTCAGGTGGTTTCGGATGTCGTTTTAAATATGTTAATAAACATGAGATACGGAGAAAGAAATACCAATGCCCCTGCCAGAAAAAGGTCTAAAATAGACGTAGCTCCTGGAAAAAGTATCGCCTTTGAAGATCTCACCCCACAGAATAACATCCCATCAACCAGCAAAGGAGCTGCCAGAAAAACTTTGGAAAACAAAAAGCAAACTTTAAAAAATTATAACCGATCGTCAGTCTCGTCAGAAGAAAGCGATAGCACCGATTCTAACAATATTGTGTATATGGACTCGTCGGAAGAAGAAGATCTTCTTACCATTGTCCAAAAGGAACAAGAAACCTTGTGCTTAAGCAGCTCTGAAGAAAGTGCTTCTTTAGCTTCTGTTTCACCGAAGTCCCCTGGGCAGACATCAAAGGTTTGCGCTCCATTAGAGACTTCAACCTACAGCCCTTCTTTTCAAACAGTTTCTGATATTCCTGCCTACAACTTTATATTGGCCAAATTTATATACAACGAAGGACCAAAAAAGGAGGCAAAAAAAGTGTTCGTCTCAAAAATCATTTCCAAGGATGAAAGCGGCTTTAAAGTGAGTTGTCTTCGACGATATGGGCAAAAACCCTCAACTTTTATTTTCCCTCAAGTGGAAGACATATCTTCTATTGATTGTAGCCAAATAAAATGCACATTAAGAAATCCTACAGAGTTTAGGGGGCATTTTACTTTCAATGAAGATTTAGGAAATATTTAATAGGTATTACTATTTTTATTACCTTTTTGGATATAATTTTATTACTACTATAATTTTTCTTACAGGTCCTTTCACTTCTGATCTCAACCTGCCCTCTGCCGAAAAAAGAAAATTTGTTTCCTTTTAATTAGTATCTAACCTAGGTAATACCTATTTATGTTATTTTTTTAGGTAATATATGAATAATTATGATTTAGTTGGCGTGAGTGGTATTTACGGGTATTTGTTATTTTTTGTTAACAAAAAAAAATTAATGTTATGTTTATGTTTAATTAATACCGAATCTTTTGTATCTTTAGGTAATATCTAACCTATGCACCTTTTATTTGTTCATTTGCGTTTTGTTAAACAATTCGTTTATTTGTTTATTTCAATAAATATCTATTAATAATTTTATGAGTGTTTAATTTCATTGCAAGTTTTTTTTATGTAGATACACAAAATATTAACACATAATATATGCTTTTTTTTGTTCAATGAAACAATTACGGCGCAATAAATTGAACATTAAAGTGATTTTAAAGCTTCGTTCAAAGTTATGTCTCTGTACCCATAACATTGAACACCCTATTTTAAAAAAAAAAGGGTGTTACTTGCCTAAATGTAAACATTTTGTTCTATATATTTAAAGGTATTATTGGTCCCCCCAATATGCTTACAATACTATTTCTCTATTGTATATTGTTAAGAATCTGCAAAAGACGAAAGCCGAAAAGTGTTCAATGTTATGGGGTTTTACGGTACTTTACAACCGAAGTTTACTTGAAATAATTAAAAAATAGGTAAAAAGAACCAGTAATTCCGGACGTTGTAATGTGTGTGAAGGGTTCGAGATTTTTCCAGTTAAAGGCTGTTTTCAGCTGAAAAATTATATGGCAGTTAAATCGGATTTAAATTTCCAACGAGAAAGGGTAATTTTGCGAATGCTGCCCTATAATACGTTTTTTCACATAGGCGAAAAATTAGCGAAGAACTTTTATGAATAACGTTTATGCCGTATGATAAGGCATGAAGTCATAAAAGGAAATTGTAGGATATTGGAAAAATATGCAAATGCGAACGTCTCAGAAAAGATCTATAGTTCAATTTAACGCACCAAATATATACCCTCTCAACTGTGTGCCGTTATTGTAAGTTATAGATAAGCATGTTAATTAGCCGTTAAGGTTTTTAAGTTTTTTAATTTTCTACAATTTTTAGAAATATGCACTTAAACGATGTATTTGGTAGCCTGGAGATCTAAGTCAGCGATCACTTCATAAAAAATACAGAAAAAGCTGCTGCTTCTTTAGCTTGAAAAATACCCCTCGACGCTTTTGATAAAAGGACAAACTAAGTTATTTATTATCGTGTCACTGGTGCCAAATTATTAAGGTAAATTACACCATTAAGCATGACGTCTAAATGATATTTCCTTATTACTATTAAGAGTTCGGTAAATTAACAATTGTGTGGCAGACGCAATGATTCTTTAACGTCGACTTTTGTAACGATTGGTAGACAAATTCCAAACAACCTGTTGTCCATAAAAGTGGGCAAAAGTGGCAGTCGATTCCTCGTTGGGCAAAATCACTCGGCCTTTCTCATGCACCAACTTGGTGAAGTTCGCACCCGGACTTATCCAGGTGCATCCAGGTGTCAGTTGAATCTTAATCCAACTGATACAGGAGGTCATAATTGGTGACCATAGACAACGCCGTTTGCTCGGTTAACTGGGCTTTGTAACATTTAGCAGAAACTGCCAATATTGGCCGAAAAATAATTTTTAGCTATAAGGCGTAATTTTGGATGAATAACTATGGTAACATAGAAAATTGCTGTATATGGAAATGCGTCAACCTACATGAAAGGTCTGCGGTTTCTAGTATATCTACAAAATTCTGTTTCAAAACGACGTTGGAAAAGCCATTACCGTAAACGGCGGGTGGCAGGAGCGGCTCGTCAGGTGCAGTAGATGAAGGTGAGCTTCACCAGAAAATATAAGTAAAATAAGAAAATAAAAACAACATATGAGTATTCTTTTTTGATCTAAGACAATCAAAAAGTACCAAAATAACTAGTTTTTATTAAATAATATATCAGTTTATCCAATAAACAATAAATTCTATTAATCAGTTCCGCGCCGCAACCCGCAAAACCCCAATATACTAATTTATGTCCAAGTGAAGATCGCGTCTTATATCCGCGATCGCCTTCACCGTTGCCATGGCAACGTGACGTCAGCCTCGCGCGGCATCGCATAATCGGCCATAAGAAACTGAGGCAAGTTAGTTTGGGATTTTTCGAATTTTGGATATTAGTTAGTAGTGTGTTGGATTTTAACATTTCCTTCGGACGCTTTTCAAAATTTACTGGAATTTTATGGCACAAAGTTCACAAAACAACAAAGACTAAAAAATGAACTTTGCCTTCTGTATGCCGAAGAAAATTATAAAAATGTGAATTTGCAAGAACTAATAATAAAATTAAAACCAAATAAAGACATTTTTACGGAAGCTTATAATTTATTTTGTCTTATTCTCACCATTCCATCGACAAGCGTGTCCGTAGAAAGGAGTTTTTCATGTTTAAAAAGGCTAAAAACATTTACAAAAAATTAAGTTCACAAAAAAGACTTTCCAGTTTGGCTATTATTTTACTACATAAAGAACTATTAAAAGAACTTATGCAAATGCAACATCCGTTTTATGAGGATATTATTAACCGATTCGCTTCCCTAAACGACCGAAGGATCGACTTGATTTATAAAAACTAGGTAAGACAGCTCTAACTATAATACTGTTTTCTGGGCCATGCAGATCTTCACCTACTTTTTTTCCCACGAGCCGCCACTGGCGCGTGGTACAATTATACAATTTATTATGTTCCGAATTTAAGATGTGGGTGAAATGCGTTTCACGTTTCGGGGTATAGTTTATTTCTCACAGAGGTGCCGTAAATTGGCCACTAAGATCCTGCTACTTTTCCTCACTAGACATTTTTTGTGAGTTTTCTGAGGTTATAAGTGAATGTCAATAAGCCGATCAGAATTATGTAGATTCATTAAAATTGGACCTCCTGGATCCGTGCCCTCATGCGATGTTACGGTAGACATCGGACGATGGCATTTTAGCTTTAAAATAACCTTTTAAATAAAATAGAATTTTGATAATACGTCATATACAGCTTGTTTTACAGCTTTTTTTGACTTATTGCAGATAATATTAACATTAATATATCGGGTGTCAATTTGAAATACCGGGAAGACACATCAATTTTATTTCTAAGCGGGAACACTTTAAATGAATATTTTTAGCCTTATTGTTTCAACCCCCTGGAAGGGCTAGATGTCACCTTTAGAATCTTCAATTGGAATGGGAGTCAAGTGACGCATCGTTTTTAAACGTCGTTCAATTCTCTTTTCAGTGGTATCCTAGTTTGTTGCCTTTTATCTACGAGGTTTCCGTATAATCGCGTTTCAAAGTTGCAGAAAAAATTACAAAACACAAAAATTAATGTTTTTTTTGCAAATTCCTATAAGCGGCAATTTCCGAGGGATGATATGGTCCTCCGCTGCCTCCTCGCTACGTCCATCGGTAGCATCGTTTCAAATTTAATTAGGAAATCGAAAAATGGACATCAAAAAGATTTCTAGCAAAAAACTCGATGGTACTTCAAATACCTAGTTAATTTTCGTTCATTCGATGTCTTATCACTGAAATTCCTCAAAGAGCCTTGCTATTTTATCAACATTATCTAAAAATACGTGTTGTACATGGTAAGCAAATTTAAAAGATGTAGCCAAAACGGGAATATTGTTGATTAGCTTTTGCTCGTTGGGCTGTTTGGGTTAGCAGTGATAACTTTTATTAGGTGCATAAAGTGTGAGAATGGTTCATTCTTTTCAAAAAAGAACTGAAATTAAGGGGCTTGGGGTAACAAGGTACATAAGCTCCATTTTACTGAAAATCAAGATTTCTTTATCATTTAACTGGACTTTAATGGTCAGAAGCCATTTGCAAAGTAATTTAATATAAAACCAAATTATTTTGTCTATGCAGAATATACTGGATATTTTCAGTTAACAACAAAGCGGTCAGGCAATTTGTATACCGCAGCATAAAGCAGACACTAATTTTTATCTAACTGATAGTGAGCTTGAATGACTATCTAAATCTAAAATAGGAGGTAAAGCTCGGGAAGCTAAGCTTTACATACATATTGGAGAGAAACTTGTTGCCATCTGAAAAAATTCGAGTATTGGACTGGTCTTCCTGATCACCTGATTTGAACACTATAGAGAATTTTTGACTGCACTTAAATAACCAAATTAAAAAAAAAAAACATCAAAAACCCAGAAGATCTATGGCTAGTTTTCCACAAAAAAAATAGAATGTAATGTACTAACAGTTACCTACTACCATTTTCCAATGTACTTTTTTAATAACAAAAAATGTAGTTTTATTTTGATATGAAAAAGTTATACTATCTTAAGAGTTGTGTTTCTCAAAAATTACTGAATGTGGCTTATGTACCTTGTTGCCCCAAGCGTTTCAATTATTTTATGATTTATGGAGAAGTTGGAAAATGCGCGAGAAGGACGGCATTGGTTTTCAATGAAAGAAATCGAAATCGTGAAGTAAGTCACCGATATAGACAGTATCAGAACATACAGGAATATTACACGAGACAGTAAGAAAGGCACTGAAAATGCATAAACTACATCCAAACAAAATGCAAGAACTCTATGACCATGATTTTGATAAAGGAATAGAATTTTGTAAAATCATGACTCGTCAAGTCAACGCCATCCTAATATTCTGACGAATATTTGTTTCAGCGATGAATACAGTGTACTCCGTCTATAACGTACATGGGATGTAACGTACTTCCGGTTATTACGTACTTATAATAATTAATAATAATAATTTAGAACCCGCCCAAATAGTCTTGTCATTTTACTGGATATAACGTACTAACTAAAATTTCCGGCTATAACGTTCAATATTTTTGCTCGATTAACAGTAATTTTCCGGTTATAACGTACAAAGGTACGTTATAAGCAGAGTAATTTTCCACCTCTGTCGGGGATTCCCATTAATCGATACTGAGAAGTTTCTCTGTCGTCACGCGTTGGCACCGAGGCCGCCGGGGATTTCCAGTTCTCGACTCTCAGAATTTTTATAGAACATGCAAAATGAGATGACCGGTAGTTTTAGATTGGACATTGCGTGTTATTATGCGAGTGCGAGTTTTAGTAGTTTTTTTGGTAAAATGACGGACAAGCGCAGAGCTGAAAGAAAAAATAGACATCATTAAAAGTATTGAAAGTGGCATTAACAAATCAGAAATTGCGAGAAGGAGAAATATGGCAAAAACAACAGTTTCTACAATTTGGAGCAATCGTGAAATAATCAAGCAAGCAAGTGAAAATAAATCGCAAAGAATTCAGAAAATTAGGAATCCCGTACGCCCTATAGATGTGGCAAATAGATGTGGATCAAGCTCTTATTCGATGGTTTGAGGTGAGAAGAACCGAAAATATTCCTATAAGTGAACTACTTTTAAAAGCAAAAGCGGAAGATTTATCTAAGGGATTACACGGTGGAGATTTTAAGTGCTCTACGGGTTGGCTCGAGCGTTTTAAAGTTCGTCACAACATCAATGTCGGCAAAGTGTCCGGTGAAGCAGGAGATGTTAGTAGGGAAGCTGTGGTGAACTGGTTAATCGAGAAATGGCCAGGTATTGCACAAAATTATAGCTGTGAAGATATTTTTAATGGGGATGAGACCGGACTATTTTACAAGATGATTCCAGACCGTACACTGAAATTTAGAAGAGAAAAGTGTGTGGGAGGCAAACAATCAAAGTTAAGATACACCGTTTGGGTTTGTGCAAATATGACAGGTAGTGAAAAATGTAAACTTCTTGTCATTGGTAAATACGAACGACCGAGGTGCATGAAAAATATTAAAAACCTGCCTGTTATTTATAAATCGAATAGACGCGCATGTATGACTTCAGACATTTTTATTAATTATTTGAAAGAGTGGGATGAAAAACTAAGACGTCAAAAAAGAAAAATATTGCTTCTAGTGGACAATTGTGCAGCTCATCCAAAGAATGTAGATCTGACAAATATCAGATTAGAATTTTTGCCTCCCAATTGCACTTCTGTCATACAACCAATGGATCAAGGCATAACAAAATGCCTGAAAACCTATTACCGTAGATATTTTATGTATCGCCTAATTTAAGCATTGGATAGTGAGGAAACGTTCAATCTAACAATTCTAGACTCGATAAAAATAATTGCGAAATCTTGGAATGAGGTTTCACAAAAAATGATTCAAAACTGCTTTCGACATGCTGGTCTAGTGAAATCGATCGAGGAGTTTGATTCAGATGATGACTTGCCTCTGAATCAGTGGTATGAGAAATATAAAAGTGTTGATGATGATGATGACTGGGATATTCCGCTAAGTTATTGGTTACAAAATCACTGCCAAGACGTAACTAGTGTAGAAAAATATCTTCCTGAACTAGATAATTTTACGACCATCGACGATAATCTGGTAGCAACGGAGACCTTAACGGATTGCGACATTATTGCCGAAGTTATAGAATCAAACTGTTCAACGAATGATTTAAGTTCCGATAACGAAAGCGGCGATGATGATGGACCAGTGAACGAACCCATTCCAAGTTATTGTGAAGCACTTTGTGCAATTAAAACTGTTACGAATTTCTTACAATATACTGATTACGGATCTGATGATACAATTTTACAAGCCTCATTAAAAGTTGAGAAGCACATCGAGAATTTCAAATTATGTAAAAAAATCAGCAAACAAAAATAACACGTTATTTTTTTGAAAAATCGTAACTAATAAATAGTACAGATTTATTTTGATTACATATGTATATGTATCCTATTTCAATGTTATATGTTACATATTAATATTATATCTTTTTTTGTATTTAATACTTAGAATGTATTTTTTGTTAATTTAGTTCTTTAATTAAAACAAATAAATCTTTACATATTTATTTTTATGGGTTTCTTTTATAGCGTATCTCCGGTTATAAAGTAGTAATTTTATTCACCCTAGAGGATACGTTATAACCGGAATACACTGTATTCACTATTTCTAAATGGAATTCTTTCCAAACAAAATTTTCGATACTGGAGTGACGAAAATCCGCATATTTTTCTTGAAGGACATGCACACCCAAAAACATAAATGTTTTGGCTGGAATTCTTGGAAATGCCATTATTGGTCCTTTATTTATTGAAAGAAACTTGACAGGTGATCTGTACCTTAATATGATTGAAGAGACTATTGATCCCCATGAGCTACAAACTCAAATTGATACAGAGGGTGATTCAGTTTTACAGGAGGATTTGTTAACATTCTAAAAAAATGCTGAAAGAGATGGATATATTCGCGCAAAAATTGATGCAAGGTTAGATTTACCTACTTTTGAAAACAAAGCTCAATACTTTGCTGCAGCAAAAGATTAAACTCTGTTCAGAATGGGTAGGGTGGGTGGGTGGAACTCGATGTGCAGCCACCTCCACGTGGTGAGTTCTGGGCTGGTTTAGTGTTTATAATTAATTGTTGTTAATTTATATTGTAATACAAAAATCATACAACTAAATATTCGCTAATCGCCCACCCGACAGCATTTTCTACATAAACACCAAGTCAGGCGAAGAGCTGCACAAAACTTTTTAGTTTTATTAAAGCTTGGGGCCTGGTGGAAAATAAAATTATTGTCTTGATTTTTATATACATCTTAATAACATTGTTTCTGAACATTTTTTCGCTACTCAGATCAATTTTCTTTTTTTTTTTTGAATATTAAGGGCTTTTGGGGCTCGGTTAATTTTTTATTTAATCTGCCTCATCTTTTGTATAATCATTAATGTTCGCCTGTTAGACATTTTCCACATTACTCGCGATAATAAAAAAAAATATCCATTTTCGGCCCGCCCTAGTGCCCAACCTCTTTATTTTCTTAGGGTGCGACAGTGGTTGAACGAGAGATTCCCGGATAAATGAATTAGCAGAAGAGGACTTGGAACTTCTTTCTTTGGAGCCATCTTAAATCTATTGTTTAGAAAACACGACCTGCTGATCTTAAAAGGCGAATTGCAGCAGAATGCCGGTCGATTCGCGGTATTTCTAAGATGTTAGGGAGAAGTTCAAAAACAGACTTTATTATTGTTAACAGGAAACTGGACATTTTCAACAACTTATAAGATAAGGAAGACTTCTCTTCCGCAAATAAAAAGTTATTTTTGTAGAAGTAAAATAATCAATAAATAAAAAAACAAGTCAAGTAAATCTAGTTTACAATTTTTGTCCTGTTACTTAACGATGTTAACAGTGTGACTTCTAATAATTTGTACTACAAGGAGACCCAATGCAATAGTTTTTGTGTAAAAACTAACCTAAAAACCAAAATCTCAATGCAGGCAAGTTTAATTGTTTCCGCAACTTTGAAACGTGAATATTCCGAAATCTCTTGACAAAAAGCAACAAAGTAGGATACCATTGAAAAGAGAATTGAGCGCCCTTTAAAATGATGTGCCGCTTGACCCTCATTCCCATTTAAGATTCTAGGGTGACGTCTATCCCTCCTAGGGGATTGAGACAAGAAGACTAGTCTAATGTCTTTCCGATTTGTATATTTTTAACTAGAAGAATGTAATTAAGGATATGTATAATTTTAATATTAAAATTAAAATAAAAAATAATAATAATAATTTTAAACTTTTTTTGCATATCTGCTTATCTTTAAAACTGTTGAGGCCGATCTGTTTGGAATTTAACATAAAATAAAATAAGAAAATCGAAGTACCAAATAAAAAAAAATTGTTAGTAGTTTTGAGGGCGCCTAATACAAATATTGTACTCTGGTTTGCAAATATCAATTGGGGGCTGAATATGTTAGGCACGTATAGAGAATCAATATTTTGCTTGCAATATTTAAAGTTTTACAAAGACTCCAGTCCGATAGAATTACTATTATGAAATCTTATACTTCATTGGTAAATTGTACATTTTCTAATAAAGCATAAAAAGTCACCCACAGACTTTGGAGTACTCAATTTTTAAAGACCAATCAATTGATTCAAAATCAAATAAAATAACTGTGAGCGGATATAAATACAGATCAAGCCAAATATCACATCAAAACGACTTAAATCCCATACACTGAAATTGATGTGTCGTAATGCTGTTTAAAAAAATGTAAACATAATAAGTGTAATCCAAGAAAAACAGTTGTCCTATCGGACTCATTATATTGATATTATTTCGCCCTTTTAACTTAACTTCCTTCCACACGATACAAATAAAAATAAATTAAGGCCTCGAAAATAACAGCCCTCACTTGTAGACACCGATCATACCACACTACTTGCCAAAACAAAACAAAAAAATACAAACTGACCCGTTAATTCGCTTAAGTTGTCTCAGACCGTTTTCTCACTCGTTTTTCGTATGATTTTGGTTGGATAACGAGTTGGAATTATTTGACTCCTCACTTATATCATCGTCGTCGCTGCTGCTACGAATATCTCCCTCCATCTGTCCAGCATTAAGTGACTTGTACGCAATCTTCAATATGAGGTAAGTCCAGAAAATGTGAAGCACTAGCAAGACGCATAGAAGGCTGTTAAAAATGTAGTAAGCGGGAAACATTGGTACTAATTTTGGAGCATCTATTGAGGTACTGAGGAATAAAAAATTAATATGGTTATAAAATAGGTTTGGTTTTTAAGTCAACACTCACTTTCTGATAATCCAGAACGGGAAAAATCCTAACCTAGTCACTATCCAAATAACAGTGAAAATAGCAAATATCACATCACATACTTTTTGATATCCGGCATATTTAGTCATCTTGGCTCCCTGAAAATGACACATGATATTTTTCTAAATTTTAGTAAATATTTTTAACAAAAACATAGTCACAGTCTCACAAATTTAATATCATCGCTACACGTTAAGAATAATACGATTTTATTATTTAATGCATGTATTTTTGATGCTTAATGTCAACAATCTATTAAAACTTAAGTACAAAAAATACTGATTTCATCGATACACGATCAGCGTTTGCAAACGAGTTGAGGCCCAAGTTCTCCATGATTTTTATTTAAAGGCAAAAAGCTCGATCATAGAGATATAGAGAAGATGCATAACAAAAGCCAAAAAGAGACCAAAATGAGTCGTCTTCACAAAAAATCTGAATGAAATAAGTTGGTTTAAAGGAAAGTTGCTAAACGGCAAAATTACCGATGTAAGTTTTTTCCCTTCGTAATATCCATTTATCTCTAGTTTTAGATAGTACAGGGAGAACCGGATGTTTTTAGAACATACGAAGATAGTACAAAGCTTGAGGCGATTAGAGTGGGGCGAAGTTACTTGAACATCGCATATTTGCATGCGATTCGTTTATCCGAAATGAAGAATCATGATCACTACGCAACGGCTTTTTCGCACAATTAAAGGAAATAGATTTTGAACATCGTGAGAATTTCGCACGAGAATGCAAGTTATTTTGGTGGATAACTTAGATCAGCATCTTCTAATGAGCGACGAACATTTTCACTTAAATATTTGAACTTAGATCAGCATCTTCTAATGAGCGACGAAACATTTTCACTTGAACGTAGAAAAGGGATAAACCCAAGAAATGTGTGGTTTCAGCAAAATGGTTGTCCGCAACCTGTTTTCAGGTAAACTCATTTCACGTTTCGGAGATGTTTCGTGGCCTCGAAGATCTTCAGACCTGTCAATTTGTTATTTTCCCTATGAGGGTATTTAAAAAGTGTATATGCTCACAAGCCTCGTAGTTAGATCGAGTTGAAGAACGCAATTCACCAGGAAATCCTGACTATTGATCGTGCGATGTTCAATAGTCAGGTTTTCCTTCCTCCTTATGGAGGATTTTATAAAGAGTATCGAAAACTACATCCAACTTGATGGTCACCATCTTGATGACATTATTACGAAAATGCGCAATCGGTTAGAGCCTGTTATCGTGCTCTTAGAGAAGATTTTGGCCATCATGGACGGCCTTCTGAGCTTGCAATAAGGCGCACAATTAATAAGTTTGAACGGGAGTACTGTGAAGGTTCGATTTAGGAATAATAAATAAGAATGCCAAATGCGCTTACACCATTGTATATTACTCTCTTCGATGATATCTGGTATATTAGTAGTTATTTTAAAAACAGTGTTCTACATAATTGTCGTGCATACGTGTGCAATAGTATTGCATAAATATTTAACAATAATAATAATTCATGGTATAACAAATTAATATACAGTATGATACTTGAAAATAAATAACATATATCACTATTATATTATTGTACCACATCTCCCCCTTTTGAAAGAATGAACTACATTTTTAATGAAATAAAAATGGAGTACTTTCGTACAAAAATAAATATTCATAAGGTATATGCGCTTTTTTACTACATTTTACACTTCTATTTTACAATAAAAATAAAATTATTAGAGGTTTAAGGAAAGTGTTAAGAAAAAGATAAGAGGAATAATAGAAAGAAAATAAATAATAAAGAAAGGATAGAAAAGAAAAGTATTTATCGATCGAGTATAGATTTAAATATTTTTTTTTTGTTTAATTTAAAAATGAAACCTAAAATGTTAACCCTGATTTTACTTAAACAAACTTATTACCTAAATAAACTTATTACTTAATTAAAGTACACATGTACTTAAGTTGTTTAATTTAAATAATGTTACATAATTCTTAACTATTTCGAAGCCTAAACAATACGTGTTAAGTTATTAAATTATGAACCTCAATTTTTGCGAAGCTTTGCATTGACTTATGAGTACATAATATGTATTATAAAATATTAGGTTACAAGGTTAGTAAATTAAAACTAGTACATGTTTTCTTTTCGGTACAACTGCTATAATTGACATAATTAATTGTTTTTCTTTTTTTTTTCTACGATAAACACTGAAAATGGCTTTTTCACAATAATCACTTATAAAAATGCTGTAATCTATTTTTATGCACTTTCACTTTAGCGTCACTTTTACTATTACTTAATATACAATTTACACCTTCTACCTCCTCTACTACGAAAGGGCCTTTATACCAAGGGTCAAATTTCGTTCTATTTTCATTATTTAAAAGTACTGAGTCACCGGGTTTTAAATATATTTCTTTAGACTGTTTATCGTATTCTAATTTTCGCTGAACTTTTGCTTTTTGAATAAAATCATTGGCTCGTCTATTTGCAATTTGTAAGCGATATCTGACTTCTTGATAATATGCGTCGATATTATATACAGGGTCTATCAAAGTACCATTTAAAATATTAGAAAAATCAACCTTACGTGCAAAAACTAATTCAAATGGCGTATATTCGTGATATACACTGGGAGTTGTGTTATAACAAAAGCTGAAATAGTTTGTCCATTCATCCCAATCGTCTTGCATTTCGTTTATGTACATTCTAAGAAACTCATTTAAGACTCTATGATTTCTTTCACAACCACCTATAGTTTGACTATGGTAGGCTGTCGAAATAGAATGTTTAATTTTTAGAAGTTCAGAAAGTGATGTAAGTACTTCGTTTTTATACTCAGTGCCCATATCGGTTCTGATTTCCTGCATTGGGCCATAATTAAGAATAAATTCATTAAACATTGCCCTAGCTATAGTTTTAGCTTCTTTATTCGGAATAGGGATAATTTTGACAAATTTAGTTAACTCGCACTGGATTGTTATTGCATACATATTGTTGTTAGGAGTTTTTCTGAATGGTCCAATCGTGTCGATACATGTGATGTCAAATGCTTTTTGTGGTGTAGGTGTTATTACCATTGGCTCTGAATGAGTTATTTTTCTCTTATTAATTTGACACTTTTGACATTTTTTAACGTATTTGTTGACATCGCGGGACATTCCTTTCCATCGGTAATTTGCTCTTAGCTTCTTAAGCAATTTTTTCTGTCCACAGTGACCTCCGGTAAGTGGATTATCATGATATTCCTGTACTAACGCTAACTTGTCATCATTATTTTTAATAATTTTGGGCTCTTCATACAGAAAAATAGTAAGATTTTTTAATTTACTTAAAGCAATATTTTTTAATTCGTTTATTGTGCACAATTTAAATATTTCATCTGTTATTTTTAGCTTTAGTTCCTTAATGTTGCAATCAGCAGCCATTTTTTCCAGCTTAGACAAAACTGTTCCTAAGAATGATTTGTCATTACTGATTAACATTTTATCCTCGATTATAAAATCTTTATTCTTACCCATAATTATCCATAGATATTTATGCTGAATTTTAAATTTTACATAAGCTAATTTTAAAACATTACTATTTTCTAAAGTCTCTAGGACTTTTGGTTTAACCGTAAACGGCATGCTAGCATTCTCGCTATTATCTTCTGTTAAGGTAGTATCCTTTTTTGCCATTGCCCGTGTTACTGCAAATACGTTGACTGTTTTGTTATTTATCGCCAAATCGCTTAGTTCGCTAATACAAATTCTCGATAATGCATCTGCTCCTACATTGTCCTTTCCTTTAATATATTCAATTTCAAAATTATATTCTTCTAAATCTAATCGCATCCTGGTAAGTTTTGAAGATGGGTCTTTCATAGAAAAGAGATACACTAAAGGCTTATGGTCAGATTTTACCAAAAATTTATTTCCGTACAAATATGGCCTAAAATACTGAATCGCCCAGTGGATGGCTACTAATTCTTGTTCTATAGTCGCTTTATTAGATTCTCCTTTAGTGAATGATTTTGAAGCGTAAGCTATTGGCAATTCTTGCCCATTAAAGTTTTGTGATAATATAGCGCCACAAGCATTTTTTGATGCGTCTGTTGTTAAAATAAATTGTTTATTAAAGTCTGGGTATTGTAAAATTTCGGGTTGCAACAACGAATTTTTAAGATAAATAAAAGCTTGTTTACATTTTTCACTCCATTCGAATTGCGTATTTTTTCTTGTTAACATATTAAGAGGTTTTGCAATTTCTGCGAAGTTTCGAATAAACCTGCGATAATAGTTACAAAATGCTATAAAGCGTTTTACTTCATCAGCATTTCTAGGCTCTGGGTATTTATTAATAATGTCGTATTTTGACTCGTCAGGCAAAATTCCATTACTAGTAATCCTGTGACCTAGGTAGGTAACTTCTTGCGAAAAAAAATTGCATTTTTCGGGATTTAATTTTAAATTGTATTTTCTGCACGTTTCAAATACACTACGTAAATTTTGTAAATGATGATTTTTTGAACAACCAATTACAATTACGTCATCCATGTACAAGAAAGCCTTTTCAGGTGTTATTCCAGCAAATGCTATATTCATCATCCTCTGGAAACTGTTTGGGCTTATTCTGAGGCCAAATGGTAACCTTGTAAATCTGTAGCTACCTGTACTTGTACTAAAAGTTGTAAAATCTCTAGATTCTTCTGCAAGTGGTATTTGATGAAAGCCCGCCTTTAAATCTAGGGTTGAAAACCATTTAGCACGGCCTAGTTGGTCTAAAATATCGTCAATTCGAGGCAATGGAAATTTATCAGGGATAATTTTCTTATTTGCCTCTCTAAAATCCACTACTAGTCGCCATTTTTTATCATGACCCTTAGATTTCTTAGGTACCAAAAGGATTGGACTATTGTAAACGGCATTAGATTCCTCTATTATGTTTTCCTCTAACATTTTACTTACCTGTGCATTTATTTCTTTAGATTGGGAAAGCGGTGTTCGATAATTTTTTATATAGAAAGGTTGCTCATCAGCTAATTTAATTTTTTGTTTATAAAAATTGTTTGTTGTTAATTTATCACATTTTAACCCAAATATATCAGCAAATTCCATGCATAATTCGGTGGTTTCCTTTTTCGCGCATTCCGGGATGTTTTTATTTAATTCATTTAATAGTTGATCTTTTCGGTTATTTTGATTACAATGCAATTGATAACACGAAAAGTTTTTTAGGGGTTCGGTTACAATTTTAGAATTATTTATGGTTATGGTTTCGCATGTTGTATTTAGAATTTTAATTATTGGACTTGACCTAGAAATTATGGTTGATGCTATGAAAACGCCTGGGGATATTTCGTTATTTAATACAACCGAATCTTCTTTAAGATATTTTAACTTTTCTACTTTTCTAATTATTTCACATCTCGGGGGGATAATTAACATATCTTTTGCAGGGCTGTCATGAATTGGTATAGAGATTAAATTATTATGCAGTCTTATTTGCATTGTCCAATTAGAGTAGTCCAATTGACATTGATATTGTGTAATAAAATCTCTACCAAGAATTCCATCTGCTGGTATGGGAAAATTATCCTCAACTATGTGAAAATTTTGTTTTAAAGAAAAATTGTCAATAAACATTACAGTTTTAGTAGTACCTATGGAAGTTATATGTCCTTCTGTAACACCGTTTATCCTGCTAGCATTTGCTCTGTCAACTATTTGATTTTTATCGATTTTTGTTCGCTTGATTAAAGAAATATCGGCACCAGTATCTACGATTAATGTTATTGTTTCATTTTGTGTCATTTGGGTCTGAACGACGATAAAATTTGACAACGATAGGTCCATGTTAAAAATATTTATTGCTCCCCCAATGGACCTGGTTGGGGTGATAATTCGTTTCCCGAATTATCTGTCTCAAAGCTGCGCACAGAATAGTTTCCTCTGCCTCGTTGAGAATAGCCCCTGTGACCTCTATATCTGCTATGGCCACCATGATAATTATTATGGATAGGAACTTCAGGATTTCTATTAAATCCTCTTTTCCATTGTCCTTGCGCCCTAGGATAATGACCTCTATAATTTGGATTTCCTCTATTGTTGAATCGATTTTGTGTAAAAAGGACTGTAGAATTTTTTGATTCAGTTTCGACGCTAACAAACTTTGTCAAGGCGTCTTGAGTTGTGTTGAATGTGCCTGCTTCCATTATCAACCTGGATCTTTCTGAGGTTGCATTCGATTTTAGGGCTTTAACTGCAATATTAGTTGTATAACCCTCTGCTACATTTACTGGTACACCTTCATTTATGTACGCTCTTTTTAAGCTTGTTGCTAAAGCTTCTATGTCAGATGCATATTTTGATGTATCGCTGGATCCTTGTTTAAGAGCTAATAATTTTGCCGAAACTAACTGCGAACTTTCACCCTTAATATTGCTTGTTAGTTTTTGAATTATAATTGGTATGGTATCATTATCGCCAATAAGGTCTCTTGCTTTACCAACTAATTTAGTTTTAATAAGAGCCACGGCATTTGCTTCGTGCCCTTCACAATTTTCTTGGATTAAAGTTAGTGCGTCAATAAAAGATCGAAGTTTATCCGCTGAGCCATCAAAATCATTGCACAAAACCCTGCTGGTGAAATTAAAAAAATCCATATTAGTCATCGCCATTTTGCCAGTTTCAATTTTAATTTCAGTGTTTGTATTTTCTTCGTCTGAACCCTCTGAAGAGTTTTCACTGTCAATAATATCCTCCTCAATCACGTTTGGATCAATTAGTTCAGTGCACGATGTAGGTATTTTATACGAAACATTTAATACTTGATATACCCTGACTACTTTATCTCTTGAGACGGAAAAAAGTTTTTTAATAGCAAAATACTGTTCTTGACTTAAATTTTTGTAATCATGTAATACAAGTTGCACAAAGGTATTATAGTATTTAAGTAAATTATCCCTAACTTCTTTTTTAATTTCCTCTGATTTAGGTATTTTTTTCTTTAAGACTCTTTTTGATTCGTTAGTAATTAATATTTTTAAATTTGATAACTTGGTATAAAGTTCTTCCCAAGCTGATGACATAAAAATAACTAAATTTAGCCTAAATTACGGTAAAAAAAATCTAACATAATATTAGTACATGAAAAATGTAAACAAAAATCCAACATAAAAATTATTATTCAGCTATATATATGTAATATGTAACTGTATAATATATTATTTAATATATTATAATATTATAACTTTCGATTACTTTATGAACTAATAAAAAAAATAGTTTTACCCCCAAAAATATTTTAAAACTGCTAAATAGCCAAAAAATCTTATTCTAAATATGCACAAATAAATAAAATTACATACCAACTATAATATAACATTTGTGTGGTCCATGTCCTGGGACGGATGCAAAATCACCATTACATCTCCTTCTTCCATCTTCCAATAAACAGGTGGCGTTTAATCGCTCGTCCTTAATGTCACTGATTTCAGGTTTTACTAAAATATTTTTCTACACCAACACATTGTTTCTTCTTTCACTAACACGGACTTACAAACACAAACCACTATGTAATAGTCTTACTTAGACATCACCAACTGGAGCTTTCAGCATAAGACTTCTTGACAAGTCTCTTTTCATGTTTCTGCGGTAAGCCTTCCTAATTTTTAGTAACACCAAGGTTACAACAGCCACAGTGATTATATAAAGCAGAATACGGATATCCATAGGGACATTTATAGCTTGTTCTTCCACTATAAAATTGGAGTTTACAACACCTGTGTCCGTAACTTCAGCATGCTTGGTGTTAGTAGTACCCATATTGACTCACACTGTATGTTACTGTACATTAGCACACTTTACAGCAACTAGCTCCCATACTTTTACCACGGTTTTACTATAAACATTTTTCTTTTTGTACTATATACATATAGAACAATTACTACTCTTACTGAAAAATGCACTAAAAAATGGTGTTTGGCACTGGCAGGGTCGCCATGTGAAGGTTCGATTTAGGAATAATAAATAAGAATGCCAAATGCGCTTACACCATTGTATATTACTCTCTTCGATGATATCTGGTATATTAGTAGTTATTTTAAAAACAGTGTTCTACATAATTGTCGTGCATACGTGTGCAATAGTATTGCATAAATATTTAACAATAATAATAATTCATGGTATAACAAATTAATATACAGTATGATACTTGAAAATAAATAACATATATCACTATTATATTATTGTACCACAGTACACTCTTCTGGATAATAAGCCACCAACGCGACAAAAAAGTGCAAGGACCGCTGAAAATATCGCTGTGTCTGTTTTGCGCCGTTCTCAGCAATTAGCATTTCTCAGCAATCAGCATTTCACCAATGTCTCTGTGGCGCAGTTTGAAGAAAGACTTAGGCCTACATCCATATAAGATGGTTCTAACTCAAGAATTGAATCCTGCTGACTATGGTTTGCGAAGAACGTTTACCGACTGGGCCCTGTTGTAGTTGGAACAAAATGCCGATTTTGGGAAACAAATCATCTTTTCAGATGAAGCCCATTTTTGTCTTAGTGGCGTTGTCAATACGCAAAATTGCCGCTTCTGGTGTCAGAACAATCCCCAGAAATTAGTACAGGTGCCATTACACCCGTTAAAAGTGACTGTGTGGTGTGGTTTGCATGTCGGTGGAATTATCGGTCCATACTTTTTTGAGGATGCAGGGGGGCGTACTGTGACAGTCAACGGAGAGCGCTACCGCGACATAATAACTAACTTTCTGCAATTGATGGTGGAGACTTCGAACAGAATTGGTTTCAACAGGACGGAGCAACATCACACACCGCCCGAGCCACAATTAATTTATTAAGAGAGCGTTTTGAAGATCGAATAATTTCGCGACATGGCAATATCAACTGGCCATCAAGGTCCTGTGATCTTACTCCCCTGGACTTTTCTTTGGGGATATGTGAAGTCGAAGGTGTATTCTAATAATCCTCAAACAATCAATGAGTTGAAAGTTAACATAACTAGGGTTATTCGCGAAATTCAGCCCAACTTGTTAGAAAAAGTGATTAAAACATTATGTTACATAATAAACTACAATATGAAACATCAATCATAGAAATTAACCAATTCGTTTTTATTTTTTAGCAATTTAAACTTATATCATTCTTATTGGTAGACCCTATATAAGCTTCATTTTATGTTAATAAAATAGTATTTTCTTGCCAATTTCTTGTGTAACATTTATTTCAAAATCGTCCTATTATCAGTCGTCACCATATATATTGATTCTTACTTTTTGTACATGTTGTAGCGGTTTTATTTATACAGTCTATACTAAGCATATCAATTTCCATATATAAGGTTTCAACTTCGATCCACCCTGGAACAATTTTTATTACTTATTTAGTGATATTCCTCATAACCTTATAATAAATTTTAAGTTATTGTTGATAGTAAGCATGAAAAGTACATAGTTGTTTTAAGATTTTTTAGAATTAATTTTTAACTGCATTGCATAGTATGATTATATTATCTTGTTAGGTCTCGAGGAAATATTTCAATTTTTTCTCAAAGGAACCAGCTTAAATTAAATAGAAATAAAATAAATTTTAAGTCACAGGTCTCAAACATTGGTATATATGGTCAGAGGATTTCACTTGTATCGCCCATACTACGTATCATCAGAAACTACTGTAAGAAAAAAACAAAAATACTAAGCTTTACGATCATCTATTTTACCTAATTTACACTAAAATTACAAACTAATAACTTCCTACCTTGTGTATTTATAAATACAAAAAAACAATGATAATACAACATGATACAAGTCAAAAGTAGAAATTAAAAGTTAAATTGATAAAATAGGACAGAGACTAGCTCTAGACTAGCATATTAAAAAATAAACGAAACAAAATAAGGTTAGTTTTAAAGGGAAATAATAAAATAAAGAATACATTTATAAAAAAAGGTTTGTCAAAAGTAACCTCTGTAAATACTTTTACTTTATAAAAGTAGATAGCGTTATGCCTCGCTTTAAATTGGCTTGGTGTAGTGCACTTGTTATATTTTAAGGAGAATATGAAGGCAAAGAGTTCAAAATCAAGTCTGGTTCAAAATTAAATATTTCGGGTAATTAATATATAATTTTAGGACCTTCATGTACCACTTTCACATCCTCATGTCTGGTAGTAGAATGTCCCACAGATAGTAGATGGTTAGCAAAAGTTGATTAGCATGACATCAAAGTCTCTGTTTTTTATACGGGCTTAAGTATGCCAATACCCTAGTGTTTGGCATATGCAATTTGATGCTCAGATTGACCTGCAGCTCAACAAATAAACTCCGGATTTAGTTAAGTTATAGTTCTTGTCTTTAGTGTTAATCAAATAATTATAAAGAGTCTTAAAAGTTTTAAACCAAATGGAAACATTTTGGTTTTTAAAAAATTTAGGAAATTGTACAGAAACGTTACCGAAATAACTGAGACAATGGAATTTTAAGTTATGTATATCTGGTTTATCACTATGTTTTAAGATCATTTATATTTATTGTAAAATTTAAATATTATTTAATAAACATTTATTAAATTAATTGGGAAGCCAATAATAACTGCAATGTTTTACTATGTTTAGTTCTTCCCGAAATTCTGTTTTTGAAAATGGGATTTTAAAAAGTCTATAGAGGAAACTATTGAAAGCAGCAAATTTATGTGAAAATGGTGAAATTGACGATCATTGTATTACATTAGGGCTTCTGTCTGGTTTGGTTGGAAAGGAGCCAAGTGGCTTTCCAAAATTCCAAATCCAAAAAAAATTCCAAGACTTTCTATGTAAGTACATTAAATTAAATTCTGACGAGATCCCACCCTTGACCAGACTATCATTACCTTAGAGTTTTTTCAATCAATATATTTGAGATCTGTGACTTCAGATTCAATTTATTGCTATTTAATTTCTAAGTCTGGTAAGGCTCTTAATTGAGTGGACCTATTAAATTTGTGAGATTGTGACTGTGTTGGTAAAAAATTATGAGTTATTATTATTATTTTTATGTTAGTTAACGATTGACCTCAATTACCTCCAAAAATATGTCGGCCAGATCATGCACAACCAATACAAGGGTGCCCACCCTAAAAACGTTGACTATCCATGACAGTGACATCAGTAAAATGGTGGCAATATGGTGAATGAACATCTGCCAAAAATCTTTCCTTTTGACGTCAAAAAATTGGGAGACGCACAGAGACCAGTAGAAGGCCATCGAGTACATGTAGTACCACCAGATGTCGTTAGAAACTGACTGGTGGGGAAATCCATTCCTGAAAGAAAAAGAGGTTTTTAGAAAAAATATAGGACTATTTTGTATTTTAACATTTTTTAAATCTACAATATTAGCCGATTAGTCGCGATACAACTTTATCAAAATTGTAATATAATCGTTTTAACTCCTTAGTGGTTTATATTGTTGTGTTTCATACATTAAAAATCGTGACGATTTTTGAAATTAGAATAATGATAAGCAAAGCCCTTCATAAAGACTTACTATGTCAAAGGTTTTTACATTTACATCAAAAATCTACCCAGGCAACTCATTCTTTGAGTTTCATACTTTATAAAGCAACAATGGCTTGCAAATAACTTAGTGACCTAACTATTTCTACTTTCATTACAAAAATTTTACATTCTCCACTTTACAGATAAAATTTAATTAAGGGAGCAAAGAATTAACATGAGACAACCATCAGAGCATGATGATTACATGTAGGCGTTAATGAACATAAAATAGATGTATGAAGATAAAACTCACAAAATATTATTATGTCAAAGCTGTATTCTTGGAAGTGACCAGTGCTATAATACAGCTTTTGCATATTCAAATGAACTCTTATAAATATTATAATGATTACTAATAATATTATCACTGCACAACCACTTAAAAGGTGGAATTACATGCATAGGTTACAAAGAAAAAATTTAAATTAGGGATAAATAAACAAAACTTAGTCATAGATAACAAACAAGGGGCTTAACTAAAATAAAACAAACATCACATTAATTAGAATTATGAGTCAGATGCAAGAGGAGATGGTGCCTTACCACCTCAAAACAGGTAGCGAATATCGTCTATAGCATTAAAAATCGTGAGCATGTGACAAAGAGTTGAGGGACTGATGCTAGCACCAAAGAATAAATTCTTACGATAAGACCTTTAAGTTGATTTTAGGAACTCTAAATTGAATAAAATTAATAAGGTTACAATTACTATACTTCATATTATTTAATATATTATATATGAATATCACAACTTGTGTTTTTGGTGACGTGTCTCTAACATAGACCTATAGGATATCATGAATATATGCTATTTCTCTTCACATGCATATACCGCATAAAACTCCTTTTGATTTCCTGTGAAACTAGCAAGTTGTGCAAATGACCAGACATCTTCAGCATACAGATGCGGTCTTACAAGAGTGGTTTAAAGTTCTTAGACTGAAGTCTGTGCTGTTTCGTAGCGCCAAGTACTTCATATTATGTTTTTGTAGTGACCATTAAATTAAAGTTTGCCTGAAATAGAAGCCCCAATACTTAAGAATTAAGTATCTATCTATAAGGCTTGTGCCAATTTCCTGAATGGTCCTCTGAAGTTACAGGCTTCAGACTAAAAGATGACATTGTTACACCTAATTTTAAACATGATACAAGTTGTAGGAGAAATAATATGATTGATTATCGACCTATTAATATAGGCTCGGCAAGATTTTTGAAGGGATTCTTCATAAGTCAATATTTTCACGCCTGTCTGAGAAGATCTCAGAATTTCTGACAGATACACTGTTATAAACTTCTGCATTTTTTATGAACACTTGTCACATGTAATTTTGAATAAGCGTAATGTAATCTATACTGATTGTGCAAAGGCATTCGACTTGATCGACCATGGCCTTTTGGTACGAAAAGTGGAGAGATCAGGCTTATCTGGTAAATCATTGATGCTAATGACGTCATACTAGAGTATTAAGAGTAAAAGAGTAAAAACTGGTAAACTCAAAGAGTAAAAGCTGGTAATGCCCTAACTGAGATGTATGTATGTAACATGAGAAGTACCCCAGGGCAGTAACTTGTGACTTTTTTCCTGATTTTTATCCATGATTTGCCAGGCAGTCTGACACTCTATTCGATTAATGTTTACAGATGACTTCAAGTTGTTTACACCTGTAAGTTCGGACAGTGATGTGGATTTGCTTCAGGAAGATCGGAATTTGGCTCTGAACTGGTTCAAGAACAATAAAATAGGTCAATGTAATTATTAGGGATTATTATATTAACAATTTGGAACTTCAAAGATGTGATAATTCTTATAACATCTTAGGCATAGGAACAACTTATACAAAAACAATCATAAAGTGATAGCGGATCGGAAAATAAAATAGTATACAGGGTATTCCATTTAAAATAACAAAGTTGCTACTATTTTTTGGTAAAAGCGGCAACGCTGTATCGATAAACATATTTTTAATCGTTAGTTCACCAGCTAAAATCCATGATGCCAAATCTTCAAAAAAATGCTAAGGCAATTACTTTCTTCAGAGTTTTTTGGGTTTTTTGGGAATTTCTCAAATGAAACCAGCATATTAAGAAGTTTACTTAGTGAAAAGATTGTTTGGCAATGGAAATCTTTTGGTCAGACTTGCTTAGAGAAAATTTAAAAAATTAGTTTCTTTTGCTACAACTTTACATAAATTGTTTTGTCGGTTGATGCCGGTCCTTATGACCTTGGTGCTACAATTTCCCAAGAACGACAACCAATAGAATTTGCATCTGGTTCTTTTACAGAAACTCAAAGATGTGAAAAATTTCATCAAAAAAATCATCGACCATTATTGGGGCTTTAAAAAAAAAACCACTTAATGAAATGTTCTCCAGAATACAACGACACTATGCGGTTATTTAGATATCAATTTAATTTAAATTATGTGCCTTGAAAAAGTGTGAAAATACCGGATACTTTAAGTCAAGCACCTGTGATTGACATCGCCAGTACCGATTACTTAGAACAAAATTTAAAAGTATATTCAATAATTTCTACCAGTAAAAAAATCAAGAAAAGCTTCAAAAAAAAAATTAATGTGGACCCTGCACTTCAAAAAATTAAATATTATGTATTAAATGGTTGGCCTAATCACAAATCATCAAAACCAGAAAACGTAAAGCCTTATTGGCCTATCACACATAGTATATTTCTACATAAAAATGTTTTATTTTATGAGAAAAGACTTATTATACCCGATTCACTAAAGGGTAAATTTTTAAATTTTATTCACCAATTACACCAAGGAATTGTTTCTTGCAAAAATAAAGCTCAAGATGCTATTTATTATCCGGGACTTACGTGTATTAAAAATGTATTTGCCATAAATAGACTTCCTATGGAAATATTTTTAGATAATGGACCGCCGTTTGATTCTAAAGAATATGTATAGTTTGGACCAGTGATGAGCAACGTACCCGCAAGCCAACTCCAGCCCGCGAAAGTATTTAATCCGGCCCACCGAGGGTCCATCAATATGAATAGCATGTCCCGCTACAATTAGGTTTTGACGATCGAGAAGTTTAAAGTAGATTCTGATTATAGTAGAATATTAAATGCATAGTCATAGCATATAGAAGAACCAAAGTTTACAGAATACAATATGTTTTCTGATTATAGTAGAATATTAAATGCATAGCCATAGCATATAGAAGAACCAAAGTTTACAGAATACAATATGTTTTATTCTGTAAACTTTGGTGAAGCTAAACTAGTCGCGTAGTTTAGGTGTTTCGTAATACGGGGCGCTTTATGGGGCGCGGGTTGTCTTATTTGTTGAAGCAGTGGCGGTATTTAAAGATTTTAATTTTGCTCGTCATTTTAACACCAAACATCTTAAAACTAAATATGCTTTGATGGATGACGCAGACAAAAAGATAAATGCGGAAATCTTATTAACAACAATATCTGCTCAACGGAATCTGTTTATAAAGCAAAACACTGCTCAAAGGGCTTCTACGCTGGCTGGATACGTTGTGGCTTATAAAATAGCTAAATATAACAAACCATACTAAGAAGGAGAATTTTTAAAAGATTGTATGGTGGGTATTAGAGAAATTTATGTCCAGAAAAAATTAAAGAGTTTGAGTCTGTCAGCTTATCGCGAAAAACAGTCACAACGCAAATCGATGCTATTGCATCTAACTTGTGGACTCAACTTAGGCAGCACATAGAAAACTTTAAATATTTTTCCGTGACGATGGACAAAAGTATGGATAGAAGTGACACTGCACAATTATTAATCATCATTACAGGTGTTGATGACGAATTAGTCATTACTAAAGAGCTAGCTTGTTTGCAATCGATAAAAGGAAAAACGGCTCGGCAAATAATTTATAACGAATTTTTCGAAGGGCTTCAAAATTTAAATGAGTCCATTTCAAAATCAGGCAATATAACAACATTAATATGATTCGATCTCGGAGCTTGGTACACCAATTGGACAATTCTAAAAATTTCTGGTTAAAGTCTTCTTTACCACACAAAAGTCAGATGGTTAAGTTGTGGATATGCATTTGAACGGATTTGGAATTTAAAAGAGGAAATACAAGATTTCTTAAAGAATAAATCAGACAAATGGTCTGATTTTCAGATCTTCGAAGACAAAGATTGGCGTACCGATTTTGCATTTTTTACCGATTTACTCAAACACTATAACAAATTAAACAAAAAATTGCAAGGAAAGAACCAATTTATAGATGAGACTTCAGCTTTTCTAGACTCAGCTTTTTCTATTTTATAACTGCAGGGCGAAGAACGATTTAACTCACTTTTCGCATTTAAAATCCATGTCACCTATGTGAACAAACTAAAAGAATTTAGTCAGGCGGCGAAAAAACTTCACACAGAATTTGAAAATAGGTTCAAGATTTTAAGAACATTCAGTCATCGCTAGATATTTTCTCGATGCCGTTTAATGTAGACCTGGAAAATGTATCTCCAGAATTGCAGTTGGAAATAATTAAAATTCAGTGTAGTACCCATTTAAAGCAATTGTTTTTGAATTCAACAAAACTAGATTTTTTATAGAGCACTGCCGAAATCTAAATTCCCAAAGATGATTGCTCACGCCCAGAAAATTATGGCGATGTTTGCGTCGTCTTGTGTGCGAACAGACTTTTTCGACCATGAAATTGCGGAAAAACTCAATCAGAAACCGATTGACTGAACACATTTTCGCACTGCTGAAAGTTGCTTCGTCACAGCTGGGACCTGTTTTCGAAAATATTATGGAAGATCAAAAACAATCCCATATGTCTCACACGCCTACCATGGCAGGCCCTTCGAATAAAAGTTAAAATAAATATTATTTTATAATATTACGATTAAAAGATTTAACACAAAATGCATTTTTTCTATAATTCTGGCCCTCCTCTAGAATTTCTTATACTTTGTGGCCCCTCAGTAAAAAAGTTTGCCCACCACTGGTTCGGACAAACTTATGACATTAAAATAAATACTTCTAGCTGTAAATATCCTAGAAATAATGCCTTAGTAGAGAGGACTAATCAAACCGTAAAAGGATTATTTTTAGGCAATCTAATCTCAAAAAGATCCATTTTTAGCTATTATAGATTATAATGCGATGTTAAAACAAAATTTAGTAGCTCCATGTATGTTGTTGATGGGCAGAAAGTTTATAACAACTTTACCGGTTAAAACAGAAGTTTTATTGCCTAATTTCCCTATTACAGCAGGCTTGAAAATCAACAAAAGCAAAAAAGCTCTCATGATAGGTCGACCAAAAGACTTTCTGAAATAAAAGGTGATCCAATTTTGATGCAATTATATATATAAGGAATTATATAATTATATATATAAGGAATAAGGAAATGGAGTCCTGGTACAGTCGTCAGAAAAAATGAATATTATGACTATATTGTGCGAGTCAATGAGGGTGAATATAGGCGTAAAAGAAGTCATATAAGACCTCAAAACCAATCAGATCCAATTCAGAATACCTCATAAACCTGAAGTCCTTATTTCTTATTTCAAAACGAATGTACCTTTAGATGTTCCTGAGAATGCTTATAATACAAGAAGCGGTAGAATTAGTTGTCCTCCGAAACGATATTGTACCTAATTAATGCAGTGTAAAAATAGTTACATAAAATTAAATTTAAAAATTTTTTTTTTCTTTGGATAGGGCGTTATATTTTACAGTTAAACTTGTAGCTATTGCTTTTTAAATATTACTTTTGGCAACACAGTCAGTAGTGTTTCAATTACCAGTACGTACACTGTGTGTTTTCTGTTCACCGGTTTAACACCAATAAATACCTATTAAGTAATCATTAGTGCCTTGTATTATTTAATACCTGTAATATAAAGTGTAAGGAATACTTGTTTATTAACAAATGATTTCACAATACAGAAAAACAGCATCCACTAGATACCATAGAATCATACAGAAACTAAAACCATAACAAGTTACATGCAATCCAAGAATAATAATGATACCGATTCCAATAATTAAATAAATTTAATTAATGTTGACCTTATAAAGATAGAACTCCTTGGAAAAACTCGTTTTATCACCTCTTACGCTAAACCCTCTCTTTTTATGTTGCTGCTTACGTACTACTAACCATATTTAAATCTTAGAGGGTCTTTAAAAATCAATTAAAAGAAACGTTGGTATAAGTCTACCAATTATTTATTTATATTATGTCGCCTACTCTTATCAATGTGTCTAAGACCCAGGGAAACTGTATGACTATTACATGTTAGTAATCCATTATCATTTATAATCCATCCGTTAATCAAAAAATGAATCGCCACTTTTGCTAATGGAGTTTGTTTTACTAAATGTAAATCACTAGACCAAAAATAAACAAATTTAATTTAATTATTTATTTAGTATTAAAAAATAATCTTCTATTGTCAGATAGCGCAGACGCCATTTGGATAAATATCTAAATTGCAGATTTTCCAGTTGCATCAACTTTCAGAGAATTTTAAACAATAAAAATTTCTTCCAAAAAAACCTTTAAAAAAATAAATAAAAATACCGACATTGAACCAATTCTTAGTAAAGTAATAAAATGATATACCATATTAAATAATAAAATACTCTGTTCTAAAATTACTTGTTAGTAATACAGATAGGTTTTTGAAACATTTAATCAGCAGTCATGATAAAAATGACAATCATAATAACTTGCTACAATATAAATATAGTTAAGCGTTCTTTTCCTAATTTTTTTACAAGGTTAATATTATACTGGTTTGCAATACAAACCTTGAACCGAAACATTGACAGTATAATTAGGACGTATTGCCGATATTATATTATTTAGAAAAATAAAATACATAATAAAAATATAAGGATTAGTTCCTTTATAACTAAGTTAGAACAAAGGGGGATAGATGCGATGCTAATCACTTCCACTGTCAAGCTTTGTTGTTTAAATAAATAAAAAATTATCAGTTTTGTTCTATCTATCCAATATAAGCGTTAAAGTTAAAAAAAAAAAACAATTACAAATTATGAAAACACATTAAAATAAAACCACCTGATTCATAATTTGCATAAGTGAGATAAAACAGGAATGTGTTCCTCATTTTGCATGAATAAATCAAATATTAATTTTGCATTTAATATTAATTTTATGAGTCATGGGACTATTCCCTCATGTTGTTGTAGTCACTTATAATCTTACCTATATTATTTCAATCAAAATAAAATTTGTTTTTTCTTTATACGGGTTGATACCTAAACAAATATGTATATTTCTAATTTTAACTTATTTAAACAATTCTATATACATAGTTCAGTTTATTGAAAAATATTACTTTAATATTACTGTCCAAACTGAAGGAGGCAATAGTGGTCCGATTGCTCATTGTTTTCGAGTTGTGATTTTTATATAAAGATTTTTTTTACAAAAACAATGTAGAAACCTAACATTTTTAATATTTTTTTTAGAAGTAACAGGGTTGTAGTGTTTTATGAAAACGTATTAAAATAAAACCACCTGAATCTGAGAAACCATCAACAAATGCATTAGACTTGAAGAAGAAGTAACTTTAGAAAAATATTAACTTCATATGACATTATATAAAATAATCTGTTCAAACAGTAGCAGCTCATGTTCGAATACATACATCAACTGCCAATTAATATATATTATTACAAATGTAAATAATTAAGCAACGTAGTTCCTTAATTCCCAAATACTTTCATTATGATGTGATTAATTGACTGCCTATATTATTTTAATATTATTTTAACAAGGCATTAAGGATGAAATAGAAAATTATAACAAAAAACACAAAAAAAAGTATATTAAAAAACAATAATGTACTTGTTCTACAGAGTTTTTTTATATATGCACCTCCAGGGATTACTAGAAAAATACTTTCAAACGAAAAGTTGGTTTAGACCTGTGAAACAAAACACAAATAAGCATAGTAAAATCGAAAGGCAGGAACAAGTTTCCTTTTTTTCCCAAAATGAAACATGCTGTTATTCTCATTTGAAAAATATAAAATAGGTCAACTTTTCATTAAGCAGTTTTTAAAATCTTAAATAAATTTGAATATTTAAGCTATAAAATATACTAAATTATCACTTATTTATTTTTTTATAAATCCACTACGACTTCCAAAACACTATAAATAGTTTTCCTGATATTCCTATGGATCGTATTCGAAGAAATTAAATTTGTTTTTACAACATAATACATTTAATTTTTCATCTTCCCACAGACAAACATCTAGAAGGCTATTATCCGGCCATTAATTAAGTTTTATTTTCAAAATATATATACGATGACATTTAGGTAACTAAAAGAATTACACCAGCATTCAAAAACTAGTCTTCAATAAGATTAACAAATGGCTTGAATAAATGTTGATGTAGTACTACATATATGTTTGAAATTAAAATAAAAACTATTTCTCTTTGGTCGGAAATATACAGTATTACACAAAAAGGAAACTTGTTATGGTTTTCCAATTTTCAAAAGATAATCTAGAAGCTAATCAACTTTTGTTTTAAAAGTTTTTTTTTCTAATGCCCCTCTCCGAATAGATGCAAATATGACAAATAACCATGTACAGGGTGGTGCGATTTCGACTGTTTTAACAGAAAACTCGTATTTTTCGAACAGATAGAAAAAAATTGACTTAGATGTCATGAGCTCAAATTTTGTAAAAAAAAATTTTAAGTTATCAAAATTTTACGATGACAAACTGGTTGGCCGCTAGGGGGCGTTTCTTGAATTTGGTCGATTTCGGTAATTAGCCATAACTTTTTTGCTAGTAAAGATAATTGACTTCTGAAAACACTTTCTCAAAGTACTTTTTAATGATAAATATTTTTATGTTATATATTTTTATACAGGGTGTTTCATAAAGTTAATATTCCAAAAATTTTTTTTTCTGTCCGTTAGAGTCAACCACGCCATTCAGCTTCTGCAAAAATGTGGTTAAATTTGTGACTGTTGATCTCTTATTCATAAAACCGTGCTGTTTTTCAATGATAACACCGATTATATGATTATAAATTTTGTTATATAATATTGATTCAAAAATTTTGCTTGGGCAACAAATTAATACTACTGCCCGACCGATTTTTTAGGTTTTAATTTTTTTACGGCGACCCTAATATCTTCCACAATAATACTCTTTACAAAGTCGCATCTGTCAGAGGAACCGCCGGAGCAAAATCCAGGGTGTAGCCAGAGGGATCTGATTGAACAATACTAGAAAAATGCGAGGCAAAAGCGTCGGCGATATCCCTGCTCTCGATTATTTCCTGGTCTCTGTATAACATTGGTGTATTGGACGACTGTACCTGACTTAGTTGAACTTGTGTACCTCCAGAAGTTACTAGGGTCGCTAGCTATTTTTGTTTCTACCTCCTCTTTGTATTTTTTATATGCAATTTTATTGTCACTTTTTACTTTACTTCTGATATAAATGAAATGTGCTCTAATGATGGGCAGAGTCCAGTGGAGGAAAATTGTTGAGTCAGCCAAGACCTACCCTGGGTTGTAAGAGCTACAGAGAGAAAAATTATGTACCGTGAACATATACATATCGTGTTTATTAGCTATCGTCTTGATTAGTCTAAAATAGCAAAGAAAAAGAAAAATAGCCGTCCGTTCACTAGCCGTAAGAGTTAACATAGGAAATACGCAAGCAACGGAAATAGCAAAAAATAAAAAGACAGTTCACTGAATGGAGAATTATCTCCTAGTTACCTTTCCAATAAATTTCATTTAGAAATGTACACGAACGGCATCTGCCAAATACAAGTTCTCTTACTGTTCCTCGCCATCGAAAAGATCTTTTTAAAAGATTATTTACATACAACGTTGCTTACGTGTTAAATTCTTTAAAAATCGACTCATTTGATCTAATCTGTTTAAACAAAGACTTAAATACTTACTCCAAATTGAATGACCATCATTTATGCTTTTATCATGCTCTCTGCTTTCACGATCTGTTGCATTAATTACTATTGAAAAAAAAATGTATTTCAATGTAATCACTTTATAAACCGAGATTTGTTACTAGTTGATTTTTGTACTAGACATGGAACTTAATTTTTTTAAAGATTTAATCATTTAATTGTTTTTCGGGTTTAGATTTTAGTATGTTTACAAAGCAAGATGTAGTCTATATTTTTAGGTTTGAAAGAAAAGCTTTCTAAAAAGCCGGTCATAGTTTTATTTTCATTTTTTTTATGTTAGTTATCCATAAAGGAGCTCGCTCAAGGACACTATAAAATGTTGATTTTAAAAATCAACCATTTGGAAATTTAATGAAAGGTACAAGTGAAGTAGGTAATTCCTATTGTGAATGTTGAAACGACGGAAATTGTTAACATTGTCAATGCGATTTTAGAATCTACAGCTCATTTAAGTAATTATGTCATAAGTAGCGATAATGACGAAGAGAAAATGCTTCAAATATTCGAGGAAACTTCAGCTGTTAAGTGAATAAAAATTAATTTTCAAAATTGTATTTAAGCAAAAAAGTAATAAAATCGCGGCAGACTTGTGTCTTAGATTTCGATCAAACTTGCATGTAAAATTATGTATGTACAGGGTGTCCCAAATTCGAGGGTGACCTTGGGATCTCGGAAACCGTAAGAGTTACGGGGTCGGTTAAATGGAGGCAAAGTTGCGCAATTTGGAGCTTAATAAAATGACATTTAAATTTTTTTTTAATTCTGGATACTTTCGGAGATTTCCAACAAAAACCAAAATTTGTCAAAATGGTTTTTACCTTCTACCGACTTTATTTAAAGAGATATCGGAAAACTAAAAACAGTTTTTCATTCCCAGTTTTTACGTTCTACAACATGACGCAAAAAAAAAATTAATCCGACGTTTCGTTTTTTTTCGATCATCATCAACTTTATTTTTTCTTATGGGCGCCATATTGGATTTTCTCATTTTTAAAAAGTATTTTTAATTGCCTTTAAAATGAGGTATCGCACTTGTTTTTTTTTTAAACCAATTCAATGAAAATGTACCCTTTCATTTTATTAAATTTAACCGGCTAATGTCATTTTGTCATGGACTACTATATAAATTTAAAAAAATCAAAATATTAGGTTAGGAAAGGATACATTTTCATTGAATTGTTTAAAAAAAAAATAATATCAAATACAGAGTATTGTATAGCTTTAGTTTATTTAAAATCAATTTATTTGAAAAAACTGTTTTTAGTTTTCCGATGTCTCTTTAAACAAAGTCGGTAAAAGGTAAAAACGATTTTGACAATTTTCTATTTTTTTCGGATAACTTCGGAAGTATTCGGAATTTTAAAATTTTTTAAATGTCATTTTATTAAATTGCGCAACGTTGCCTCTATTTAACCAACCCTGTAACTCTTACGGTTTCCGAGATTCCAATGGTCACCGTCGAATTTGGGACACACTGTACTTATTATATATAAATATACATATTATGTTAGATTATTATAATTAATGAATCATTAAAGTAAATCATCTGAATAAAATAATAAAATTACTTTTAAATAAACAAATAAATTTTATTAAAAAAAAACATGTTTACTAGCAATACAGTACATAGTTGCATTAATTTAATATAAATTAATACACATAATAAACCCTATAATAGATAATACAAAAAATCGTCATAGACTTTTAACCAAAAAAAACTCTTAGGTATCACAACGTTTCACAAAATCTTATCTGTTTTCACTATCTCGCTTTATATTGTTGGGCTTCCCGCTTTCTCCTACGCCTGTATTGATATGTATATTATGATTATTTTTCCTGTCCATTTTTGGCTTTGTTTGGTTGTGCGACCTCTTCCTGGAAACCTCGTCATTGCCGGATTGGTGATTATTATCCACGCTTTGATAATATGATTTGTCAAAAGGATCAAATCTTTGTTTACTTAAGACTTGATTTAGTCGATCACCTAGGTGCCTATCGGAACTGCAAGATCTGTTTTGCCTATCAAACTGTGTACTGGCTGAACTGGAGGTAGTAGAAGTGTTTGAGTTACAAATGCTAGAACCGGTGGAGCATCCAGAGCTGCTCGCTTCAGAAGGTTCTTTAGTAGGTTTCTTTTTTGGTTTCTTAGTAACTTTCAGCTTATGCAAGATGTTTTTAAATCCAGATAAATCGGATTTTTGCCTGCGAATTCCTATATCTGGTCTGTAGGCTGGATGGAAATTACCGATCGAATCGACTGCTCGCCGATTTAACAAAAAATCGTCATTAGTGTTAATACGAGGTCGATATACTGGTAATCTTTCTGAGCAATATAGGAGATTAAGTCTGTTAAAATTGCCTATTATTACGCTTTCACTTAGATCGTCTCCAGCTGATGATGTTTCATTACCTGTGTAAATAGGAAGCCGATGTTCTGGGCTTTTAATAACATTTCCCCTATTTAAATTACTGAAACTACCATCACTTCTTCTATGATTCATATATTTCTCCCGTTGATCTGGGTTCACTAAGTTATCATCTGAGCCAATAGCAAGACGCCTTTCTGGTTTTATAGAAATTCGTTCGGAACTATATATTGGATTCGTTCGATTAAAATTACTAATAACATCGCCACTTTTACGGTGATAAACATGCTTTTCTCCTCGATCTTGCTTCACCCTCACATTATTATCCTCAGCACAAAAACTTCTTCTATGCACTCTTCTATCTGATATCTGATGGGTTGGATGACGCCTAATCAAAACCTCACCGTGCGAATCACCAAAATTAAGAGCTTTTAACTGCGCTATCACTTTATCATGTATATTTTCTTCAGACTTCTGCTGCTCCCTTGGCACTTTTTTAGACACTGTACTTAACTGTTCCCGACTAGTGTTTATATGTTTTTGTTGCTGTATTACTTCATTATTTATCGTAACACTTCTCCTAAGATGCGAACTTTCCGCTAAATCCAACTCAATTCGTTTATTATCCTCTTTTGGTCTGTCAATGAAAGATTTCGCCCTTCGCAATATGGGAATCATTTTATCTAAAGAACACAGAACCGAAGCTAAAGGTATCGTTCTCGCTACTCGACTGATGGGACACCTATATTATTCTATTAAATTAACTCATAATAGATAAGAAAAATGCTTATCAAACTATGGCTAATGAATAACGCCGGCTCAGCGGTATGCACGTTCTTGCTCCTAATCGGATATGATATGAAGATATCAGTTATTTACGCGAAAGATAAGATGATTTATTTTTAATATTAACTTTAGTATAGAAGTATGATTTTTAGAAACTCAGAGGTTTTCTTGAAGTAAATATTTACTCAACTTTTCAATCAATTATTTACCAAATTTTTATTTTTTGACAACTCTATTTTGAATAAAGTATGGGAGCAAATTAACATCACTATTGAGTTCCATAATAAGAAAAAAAACGAACTAAATGCTTTTATATGGCCGTAAACATAAGAACAATTTAAAGGACTTTCTTAAGAAAAACAGAATTCTTTATAATAAACGAAAAAAAAAACGTTCATTTCGAACATAAACGATTTTTTTTAATAAGATCATAAAGGAGTTTTAACCTTCTCCTGAAGATGCTATCATCATTAGCAAAAGCTGTCGAGAGTAAAGAAAGTAAAGAATTTTGGTTAGTGGTGATTTGAGTATCACACCAAAGATTATAGGACTAATAGTATTTAAAACAATAATACACAGTCTATATATCAATTAGGAAACACCAAAGATAAGAGGGAGAAGCTGACTAAATCTGGGTTTTATTCGTTGAGCTGTGGGGACTATAATGCTAGTGAGGCAGTCAGGTCATAGAAACCAGACTGCGGGACTATTATTTCTTATATATACTTCAGATTTACCAGGTCTTGTTGAAGATTCTGAAATACATCAGTACATGCATTATTTTGACACTGGTAATTTTGATAACGTGACTGATACTATTAACGCTGATTTGAACCTAATAAATCAAGTTTCAAAAGAGCATATAACCTTGTCATTAATCCTAATAAAACAAAAATGGTTTTCTTTTCAAACCGAGTATCACATAAAAATATAATGGAAACTGTTCACATTCAATTGGATAACGAAACTATTTTGTTCTCTGATACTGTGCAGGTTCTAGGACTGAAAATTGACAATTCTTTAAGGTTTAAGGAACATGTTAATACTCTTCTGCAGAGGTGTTATTTACGCATGCGTATGCTTTATGCCAATAAACACATTTAAAATTTTAAAACTAGGAAAAAACTCGTAGTGGTTGTTTGTTAAATTACTGCCTTATAGTTTATTATCCTTGCTTAGACCAAATAAATCGTTGCCGCCTGCAACGCGTGCAGAATACTTGCTGTAGATGTAGTTTTAACCTCGGAAAGTTTGATCATGTATCAGACTCTATATTTCAGTTAAAATAGTTATTCAAATTCTTCACTTCTACTTTTCTTTATCGATTATACAGGGTGTCCCAGCGAAAACGAAACAGAGGTATTTTTGGTATGAAAAAAAAAATTTCACTTCAAATTTGGCAGTTATATTCAGAATTAAAAGACCTTTAAAATAACGTATCACACGACCCCTCTTTCTATTTAAGATTTTAGAAGAGGGTTACTGGTATGAGGGTGCCTTGGTAAGGAAAAGTTGTCCCCCTCAAAAATAAAATCGACGTGTTCGAGATTTTTGAAAAAAAAAATTTTTTTTCATACCGAAAATAGCTCTGTTTCGTTTTCGCTGGGACACCCTGTATGTTAAAGTCCTGAATATCTTTTTGAAAAGTTAATACCTAGAAAGCAGATTCACACTCGAAATATTAGATACAATATCTTGACCATGCCACACCATTCCACGGCTCTGTTCAAGCGATCTTTTAGTTATAATGCCGTTAAGTTCTTTAATACTTAAGTTAAGAGTTAAAGAGTACCTCTAAGCCAATCTTCGCCTTCTTTGGCAATGTAGTATTAAGTAATATTGTAAAATTAATATTGTTTTTAAAGACATATTATTATTATTATTTAAATCTACATATAACTTAAATTTACAGACTTTATCTTGTAGTCTTTAAATTTATTGTATAGATTTAATGTTATGTTATATGTTCCCGCACCCTATAAGTCCCCAGACTAAATCAGCATTTGCAGTCACCTGGCTTTGGGACATTCCACCTCTTTCCCGAAACATGTATAACATGTTCCAGGAAAGAGATGGAATGTATGAATGCTAGTAATAGACAGGATATTGTGAACTTGTTTGATAGGCATTTTAAAACTACATATAGTGAACCTCTCAGCAAGGCTCCTGATTAAAAGGTTGATTACAGTTAGGATTTACAAGTGGAGGAATGACCACAAGATTAAACTTCACCAGTTATGCCCTTCATAGTGTGCATATAATTATTTTCGAATAATATTGTATTCACTTATGAAGTAATAATATTTATTTATTGCATTTCTTTTTTTTTGTTAGACATATTTGATGAAATTTTACGCCTTACTAACAGAAACTCTTTTGGCCCTGATGGTATCACAGCTGTTTTTCCTAAAAACTGTGTATGTATTCAGGTAAGCCTTGCATTCACCATTTTAATCTTTGCTTGACATTAGGCAATTTTCCTAATTATTGGCAGGTAAGCCTTTTAACACCAATTCATAAAAATGGCAAGAGAACTAATATTTGTAATTGTAGAAGTGTGTGTATTCAGTCTTTAGATCCTACGCTGCTTGACAGGTTGTTTTCTGTGCAATTTTCACGGCAGTGTAAATGATTGCTTAGTGATCATCAGCATGGTTTTTCTCAGGGTAGGTGACTAACCTGTTGACTTATCAGTATGATTTGGTCGGTCCTTTTAAGAGGTACACTACTCTACATGTTGATAGTATGTATAAAGACTTCTCAAAGGCTTTTGATAGGGTTATAGTAATGATTATCTGGTTAGGAAGTTTAGGGCTATGGGCCTGGTGAGACTTTGGTGAGACTGGTCGAATTTTACCGTAGTTTTTTGACTGGCCTCGCACGTTAATTAGGATAAATAATTATATTTAATGTGTTATACTCAGGGTTCGCATATTGGGCCCGTCTTTTTTGACTTGTTCATAAGAGATTTGATCATTCAAAGCATCTTGCTTTTGCTGATGAATTTAAACTGTATTAGCCCATTTAGTCAAATCTTGATGTTTTAAATAGTATTGGCGAGTGTGTATGTATTTTGTTTAGTCGTTCTTATAAAATTATTAATTATCAATACACAGCCAACAATAACGAAATGATACAGTTAAAGATTTAGGTGTTCTCTTTGATGCCAATTGAGGATGTACAGAAGAATTCTTGAAGATCCCTTGCTTATAGAGCTGAAGTGAATATTTTTCGTCATTATTACATTATCAGTATCCAGTGTGATATTCCTAGTCTTGAAATTAGATGGCATCATTCTGATGCTTTAACATTTTGAAAGATCTTGAATAGTTTATATAATTGTCCTACTATCTTAGAAGTAATTGTCAAATAAGGGTAAATTCCCTATGTTTCCTTTACCTTTTCATTGAGTCAACTATGGGTTTTTTTCTCCAAACTTTAATGCGTTTCTTGATGTGAATACGTTTCTTGAAATGACAATTGTTTGGATCCATTTTCCAGCGGATTACGGTCATTCAGATCAAATAGTCAATCTTAGACTCTAATCTACGATCCTTGTATAGTGTTTATTTTTGTGTAATTTTTAGGTTTGTTAATGATTGATATATATTTTTCTAATTTTAGTATTATTCTATTATCTAATATTATTTTTGTAAATTGGCTCTATTATTTATGTATTTTCAATATTTGAATGTGTGAGATAGTATTTTCCAAATTTATTTTTACTATAAAAGTGACGTAATACCCAACAAAATAAGTAACTCATTATGAATTCCTCACAACAATATAGATTTTACTTAAATTGGCTCTGCCGCAAATTGAAATAAATACATGAGTGTCCTAAGGGCAGAAGATTGGATGCGATTGGATTGGAGATGGATTTACTGGAACAATTAGGGATTACTGAAGCCAAGAATAAGTCTACTTTTTTGCGTTACTGACCTGTTTAACTTTGAGCAAATATTCAATAACGCTTAACTGTTCCTGTCTAACGATATGAGTATTCCTTCTGTGATTGAATCAGAAGGTTCAATTTTCTCAGATTAGATCAAGTTTTAATTTAGTTATTTAGTTTTGTTTTGAAAATGTCGCCATGTAGACATTTTCTTATATATATTTTAAATTTTGATATGTTAATGCCACAACATATTTTGACTTAAGTTCTAATGGGATGTGATAAATATATTTTATGATATATTTATAGATAAATTAAGTTATTACTAATGATTTAGATATAGCTAAAGTTGTTAACAGTTCGGCGAAACACATGTAATCTACTTTTAATTACATACTGTTAAGACCTTGACAAATACTTAAAATATTTTAAATTTATAGATTTGAGGAAACTGGTAAATTTCTTTTCTTTTTTGTCAGAATCATAATTATTCTTTAGTTAACATAGTCAGTTTTTATCGAATTATGATTCGTTTTAATATTGATACAATCAAGCACCTAGATGTGAAACATCTGTATGTGCGGTATCAAATCATGTTACTTAATTTTATATATAAACTAATAATATTTTTTATTATAAATATTATCAGAAAGATAAGAAAGATTAAGAGACTAAGCAAATTAGAGAGAATCATAATTAAAAAATTATGCATACATACATATCTATTAAAAAATTTTAAATACAACCAACCAACACTATCTGTGATCAAATACTCAGACGAAAAACCTTTCAAATTGGTGAGCGCTTTCAGAGATTATACACTCTTGCACAACAACTTAAATTTTTTTATGGAAGTGCAACCTCTACAAGCACCCGGCAACAAGTTATACAGTTTAGGTCCAAAGTAATTTATGTATCTTAAATTAAGATTATTAGTACTTAGTGCTAGTTTAATTTGCCTATTGCACCTAGTTCTTGTATCATAATTATGATTAACAAAAGACTTAAATTAATATATATAAGAACAGATTGTGAGAGTGTAAATTGATCGATTAAATAGTTAATGCAAAGGGTACAATCTATCCTTTTTTAAAAATAATTTTTAAAATATATTTAATTTGTACAGGCAGTTATTATAAAGTCCTCCCCCACACCAATATACCATATCTTATAATTGATTCCACAAATGCTTTATACATTATTAAAGTCTTAGTATTTAAAAATTCCCTCAATAAGTAAAATTTATGAATTAGTTTTCGAATTTTGTTGGAAAGATAATCAATGTGTGGTTGCCATTTCACAAACTTATCAATTACAACTCCAAAGTATTTTGTAGATGAAGTTTCTTTAATACAGTGATTAACTACTAAAATAGAACTATAATGTGGTATTTAATTTTATCTCTTAATTTAATTTTTTTTTTAAATTATCTTTATCTTTTAATTTTTTATTATAAAAAAAAATGTTAAATTATTTACAGTTTTATCTTTCACAATTTCCCAAGACTCCTGAAATCACAATGGCTGTATCATCTGCATAAGATACTAGTTGACCATCCCCCTGTACCCTTAATAGTGAGTTGATATATATTATAAAGAGTACTGAGCCCAAAACTGTTCCTTGTGGAATGCCAATCTTAATTTCCTGTGTGTCACTTAAGAAATTACTGAACTAAAAAATAACTTAAAAACAACTCCAAATCAGTACCCTGAATTCCATATCTTTCAAGAACATTAAGAAGTGTGTTATGAGGCACAGTATCAAAGGCCTTTGCAAGATCTAGGAATATAGTCAAAGATTTTCTGTTTGAATTTAAATTATTTACTACCTCAGTTATTAGTTGATGCATGGCATCTTCTGTACTGCAAGAAATCCATATTGGCTTGAGGATAAAATATTATTTTTTCTAAAGAAATTCATTAGTCTAATCTTTATAAATGTATCACAGAGTTTCGCAAAATTACTTATAAGGCCTGTAATTATTAATGGATGTTTTGGAACCTGATTTATGATTGGGTGTCATTACAGATGTTTTAAATTCGAGGGCTATTTTACCAATTTCTAATATAAGGTTTACTAGGTATATGTAATAGTGGATTATTTCTAAATGTGTCTGTTTAATGATATCAGCTTGAATACCATCATAACCTGGTGAACTGAAGCGGCACAAGTAGAAGTATTAAGACATTTTGCTATAAATTCTAAATTGTCTCTACGTCAAGCTTTAGCGATAACAGGAATTTGTCATGAATCTATACGTCAGGTACTTAAATTAAGTCATTTCCATTCATACAAAATGCAAATTCTACAGGAATTGCGTGAAGACGAGCCTGACAGAAGAATAGAATTTTGCAAGGGAATGACAGAAAAATTACGTATTACTCCTGAGCTCCTAAATAATATTTGTTTTTACTTTTTTTTTTAGTTTTGTAAATAAACACAACTGTCGATACTGGAGTGAAAATTCGCATATTTTCAGAAAAATATGCGAATGCGTGGGCGGGAATATTCTATGATACTATTGTCAGGCCTCTATTTATTATTGGTAACATTAATGGCGAAACTTACTTGGAAATATTGGAAACCACCATTCAACTAAAAATTGTTGAAGAATTGTTGATAGGAATCTAAACGAAGATTTATTACATTTTTAACAAGATGAAGCGCCACCTCACTATATTCTTACTGTGAGGCAATTTTTACATGATGCGTTTCCAGGTCAATTCATTGGGAGAGGCGGTTCAATGGAATAGCCGGCGAGATCACCAGATCTAACACTCTTCGACTTTTTTCTCTGGGGTCACTTAAAAACTGTTGTGTTTAAAACACAACCATCTTCACTTGATGATCTTTGGCAACGGATTATTACAGAATATGCATCTATTCAAAAAGAAGTAAAAATATATTTTACTTCTTAATATTTTATTTTAAAATGTGAGAAATGAGTTTGGAAATAGAGTATACTTTTGTTAAGCCCAAAATGGAATAGATTTTAAGCATCTACTTAAATAAAATAATACTTTATAAAAACAGAGTTTATTTTATTCAACTTATACCTTTCTTTGACCCTGTATAAAATTTTGGTAATATTCTTGTGCAGGTTAATACTACTACCCAAGAGGTGACTGACCCTATAACCAAAATATAGTAGTTTTAGTTCCCCCTACCTGTATAACATTTGTACCAAATGGGGCTTTTCTAACTTTTTAGTTTCAGATATTTGCATTGACACCTTGTGTAATGGTCAGATGCCGGCCGATATACGGCATAACATACAGGAAGAGTACTACCATATTCCAGTTATAGTCTGAAATTTGATCCGCTATTGCTAGGGTCAATACTTCATATTTCATAACTTTCTTTTAGATTCAATTTAAGTCAAAGCTTAAGCTAGCAACCAGATACATTATGTTAAACAACAATATAATATGTAATCACTCAACTTTTAATGTCATCCGGCCATCAACAGTATTAATACCACTAAATCGATTAGCTAATCATTATTAGAAAAAAAAGGTAAGAGAGCCTCTTATAAAGAAGCCTTGTAACAATAACAGTTTTATCATATTTTATATTATTATGCATCCTTTTAAAACATCAGAAATAATTAATTATTTAGTTAACCTAAATAGCAGTGTGATATGTAAAATTGTGTGAAATAAACTTTTAAACTAGTAAGGTATTAAATATTTTTTTCTGGTTTTTAAAATTCTATTAAAGCCATATTTAAACATTTATAGCCATTATATACCTAATAGAAGATGTCATTCAGAACATCAAATGAGACAAATATGACCTTAACACAAGGTTAATTAGTCCACTGAAGGTTCTAGTTCAAATGTGAATTTAGAGGTTACAAATTTACATCTCTTATTATGTAAAACTTTTTACTGTAACAATAAACAAAGAAAATGAAACAACCTATCATTTAAGGTTCATATATCTCAAAACTAATTTTGTATGTATGACCTCAATTTGTTAGTATTTCATTCTAAAGCAAATCCTCCAGGCATTGCATGGTTTTGAAATGAGATAACAATTTTATTGCCATGTTAATTACAATTATATTACCCTGTTTAATTTACTTATTATAAGCTGACACAGTTTTTGGGTGGGATATCCTCTAAGATTTGAAAATATGCCTTAGTTAAGTATCTATAAAGTCTTTTCATAAAAAGCCAGTTAGCAATTACGCTACCAACATAAATTCAATATTACCGTCAGAAAATAAATCAGAGCTGCTGTTAAGCATCAAGGCATGTTAAATACATACATTATTTTTAATTGCTATTTACATTTTTATGCTTATCATTTTTATTTATTAAATATGAATAATGAGATGACGTAACACATTATTCATTTGTACTTCAGTGAAATGAATATGAATAAAGTTGCAAGTATGGCATGATACCTACTAATAAATATTTGAAAAAAACAGAAATATTGGTACTTCAATATCAATAATTTTTAATAGTCAGTAATAAATAACAAAACCAATATAACACTTTAACTATAATTTCTAGTTTTACATAACAGTAATTTTACAGTATTACTTACCAGCATTCATTAATGTCCCACAGCCAAGGTTTATCCCATAAAACAGTAATTCCATAACAAAAACTAAATGTATAATATGTACACCTCCATGCATTTTCACAGAATTTTGTCAATGTTGAAGGCTTATTTTGACTTTTTCTTAGCCTTAACCACCTCTCTACTTGTCTTTCTGACATATCTAGTTGTTTTGCTAATCCCTGAACCTTGAAAAGATAAAGAGTTAATATTATGCACAACTGATAACTTTAAACTCATCAAAATGTCTTACGTGTTTGTGCTTCCATTTTTTAGACTGTGCATAAGCCTTCTCTAATACTTCATTGGACGGAGCTTTTTTAGGTCTGGTACTTTTGATTCCTATACTAACACCTACAGGAGCAAACCAATATCTAGAACATATAAATACAATTATATACTTTAAAAAACCATAAAAGACTGTTGCTATCAGCTTTCTTTAAGTCTGACCCAAATAAAGAGACTATCCATTTGATTAAAGCCATATAATTTGTTAATTCTCCAAGTTGATTAAAAATAATTTCGAAAAATTAGTATCTGCCTCATAAAAAAAGATTACAAAAAAAAATTAATAATAAAATGAAAATATTCCAAAATAAAATTTTAAAAACTATTTATGATTATGACAAACACACAGCGAGTTTTGTGTCTGGTAGCTTGACAGAATATTAAGAGTTTAAACTGAGTAAATTATTCAAATCACAAAATAGTTTTACCACTAACCAAAACTCTTTACTCTTGACACTCATTTCTGGGAAAAAAAGGCTGGGATCTAGGACACTAATTGTAACAAGTGTAATAAGAAATATATTGGGTAAAAAAAGACCAATTAATGTCAGATTTAAAGAAGAAGATGTAGCTCATTGTAGTAAGGGTTATTTAAAGAAGTAGTAGCTCATGTAGGTAAGGTTGAAAAGTCAAGTTTGGCTAGACGTGTTTGAAATACTGGCCACTTTGTAGGAATAGTAAGTCATAAGCAAAATTAGCATATGAAAGTATATAGCAATATTCAAAAATCAAACACCAATCTTAACAGGGATAAAGGTTAGCGTTTAAACTTTGTTCAGCCATTCTTCATTGGACTTTCCACCCTTTTAATTTCATCTTTAGTATATAAGGCCACACATACATAAGTAGTTTTAGTAAAGTTTTAATATCCTGAAAATAGATCCCGAACATCATTAGCAAAACATGCGTCGAGAGTAAAATATAGAGTTTTGGTTACCGGTAACATTGTTTGGTGAACTAGTGTAAATTATTCTTTAAAATATTCTATAAAAATAATTACCTTATTAAATAAACAAAATAGTGACATGGACATTGTATTTTTTTACATGAAATATGGAACTAAAGTTCCAAAGATGTCTATTAATTGACTACCCCAAATTCAATTATTTCTTAATATATACTTAAACCAGCAGTCAAGAAATATTCTCGTGAATGGTTTTTTTTAAGTCTAGTCTATACATAGAGCTGAATTTTTCAGGCAGATACGCAGATAACGTTCAAGTAAAACATTTTATAAGATGTAAAATGTATTTTCTATATAAAAAAATAAAAATAAATTTAAGTTCTCTTGACTCCAGAGCTATTATATCCACTAATTTGGAATATGGTATCATATGATGAAATAATGTGTTTTCAAAAAAAATTATGTTATATTGTTCATAATACAGTAATCGAGAAACTCTGGGTTCAACTAATGACTATTTTTGTTTTAGAGTTAGATTGGTGCTAGCATTTACATTTCTAAAACCTACACTATTTCCCATATGTAGAGCAATTTTTTAAAAATATTTAATATCATAATATTTAGGAATTCAGAAATAAATAAGATTTGGTATTAAACAGATACCATCATCAGAATATTTTTGTTAATCTTATGAGACCACATTCTTTGCTGATAATTTTTTTCATTTTTAAGCAGTTCATATGAAGAACAACTAAATTTTATATTTATTTCTTGTATGTTGGAGAAACTAAAAAATGGTAAATTTAAATAAATCAGTAGTATCCAGAACCATTCCTAAATTTAATTGAAGGGGTACCTTGGAAGAAGTTTCAAAAAGTGGCACAAAAAAGAAATACTGATAGTATGGTCAATAGAAATATGAAGAGATTGGTGGTTCAAGATCATCTGTCAAATAGCCTTAGATCTTGCAAACTCTACAGCCTTACAGATGCAAAAGTGGTGTGAGCAAAATCAGTTAGTCCTTAATTCAAGCAAAACAAAATTCATTCATTTTCAAAACAAAAGGCAGACTTTGAAAATAATTGATAATGATATGCCCCTAAACATTGATGGAATTATTGTATATGAATCGGACGAAACTAAGTTTTTGGGTCTAACTCAACACAAAAATTTAGATTGGCAAAGCCATGTTGATGAAATATGTAAAAAGATAACGTCGGCAAACTTCGCTATTTACAACTTAAAAAACATTGTCAGTAGGGAATCAATAATTCAGTTTGATTATGCATATGTACATTCACGTATAGCCTATGGCATAATGTTTTAGGGATCTCATGCAGAGTCAATTAAAAGAACATTTGTTATTCAAAAAAGAATTGTATACGGACAATGTGCGGATCCGCTTTTCGAGAGCATTGTACTGCTTTATTTAAAAAATTAGGAATTATGACAATATACTCTCTTTACTTGTATAAAGTAGAGTTTCTTCCTAAAGAAATGTGTTTGTGTTCTTACGAAACCAATACTGTTCATTTTTAACAAATCTCTAGGTACTGGTTCTTATCCCACTCTCCGGAAGAGAAGTTTTCTAAAACCCATTTTTAAATCTGGTAGTAGAAATGAAATTTCCAATTATCGGGCTGTGTGTAACCAATCTGAGTTGCCAAAGCTGCTTGACTGCCTGGTCAGTCATAGGATTGCCTGGAGTTTTAAATCTTTATTTAATCCTGAGCAATGTGAATTTATAAAAGGCAGATCTACTGATGCTAATTTGGTGCTGTATGTCAACTACCTCTACCGCTGCTTGGAGAAGGGACTTCAGGTTGACTCAATATATACAGATATTTTTGGAAGGCTTTTGATAGGGTTAACCATGGGGTACTCTTGCAGAAGCTTAGGGCTTTAGGTATTGTGGAGCCTCTTTTTCAGTGGATCTCGGGATTCATCAGAGGTAGAACCCAGATTGTTAATCTTGGAGGTACATGTTCCTCTGAAATTTTGGTGCCATCTGGGGTGCCACAGGGCTCTCACTCAGGCCCTGTTTTGTTTTGCCTTTTTTTGATTGATTTAGTTTGGAAACTTGAAAATTGTTGTGTGCTAATGTTTGCTGATGATGTGAAGCTATTTAGGCCTATCACATCCCTTTCCAATGCTGTGCTCCTGCAGAAAGACCTTAATTTATTCTTTGATTGGTGCCACTTGAATAGAATGTCCCTTAATATCAATAAGTGCCATAAGATTACTTTTTCTAAGCAAAGAAACCCTATTGCTTTTTTTTTATAAAATAAATAATGTAGCAATTGGTGTCAAAACAGAGGTTTCTGACTTAGGAATATTTATTGACTCCAGGTTGTCTTTTAAAAGTCACATCAATCAGGTGACTGGTAGGGCAATGAAAATGCTGGGTTTTATCCAATGGTCTACAACTGATTTGTCTTTGTTTACTTTTAAATTACTCTCGAATGGCTCGAAGTGCTAATGGTCTGTCAGGACAGATAAACTTTTTTGACTCTAGGATAACATCTTTTAAGGGGCAGTTAAAGAATATTATTTCATAGGGGGCTTTAATTAATTAACTCATCTACACCTTTCACTGATTTATAGATAGTTTTGTATCTGAATATATATGTTTGTATGGGTATGCTATGTAATACTTTTGTAAATGGATTCCATTAATAAATAAATAAATAAAAATAAATAGAGACCTGCTGACATTAATTTCTTTTTAAATCAATTTTGTGGCTAAAAAATATTTTTCTTATAGAATTTTAAAGTTAAGATTTGACAAAACTGTCCGACTACTGGTGTATTCATCCTACCTCATATCATACAAATACAATGATAATAGGTGGCTTTTAATATAAATATGACTAAATCAATTAAATTTTAATATAATGAATATAACCTCACAATATAATGAAATACAGACATTTAGAAGAATAAGATCTTTGTTTTAACAGTCTTTAGAGGTAAATAATGATAAAATTATATGATAATGCTAATATTGCTAATATTTTTAAGAAAATATGAAATAAATATGTTTGCCTTTCATTTGAGTTTAAAAGAAAACACTGTTAATTAGTGTTTCTTTTAATCTCAAGCTGCTAAGCTTGTTTTCTTTTAAACTATGACTTTCTAACTGCACATAGAGTTTGTGTGCCAAAATTTTTAAAAGCAATGTTCCAATTATCATTTTATATTTAAAATATATGTTAAGCTTTAGGATAGCTTAAAAAAATTAAATCACAAGCTCTCTTATATAGGGGATAAGCAAAGGCAAAAGTTAAATATGACTTAACCTCACTTACTTTTCAAATAAATATCTGATTAATAACACAACTAGGGCCATGGGCAGAGGGAACCAAAGGTGTCTGTAATCAGCATGCTGTATCTCTTTACTTGAATCCGGGGCGATATCAGCCCAAGTTGTGTTTGGGGGCAGCCAAATGCTTGGGGACCAAAACGTATCCATCACTGTTTTGTAGTAGCTGTACATGTTAACTGCTAAAATTTCACTCACTGCTTAGTTGCAAATATTTTAGACTTTCTTTGCATGCTCTAACCGACTCCTATTCAATGTTTTTGTGATAAATTTGGGAAAAATTCGCGGTTATGTCCCGGAAACACCCTCGCCCCTCACAACCACAACTTCCATGACATTTTAACCCAATAAGAATTTATTCGGACTTTAAAATTCGGATATGTAAAACGTGCTGAGTCGTTGGCAACAGTGTACGTGATTTGAATTTATAATAATTAGTTTTACGAAATTTAGATGTTTATAAATGGCTTTATATTTTATTTGTAGGCAGTAAGGATGAAATTTAAGATAACAGATGACATGTTAATACTTTAAATTAAAAATTGAGATTATATTATGAAACTAATCATTTTCTTTCAGAATTACTCTATTGCCAGATTGCCAATGATGACTAAGGCCCAAGTGATATTCATATCCTTGTTTGCTTTTGACAACAGAGGTTGCTTAGCATACAAGGGCGTTACAATAGTTAATGTTGCATATTTGCACAGAAGTTTAAGTTAAAATTACTTTTGTGAAGCTTGATTCCCAGCTGGTAGATTATCTAAATAATAATACTAAACATTCTTTATTTTCCAAAAAAAAAATACAAAAACCAAACAGTAGTAACCAAAAGTATGCAAATAAAAGGCTGACAATTTAATTTTTATTTGAAAAATCGTTTAAACAAAATTTGATATAATAAACTTAAATGTAAAAAATACACAAATCAGTCATACTCAATCTCTTTAAACACTGGCCTCGAGACTAACAAAATATAAAATTTTTTATGTTACAAAGTTTTAGTTGCATGGCATTAAATAACTAATAATTAATATTAATTGATTTTAATTTATGTTATCAAAACCATTATAATTATTTTTTTCTTTTATAGAATTTGGTAATTTGTTTTTAATCGCATCCGTAATTCGAAATTTATTTTAATAGTCCTAATACTAACTTAATGGATATAACTATGAGATCTTGTATGGAAATCACATTTTTCAATTTTTCTATTATTATTGAATTAAATGTTCAAAGGCTACCGATAAACTGGCATGTCTCATAAGAATTCTAAATATTTTAAGCCCGTAGGTATTTTGTATTATTTTATATGCTGTAGTTTTTTTTGCCGAAAAAAAAGCGTTGTTTATAAATATTCGGATTTTATTATCACAAACTTTAGTATAAATGTAACTTGTACTAGATTTATTATTTTAGGATCAGTTGACTTTCAGTTCACAAACAAAGAGTAACACTTCTTATCTTTACCAATGGTGTACAGCATAGCTACATGTGTAGACATTATTTTCATTTATGGTTCACAGGATAAATGAGAAGCGATGAAGCAAAACCATAAAAATCCACTTTTTAACAAAAATGAGTTTATCATGGATTCCTATTTCATTTCGCCAGATAAATCCAATGGGAACTCAGATTTAAGCAAAACCCGATAAATTCACAAAATAAACGTGTGAACTTATATTGTTGTTTTATTTTTTTTTGTTATAAGTAAGTAAATATAATATTATTTTTCTTAAAAGAATTACAAATAACATCATACCTGCCTTAAAACAAACACCATTATAAAATAAACTAAATTTAGTCAACTCAAGCAAAATAAGAGAAATCAATTGGTTAATTATCAATCATTCTTATGTTAATTAATTAATAAGGACCAAAATATTGTCTACCAGGTGTATAATATCAAACGTTTCACATACCTACACTATAATTTATGTTGATAAAATCAGCGATGCTCTATTGGCACGTTTTTTATAAATATCTCGTATTTTATATAATGAATTTATTTGGTTTTGCTTGATCGCTCCTCAAATGTTTCTTAAGGACAGCTCAACGTTCTAACGAAAGGCATCCAGGTCAAAATATAAGCCCGGAGTATGTTAGGCCAACTAGTAGCTAAATTTGCAGAAACTTCTATCACGAATAAAAAGAAATCGAAGACGAAATAGCACAAATTGAAATTCTGAATCAGTTTGCAATGAATTAAACTTTATCAACTCATCAAGCAGCTGTAGCACCTGGATTATCTCGTGAATCAACAAGAAAGATACTTGAATATCATAAGTTTTATGCCTATAAATTGGAAATACTGCAAGACCTTGGTGACGACGACCCGGACAGAAGAATCCGGTATTGTGAAACAATGATAGATAGAATTACGGCAGAACCTCGAATTTAAAAATATTTGCTTTAGTGATGAGTGTATCTTTTATTTAAATGAGCATGTGAATAAGCAAAATGGTCGTTACTGAAATGACGAGAACCCACACGTATTTAGAGAAGGTCATACCCAGTACCCCTAGAAAATGTTTGGGCTGGTATACTAAGGTGATTTTATTTGCCCAATATTTATAACAGGAAATTTAAATGACGACTGGCCACATGTATGCTAACATGCTACAGAGGTCTATCGAAGCACTGATAGTACGGGAATTAGAACATCAGAGAGACATATACGATAACGTATCTTTAGAATAACGCTTACTATAATTACAATAGGATGGAGCACCTCCTCATTACGTAGTTCCCGTTAGGCAATGGTAGGCAATCATTATCCTAACGATAGAAATTACAAGTTTCTTTGCTATTTTGCAGCAACTTTACGTTTTTTTCTCCGTATCAACTAAACGTTATCAAGTTTTAAAAGATGAAATCCCAACGTTAACACTAAAACCTCTTTCTAGTACTAGATGAGAAAGCAGAATAGATGCTCTGAAAGTTCTTAGATATAATTTAGGAAAAATATATGACGCTTTATTTGCACTTTACTCTGATAATAACAGGGACTCCGATACCAAAACTATGGCTAATTCATTACTCTTAAAAATTAAGTCGTTTAAATTTATTTGTTCCATTATTATATGATATAATGTGTTAACAAAAATGTGTTAATATTGCAAGTAAAGTGATGCAGGAATCCGATGTTGCCCTACCTAATATTATTTTAATCTTAAAACAGACTAAAACATATATATTTAGTAGTTGAAAAGAAGTCCATATTTTGTAGGAGAATGCGTATATAAAGATTACAAATAGGACAAATAGGGGAAGTCTTTATCTCCAAGATAAATGCATGTAGGACACTTAGGTAAATGTATTATGCATTTCGGCTGTGTAAACAGCCATCATCAGATACAGAACATTACAAAAAACATATACGTTCACCAAATAAACCAAAAAATTACCCGTTATCGGGAAAAAACCCCGATAGTTTTACTTAAAATTTAAATCTTTTGTCTGATGTGTTATTTAAAATTTAAATCTTTATTAAGATAGATACCAAAAAATTTAATAGCATTCTGAGAAATTTGATTATCATGTCATATTTAATCATATTTAAGGAGAATTGAGTATTGAAGTTTTTTTTTTAAATATGTAATTACAATAAATTTCCACTTTTCCATTTTTTCCATTTTCCATTTTTTTGCCATCTATAAGGGAGTTCTCATAGAACTAAGTTCTATAGAATCCATATAGGATGCATAAACTGTTATATCATCCGCATATTGGACTGTAGGAGGAATTATGAACCAAATTTTAACCTGTTGTTAAGTAATAGAAGGTTTACAGTTTGGCAACATCGTAATTGTTCTGGTCGGTACAATAATCTTAAGAAAAAAAGAAAGATTAGGGCTATGAATCTCCGGTCCTGAGAAAATAAATAAAATAAACAAAAATAATGGAAGTGTTTGGTTTTTAATTTGTAATAATAGTTACAGGTACTTGCATACTTATTTTGTGCCAAATCCGATATTCCTTCTGTTAGTACTAGTATTAATAAGTATTTGCATTTTCGCTAATTGTCTGTAAATATCCCACCAGACATTTGGCAGTGAATCACAGTACAGAGCTTTTTAGACACTGTATACTGTGCAGTGAATTTGGTAGAATTTTAATCAATTTTTTTATATTATTTTTTTAGAGGATGTCTCAACAACCTGATAAAAAAAAGAGGTCGGTAAACTGTTCTGAAAAAGAATAATAAATTCATATAAAGTCAATAAATATGCAGGTCCAATTGAATCAAAAAAGACTGACGCAGCATCTTGGGAAGAAAAAAAATTAAGCCTGGGAAAATTTGACAGCAAAGTTTAATGTAAAAACCCTGTGTCAGGGGTGGTTCGAACCCTGAATAATCTTCAAAAAAAAAAAATAAGGCATTTATTTCCAATAGGTTTGTTACCCAATTACAAGAAAGAATATAAGGAAAAAAATATATTAAAAAAAAAGAAAAATTTACCAAAATGCGTATTAAAATGAAAAATTAAAAATCAAAATGCTTAACATTCTATGCACTTAAACAGACTATCTATATACATACTAGAAAGACTCTGCATCACCTATTTACTTAAAACACGTATAGTGCCATGGGGGATTACTGTGATCCCCCATTCTGCTTAGATGTTTTGGTCCATACGGGCCGGGGGGAGGAGTATATGTGGTCCGACAGACGAGAAATTACATGGGGCCATGTCGCATAGCACTGATGCGACAATTTAATGCAAAAGAAATGGCAGTGTAATACAAAGGTATTGAACGAAATAAAACATCAATTGACTTTCATGTAAATATTATTTTAGTTTTTATAAACATGGTAAAAAAAGTCCAATATTTTATTTTCTGAATATTATTTTATTTTAAGTTTGAAACATGTAATTCGAAAAAGCATTGCAAACATAAGTGTTTTTGACATAAATTACATCTAAATTTAGTCTTAGGGGTCTTGTTTTTCGCTATTTGACGTCCTGATTTTTTAGAAATATTAGCATAACACTGGCTGCAAGATCTCTTTTCTTCAGTATCCTCAAGTATATGGCCGGTTTCCTGATTATCCACAGATGGGGTATCCTCATATTTTAGTAAGCCATTAATGACTTCCTCCCGGAATTTGGTGATGTTCATTTTATTCTGCGTTATTTGCTGATGGAGGATATAGGCATTTACAAGTCCCGAACCGACAACTAGCTCAATTGCTAGTTTACGATACCACTTTACCCCACGACGAAGGGAAGAATTGTAGGCTTTCATCTGGTCTGATATATCAATATAGGCTTTGTGTTTATTATATTCAATAACACTTCTTGGCTTTGTTTTTTCTCCTGATTTTTTCTTCTGAGTAACCATTTCCGGAATAAATTTTGTTGTCAACATGAGAACATCTCTTCGGTCTTTCCATTTCTCAATAAATATACCATTGTTACTCTCATTGGCAATATGCTCTCCACGTTTTAATTTTTTTTGAACCACAACTTTTGAATTGTTATTTCGATTGCTGCGTAATGTGCCCAGAATATATGACTGTTTTTCTAGAAGTTTAGAGGCCAGTTCGACAGATGTATGGTAGTTATCCGCAACGATTGTGCGTCCCTGGTTTAACAAATTATCCGTGAGTTTCAAGACAACATTGGAGGGCACTGACTGTCCTTGATTAGGTTCTTTTTCTTGCCCACAGTAGATTGAAAGATCGTACAGTTAACCATTTTCGAGACATAGTTTAAATAATTTTATGCCAAATTTGTGGCGCTTATTGCTAATATATTGTTTGAATTTCAGTCTGCCTTTAAAAGGTACAAGAGTCTCATCTATACAGATAAACTCACCAGGGACAATTGGAGACTGAAAATTCTCCAGTAGTTTTGTAACAAGAGATGTTATCTTGTACAATCTGTCATCATCAGGAACGGTTTCGTTGTTTGCAGTTTTAACAACAGTTTTTAACAACAGTTGAAAACGATTTCTAGGCATAATTTGTTTTATAAAGTTTAAGTATATTTTGCTTGTTGACCAATATGAGGAAATTGAAGGTAATTGAACTAGACCCATCCACATGATACAGCCAATAAACTGTTCCATCTCCAAGCGGTCTGTGTTTTTCCAGCTTTGAATACGTGCGTTTCGTGATTGAACTTGGGCTTTTTGTTATTCAGCGTATATATTTGTTTCTCGAACAAATAAATCAAATATGTCGTCAGTAATTATTAATTTATAAAATTCATATGGAGTTTGGTCATACAAATCATAAGGATGCGCTCGAATGCTAGGATTGGTGACTGTAAATAAAAAAATTTTTCATGTGCACGCCAGTTACATCGGACCAAAAAAACAAATCACTTTCATGTTCTGCTAGAGATTCATCCAGCATGGTCTCATCATTATAATTGATATTTCGCTGAATGACACTCTCAATAACTTCGTCAATATTGGTTACCTGGTATTGACGTTTGCGATGTGTTGTCATTAGCTTGGAGTTCTTTTGCAAACACTACTCTTTTTGCGGAAGTGCTTTGCATATCAGAGGGAGGAGAAAAAATCGCGTTTCTTCTCAGAGCTATTGCAAATCCTAATCTTTTTTCTCGGTGTGTCTGGATCCTCTTCAGAACTTGAAGCCTCAGAACCAGAAGGGTTATAGTCACTTACATCCGGCGAAAAGTCATCCTCACTCGCAGAAAGTACTTCGTCCCATAATGTGGCTAGATTCTCCTGTTCTTTTTCGTAATGACTCATAGTACTGAAACTAAGATTTTACGCTTGCAACAATTTTCTTTTTCACACGCCTTGAAATATCACAAGCTATACTCCACAAAAACAACCAAAAAATAAAATAACAACTTGCGACCACTATGCGAAACACAGCGAAGAACAGATCATACAGGTGTGCTTTCTAACATCAAACTGAATCGAATATCGAAGAATGCGCGTCGCAATTACGCTTGGGTGACGGTTACCTTAGGCCCTTTTTACCCACTGGCCATAATATTGCGCGTTTGCTTTCAGGCCATGGGGGATAAACGTCGTCCGTCAAAAAAAAATATGAAAAATTCGACAAAAAAAATGAAAATTCCGTAAAAAAAGCATGAATAATAGGATATTTACTAAAGTGGATTTAGTATATTAAATAAAATAATTTGGCCCCAGGATACTACAATAATGCATTTCCGTTATGGCACTTTACGTGTTAATACCTTCTATAATGGACATTAAACTGTCAACAAAAATATCGAACCGTTCATGTAAATTATTATTAATATAATTCTGACACATTATATTAATAGGGGATTTAAACAAAATATTAGTCCTAGCGGGATTTACATTAAATAATCTAAAATGCCTAGAGTTTATTCTTGGTACCCGAAAATTTAATCCAGCCAAAAGGGTGGGACAGTCAATCTTGTTATGAATAAGGTTATATAAGAATTTTATGGAAATAATTTCTCTTCTTTTTGCTAAGGATATAATATTAAATTTATTTAAGTATAATTGATTATCCAAACCTCTGGCTGGAAAGACACCTTCCTCTCTAAACCAGAGATACTTCATAAACTTGCGCTGAATGCGCTCAATATCATCTATCAGCTATAAATTGGGTACCAAATTAGAGATCCGTATTCTATTTTTGAGCGTATGTAGGTGAAAAAAGTAGTTTTAAAGTATTAATATTTTTAAAGTGCCGACAGTTTCGATAAACAAAACCCAACAATTTGGCAGAGTCAGAAACTATTTTTGCTATATGCTTAGCGAAACTTAATTTTGCATCATAAGTAATTCCCAGATCAATCGCCTCATCCACTCTGGCCAACACAACATTATTTGCTCTATAGTCAAAATTGATTGGCAACAGTTTTCTAGAAAATGAGAGAATAGAGCATTTATTAACATTTAAATATAGTCTATTGACATTGCACCAATTCTCTACTTTGTTAAGATTTACCTGAAGGAATTCGCAATCGTCTTCAGTATCTATTTTTGTGAACAATTTTATATCATCCGCAAACAGTAAACTCTGACAAGTATGAGGGTATAAAAAAAGATCTAAGAAAAAAGTAGCTAAGAACAAACAGGAAATATTTAAAACTGGTGGCGGTAGTGCAACCGTAACACCTCTTACCACCTATAAGGAAATAATTTATAATTTAATAACACTGAGTGTTTAGGGACTGCCTTTAAGATATCATGATGATAGTAAGTGACAATATAGTGGCTCAAATTTGAGGTTCACCTATATGGCATCTCTTAGATATATGTTTTGTTTTCATTTCTCAATCATATAACAGTGGCAAAGCCAGCAAAGAGGGGCAGGTGAGGGAAGAGTGTAACCTTACGTCGGACATTATCATATTAAATAAAGAGAGAGATTTAAGCAGATGAAAAATCACAAAATACTGATACAGATTAAAAACAAAATTTAGAATATTATACGCAAACTTCTTGCAAAAGTATGCAAACTCCAACTCTTTGAAAAATTTGAGGTTATAAATTTCCTGGTAACCTTTTTATACGCTGGTTTTTCCTGTTGTTAACTTATTCTACTGCTAAGAAAGAATTATCCTGCTAGTAAGACAAACAAGAAGTTGATAATTTAATTTTTTATGTTACCAGCAGGATAACTTTTCCAGACACTTTACCAGCCGGTCCATAATTTGGCGCTTAAAAAGATAATAAGCCTGTAAAAATCGGTATGAATTTTCTCTTACTGCATAAAGGGATCATTTTTGAAACAAACAAAGTATAATTGCATAATATAGATAACAAATATTGATTTTCAGAGTGTAAAGGAAATTTTAACGTGTAAAGTAAGTATCCACAGTAGTAGAAAAAATAATTTTCTATATAAATCTAAGATTACCATAACGGAAATATAAGTTTTTGGCCGGCCCTCGTACTTTTGAGTCTTGATTTAGAGGCGGAGCTTCATCATCACCTGATGGGAATGAATGCATCACGATATCAAAGAAATAATAAATAACTTGACAACGCCGCCTCAAATGTCAATGGTGCCATTCACAATCTGTCAGTTGTGTCAATTTGTATTTTGGTGGCAATTTTAATTAAAAAAAAAACTATTTTTTTTTTTATGAAAGTTATCTCATCATAATACAACAATAACAATAATGGTTATCATTTTAGATAAGAAAGTTTGAATACCTAATCAGAACCAAGTGTCAAATCATGTAGGTATATCATAAAATAACCTCACTGTTCAAATAAAAGATGCCCTTAGGAAGAAGTTTTACCTTTATTAACAAAAAGAGAAGAGAAACCCCAGATCAGTCTGCTTCTGTTAAGGATCAACTTAAAGATTCCAAAAATGCCATTTGGAATCGTGTGGGGAGTTTAAGAGAATGCAGAAGTTCCAGAGACAATTGCAGTACTACAACAACTTCCACAAATCAAACAAAAGATGCTTCAGAATCATCCAACTATTCTTATTCATCAGAATTCATACATGAGTTACAAAACAATAAGCTATTTAAAAAACGAATAGCTTTAGAAAGCAACAGGTTGTCTAGATCTTCAAATGATATAGAACATGAACCACTTGATTATCTTAGTCCTACAAGATCAGAAACCATTGTGGTTCCTAATTTGAATACAGATGAGAAAAGAGTTTATCCAGATGTGAGACCAACTAAATGCCTATCTAAGTCAGAATCTCTGTCATTAACTAGAGTTCAGACTGAGTTTCGAGATGAGGTTCTAGAGGTAAGTGGCAAGTATTTAAATTTGAAATATAGCTTTGGAAGTTGTGATATTATATATAGACAAAATTCAGTTAGTATATTCTGATAGAGAATTCAAACACTTGTTAAGGCGTTCTATATCAAAACTCACCTTAGCCGTTTAAGACAATTTTTAGGAGCTTATGCAAATTGTAGACACCTGTCGATTGAAACTTGCAAAAGGTTGTTCATATCACTTGTTGTCTTTTTGTTGAAGTATGAATCAATAATTTAGTCTCCGTTTTACATGAATAATCATATAGGTAGCACTGGAAAGAGTTCAAAGTAAATTTTTATGATTCTGCCTTTACAAACTTCACATTCTAGTCCCTAATGACCATTGTTATGATGAAGCAATGAACTTGCTGAATATGCGAAGTTTTCTTAAAAGATGCACTTATAATGATTTAATGTTTATTTATAAAATTTTGAATGATCTTGTGATTTGTCTCGAACAACTTAATAAAATTTCATTTAATATTCCACACCATAATCTAAGGGGAATTGATTGCTTTCTTTGCCTCATCATCATACCAACCATACTATGCACTCGACTGCTGAAAGAACCTTGAGACTAGTAGACCTATAGAGAATAGTAGAATGGAATTGAGGTTTTGGGAATTTCCTTACTGCTTTTTAAAAATCTTATTGGGAATTTGTAGAATTTTGTCTTTTAAAATAATTTTGCTTCATACTTAGTAATTTGAAGCACATTTAATCATTATCATAAGTAATCTCTTGTTTTTTCTTTAAGCTAATTTTGGAATGCCAATTGTTTAAATTTTGAGGGATTATTATTGCTTCTTGTCAAACAGTTTAAATATTCATGTTAGAAATTATTAAAATTGAGTTGTTAGTCATATGTATTGTTAATTAGTAATTAGGTAGTTTACCTTTTATTTCTTTTTTCAGAAATACATATTTTTTTGTAATAGGGTTGATCCTGTGTATTAATAAATAAATAAAAAATAGATTTATGTTTATATATAGGAAATTTGATTATGATATACACAAAAATCATTACAGGTAAGTCTGTGCTTTAAATAGGGACCTCAAATGGGGTAAAGACTAATTATCTTTTATTGATTAGAATTTTTTTATTACAAAATAAGCAAAATTTAACCCTAAATTACAAGAACTGTAGGTTCCTTACTTTCTCAATATTCTATTCACAAAAGTCATTTTAATCTATAGTACTATAGTACTATATTCTTCCTCTACAGATTCAGCATTTAAGAGATTTTTTATAGAAGCATGTGTCCTCTCCTGCTAATGCATACTTTATCAAAATATTTTGTTAAAAGTATGATTACATCACATAACTTCTGTACAGAAGTAGGTACCCCTTTTTGCATTACTGCATGACAAAAATTAGATTAGGTGTTCTAAACCATATTTATAGTTAAAAATCTTGTTGTTTCCACCTTTAATACTAAAACAATGGGAGTATAAACAGAATCACAGAGAGAACAGTTGCAATCAGCTGATATCAAATCAGACATTCTCATTGGCTAGTTTGGATAAGGCATCTTTTGAACTGAGGATGTAGCTGAATAAACTGAATATGGTAAGTTTTGAATTGAAAATTAATGTGAAAAGATGTATTTGGGAAAGATATAGCAAGTGTTTTCCCATTTAGTAATAAATGTCTGAAAAAAGTTAGATAGCTAATAAATTAATGTATTAAATGATTTTTGTAAAAAGTGGATAATGTGAGTTTTGATAAGAGCAACTTAGTTCTGCTTCTAATTTTATTAAAAATTATGAAAAAATATAGGTAAATTGTTATTGAAATTATCAAATTTAAGTTCTTCATCACTATCGAATAAGAAATAAATCGACGGGAAGCAACGGATTTATTTTTTGATTTTTGCTTAGACCAACAGAAATGAATAGGTAAACCCTCAACTGAACTTCTGACACTATTTGTGTGCAAGAAGCCTTAAACAGGCCTAGTTACAATCTCTACAATAGTCAATACATTATATGGGATAGATAGTAACTTAAAATGGAGTGGTACAAATTCATACCATAGATAGATTTACAAGAGACAAAAAATTAAATTTAAAGAATAGAAAATCCATGACATCGAAATAATTAAAAATATGGTCAATAAACTCATTCAAAAGAGTAAAGGACCAATATGAATTTTAAAGTCCTTTCAATAATTGCTAAGGCCTTAGGGCTCTTGTCTCCATATTTTATTTACAAGAAGTCTTAAAAATTTCATACATATATTTAAAATATCCTTATTAAACTTTACCATTAGCAATACTAAAAATGCACTATTATAAATTTTTACCCATTTTAAGCCTTTGATTCCCGTTATAGGTCTAACATTATGTGAATTATGTGAATTTGACTTATCAAAATCTTTCCAATGCTACAGCAGTTGTCTCAAACAGAAAAATCAGAGGCAAAAGTTACAAGCATTGTTGCATAATTAAAACCCAGTGGGGTCACTTGGCAAAATGGCAAACATAGTTGATTTGTGATAATTTGCTGTATCTTTATGTGATCATTAATAAATAGTAACTAACTAGTAATGAACTTTGTTGGATTAGGTTATAGTCAAGCTGGTAATGCTGACTGTGTCATTGATTGAAACTTTTATATGACAGTCATCTATACTGAGGTAAACATATATAAATAACAGAATGAGCGTTAACTCCAGCACAGTCTACACAAAAAGATCTTAATAGGCAATATAATATGTGCACTTCCTAAGTTACATTCTATTTCCATCCATTATATTACAATTATGGCGTTTATTGTTCAAAATCTTTATCACCAATCAAATATTCAATTAATTCAAAGTATTGTTGTATGTCACTTTTCTGTATGAACATGTGTAGTAATGTATGGTTTACAGTGAACTGGTAGACAAGAGGGAAAATTAACTTAAAATTTCGTAGTTTTTGAAAAAAATATTCTTGTTAAATGTTATTTGTCATTGTTGATGAAAAAAACTAAATTTTGTGCAAGATGTCCAAAAAGGTAATACTCAAATTTTTTACAAGAATGAATTAATTTTCTAGCAAGGGACATGATATTTTTATGAAGAATAACTCTTTGAAAGGAATTTTTTGGTTGATTTCCATTATTGTACCGCCTTGTACGATCCATAAACATCCTGGCGAGTTTGACATAAATCACTTCATTAATTTATCTTGTGGATGCTCAAGCTTATTTTTGCATGTATCAATCAAATGATGTATAAAAGCAAATAAATATGTTGCATTGAGAGTATTTAACTGGGTTCAATTTACTTTTGTTATTTCTCAAATAATTAGAAACATTTTGAATTGACTTTGTTTAATGCACATTTGACATTTTATTCATGAGTCCTTTATGGGACTTTATGAAACCATTTCTATTTAAAAAAAAACAATCTTTTTGTTTCCTTTCTTTTTTCTAAACATCCAGAAAAGTTGCCTAAAGTAAAGATCTTGTTGTAACCATCTTAAAAATTCCTTTCAGTACTATCTTTTAAGATTTGTTTGAACACTATCTCATTTATTCCTAGATTGTTCGCCATTAGTTAAAATTTGCTCCTTCGCCATAATATCAGGAAAAGGACATTCATAAAGTCACGAATACATTAGAGAATATTGCAGTCTTAGTGCATATATTGTGAATATAATACTATATTGTAGTATAATAGCATACACCATTTTCCTGGGATATGATTCAAAACTTTTTAGCATATTTTAATGCTTCAGGCACTTAAATAAAATAAAGTTTATTACGATCCTTGTTGATATATCTACAAAATAAAATAAAATATTCTAATTTGGTTTTTTTAACATTATATAATAAAAATACTGTAAATTTAAAAGATCAATTGAAATTGAGATCATCATCAAAAAGTATTGATATTCGACTAAATTGTCTAAATATTTTTTATATTCCTCTGCAGTTAAGAACGTTTTCGCTCATTTTACTACAATCTGGAGTGCTAATTAATGTAAGGCATTGTGTGGCATACTAAATATCTCCCTTTGCACTACGTTACCCCTGCGCGGAAAAAAGTGTCTTCTGGCAAAGTTTACAGAATAGAATACAAGTTGGGTCACTCGACGCCAGCTCTTGTGAAAAAGTGTGAGCTATAAAACGAGTGTGGAGACCGGGGTAATAAAAGCCAAAACTTGGCCATTTATAGTGTTTACCTAGGTGTAGGGGAACGCTGGAAATTCCATAGGCTCCTAATACCAATACACGAGTACCTATTTGCATCAATTTGTTACCTGTTTGTGCCTATTTGGTCATGAACATATTTGGGATTGTAGGATATAAAACTAGGTATATAGGTTATTATTGTAAATGAAATAAAGGTTAAAGTTTTATTAAAATAAGTAGGTACATTATAAATGGACGGAGATGCTGACCATTTTATTGATATAATAACTTTATTCTAAACATATTTTTTAACCTAAATACGAAACACATCAACTTATATAAAATAATTATTTAGTATGAGACATAAGTACTACGAGTATTTAAAACTGTTTTAATATGTTAAGCTTGCTTACATAAACATCTTTACCTTTTTTTTAGATTTTTCTTTTTTAATATCGGCATTTATAAATTTTAATGTATAACAGATACGCACCCTTATGTATAAATTTAAAAAATAGTCAATAGGAAATTCATTACAGGGATGCTTAAAGGTAATGTTAGAAAATAGTTTTTTAAGATTATAGCCAATTACTTCTTGCGCTTATAATTTGTTAAATTCAGCGATAAAAATACTTTCTAATTTTATTATGTACTCAATGATGTCTTTTGGAGGTATGGTTAGACCACCAAATAAGGTATTATTTTCATATGCTTTTAATTTACAATAAAATAACTCTTCATTAAACAGGGCATTTGACTCAGTTGCAAAATTATTGCATATATATTACAAGAGTGACGTGAGATACATTTTTAAATTTTTTTAAATCTAGCTACATTTACTAAAGCATTTCCTTCTGCGCTTTTTAAATTTACATAATCGTTGGTAAAAACTTGAAGAGGAATATATTTAGTGGGAGAATAATTGCATATATTATTGCAACTCTTAATAAAATCGGGATTTAAATTTAATACGGCTTTAGCTCCATCATCTATACAATTAGCTGTTTCGACATTATCCAAATATCCTAACGCAAAAACCTTTTTAAAGGATCGACAGAATTGAATAGGAGGTAGGATTCTTTAAATTTCCACAATTTCTAATTTCACCAAAGAAGTGCTCGAGGCAATCTTGATTGAGATTACCTGTAAATAAATATCTATAATCTTTTTTTTTGTAACATTGCCCAAAAAATTAAAATTGATCTTATTGTAAGCCGCCACCCAGAAATAAATTTTGTCCTATTTGTCATATTTTTTCCTTCAAAACTTCTTACTTTTAAGTTTTTAAAAAGGTATTCCATATCTTGCAATAACGTGTTTTGTTTTTCAGTTCCCATGAAAGCTTGAAAATCTTGTAAGTTGTTGGAGTTTAATAAATCAAATAGATAATTCATTTTAAATATAAAATTGGCTGTTATAGTTGCTTCTTTTGGCAAGGCGTTAAATTCAATATAAGTATCTATAGCTACCGCTGCAGAGCGGCTAAATACTTGCGAAGCTAACTTTACTTTCATTTTTTGAGGATTTATTAGGACAAATGTGGTGGTTTGTTAATTTATGGGCCATTTTGAACTGCTTCTTTTTGTCAATATTATATATCATTTCTAAATATCTTTTACTTGTTTCTCCTTCATTTAAACAAAGAATGTGTTGAAAAAAATTATTTCTTCTCGACTTGAGCAGTGGGGAACATGAAATAAATACACTAGTTTTAAATTTTCATCGTCAACAAAGAATATGGGATTATCTATTGTCACTTTTAAAGAACTTTTAGCTAGTTTTTGAAAATTAGTACCCTGATCTGATACAACCCCAAAAATATTTAAACCGGTTTTGCTTATCCTTGGGACAGTTTCAAATAAAATATCTTTTAAATGATTAACAGGTGCAGATGTATTATTAAAAAAATAGGCAATGGGTTGTTTCCAATTGCTAGCAATTCCCTTTGCCATTATCGTTAATGCACTTCCTGCAACTTTATATGACCCTGAACCATATACTACAATTTTGTCTTTAGAAATATCATAAAAAAGGTGAGATTTTAAAGATATATCGTCCATGCATAAAATACAGTCTCTTTCTTTTTCCTGCAACTATTTTACTCTACATTCAAATACTCGTTAAAATTTGGATTAATTACCCATTGTTGCGTAAAACGGTTTAATGTAGATTTTGATGGAACAGGATAAACTGTTGACATTTTTTTGTAAGCTTTTGGACTCAGAAAAAAAACACTTAGAGCAAACTGTTTAAATTCATTGGTATACCTGCGTCCTTTTGAGTCCTTATTCAGCAATAATTTCTGTTTCAAGGCTTCTTTTGCAAGTGTGGGTAGTAATAGTTTTTTCTAGTGTTTTTACTGTCTCCTTAAGTAAAACTTTTCTTGGCGTATCTGCTAAAGGTTTTACTGACGTTTGGGTTTCTGCAACTAATTTTGCTAACTTAGATTATATATTCAATATTATGTATTCAATTTATATGAAAAACTTAACTAATTTATGCCGTTTATAATCAAATATACGAAGGATTTTTAATATTTTTTGGTATGTTACCAAAAAAAACATAACGACTATTTATACGTATTAGTATATTATAGGTATTTTGATTTAAATAAATATCTTACCTTTTAGTAACGGCTGCTTTGGCTCATTAACTTCCAAGGGTTCTGTCTGAACAATGGCATCAACACTGGCTTTAGGAAAATGTGCATCGTCTACAATATGTCCTATATTATTTTAATTTAAAATCAATAAAAAATAATTTGATTAGGTTTGAATTTATAAAACAAAACATACAAATTCTAATACGGTTATAACATTGCGTTGGAGTATTATCCGCGTATCTATGGGATCCTATAAATCCTAGGGCATTTTTCCAAGCTTTATTATTTTCTATCAAAGTAATAACTAACTAATTGTCCCATTTAAAATAAAAATGTTAGTGCCACTTCCTTTTAAACCTGAAGTAACAAAAAATAACAGAATATGTCAAAAGATGCTCCTATAAGTATTCTATATATAGGTATACCAAATTTCATTTGTTTATCTTGAAAATTAAAAAAGTTATTAAGTATTCCCTTTTTCCTGTGTCACCCGGTATATACTCTAATGTATAGCTATAGTGCTTTTTTAAATAAAATTCATTAAATAGACTCGAGTTACGAGCTACCCTATATAATATAATATCAATTCGTATTTAAAGCTGAGAAAATACCTTATGCCTTAAACAAAATAACCCTTATACTTATGTTCCTTTATGAATTAAAGGAACACTTATTAAATACCAAAGTAATGCGGGTATTTTATCTGTGGACTAGCAATTTTATAATTTAAAATATGATGAGGGCTCGATCACTTTGCCTCTTTTAAATTTTTAACTAGTCTGAGTTACAATTAAAAGAACAGGCAAATATCTTAAACTAAATAAAATTTAAGTTACTTAAAAATAAAATACATATAATTTAAAATAAAGGAAAGAAAAACATAAAATTTAAGTTTATACCTAGTATCCATATGTACAGTCAAGAAAAAAAAATCATTTAAATGATGGTAGTTTTTCTTAAGTATACCTCTTAAGTCTCCTTTTGAAAATATATATATTCGTAGAGTTGGGAATGTTAGGGTTTGAGAATTTAAAAATCCTACAACCATTGAAGATGATGTTTTTTTAATAAAAGGCAGTTTGATGGACATTTGGCAAGAGAAGTTCTCGCCGACGTGTATTATAAACATGTGCAGGTCTATTGGCTTGAAAAATTGATTTATTTTTGTAATCATAAACAGCCATTTCATATATGTAGATACCAGTTAATGTAATAATTTTGTTTTCTTTAAAATGATCTCTACATGAATCTCTTTGCCTGAAATTACTAATTATCCTTATGGCGTATTTTTACATTAAAAATATTCTAGAAGCCCATAAACTCATTCTCCAATTAACAATGCCATATCGCATGAAAGAATGAAAATTTGCATAATAAAAAGTTAAAAGGATTTGTTTGCTACAATGCTGTGAAAGAAATTTTAAAGCCTAGCAGCTACTTTTAACTTGCCACACAGGTTTTCTATATGAGAATTCCATTGCAGGTCTTGTCAAAAGTAATGCCTAATAGATTGGAACTACTTGAAGAGGACAACTGGCTTTGCTTATCCTTAAATAAAGTTACAGTTTCTAATGTCTGTCTATTTAATGAAAATTTAACAAAATGCGTTTTTTCCTTGTTCAGGCATAATTTGTTTTTTTCAGGCCATAAAATTATTCTGTTATATGAAGTCTGCTGCATAAATAAGAGGTTCTACATCATCATATTCAATTAAGGAATTCGTGTCATCAGCATAAGATATAACTCTAATTCTAAATTTAGGTAATAAACGCTCTATGAAAGTTAAAAGATCATTATAACTTTCATAGAGTCAAAAGACTTTGTTACTTGTAACGAAACTATTAATCACGAACTAAACAACCGAAAAGATCTCTCTAAAAAACACGGCCTTCAACTGAATCCATCAAAATCAAAACTTATGCTATTTGGCAAAGGAAATCAAAACGAATATTTAAAAGATAATATTAAAATCAAAATAGATAACCAAATATTACCATTTTGTAATTCTGCTCGTAATCTGGGTGTTATACTTGATTGTCAGCTTAATTTTTCCGATCATGTTAAGCAACTGCTACAAAGGTCATATATATCGTTTAAACAACTATATTCCAATAGAAACCTTTTAAGTACCAAGTTAATGGCAATGTTATGTGAAACTCTTGTACTTTCCCACTTTAATTGAAGTGCTGACTTTATTTATGGCCCTTGTCTTCGTCAAGCGGAACAATATCGTATTCCAAAGATGCAGAATACATGTATTCATCTAATTTTGAATTTAAGAAAATCAGATCACGTATCACATAAAATTAATGATTTTAACTGGTTAAATATGTCAAATCGTAGAACTGAACATTTGGCTGTTTTTATGCATGGTTTAATTACTAATGCAAAATTCATATCTAAATCTCTAAAAAATAAATTTAAAACCAATTTGAGCGTCCATGATATAAATATCAGAAATAAATTTAAATATATTATTCCTCGACATAATACAAGAACATACAAGAAGTCTTTTACTTATAATGCTATTAAAACATGTAACTCCTTGCCAAACAATGATTTACTACTTCATAATTTAACTAAGTCTAAGTCAAGATTTAGGTAGTATTGGTTTAGAGAACAGTTAAGCTCCTATTGATGGTGTTTGTATCCATGATGGTTGTATACGATTGCATACAAGGGTATTTGTTTGTGTACAGTATTGTTTTGGTGCAGGTTGTGAGATTTATATCTCCCCCGTGTTGGGTATAAAGAAGGGTATAAGTATTTTTTTGGTGGGAACAATTATACCTTTATATTTCATCTTTATATTATTTTTCTTATTTTTCTATTAATAGTGACTATTTGCATAGTGTTTCGACGTTACGATCTCAATAGGGTTAATGACGTTCCTCTAACACCGCATGTCTGTGAAGCTTGTAAATTAATATTTTATGATCTATAAGATCAAAAGCTCGAGAAAAATCAATAAATAGCCCCAAAATATGATTACGCTTATCAAGGACAGTCACTAAGTAATTTTGAAAGTCACACAATGCAGTTTCTGTGCTTTTAGAAAGGGTAAAACCATGTTGCGTAGATCTTAGTAATTTATATTTTGCAAAAAATGAGCTTAAAAATTCTTTAATATGTATAGTTCAAAGATTTTGGAAAAACTGGATAATAAACTTATTGCTCTATAATTAGAATAATCATTAGTAATACCTTTTTATACCATGAAATCACTTTGGCTACTTTTAGCTTGTCAGGAAAAATTTCTTTTTCCAAACACAAATTTCTTACATGACCTAAAACATGACATTACACAAACTTACATTTCTTTAAGAAATTATTCGAAATTTCGTAGAAACCTGAAGCATTTTAAGGTACTAATCAAAGATACTACATCAGCAGAGCAAACCGGTGGCATAAAAAATAATTGACTCGGAAAGGTACATGATCGGACACAAAATTACAGTCAATAGAATCTCTAAACTGAACTGACAAATTCACAAAATGTTGGTTAAGGTATTGGCTACAATTTAGTCTGATATTCGTACATTATTTTCATTAAATATTTCAACAGCAGCCGGTTTTGTAAAATTTTTTTGCAATTCATGAATCATTTGCCACATGGCAATGGCAAGATGGATAAAAGGTAGTTCATAAAAAGATGCCGCGCAACTGCAGGCATTGGTGGTGATAGGCATTATGAACGTATTAATATATTTTTCAAATTTTTTTAGGTCAAATAAAAACGTTTTTTAAACATGTAAGGTAGTCTTAAAAATTAAATTAAATTAAATAAGCAAATTTTCCAAAGTACTAGCCAGGTTAGGGTACAATTTTTTTAACACGCTTGTATTAGCTCGGGTTGTATCTATTTATGTATGTATGTAAATAACGGAATCTTTGAGCTTAATTTTCACTGGTTTTTAAAAGTCTGATCAACTTGAACCTTTGCACACGTATCAAGGACCGGTGACAATGCAATCCTAAAATTGGTTATGATCAACATCCATAACCAACCCCACGAACTTCGCACTATTGGGAATGATCAACTCTTTCTCTTATCACCAGATTGTTAAGCTGATTTAAATACTAATCCTAAAAGAAGTACGCGAATAACAGAACCTGATTTTTTCTTAGATTTAACTGGAAGTAATGTTTTTCCAGAAATTCTAATTAAAAGTTTGAAATCCTCGTTATTCTTATTGTTAGATCATCACTGGTAAATCTCAAGTATTAGAAGTTGTTAAAATTTACTTATGATTTAGCCTGTCAAATGCTTTGGATTAATCCAACAAGACAAGTACGTATTAAGAAGTCTAGTAGTAAATCTATGACATGGTTTGCAGAACGAAGATCTTTTAGTTTCGTAAGGATTTGATACTTTTGGAATAGGTAGAAGAACTAATCTTTTCCATAGGTTAGGAAACGTACATATGTGTCTTAAAACAGGAATTACCAAAGTGTAAAATTATTGGCAATCAATCCGGCAATAGTAACTGAGCATTTTAATTCTTACATTATTAGTTCCCATTTTCCTTATTGCGACTGTCAGGATTAATAAATTATTTCTTCTACTACCGTGCGTAAAGTGCTCACTTTACACACTTCCCAGCAAGTCAAGACTATACCTATCGAAAGAATGTTGCATTCATTCTAGTTATAGGATTATGCTGTCCATAAGAACCACTATCAAAATCTACATATAAGAGTTTTTTCAGTCTAGTCAATTTTTGCGCCCGAAAATTCAGCCTATATAAAAGATAATCACAATCAGTCATGCCAGATATTAATTTAAAAATAAAACGCAAGTCTGAATTATTACGCCTTAACTCAAGTGGGTCCAAAGAGAGAACTGACATGACCGACTTGTAATCAGTATGACCATTAGCTAATGGAACCTTAAGTTTAAAAGAACAATTTCTTAAGAATTTATTTTAGACTTTCTCAATATTTTCACTTTAAATCTAAACCATTAAGGTTGCACCATTCATAGAGATTATGCAAGTCATCCTGTAACAATTGACATTGAACATTAGAATCAATAGACAAAAACAATTTTAAATCATCAGCGAATAATAAAAATTCACAATTTCTTACAAATAATCCTATATCATTAACAAAGATTGTAAAAAGCAACGGACCCACATGTGACCCCAGAGGAACGCCAGATGGGACACAAAAGCTGCTAGATAAGAAGTTATTAAGCCGTATACATTGCGATTTATCCAGTAGATAGTCCCTTAGCCAACAAATAACATTTGACCCAAAACCCAAAGCTTGGAGCTTTGCGAGTAGAAGCGCATGATTAACTCTGTCGAACGCCTTCGAAAAATCCGTATAAACAGCATCAACTTGTGAACCCTTACCAAAAGCATTAAACAGATAATCTTCATAACATATTAAGTTAGTAACAGTGGAACGACGTTTTTGAAAACCGTGTTGACTGTTAATAATAAGGCTTTTACATTGCCATGACAATTGCTTGGTTACAAGTGCATCCAAAAGTTTAGGCAAGGTTGACTGTATACAAACTCCCCGACAATTACTGATATTACTAGTATTACCAGACTTAAATATCGGCGTAATATACGAATTCTTCGAAAAAGAAGGAAATACTCCCGACTTTAAAGACAGATTGAATAAAGTGCAAACAGGCTTCGACAGAGTACATACACATTTACGAAGTAGCGAGCTGGGTATGCCACCCGGTCCCGCAAAAGTCTTGCTCTGTAAGCCAAGAGTCTTGTCAAAAACCTCTACTAAAGATAACAAATTTGACATCGAATTGATCCACAAGCTCTGTCATGTAATATTCAGGTATTTGAAATGCTTTATCAGAATATACGTTTGACAAATATTTGGCAAATAAATTAACAGTATCACCACCCTCATCACTAGTTTCATCATTAAAAAACATATGTTTAGGAATAATATTTGACTTTTTAACATTACTTACATGTTTCCAGAATAACCTAGGATTTAACAATAGATTATTCTCGGTACGAAAAATATAATCGCGGTAACACTGACCACTCGACCCACTGCATGACTGCCGAAGCCCAGAGAAAACCAAGTAATCACTTTGCAATTGAGACTCCTTAAACTTCTTATGAGCAATTCTCTTACGTAAAACTAACCCTCTTAACTCTCTTGAAAACCATATAGGAAAGCTGCTAGTATTATAGGATTTAATAGGCACAAAATAGCTGATTCCTTCATACAAAAGGTCATAAAACTTATCTAGGGAAATATTTTTATCAGAAGTGTTGTTTATAAAGGACCAGTCGATAGATGCAAGGAAATTATTTAACGATACAGAAAACTGCCACACAGGTCGAGGGATGGGAAATTTCGATACAGGCCAAGCTAACGGTCTAGTGAAATGTTCCATTCCGTGATTACTTACATAATACTTGTTACATAAATAACTATTTTAGATCCTCTATAGTAGAGTAAGAGAGATACAGCTCGCGCGCGATGTGCGCATGCCTGCACTCTCAGAGTTACTTTTACCGATTTCCGGAGTCTATAACTTTACTTTTTCGAACTCGCTTGCGCACGCGGAGTCCAAAATGTCTTTAGGGTAGTTGCATTCTCACCTTGTTTATTTGTCTATTATGAGAGGTCAAAATTGAGGGATTGAACATAAAAATAAGTCATATTTCACTTTAAAATTTATTTCTTATTAAATAATTTCCCTCTTTAATGTTGGTTTTTGAAATGGCTATTCAAATTGCAAAACAGAAATCATAATCTAAAAAATATTTTTGAGATGTGACAATCAAAAATCGAACGATTTTGACGAAGAAATTCGTTAAAATCGTACCAATATCTCGAAAACCATCGATTTTTTACTTAGGACATTTTATGTTTTTCTGGATGCTTATGAATCGCTTTACCAGCTCTTTCAGTATTATCGTTAACTTTCCGGACACCCTGTATACTTAAGCCTTTAAGTGTAGAAATTTCATCTCTTGACACATAGAAAAAAAATCTGAAACCTTTCGTTTATATACATATTTGGTAACTACTCAAATCCACTTGTTCTAATCGCTATTACATTTAATACGTTATGTTAGATAGTATATGGCATCCATATAATATAAAATAATCAGCACCAAGTAATCTGCTTATCAGGTAAATTCAACTTGAGATTATTTCGTTATTCGTCACGTTAGTCTTTGTCGCGTATACGCTCGATCAAAAACACTTTTTATTTGTAATGACGAAACGCCTGTTGCAAGATGATGGAATTTAACTTTTTCGGTAGCATGACCAAGTTAAATTTTGGTAAAGGCAGGTCAAAAAGTCAAAGAATCAACGATCCCAATAAATCTGTAGAGCGTCAAACAGGCGAAGTTTCACACCCCAGACATGAAAAAGCTGAGGAAGGGAAGAGCACTTTGAGGCGGTTCTTTAGCTTAACTAAGTTAAATACTGATCACAGTAAGGATATTGTACTTAAATCTACCACTCAATATTTTGATGACTTTGATAATACAGTCGACCAGGTACCAGCTGTAAATGAGGCATCTGGTCTAAACGAGATAACTGCTTCAGAGTATACAGATGAAGAAGAAGTGGAAAGAAGAGATAAATTTGAATCACAAAATACAACTTTTTATAAAGTGCTAACAAAGTCATTTTATGACGAGCATTTACATAATTTGAACAAATTCCAGAAGCATGAAGGAGGTTTGAAAAGCTCTACGAAACGAGATAAAAAACTGACGAAGAACTTAAAAGAGCGCAAACTGGTTATATCAAGCCCACAAAATTTTCAACGTGTTGAAAACGATATCATAAACACTCTTAGACGGGAAGCTGAAAAAATTGGGCCGATAAAAAAAAGCGCTTCTTTAGATAATCTTTTGAGAGATTTTTCTGAAGACAGTGATGATATTGCTGATGATGATAATGAAGTTATTTTCTCTGAATTGGCTAGAGGGAAATTAGAAATATCTGCAAGTGCGTGCAGTTTTGAAGATCAACAGACCCAAGCAAACTTTCGTTTTGAAATGTGTGAATGTGGTGAAGAGCACCGTGTAGTTCCCCAGCCCAGTAGTTTTCTTGATAGAACTGTGTCGGTAAATAATAATTTAGTGGCTGATACTGATAGTTCCGATAGTGATTATGATGGACATCATGATAGTGAGCCGAATCTGGTTGTTATGAGGAATATGTCTCAATCTACACCGGTAAGCCTATATATTTTCTCAGTATAAAATTATGATTACTTATTTTCTGTTTACATAAATTAGTCAGAACTGGTATGCAATCTTCTGAGTATCTTTATCAAAAATACTGGCAAATATTTACGTTTGCTTTATTGAATTATGATGTATTTTTTTCAGTTGTTTAAATTACAGGGTGGTGTTTGTAAGTACAATATATAAATCTAGATTAACTACATTTTGGAAGATAATAAAATGCCTTATATAGGGTTTGATTTACATGATAAAATGTTATCTTTTTTTAGATAATCTTTGGTCGTTCAAAAGTAAACATTACCGAGTGAAAGATTGATTTTACATCTGTGGTTGTTTTTTCGTCAATGTGAGTCATCATTATCATAAGAAGGATGAAATAAAAAAATTGGAATAATAATTAAGAAGAATGTACTTATGGCAATCCAATGAGTCCATATAAGTCAATTCACACGAAAATAAACTTTAAAAAGTTACGTAAATTAATAAAAGTGCTAGCCATATTATTAAAACTTGCCAATTTGATATTCATATCTAATTAATGAATTTAAATATTATTGATAGTCCTAAGTCAAATATCTATTAATAATTATAATAATAATAATAGTAAATGACTCTATTTATTATACAGAAAATAGTACAAAGCTGAAGAAAAAAAATTAAGTTGCGGTAATGAATGAATGGTATGAATCATTTTTTAGAATTAATTATCACCAGTTTTGTAAAGGCATTTTAAACAGAACAACATGTTGACTGTATATGTACATTTTTTGTACATATACAACTATTTTGTACATTTTTGAATGTGTCAAGTTAGTTTCAAAAAACACTTATGATTTTTCAGAGAAAAATCATTTCAGAGTCATAATCTATTGAGTAGGCTGGAGACCTTTGACTATACCCTAGGCATAGAACAACAGCATTTGAGAAAAATACTATGAAGGGTGTTGAACTGAGTTGATTTACGCTTGCGGTACCGTCAGAAAAGATAGAAAGAATCTACCAACAGATCTACTAGATGACAAGCAGTTAACAAGGGGTGAATTCGATTGGAGAGTTAGCACTGATGGGTTGACATAGTGGCAAACTTGGACAGGTTGTATTTTTAGTGTCATCCGTTTTATAATAATAATTAATATTTGATATTAATTTTTCTGGAGGGTGTTCGAGTAAAAAGTAGTGAAATAAAAGCTATCAAAAAAATTTATGTTTGTTTAAATTTATGTTATGAGTGTCCGATTTAGTTTTTTCAAAATTATAGAGGTTGTTCCAATTGGAACTCGTGACTAAATATGCTCAGCACAAGGTCAAAAAAAAATCAAAGAATTTTATCTCATTTTTTTTCTAATAATGACCGTAAATATTATCAAACGGATGAAACTAAAATTTAAATTTTAGTGAGAAATAAATGTCGAACAATGCTTTTAAATTTTTTAATCCAAAAAGGGTACGTCGAAAGCAAAGCCAGGAGACGAAATTTACTCTAAATTAAATGAGTATTTGTAAATATTTTTTATTTGAAGAACAGTGGGGTTCCATTTTTTTTTAAGAGTTCACTAGGTTCTAGCCCGCATGGATGCCACTGGTAAAATAAAAAATTATATTATATATTAAAAAATAGTACTAGATGCATAGAAACTACCTATTAATTATCTACGTACTAATTATGATTTTTCTTAAAATTTTATCACCCTGGATCTCAAAATCGAATGATTTTCAGATAGGGGTTTATTGAGCAAACTTGCTTATTTTGAGGCCCTCTACAACCCCTCCACTAATTATGAAATTTCCTGTAAGGTATAGGTGCCTTAAGTTTTTCAACAATTTCCCAGATAATCTCAGATTGTTTAACCCTTTGTGTGCTAGTGTGCCTGCGGAGAGGACACTTACAAATTAATTGTTACTGACGGTCCTGGTGTGCTTACAGCGAAGATATCATTGATGACGTATGCGTGTCGCTCCTCTAAATTTAAGCGCCAATAAGAGTCGAGTATTATTTGGACAGTTTACATATTAATGTTCGCACGTGGTATTGTTGTGGTAACAAGTTTCCCTGTTTTTTGGTTGTTAGAGCAGTTTTTGGGACCATGGGTGGTAAGATTTGCTTTTATATTAGAAATAAAATATCTAGGATGATATTTATGTTATCGCTAGAATGCAATTTTGAGAAAAAGGTATTCGTTTTATAGAAAATATATGGTGTGCTCAGGGCGGTAACACCAGTCTCTTAGGCAAATAATTTTCTCAAAATTTCATGAGTATTTTTTTAACGGTTTTTTTATAGGATTTTATTTCTATTTACAGATAAATTTTATACCAAGCTTATAAATCTCAACTTCAATGACCTGTATGAATATTTGGAAGAAATTCCCTGTGACAACATTAGCGAGTTAGGAGATGTTAGTGAAGATGGGATTGAAGGGGACACAGAAATAGTAGGCCTAATGGCAGCGGCGTCGCCAGCAATTGATTTGTTTGACATAGAAAATATGCCTATTATATTTGGGAATAATACTTTGTCCCAAGACGCTGATGCTGACTTAGCCGAATGGAGCAGTGGGTATGAGCTATCTTTGTCACTAATACGAGCCCAGGAAATTCGCAAAAAAACTATATGGACTAACTCCAACTCACACTGTGTTCGAAATTTTAAAGAATTTAGAGAAGAAATAGGACCAAACATTCCCACCGATATAGAAACCCCTACCGACATGTTTTTGCATATATTCCCTGAGCATCTGTTAGACCACATAGCTTTTCAAACTAACTTATATGCCTTGCAAAGAAACGGAGGTAATAGTCATGCATTTACGCCTACTAAAATGTAAAGGAAATAAAGGGTTTTATTGCAATAAATTTGATAATGGGCATAAAAAAGCCAGCTACAAGGATTACTGGTCCTCACGATTGGAAATGAGAGATCTATTCATAAGTTCAATAATATCAAGAGACAGGTTTTCATGGATGTTAGCCAACCTGCACCTAAACGACAACTCTGTATAGCCTGGCCGTGATCACCAAAACTTTGATAAGCTTTACAAATTACGGCCTTTGTTAGATACATATAAAAATGCTTTGAAACCAAGTCAACATCAAGCTATTGATGAGTCGATGATCCGATTCAAAGGACGAAGCTCCCTAAAACAGTATATGCCAAAGAAACCAGTAAAACGTGGCTATAAAGTTTGGATTCGTTCCGAAAATTCAGGATACATGTCAATTTCAGATTTACACTAGTAAAATAGGTCAAATGACCGAAAAGTCTCTTGGTGGTAGAGTTGTTAGAGACCTTACGAGAGACTTAGTTGGAAAAGGGTACGAAATATATTTTGACAATTATTTTAATTCGGTCGAGCTGCAAAAACAACTGCAAACTGAGTTGATTTACGCTTGCGGTACCGTCAGAAAAGATAGAAAGAATCTACCAACAGATCTACTAGATGACAAGCAGTTAACAAGGGGTGAATTCGATTGGAGAGTTAGCACTGATGGGTTGACATTTTTGAAATGGATGGATAATAGGCCATTTTTTAACTAATTATCTGGATCCATGCAAAAATCAATGGGTTTCCCGCAAAAAAAGATGGTTCCGCCGAAGATGTTACTTGTTCTGAACTAGTAAAGAAATATAATACGCATATGGATAAGACGGACATGCTAAAAACTGTTTATGAGGTTGACCGAAAGTCGAAAAAGTGGTGGCATAGAATTTTTTTCTATTTCATAGATTTATCCTTAGTGAATGCATTCATATTGTATCAAAAAAGAACGGATTCCAATGCGCAACTTTCGCTAAAACTTTTTCGACTTTCAGTGGGCCTAGGACTTGTGGGAGCTGAACAAAGTTTATCGAAAAGGGGTCGGCAACGGTGAATCAGCAACGGTGAATCATTTCAAACGTACTGTACCATACGAAATTCTTTACGACTCTTGTTCCCACATGCCTCTATATGGCAAGCCTGGAAGACGTGCTTTTTGTAGTACCAAGGCGGAACCTCACAAATCAAGATGGCATTGTACAAGGTAGCTGTTGATATTACATTGATAAATAAATAAACATAGTTAATTATTGTTATTTTTTTAGGTGTGATGTTGTCCTGTGCCTTTCAGATAAGAAAAACTGTCAATATCATACCAAATAAATTTTTTATAATCAATGTATTTTCATAGCAATAAAAAATTAGTTTTTGCCATTTTTTTTTGTTTATCTGCCTAGTGTCCTTACAGTGAGCACACCTCATTGTAACTAACTCATATGCAAAAAAAAGATTTAATATTAAAAACATATTAAATAATCTTTAATTAATTGAGCAAAACAAAAATTTTCACCAAAAGTTAAAAAAAAAATCCGGCCTCAAAGGGTTAAGGGTGATCAAAGGTCTTTTCTCGGGAATGTTCAACGATTTTTATGTGATTAAGAGCCATGTAGTTTGAAAGTATTTTTCGACTGCAACTAGTCGCCTTTCTGCCTGTTTAAAAGTTTTTTATTGTCTTTTCTTGTGTTTTAATTTTTAGCTTGGTCTTGCCTGAATTTTATTTTTATCTTTGTTAGAAAATATTAAGTGTTTATGAAATTTGTAATTACTTTGTAAGGTAAAATTTTCTACTTTTACATTGTACTTCTGTTTGGAACTGTGTCTCAGATTTTTCTTGTATAACTATATTAATCTCGACAAATAAATGCTATTTTGATTTGATTTGATGTAAACTCGTGAGTTTTCTCAATTAGGGTCATAGTTTTTGTTTCTCTCATATTACAATATCAATTTCTAAAACAAAAAAAGTGCAAAACCATCCATACCTCCAAAAAAATCTCTGTAATCAACAAAGTGTAGGCGATACAACATATGACTAACGTAGGCCGCCGCATGATCAAATTTAAGGTAATTAACCTCTGTAAAAATAATAATAATGTCTCTAAATTGGTTTGTTATTCGATTTTCCGCAATATACCGCTGCCCATATAAAAGCCATTATGTCGGGCCACATGCGTGGGTCTGTTCATTCATTGCGACCGTTGTTGATACTCATCGGCGCTGCTGAAACATGATGTTTGTGATGGAGGTCTGTAACACATGAAATGTTAAATGTGACACATGTGCAACGAGATATTAGATAAGGTTTTTAATTTTTAAAGATGAATACGAGAAGATTTTTTTTTTTAATTTTGAGAATAGCAAAATAGTTATAAACCAAGTGAATGTCAAAATATCTTCATCCAATGTTTTACTTTTTTTTTTTAAGAGAATAAAAAATTTTATACAAGTAAACCGAAACAGCGGTAAAATTTAAGGGCCTGCAAATTAATTGAGTCAGTCAATTAACAATTATGAGTGGATAAGAATAATAAGTATAACTGTTCAATATCTCTTTAAGATGACATTTATTTGTCACTTTTAGAGTTAGTTACAATACGACTTTTCTCCGACAGCGTATATACACTTGCGTGCATAGAAATCAGCTTAAACTTTTGACTTAAAACTATATTTTTTTAAATATTTACCAGATCAAAAAAAGAAATCTGCTGTTTGAAAGACAATTTAATAAGCTTTAATCTGGGTATAAATTTATGAAAACTGATTTCGACTCCCTATGTTTAACATAGTGAAATTAATGAATTAAGCAAATTAAGACTTTTATTATTAATATAAATAGGGTTATTGACAATTTAAAACTGGGTATGACCTCCTCTTACCCTAATAACATCTCTCATACCATTAGGCATTACTATCCAATCAAGTTTGATATTGCTTCTTGTAGGAAGTTAAGCCACTCTTCTACTGCAACAATAAGCTCCGGGATCGAGTTTGAGCTATGAAGTCTAGCTCGTGTTCTTCGTTTTAGCTCATCCCATAAATGTTCGATCGGATTTAGGTCAGGACTATATGCCGGCCACTTCATAACCCGAAAACCGACTTTTGCAATGTAAGCTTGCACGATTTTTGCGGTGTGTAGCCTTGCAATGTCATGCATAAAGGTAAATTAGTCTCCAATGTAATCGACGTAAGGTAGCACCTGAATTGCTAAAACCTCTTCGATATATCTAGCAGCCGTTAACCTCTTCCTTCGTGAACACGGTCGCCCCTACGAATGAACTCAGGGTCGGTTGGTGCTTTTATAGAAATTGCACCTCAGATCATGTAGGATTGCCGCGATTTGCAGATTGCTGCTTTGAAGAGCGGAGTGCTTATGGAGGTGGTCATAAGCATTCCACTCCTCAAAGCAGCAATGTGTAAATCGCTCTCTTGGGCACACTTTTCTTCTTCGGTCTCTACCATGAAGGCATTTCTGGTCTCATCTGAGAACAGAACACATTAATACATATTTTGAGTACCACGCATTTCAAAATATTCCTCATTTGAATAACACACATTATTTATCAAAAAGCGTTTTATTTTTTCCTTAAACCTATTTCCTTCTAAGAGTTTTATTTCATTTGACAAGAAATTAAAATAGTTGATAGCCCAGAAACCTGGAGCATTCTGACACCTCTTCACACGCCAGAAAGCCAGTCAATGTGCAGATCCCATGGTACCTTTAGATCCATAATAACACCAAGGAATTTCAACACTCCAAGGCCATCAACATTCCTCAGAGAAAAAACCATTCTCTCAGTCTTGCATTAGCCTGTTAGAACTGAACCACTCTCCTGCGTTTTCAGGGAACCTAATAGAAAAGCCTCGAGTGTGCCACCAGTAATCGAGATTGTATTGTCATCGGAAAATAATGTGTATTTTACATTTGGATTCACTAGTGGTAAATCATTAATATAAATTAAAAATAAAATTGGACCTAGAACCCTGAGCCCTGTGGGACACCAATTTTTATTTCCTGCTTTGTGGACACTACACCCCTGTACCGGATTCTCTGGTTTCTGCCTGTCAAATATGATTCTAAAAGCTTAATACTATTGTTAGTAAAGTTATACGATCGAAGCTTCCCTAAAAGGATCAAATGGTCGACAGAGTCGAAGGCCTTGCCGAGATCACAGAACAAGACGGTGTCATAGCATCGCTCATTAAAAGCATGCATAACATCAGCCATCATATTTAGTATGCCCAGTGTTGTTCTTTTGTCTTTCCTGAACCCAAATTGACTCCCACTGAATAGGTTATTTTCCTCAAAATACTGTATCATCTGATCTGACAGACATTTTTCCAGAACTTTGAACATGATTGGGAGAAGAGAAATGCGTCTGTCATTTCCAGCATCATCTGGATTTTCCTTATTAAACATGGGTCATTGCACTTGAACGGCATACAGGTAACGATTTCTTAATGTTGTTGACACAATAAAGCGACCATCACGACCAGTTGTAATTCGTCTTTTGCCTATTCAGGTCGCCTATGAAAGGATCGAGTCTCCTCATAACGTTGGCATACTCTTCGAACCGCTACGCATATATCCAATTCTCTAGCAACAGCTCGGTGACCACTGACCAGGTCCATTTTCGATTTAAGCAATAACTTTTTTTAACTAACTATTTAAGCAATTTAGGAGAATGTAATGGCGCTTACAAATTCGAATTATTGAGAACAATAATACTAGCAATATGGCAGAGGCTTACAATGGATTACAGGGAAATTAACATCACGACACAACTTGGCTATGTAGCCCTTGTGCAGCTCTGTTGCCAGTTCTTTAAATGTAGTCAGAAAACTGGTTGTCAGAAATGTTTCCAATCTCAAGTGGAAACATTTTTGACAGGAAATCAGAAGAACTATAGACTCTTTTCAGCAGTACCTGTAAAAACAATGTTAAAAAATTTATTTTGTACAATGTTTATACATTAAAAATCCTTACTGTGTGGTCTGATATTTTAAAGATAGCAGAGAGTATTAGCAAATTCCTCCAAGAAATTGAAAAGGAATATGTAGATCTTAGTTTTTGTTCTAAACTTTTCTTTACTTTGAAATAATACTGTTTGTGAAAAATTTGACTTATGTTAAAATGAGGGAGCGGATATCGTCCAGAAGGAAAATTTTAAGAGAGATAAGAGAATTTATGAAAGACATATAAATTCAACTTTATATTAAAAGAAAATCACTCGTCTACATTTATCAAGGTCAGGACACGAAATGTAATGCAGCTATATTAATAACATTTTACATCGAATTTTCCGTTTATAGAAGTGGTCCTATGAATTTTTTTAACATTAATGAGTAGAAATGTCAGTGGAGAAGGATCTCTGGGAAAAACATCCTGAAAAGTCTGAAGTATGCTCTGAAAAAAAATTATAAATAGCATAGGCATAAATAGCAAAAAAGTGAACGTCACTTGATGAAGAATTACACTTCGTGAGATTTATTCCCGAGTCCTTACCTCGAATCTGGGAAGTGTCACTATAAAATCAAATTACTACCAACCAGAAACATTGCTTCAGGTTGTGCCTCAGGGTCTATTTTGGGTCCTCTTCTATTATCCTAGATGTAAATGACTTATCAGAAACACTTCCATAGGAACTCGTTTGCCAATATGCTGACGATACCTCGCTTATTTTAACTGAGAACCAAATTGAAGACTTAACATTAAGTACTTCAAAAAAACAGGTTTTATATACTTAAAAAAAGTGTAACCCATTTATGTCACACTTGAATCCAGATCAATTCCTCTAGCAGATAATTTTAAATTTCTAGGAGAAATCATATTGATACTCTGGTAATGCAGACTGTGCTGCTATTTTTTTTTGCCTGCTTCAGTATCCGCTTTCTCCCTGAAAATGTAACTATTTGACTGTTTGCACATAATACATATAGACATCCAAAATTTTGTTTTGGTCATCATCAGCTCATGTCATGCAGGTTTTTAGAACTCCGTGGCATAACATAACAAAGAAGTAGGAGGAGATACTGATTAGAGTAATGATCTTTACAAAATAAAAGATTCTAATAGCTCCATCTTTGTATTTTTGGCACTAGTGATGTTTTCTTCTCTACAAATGGCACCAATCACTCTGAAGCAATGCCTGTCGTTGCTAGAGGTTGTCAAAAGTATCTATTCTTTATTCAAGTACATTTTGGAAAGAATCTTATGTATAAAATAATAAACACTGTTGCTTGCTACTGCACTTTGTATGCTGCCTTTAAATATTATCAATATTATTGGTGAATAGCTATTTAAATTCGAAATCATGGAGTTCTTTATGAAAATTTGTTTTAATTTTCTAATTTTATGGAGTAATCATTAAATATTGAGAGTGTCTATAGAATCTTGAAGAACTCATGTTTATTAATATATATCTAGCACTAATGTTGCCACGTTGCTTTTACGACTTTTGTGTAATTTTTGTTTGCAATAAATCGATATTTTAGTGACGATAATTTTTTATACAGCACTAAAGATGGAGGAATAACTGGTAACAAGTGACTTTTAAAAATTTCTTTACTTTTATCATATTTTATCATTTTTCCTTTATTCTGCTTTCACTTTTTTGTGGACTTTGTTTTTTATGTTTAGAATGGTGGTTTTATTTTTCTATTTCTATTTATCATTATTAATCTTTATTTTATAGAGCACCTTTTCAGTTTTACTCACTTTATTATTAATGTTTGTAAAAAGTGAGCTAAAAAACTATGAATGCTTTTTATTACTATTAATATTTTGACTTTTAAAATTAGTTACCCATATTACCCACAGGGGGCGAAAATTTAATTACATTCGTAGGGAAATCAGATAAATCCAATACTCGGTAAACATCCATATAGTAGCTAGTGACTATTAGGTAAAATTTTTATAATAATTATTATTTGACTAATTTCAATTTTGCACTAGTAAATCTAGTCTCTTTATCTCAGAGTTCATGAGCCACCATCATGCCGATGTAATGTCTGTTAATTAAACCACTTAATCGACACATATTACTGCAATTCCAACTTGTAGTTAATTCTCTACGAACCAATTGAACTTTCCTAAACCCTTCGTTTATATAAATAAATGACTAACTGTACATGGGAGTGTCAGCTTTGTGTTTCAGATGAGATACGGGGGCTGTTTAGAAAAGTTTTGTAGGAATTACATAATATTTGAATGAATTTATTGCATGCTAATGTTTGAAGAACTTGAATAATTGGTTTAGGTAATAAAGACTAGGTGTTTTGAAGTTCAGGTGCCACTGTTTACATTTTATTAAGTTTTGTTATTGGTGTTTCTTTATTTAAATATATTTTGAACCCAAGTAACTGATACGGTTTTATAAATTATTCATTTATTCAGTCACGCCAAAAATATGTAAAACACCTATAGGCATTGTTATCGGATATAAGCATAATAAGCAACTATCTTCGCGTTTGAAGTTCGAAGACCTCATAAAAGTGAATATATTACAACAGTAGGTTAATTTAAAATATGTAAAAAAAAATAATTTATTCATGCGCCGTATTAAGAAGACTGGATTAAATGCTTAAAAACTTGTAAATGGTTCCAGAGTAATTGATCCTAAACTGATGCTACGATAATAGTCTAGACTGATTATGAACAAGTTATCGTGACCAAGGCTTATCAAAAGTGGCAAACCGGGTTAGACCGTTGCATTGTTTGAATATTTGGGCGTAATCTTCCATTAACGGATTTACAATCGCCTCGTTAAAGAAATTGCTTTTGGTTAAACGTATTAAGGCTATTAGCACTATCTAGACAAATTCATATAATTTAATTTTGAAAAGGATTTAACATTTGGCTCTCAAGATATTTAAGTTATAAATATGCTTATGCATATGCTTAACACAATGCTGTCAGATATGCTTTCTAGAGCCACTTTCTGGAAAGCTTCTGACGTGATACGCGCAATATGGGATACTGATGACCTTTTCCAGATAGTACTATGAATGCATTTCTTGTCTTTAAGCGTGCGTTGTAAGCGCCTGGCTTATTCGATTCTTTTCCTTAATAGGCAATTTGCTTAGGGAATCCAAGGAAGTTGCATATCTTTGACTTAAATGATTCTCTCAGGGGAGTTTCTTTTCTATCTTGAAGATAAAACGTTTGTCCTCTATCTATTTTAGGGTATTAAGTGTAATCAAAGACTGAAATCGGCGTTTTCAAGTTCTTGCATCTGGCTGGTGCTGACGACATCATCTAAAATATTAGGAAAGATTTCTTATATTTTATATTAAATAGGAGGTAAGAAATTAAGGAGCTTTGGAATACGTTTCTCCTGATACAAATGCGTGCGAATGTTTGGTCGGCAACTATTTCTCTGAGAGCCTTTGTCAGGCAAGTAATTCTTCTGTCGGATGCGTTTTTGAGAGTGTATATCTAATTTTATTAATTGTAATGTATTTTGGAGAATGGGAGAATTTATTTCTTGTTTGGAGAGGAATTTGGCCATCTTACAGAGATATTTAGGTTTTTTTTTCACGGAAAAGCACTTAAATATAATATTAAGAAAACCATTATTCACTTATAAGACCCCCAGTCTATCTATGTCTGTTTATGCCGATGTGTCCGGATGATGGCCTCCTCCGGGATCAAAATATTCCGGAGTTAAAATAGCCCTGCCATCTCTGGGTGGAGGCTGATTTGGAGGATCTATTAGGCTATGTAATGTAAGAGGTCTGAACACGACCATAAACGCTGTGCACTAACATCTGAAAACCAACTCGGAAACAACCAAGGTTCACATGTTGTATTCTGGATATGACCTCCACAGATGATTTAGAAACCAGTTCGGACTCGCCGCCTTTATTAAAAGCGACATATCTTGCTGGCGGGAAGAAGCTCTGCAACTCCCAGGGTTCGATGTTATATGGTTCAAAATAACAACTGAAATATCCACAAAGTATGTCTGCTTCTTTTACAGACCACGCTACAGAAGGCTTTTTATCGACCTTGCTGATAAAATCGACGATCTGCAAGCAAACCATCCAAGTGCAGAAAATTTTAACGTCCACAATGTCAACTGGTTCACAGATTCTTCACAGAGGACTGATGATAAAAGGTGCCAAGCAGAGGACTTTGCAATTAGTCACGACCTAACGCAGCTTATACGGGAGTTAATTAGAATACCTGATAGACAGGAAGACTTTGCTCGCAACGGATTCTGACTCGTACAATATTACCATACATGCACCACTAGGAAATCACAAATTAATAACCGTAACATGTGAACTAGAAATGAAAAGTCAGAATCTACCAATGCCGCGTAGAGTTTGGCATTATTGATCAGTCAATTAGAGACATTTAAAACAGTTCCTCTCTTCGTTTCCTTGGAATGATGTCTGTTTCAGGACCAATGATCCTTTTACGTGTGCAATATTTTGGAGATGATTTTGGCAGATATGGAGGCTTATATTCCGAACACCTTAAAAAGCTCTTCAGACAGCAAACCGTAGTTCGGTAAAAGTTGCACCAAGGCAGTCAACAACAAAAATGCTACTTATAGCAAATGGCGGCAAGACACAAGCCCTACAAATCGTGTCAACCTTATTACTCTGAGAAATGGGTGCAAACAAACGATACTTGCAAAGAAAATTATATTGAGAGGCTAAAACACAAACTTCTCAATTGCCCAAATAGATTAAGATAGTTCTGGTCTGTAGCAAAAGCAGTTGGTCAAGGTTTCTGTAGATCAGAAATTCCTCAATTGACTAGGGAAGATGAAAAGGCAGTATTGCTAGATCAGTTGTTCGACACCACCGACTTTGCCAAGAAAGGCTTCTTCGATATCAGAGATAGTCTTGCGCCACATCTTGAAAAAGTTCTCAAAGGCTGAGCACTAACAAGACTACCGGCCCTGGTGGAATACCACCAATAGTATTAAAAAAGTATGCGGTCGTGCTGACACCACCATTGTGCAAACTGTTTCCTCTTTCATATAGAATAGTTCTCTTCTATGTAGACTGGACACTCGCAGATTCAACTAATACCCAAAAAAGGAAAAAAGACAGTGCCCATCAATAACCGTCCGAATTGCTTCAGTCCCGGCAATCGCCAAGGTAATGGAGAAAGTTGCCAACCAGGATATATTTTGAAATACCTGGAATCCACCAACATCGTTAGCGACCGTCTACTGGCAGCACGCAAGCAATATGTCTTGGCATGTAGCGGGAACAGCTAAAGCGGATTCTCAAAAACTTGGGGCTTTTTTAAAACGAAAAGGCTGTGTATACCGAAACAGCTTTTAACGCTTTACAAGGCTCAGATTCTCAAGCGAGCAATACTAGCTCTTCACTATTGCTCTCACATTATGGTGCTCTGTACCCAAACACACTTTGAAGCTGCTTGATTGCATCCAGAAAAGGGATACGTATTATAAGAGATCCAGAGATAAGTAGAAGCTTGGACAGTTTGTTGCATAGAAAAATGCTTTTCCGAATTAGCCCATATCATTTCACCTAGAGCTATACACGTAATATCTACTCGAGAGGCAGATGGGATTCATGAATCTCGAGTGCATCTGCAGATGTCTAGAAAGTGATAGACTCCTTTTTTATAGAGAAGTTCATGCCTGTAGAATTGACTCCAAAGTAAGTCTTTTCTAAACGTTACAACTTGCAGAACTTAAAGAAAAATATCATGAAACAGTACCACAGTTTTTTCATAGGTTTGCCCTTTTGTCACAGTGTATTCCATTAAAAAATATATTTCTACAAACAGGGTCTCTTATATGTCAGAGTCTTAAGATGAAAGAGGGGATAGTGTAGCCCATTTCCGATCAGTTCCGAAAAGTTCATATAACATTCTACACCATGTTTGAGTTTTTTTCTGCGTTTTTGTACCAAAAATATTCTTGTTAATATTGTAAAACACTTTTAAGACTAAATCTTTTATAATTTCCAGACAGTCTATGTTATTTATCTTTTTTAAGCAAGAATGTACTTTGACATATTTTATACTTGCCAGAAATGGTCACCATATGTTGAGGATGTCTACTTTTGGTTGATCAAAGACTTCTGGATCCTACAAGGTCTAAGTTATTTGATATGGTTATAGATCAGTTTTGCTCATTTGCTTCGGTTTTGCCAATTTTTAGGATATATTATGTCTGATCTTCTCCGATGTTCTTTTTGTATATTATGGGTTTGTGCAAAATTCAGCAGATTCGTCCAGTGGGTTTTATTTATTTTTTCTCAGTTCTCTCAAATTTAGGCTTCGGGATGGTGGTTTTAAAGAGCTGCTTCAAAAAAAACGTTCTGCTGCAAATCCTTAGTGATGATTTCTACTTCGGCGTTTAGATCCGCATCGTTTTTCCATACAGTTGATGCTCTATTGATATAACGTTTTGACGATGCCCACTTTATAGATAGTAGAGTAAAGGTGAATAGGTATTGTCCAGTATAAGTAGATTTCCTGCAAATCCATGTTTCTATGGTTCAGTTGGGAACAGGCTTGAATAACTCTCGGTCTCCCTCGTGAATATAAGAATTCATTCGTTTTATTAATTTTATTGTGGTGCAAAAATTCATTCAGATCGTTTTTGTCTTTATCCGAAAATATCGTCCAAATTCCGAAGCCGCAACTTGGGTTTATATAAAGAATTGCTGATTGAATCTTTCTTAAATTGTCTAGATTTACGCAACAGGATACATAGATTATCCACATCTAGAGTATATAAATCTGAAACGTCGTATTAAACTTTTTTTTTAAACTTTCACTATTTCAACAAGTGTGACAATTAGTTAAAATATAAAATAATTTTTAACAAAAATTTTGTTAAGAAAAATTTTAATTTTGTTTAACTCCCATGAACAATATTTTATTAATTAATGACTAGTAACCAACGTACCAAATAAAAATAAACATATGATAACTCATTTGACGGATTTTTTGTTGGAACTGTAAAATTTTTTACCTACTCTAAACGTGTGATTTCACTCAGTGCCCTTATCCAACATAACTCCTTTAGTCCCCCTCGTATACAAATAATACCGATCCAGCGTGTCATTCTGAAAAAACCTTATCAATGAGGCATGAGCCAGCCAGTTTATCCTCGCTATTTGCTCGGAAATAACATAAAAACATCGGGCATGGCTCGCATGTATCCATTTTAATCGGTTTTTATGATCATTTAAAACAACGACTTAACATCGATGAAAATCCGGGGCCGGTTCGGATCAAACAAAAACCGTCGCGCGCATTTCCGACTCAACGTGACATTTCGCGTTTTGATTTTGCTGTACTTTTTTTCGCGCCACGCATGAGTGGCTTAAAGTATATTTTAGGGCTGCGTGGTATTTGTGCGGAACAGTTGGAATTTTGAAAGTTGAGTTTTTATTACGTAAAATTTACTGGTTAGTTTCAGTTGGCATTTTGCAAAATAGGTGTGTGTTAATCACGTGCTTTAGATTTGAATTATTGTTGTTGTTGCTTTATACAGGGTGTTGCATATTCTTTAAAAGCGCTATATTCAGCATATTAGTATATAATAAAGTGAACTATCAAGCAGTTAACAAGTAATATTTTAAAAGTTTTAATTTATTTAAGTTTAAAAGCGATTTTATTATAAAAACAATTAAATGTTTGCATTAGTTTCGGTTAGTTAAAGCTTTCCTGGAGCTATTTTTTCTTTTCCTACAACTCAGCCACCAATTGACTTAATAAAAGTTTCCCGGGAAAAGTAATATATATTTATTTTCGCTTTCTATAATCACTTTTTAAGATTCTTTACAAACGTTCATCAAAGTACTCAAATGAGGGTCGGGTCACGTATATTTGGTTAATTATTATGTCTAATTTTTGGTGTTGGTACGTGTTTAATGATTCCAAATATTATTTCTAATAAGTTACAATGCAATAGTCAATGCTAATGCATAATTAGTAAGTGGTCAATCTAACTAGCATTCTGCAAACCTCATCTAAAAATTTTTGTTTATTTAGGTAATAAAAAGCTCACCTCGCCCTGATTTATAATTCTCTTAACTGTACCTTATTTGAAAATATTAAAAGTTTTGCCGCATTTTTTTAAATATTTTTGTAAAAAAAATTAAACTGTAAAATAAAATTAGCGGTTCTGTAGGTTTTTCAAAAGTTTACAGTGTAATGCTTCTTACGCACGTTTTATAGTATTTAAAATTTTTTAATAACTATAATATATATATTTATATTTTTCTATCTAAGGTCCGTTGGTGAAAGAACAAAAATTTAAATGGTTCGTAAAATGGTATTCTGGATCTAAAAAAATCTTTTTGGAACGTGATTAAATAATTATTTAAAATAAATACTGATGTAAATCAGAAAAAGTAATATTTCTTTAAAATAAATCAATAAGAGATGTTTTTATTTTTTTAAATAAATAATGTGTTCATTAACTTCGGGACCTTTGGGTTGCAAATGCAATTTTTGTTTTCATCTGAGCGTTGGTTTTAAAGAGATAAAAATTATTTAATATTTTCAATATTAGAAAAGTTTAAATATCAGGTTTTGTTTATTTAATGAAATTATGAAAGCATATTCCAGTCGTATATGACAAACCTAATGTTTGATTATGTTGATATATTGTAGAAACGTCGATGCTAACACAAAAGCGAATTTCTAGGTTTCGCATTTTGTTCATATATTTTCTTAAATTTCAAAACCCATGTATATTTATTATTAAAGAGCTAAATTAATTATTCAAAAACATTCTGATTATTTTTTAATATATAGGATAATTAAAAAAATCCAAAATATCCAAAATAGTTAGGAATACAGTGCTCATCATAAAATTTGTAGCTTTAATAAATTATATTTAACCTTCTCTTATACATTTAAATCTGCAAAATCTCGTACACACTGTTTAAAGAAATTCTTGTAAATTTATGAATTACATACAGCTTTAACAAAAAGTAGGTGAATCAATTAACTACATGCATATATATATAGATTAAACTTTTTAAAAAGTAGATTTATATTCATATTTCCGGTATGCCTTGCTGTAATGGCTAATTTTAGTTTTAACCACATAATTTGCATACTTTTAATCAAAGCCTATACAGTGTGGTGACTTTAACTGGAATAAATTCAGTTAAAACTAATCAAAATTTATCTCGCAAAATTCCTGAGACCCCTCGATTTTTGTTTATTTTTTTTCGAATTTCCAGATAGTTTTTGTATTTTTTCACCTACAGGGGGGTCCAAATTAACCCCAACTTTTTTTTTTCGAATGGAAAGCCACTTTTTTTAAACTCTCATTGAAAATAGCCCTTTTTCTTGATTAAATTGCCCTATTTACTTTTGTGATTATCTAAAGGAGAAATACGAAAAAAAAACCATTAAATTATTAAAAGTTGCGTTTAATGTATAAGATGCTCAAAATGAGCACCATTTACTTGTTGGCAAAGCCCAAGACGATAATAAAATTCGTTTCTGACATTTTCTAACACTTCTGGAGATATTTCTCGGATTTCTTGCCTAATACGTTCTTTGAGTTCGTCTAGGTTTCCTAGTTTGCTCATATAAATTAGACTTTTCAAATGTCCCCACAGAAAAAAATCAAGTGGGGTGAGATCGGGAGAACGTGCCGGCCACTCGATTGCACCCCTTCTACCAATCCATCTGTTTGGAAAATTGTCATCTAAATACTGGCGTACATTATGGGCATAATGTGGGGGAGCACCATCTTGTTGCATCCAGATTCTTTTATCATACAAATCTGGATCGAACTGACTCGGATATAAGGCACGTAAGACTGGAACTAGTTCATGTTCAAGAAATTCTAGATATCTTTCCCCAGTTAAAGTATCATTGAAGAATATGGGCCCTATAACTTGCCTGCCAATTATGCCAGCCCAAACATTAGTTTTCTGGGGATATTGTGTATTAGTTTCCCTTACCCAGTGTGGGTTCTCGTCAGACCAATAGCGACAGTTCTGCTTATTAACATGGCCATTTAGGGTGAATGTAGCCTCATCAGAAAAAAGGATCCACTCCGAAGATATGCGATTTTCGTCAATGGCGTTCATCATTAATGCACAGAACTGAACTCTGCGATCTGGATCGTCTTCCAATAACTCTTGAACGGGTTGCATTTTATAAGGTCGTTCGTTTGCACTTTTTAACATTTTTAGCACAGATTTATGATGAATAGAGTTTTCGCGAGCTACTCTTCTGGCTGCAGTTACCGGATTTTCTTCCATCGCTAACAATACATTTAATTGGGTGTTTTCATCGATTTTAGAAGACCTTTGTCTTGAAACATCCCTCACGTGCTCAACTTCTCGAAATCTGCTTTCGATTGTACTAACCGTACCTTGGTTAATAGGTGGCAAATCTAGATATTTCTGCCTGAATAAGTGGACAACCTCTAGCTGAGTACGACTTCTGTCCCCATAACCAATCATCATTAAGATTTCAATCTTGGGATTCGGGTAAATAAGGCATTTTTTCAATATAAGTTAACTGATTTAACAACTGGTTGAAATTCACTTTAACAGTGACACTACAACAATGTCACGAAATGTCTCGATACCAATAAAATAAACAAACACGCCAAAAATTTATCAACACAAAATATTCCGAGACTTTTAATAATTTAATGGTTTTTATTTATTTTTCGTATTTCTCCTTTAGATAATCACAAAAGTAAATAGGGCAATTTAATCAGGAAAAAGGGCTCTTTTCAATGAGAATTTAAAAAAAGTGGCTTTCTATTTGAAAAAAAAATGCGTTAATTTGGACCCCTCCTGTAGGTGAAAAAATACAAAAACTATCTTGAAATTTGAAAAAAAATAAACAAAAATCGACGGGTCTGAGGAATTTTGCGAGATAAAATTTGATTAGTTTTATCTGAATTTATTCCAGTTAAAGTCACCACACTATATATTTCAATTTACTCGCATATGCGTATGAATTTTGTTTTAAGTAACAACATTAAAAGAACAGCTCTCACAAATATGGCTAGGCTTCAGCAACAATTACCAGTTTTTTAAAAAAATATAAAATAAAATTAAAATGAAGAAATATAGAGTAAAAGCTGATGGTAAATCACCTATAGAATCTAAAGTCAAGTTTTTTTTTAACCCATCAAACAAATGGAAGCTAATAAAAAACATATAATTACATATAGATAAAATTTCATAGAAATAATTTCTTACTATAACTATTTTTTGTTGCGCTTTTATAATGGCTGAGAATTTTAAATTTATAAGTTAAAATCATTGACTCGTCCTTTCTTTAACTATATGAAATTGATTTACATTTATTCTTGACTCTTTCAATAATAAATAGAAATCAGGGTATTTCAGAAGGAAATTGTTAATCTTACAATTTTTTTACAAAAATTCAATCAGTGACATGACAGGTTTAAGTCTTGAATGTTTTTAAAGAAAAAAATCGGTTCTTGTTCCCAATATGTCCTTTGTATTTGGATCACCCTGTATAACAAACAGATTTATCATATTACATTAGTGTATAGAAATTACGTTTCTAAACTCTAGTTTTTTTGTTTCTTCTTTTTAAAGACCACGTTGTTCTACTTTTTAAATCTGGAACATTATTTCTAGCAGTCTGCCAAGAGATGATTAATTAGTGTTAACTGGCTAACGAAGGAAACAAATTAATTTATTCTTATTTTCTTGTAAGGTTAGAAAGGCGCACAGAAAAATGTACGTATGTATTTTTATAATATTACAAGCGTTTTAAATTTACTAAAAATATACGGTTTTATTAAGATGGGCACTGGTTATATCTTGAAAATTTCTAAGCCTAAAAATTCAAAGAAGAACGTTTTGTTGCTGGATATAATATTAAGTTCCCTTGTAACTTTTTCTTTAGAATGACTCGAACTCCTTTTACTAATTGAACATCACCTAATTTTTAATCGCCTAATAATTAATTTAGTTTTAGGGTATTCACACTGACGATTCATGCAAAAAATGGCTTAGCGTATTTCACCCAGTATATTTCTTAGCGAAAAAACTTAGACAATCATCAAATGATCCAGACCGTAATTAATAAATTAAATGATGATGTACAAGAAAAGTGAAAAATTTAATAATTATATCGACACTATCGGACAAAATTGAGGCAACTCTAGTGAAAATATGAAATATTTATCAAATAAAGTTGTCCTTAGCAAATAATAAATACCCGCCAGTTTAAAAGGTCATAATCATATGCTTACTGAAAGGCTTAATATAATTGTTGTCAAATGTCCAAGAACCTCGAATTCAATAAAATTATGCATAATACACTTTAATAAAGCAACATTTTGTGAAATTAAAATTATATTTCATTTAACAAAAAACAGAACACAATTTTTAGACAATTCTAACTTAATAGGATATCTATTATTAGCTACAACTTTTGGGTAACGACGTGGCATCGATGAAATTAAATTTTGAATAGTAATAATCAGCATATTGGCCCAAACTTCGTTCATTTTATCAATTAAAGTCTGTTTGGAAATGCCATGGTACAGATTTGATGCTCAACCTCGTCCCACAGGTTCTCAGTAGTGTTTAAATCCGGTGATTGTACCGGCCATTGGAGGAATTGAGCATTTTTCTCCTAAAACCATTCTTGCAAATGTAAGCTTCGGGGGGTTGTCTTGTTGAAAGGCGAATCGCAGAGGCATCCCCCACTCAGCATAAGTCAACATAACATTTTGGAGTATGTCCCTTTATGCAAATCGATCCATAGACGGGACCGTCTATGAAGTGCTATGGACCTCCTGCACTCCAGGAAAAGCAATCCCATCAAAATACACTACCCCTTCCGGGCTTTATTATTGGTATTGTGTATTTTGGTCGGAATCTCAGTCCATCGGAAATTAAAGTTTTATAAGTGAGTTTCGTCGCTGAATAAAATGTTTTCCCAAAGTAAAGCAAGTTTTAGTTTTTTCGTTCTTTCAAGTAACGGTGTGCAAACTCAATTCTCGCACGGCGATTTCTTTCGGCAACCACCGATTTCTAAGCTGGACATCTGCTGTAAAGCTTTGCTTCAACTAAACTTCGTTGTACAGTTCTCGCACTTACTTCCAGTTCAGGAATTTCAGCAATTATTCTTGGTCCTGCAAACCACGGTTCAAACCACGGTTCATGTCCCCGTTCGTTGTATCCCTTAATTATTCTAGACATACTGTATTTTGGCAAAAAAACGGCCTGGAAATATCAACCAAACGTTTTTTTTCAAAAATTTATCTACAATCATTTGCTTTAACTTCAGGAAAATTGGTTTACCCTTTAGCATACTTAATGCTGCCAAAATAAAAAAAAAGCTTTATTTCCTGCAACATTTCCCGAGGACTGGGAAGATGCATATGTGGTCCCGATTTGAAAAGTGTCCAAACGATTTTTGACTAATTAGCCTTCTACGAGTACTCTCATAATGTTGTAGCTGAACAACTAACTCACGACCTTTTTTGATGGGAATAATATTCTACTTGCATGTCAGCAGGTTTTCGTAAGAATCAATGCTTTACTACAGCTTTGCTTCAGATATTTGTAGACCTTGCAAAACAAACTTGTGTACCTGTGTGCAAACTTGTGAACTGTTCTTTTGGATTGTAGTAAAGCGTTCGATACTATATAGAACATCAACTCCTATTAACTAGAATATTATGGGCTTTGAGATGCCGCTCTGCTATTCTTTAAAAGTTACCTTATTAATAGAAAACAAATTGTGGTATACAATGCTAAAACTCTGAAGTTAAAATGAAAACAAAACTCAATTAATTTTGTTTGGCAAATCTGAACTATTTCGAATGATCAGCGATTTTCATTAGCTTTAAATGGGATTTCGTTAAGCCCAATACACAGTTGAAAGAATTTGGGTCTTTATATGGTCACAGATCTAAGATTCTCGAGTTACTATAAGATTAATGATTATCATCAGTCATAAATAAAAGTTTGGTTGGACTCATTAGTACTATCCTATTTGAATGACTGTAACATATTTTTTTTCCTCTTGGGGTTCGTCCATTATGCCCGAATACACCTCAACCTAAAGGCTTATTGTGCTCACCTCGATATACATCTAGACTACCCAGCCTAGCACCTCACTGCCCTGTACCAGCCGTTACAGGTCTTTTGCTGCTGTGGTACCTAATGCTTCTGGGTTCAGTGTGTCTCTCCCAAATATTTGTTGCCTTTTGCGCCACAAGGCCTCGCAATTGCAAATTACATGTCGGACTGTTTCTGGTTCCTTTTCAAACAATAGGCAGTTAAGGTCTTCATAATACACTGCATTTCTGTTCAGGTGTACTACTATAATATTACTTATACTGCCTTCTTTAACTCGGGATGATCATTTGTCTTTGCAGAATATTCAAAATGCATGCCTGAGGTTTCGAGATGGTGTTCGTAAGTTTGATCATATATCGCAACATCTAAAAGAATCCGGCTGGCTTACTATAAGAGAAAGATACCGGTGATATACTTTGTGTTTTGTCTTTAAAGTGTGACAAACTGATTTCCCAAAGTATCTATACCCGAAACTTTATACTCTTTCTGATTTCCATGCGGTGAGTTCGGTTGGGTTTAGGGTGGTCTGTACTGTATACTAAGACACAACAATGAATTCTTTAAAACGTGTTTTACATATTCAGCAACTCATGCATTTAATTCGCTGCCTTCTAGCATATTACCAGAACTTTATCTTTTAGTTTCCGTAGAAAGACTGGTGATTTCTTACTATCTCTCCGTATTACTTAATCGGTACTAGTAAAGTTAGCTTAATAAATATTCAATTTAGTGACTGTTGGACGTAATGTTTTTCGACCAGCCCATTTGCAGATATTACAAAAGGGTGGTTGATTTTATATATAAAATATGTTTTCATTCTTACCTGAAATAGACCTCCTTTTTTGGAAAAAATAAAAAAGCTGTTTTGCCAGTTACACTAATTATTGTAACATACTAATTTGTTTGACATTTGAAAGCGATCTCATTTTGCTACAGCATCATACTATGAATTTTTAAATTAAATCGTGTTTTATCTTCGCTAATACCGATTTCATTATTAATAATTAAAAAAATCATATTTTCGTAACAGCTTTTGTCCAATAGTGTATACCTATCTGTCTGACGTTGAGAATGTAAGAAAGTATTGCTCTTCGTAAGCAGTTTTCCAAACTATATTAAAAAAATAGAATATCCACGCAATAAAAATTAAAACATTAAATAAATAAATTAAAATAAAATTCAAAACTTTAATATTCATAGATATATCCAAATCTCTATATTGCCAGTGGATCGCTTGATCGCATAATCGCTATGTTTACTTTAATGAGTCATTTTTTCGGTATAAAATGTTCTTAGCGAAACAATAACTGATATAAGCATTTTGATACGAAATTTAACACATTTATTTTGTCGCCTATACCCTATTTTTTTTGCCGTATGAGCAAAGTGTCTCATTATTTATTCAAAAGTACAGTAAATATAGGGTGAGTCTTTCTTTTTTTCTATGTGGAATAAAACCATAAAACAGGTCGGTTATACTAAAATTAAATCCACACGTCCTGTATCGCCTCAAATACAATAGGGTCGTAAAATTCGGCACAATAGTTACTATAAGGATTATAGTTACTAGTAAGGGTTCAATAATATGATCAAACTCTATATATTTTAACTATTTTTGAAATATATATTGTATATACAGGGTGTCCTATTTGCTATGTGTGACTATTGCTATTTCCGAAACTATAGGAGACACGAGGGCAGTTGAATTAGAAAAGAATTGCCAATTTCAATGCTTATCCTTTATAATCTAAATCTCTTTACAGTGTTGCAAAATGTTTATTAGTTTGTGAATTACAGGGTGATTTATAAAAAACGCTAAATTTAATTTTAATTATTTTCAAAACTATTGCTTTTAGAAACTTACTTTTAATTACAAAGTTTTATAATTTTTTGTGCTCTACAAAACTTCACCTTTTTTTCTTTTTTTTTTTAAATACGGACCTGCATTTTTTATAACTTATTTTAAAAGCATTTTTTTCCCTTTAAAATGACATATCTTATTCAAATATTTCCCAACGTTTCAACGTATTAATAACCATCATGAGGAATTTTTCCTTAGTGCGGATCTGACTTTTTTAATTGCTAAAAACTTAAATACTTCTAAATCTTTATTCTTTTCCACGTGATTTAAAACTTAATTAATTAAAAGCTTAAGCTTATTAAACTAGTGGTTATTTGTGTAAAACCCGATGAACCGTAATCTTAATGTTAAAAAATGTAGTTTTAAATTATGATACTTATTGACATTATCCAGTCAATTTAGTTGGCTGTCACAGTAGTTGAAGTCGGTAGTTGTCATGGTTACCAAACAAAAATCATATTTTTGACAGGCTGAAGTCATCAAGCTTTCGCGGCAGTTTTTATTCATGTTAATATTTGTTCGATTGGTAATAACGGTCCTATAAATTGGCCCGCAAGATCGCCTGATATAACACCCATGGATTTTTCCATATGGGGATTTTTAAAAACCAGGTTTATCAAACTACTTCTCTAAATTTAGGCGATCTAAGTTTAAAAATAAAAGAAGCGTGCAATACAATTTCAACTCATTCAACAACATTCAAAGAAAAATTGTAACCAATGCGCGCAAATGCTTACAAAATAGTGGTGGTCATTTTGAATTAATAACAATTTATTTCATAATTATGTACATATATTTTAATAGTCTTTATACTAGAAAAACTAGTAACTGTAGTTAGTTTTTGTATTAAGATGAGGTCTGATGCCCTAATGCGGCGAAACGCGTAACCTTTTTAAATGGACGCTTGATTTGTGAGACTTTGACTTTGAGTATACTTTCTCTTCCTTTGGTCATATATCTAAGTCTCTTTGAAATTAATGGATGATTATTTTGATTTAATTAATAACAACCAAAAAGATAAACTTTTTACTGTACTAACAAGTAACTAATTTACAATTTAAAAAAAATCAGGCCCGCATTAAGGAAAAATTCTTGATGATGGCTATTAATACGTCGAAACGTTGGAAAACGTATGAATCAGATACATCATTTTAAAGGGAATAAAAAATGCTTTAATTGTTAAAAAAATGCAGGTCCGTATTTAAAAAAAAGAAGTTGAGAGCCGTTGCGAGGATACCAAACGTCACAAAAAAAAATTAAAGGTGAAGTTTTTTAGAGCACAAGAAATTATAAAACTTCGTAATTAAAAGTAAGTTTCTAAAATCACTAGTTTTGGAAATGATAATTAAAATAAAATTTGGCATTTTTTATAAATCACCCTGTAACTCATGAACTGAAAAACATTTTGCAACGCTGTAAAACGATTTAGAATAAGCATCAAAATTGGTAACGTTTTTCTAATTTAACCGCCCTCATATCTCCTATAGTTTCGGAATAGTCATACATGGCAAATAGCACACCCTGTATATTGTTGAAATATATAGACTTTGATATGGATAAGCCAGTTGCCAGTGTCGTGCTTACAGTCTTACAGTTTTCTTTTATTATGTTAAATAATTTTTTGATAAATTTGTATATTTTTTCTATTTTATAAAGGTATAGGCTGAAGTATGGCTCGTAGGTATTTCATAAATTATAAAAATAAATGCTGAACGGCTAAAAGTTATATAAAAATCCAAAGAAAAAAATTAGAATTATTTAAAAAAAGACAAACTAATATTCTTTATTATATAATTTGCTTTATTAAAAATAGCAAGTTATTTTTATTTAATTAAGAATTGCAATGATTAAAATTATAAATAAAATTTGATTTTATATACTTACAATAGATATAGAGTTTAATAATGTAACAACTATGACACATTGTAACCTTAGTAAATGTAACCAAACTATCCCAACATATTTTTATACAGTGATAAAAAACACTTTTTGATTTACATAATGATAAAATAGTGCCCTTCAAGTTGATGGATATTTAACGTTGGTTAAATATTCATTAGAGGAAATAAAACTAAGATTTAAAAAAATAATTTATTGACTTCTTAATTATTTAATCACATCAACTTTACAATAGAAAATATACAGGGCTTTCATTTCAAAACGAACGACCCTTAATTCCTTCTTAAAAAAAACATTTTTGATATCTTTTTATATACTGGATAAGACTCGAAAAGGAAATTTAAATGGTTTTCAATAACTGCAAAAGTATTTCATATTTTAAATCAGAGAATGATGATAAGAGATATGATCGGAGGATAACATTAATGGAACACCCTTTACTAGTATTCAACTTAAAATTGCATATTCAAACATTTGACGTTAATTTAGTAACTGTACAGATATGTCCACCCTGTATAGAGATAACCGCAATCAAATTCATAAATATAGAAATAGAGTTTGTGTGTCAAATTAAATGTAATTCATTATTTATTTGTTCACAGCACCATCAAATCATAAAGCAAATAAAACTCGGTCTTTTCCGAAAACTGTCTCGCGCCCGTCGAAATAGGTACTACACTCTCATTAATAAATTACAAATGCGAAGGTGGTGACTAATAAACCGAAATGACGTCGAGCAATGAAATTATGCTGAAATCGTGGTTGAGAACGCTCAGATTCAGTACCGAACATTACGAAGACACCTTAGAATCGGAAAACGATTGCGGGTGCCGCGAATACAATAGACCATCATCGACAAATGCGAAAAGTATGACTAGCGGTGGCGATAATACGAGCGAAGATAGTGATGACGGGCGGTACGTAAATATTTGGGACTGTGCGAGCAGTGAGAAAAGCGAAAATAAGTTTCAGAATTCACTTGAATCGGTGGAGTTTGTGAGTTTATCTACCTGTGAGGGTGATTGTTGCTTCAGTGCTGTCAGCGGCACGGATTTAAGTTCTGGATCGTTTTATATGGAAGAAACTGGATCTACTAGTCAGGGTGGTTTGACACAAAGTAGGATATACTTATATTGCTAGTTAGGGCCAAAATAAATCAAATTAAAGAAAGTTAACTAACACAAAATCAATGAAAAAATAATATATTTTTTTTTATGTAATCAAGGTGTTCGGTAAGCATGTCTTAAAAATCTTTTCAGAAATCACAATAAATCTAGATAATTTTATATACCGGTGATATCGAGAGAAATCTTACTTCATTTTGTTTGCGCTCAAAAGGTGCACCAGTCATAGTGATTTATACTAATTTAATTTGCAGACCAGCACAGATAAGACCGGGCTAGGTGTGATAAATAGGCATACGCAACTGTAGATTAATTTTTTTTTAATGGATTGGATTATTTTAAAAAAACCTCAAAATTTAAAGCCATTACATTTTGAAATAAAAACTTTGTATAATATACTATGCATATTATTTGTATAAAGACAAATATGGATTTTACTGATTTTTTTTTCTCTTCTTAATTTGTTGTACTACACAAGTGTCCCAGGTAAAATTATATACATGAGGATTTCGTAAAGGGTAGAGATATAGTTTCGGTTAAATGGGGAAAAAGTTGTGCTATTCCAAACCTAATCAGATGCGATATTAAGATCCGCGATATCTACTAAGGTTTACAAAATATCGGGATAAATCTAAGAATTAGGTCTTTAGAAAACCTGCAATATCGTCGCCATCTTAAATCGGATTTTAATAAGATTTTGTAGTTTTGGGTTATCTACTGTCCCTAATTCGAGACAGCATAAGACATGTTAGATAAAAATATTCATGGTAAGCAATAACAAGGGTTTATATTTAAACACTCCTAAATAGATTTCCAATTTACTAGAATTTACTAGACATAGATACTAGCTAACAGGCTCATACCACAGCATTCCAGGATTCAGATACACGCCTAAGAATTTCATCCTCTATAAAAATTTTTCAGCTCTCATGAAATTCTAACTCTCGAAAGTAAATTCGATCCAATTATGAAGACGTAGATATTAGTGAGTATGTGCAGGTCGAAGATCGCTATGATATTTCTCTCATGATATCCAACATGAAATAATTCTATTATTTGGAAATCTATCAAATCATTAGCATTTCTTTCGATATTACGCCGTGAAGAGCAAATATTTGAAATCATTAAAAGTGAAAAAAAATCTGTGAAAATCAAGGAATTATTCATTGATTTCATTCCTATCAAAGAGAATAGCATGATAAATTTTATTCTAGAAAAGCTGAAAAGGGTTTAAATATACACGATTGCATATGATAATCAATAGGAATATTAAGTATAAATTAACCAGCTAATTTTATTCCATGTTTTGTTTAATTTAGTGGGAGTTTTTTGGCATAGTTCAATGAATATGCACTCTCTTTACGAAATCTACTCATCGCTGGGACGTTCTCAAAAAATGAACCAATCGATTGACGTTAACGATATTTTTCTAGGCATTTTAGATTTTTTCGAACCACAGTCAACTTTGTTATTTCTCATGGACGCCATATTGGATTTATACGTCATTAAATAGCACGTAGAAAGACCTTTTCAACCATGTATATGGTATGTACTTTAGATGGCGGAAAACAAATTTATAAAAAAAAAACATTTTTTCACTTAGTTGGCTTAAATGTCGGGATTGTTGTCATGGCTATGCCATCGCTCCATCAATATTTTTTGGTTTATTTTATTAAGATTTATGTTAGCCAAGTGTTTTAAAATACGTAAACAATTTCGTTTTTGTGATAAACTCTCTTTAATAATGTGGAAGTATCTAAAACTACCGCCCAAGAGAGCCCAGACGGTCAGTATTTTGCAATTAGTTCCTCAGATAATGCCAGGAATCTCCTAGATTTCCTTTAAAAGTGTTGTGGTCGGACGAAAATAAGTTTACAAATTATTGTGTCTTTAATAGAATAATATTTATTGGGTCACTGAAAATCCATTTAGAAACCTCGAAGTTCACCATCAAACAAGATGCGGATTTAATGTTTGGATAGGTATTTTAAATGGACATGTTTTATTTAACAAACATTGTTAATGACAACTTAACAGGACCAAGATGGCTAGATTGGCTATGTCATGAAGAGTTGACTCTTCATGACATAGCCAACATATGGTTCCAACAAGATGGTACCCCTGCACACAATTCTGCAATTATTTCTAATTACCTAAATGAACAATATGGAAATAATTGGATAAGAAATTGAGGTCGTATTGTTTGGCCTGCCCGCTCACCTGATTTGATGCCCCTTGACTACTGTGTATGGATTCCTAAAAGATAAAGTGTATTATACTAATCGTACTACAGTAGAAGAACTTGAAGCAGCCGTTCGACAAGCAATTCAAGAAATGCCACGACACATTGTCAAAAATGCTTGTTTGGCTATTATTGAGAGGTGTACATTGTGTATTTACAAAACTGGAGGTCTTTTTGAATACTTTATTAACTAATTTTATTTTGGTTAATTGTTGATTGTTATTTGTTTAATTTCATTTATCGTTGTTAGAAATAACTGTTGTTTAAAATGGCTTTCTTGTTTTTTCAACTAAGTGAAAAAATGTTTTTTTGAATAAATTTATATTTTTCACCATATCAAGATAGGGTTGTTATACATGGTTGAAAAAGTCTTTTTACGTGCTATTTAATGACATATAAATCCAATATGGTGTCCCTAAGAAATAACAAAGTTGACTATGTTTGCAAAAAACTAAAATGCCTCGAAAAATATCGTTAACGTCAATCGATTGGTCATAGTAGATAACCCAAAACTACCAAATTTTATTAAAATCGGAGTTAAGATGGCAACGATATTGCAGGTTTTTTAAAAACCTAATTTCTAGATTTAGCCTGATATTTTGAAAATCGCTGTAGATATCGTGGATATTAATATCGCATCACTATATCTCTTACCGTTTACGAAATCCCTACGTATATCATTTTATCTGAGACACCCTGTATAGTCAATATCTATGTTTTGTCTGTTTTCGAATTATTAATAAACTAGTCTAAACCCGCGGCTCCACCCGCGTGGAACTTGATTATAGTGGCATGTCAGAAGTTATAAGTCCCCAAATGAAAAGACATTCACTTTTATAAATTCTTTCTAATCTATGTTACATAAATTAAAGATAATAAAGTAGAACATATTCTAGAAATAAATGAGTAATCCACATTTTAACACCACATTCAATGATTAACAACTAACTCTTTTATTATTGCCACCTAAATCTAAACAAATAAATACCCAATTAGGCCAGAAGATACAATAATTGCTAATCTGGGTAGGCAAGCTATTGTAATATTATTCCAATAATCAAAGTGGAAGTATAGATTGAAAAAAATGCTCTTCGTTTCTAGGTTTCTAAAGAGTAAATTACTGAGCAAAATTATAGTAAGATTTATCAATTATCTGGCATCTCTTTGGAATAGACCGGATTAGGTACTTGATGGTTTCTTGCGCAATATTTTTTCCATTCTCGTTATAGCCACGTTCTTTCTTTCTTTCTTTCTTTCTCTCGCTTCAATCTTTAATTTTTTTATAATTTTGATCACCATTTCTTTCTACCGAGAATTTCCCAAAGATTCAGACGAACCAGAATGAAACGCGGATGTTTTTATGAATTTTTCCACTTTCGAGTTGTCGAAATGTCTATATATTATTGGTGTAACTTCTTCACAATATGGCTCAAAGACATTTTGCAGTATATCCGTATAAATAAATGTATCCATCTTACTATCTATTCTGTGCAATGAACACGTATTATAAGAATCATCTCTAAAGAAAATATTAAATAGTCCAATCAAGAAAAAATACTAAGGCAATACTTAATCCACCGAATTCTCCCGTTGATTTTCGTCGATGATAAAAAAACTTTTCTTTGAAAATCCGTTCAATTGGGCGATTAAGCCCTGTAAATTCTAGAAGTGTTTCGTGGCCAATGGAGGCTCTGTAGATTCTGATTAGACAGGAGCTTAAAATCAGAAAAATAATATTAAGGTCCTTATATCAAGAACAGCTATCTTGATGTTTTAAATAGTTTAATGTTAAATATGGAAATCTTGAACAAACTTTATTTAATCACTCTTACACTTTCCACCAAGTAAATCAGTTCAAAACCTCTACACGAGCCATTCTAGAAATACAAGGTTCTAGTAAATTGACTCCATTTGTGAATGTTTGCAGAGTATTATGATCATCTCTCCCTCTGTGTCCTGTTACTCTCGACAGAGTATGGTGACATCAAGCCTCAATTGCTAGGATCGTAGTACTCCATCCTTCCCTGTTGAGCTGTAAGAGAAGCTGAATGAGGAGTCCATTCGTATGATTGGCTTATGCTGGTTGATATGACTGTATCTGATATTCGTAGCATTCTTCTGTAGGCCCAAATTTCAAAAGCATCTACTATTTTTTAATTGGCCATTTTTCAAGGCCAGGTCTCAGACGCATATCTGGCAATAGGAAAGATCAAGGAGTATAATAATTTTATTTTTTTGAGTCTTTCCATATTCGAATTAGTTTTCTTGTTGAGTTACGTGCTATGGCCAATCTGCGTTTGATTTCTCCGTCACAGCCGCCTTTGTTTGCGATAAGTGATCCTAAATAATTGAATTTCTCAATCACTTCAAAACCATCGAGCTATCTAACATTGGCATGTTCTTTTTTGACCAAATACAGAGCGCTCAAGAATCTGACATTTATGGCTTGTATGAGGAGATATTGTTAGCAATCTAAGATTAACTTCTTTAGCTTTATTAATCAACTTAATGGAAATATGTTCGTGATTAATCAAAAATTAGCAAATGATGCTGTTCCAAAGTGGGCTTTGCGTGTTCTATGAAATGCTCTATAAACTTGAGGAAACTATCTTCGTTTGACCAACGCGACTTCATTGACCATTAGCTGCCCCTACTAAGCCAGGTGAAGCTCTTTTAACATATGTTAGGTGAACACTGGGGAACACAAACATCGGTGGTACCTACTCGATTTACGGCTGCAATTATTGTGACATTGAATCCACGCTATCCAGATGTCATGGTTCCAATTTGTTTGCACCTTTTGTGGAAAGGATTTTTGGCGGGTTGTGAACTGTAGAACAATAATTTTTATCTGCGTTCCATATTTGGTGTCGTTGAAAGTTTGCTTCATCTAATATTTTTTTGTAATTGGAATAAAATTATCTACTGTATGTTTATTAAATGTTGTCGATTGTGCTAAGCTAGTAGCCTGGGGTAGTTCAAACGGATAATTCAGGATTTCATTCACAAAATAATCAAAACCAACTTACCCCAATGATCTTATTTTCTTCCCATGCGTCAGGCACTTTTTATAATTTGCTTTTTTATAGCTATAAACTAGTTTCCCTGTCTGATAGATGGTTAAACTTTCTGCTGATCCAACTTTGTCATAATTTCCGTGAGATCTTCTTCCGAACGAGCTAGTATCAAGGTGTCACCTGTAAATCTGAGGTTAGTAATTCTTTTTCCTCCTATGGGTAATTCCGCTCGCCAGGCTTGCAGTACTTATATACTCTCCGTATATATGGAAGAGTATTAGTAACAATACAGCACTGCCTTACACAGTACTTTAGACTAAAAGTTGTTGACTTTCACCTTCCCGCAACTGTTGTAGAGAATCATATGTTTTGCTCTTTCCATGTTTTCCAAGATAGGCCACAAACTCTTCCATTTTACACAGTCAAATGCCTTGCTGTAGTCGACACTTTTTCTATTATTTGTCCTATATTCCGTATTTGTTAGTCTGTTGAAGTAAAAAAGGTTTTAAACGATTGTTTATGAGATGAAGCAGAATTAGGCTTACATAAGCGCTACTGTTCTTTAGTTTCTGCAGTTCTAAAATTCTAAAATTGCTTCAACACCAATCTTTCTAATAGGTTTTATTGGTTCGGCGGGTATGCCACCGTCCGCAAGTTACTACTTCCGCCATTAAGAATGAGGACTCTTTTTCTACCTTATCAATTTTAGAGCCTCGTTATTCTCCAGGGTAATAGCTTTGGCAAGGATTATCTCCTCCGACTATCTATTAAGCCGATTGTTCTTTCCGTCATCTAGTGTTTTTCCATTATTAGTTTTGAATTCGTGGTTTTATTCACACCAGCAACGATCCATGTTTTGATCGCTTCTCACATTTGATTTGAGTCTCTTCAGTCAGCGCAAGACTGTTTGCAGTGTTTCCTGGAAAACTCTCTCTTCGGATGTCGGTAATCTTCGACTAGGCCTGAAAAGAGTCAAAGTTTTTAGTTTATGGTAAGGCTGGACTTTAGAAGTTTGTGGTCAGCATCGCATATTGAGCACAAGGGTTTGTGACTGATGTCCGCCAATGCTTTCTTATAAGAGTATAGTCTATCTAGTTTTTATATAGGCCTGAAAGTGATGTCCATGTTATTGTTGTTCATCATTGTGTTTGAGACGGTCATATTATTATCTGCGCATAACTGAATAAGTCGTTTACCGCACTGATTCCTTTCACCCAGTTCATACTTTCCTACAATGTTTCTTATGTGGTCATCGTTCTTTGTATTCCCTATTTTGGCATTGAAATCGCCCGTTACATTTAGGATGTCCTTTTAATGTTCGAAATGACTCTATCTAGTTTTTCATTTTCAGATATATCTAGACAATACGATCATAGTAAATAAGGTACTTTAAATCTATGGGAAATAAATTGCGACTTAAGAAGTTGAGAAAATTGAAAGAGGTAAACATAAAATACTTCATTCTGTTCTTTTTCAACGAAATGTGAGTTCCATTTGGATAATTTAGAAAAATCTAAGATTTTACGAAGAAAGATTGCTATTCTTGCGTTTAAATAATAAATCAGACAGATATGTTTTCTTTATTTTTATAAGCTCTATAAGTTCCTTAGAAAACTATGCAGGTTATGTTAAAACAGTTTGACGCTTCAGTGAAGCAAATAAAGAACATGCTTTTTCAGTTACTTTATGCAATTATTTTGTAACAAGTGTCAGTTGAGTGAGTTTGCCCACGATGACAAAAGTAAAAATCATGCGTAGATAAGTGTACCTTGATATTCTCTGGTAGAGTTAACATACTAAATTATGTTGGAAATACCATAATATATCGTATGGTTTAGTTCCCAAATAAGTAAACAGGATATTCTTAGTTAATTGCGATTACTGGTGTACTGAACACCTTTAGCATTTTCCTAATAGATTTCCTGACCAAAATTTTAATCACAACAATTTCCTAGACGATTATAAACTGTAGCTGCGTGATAAAACATCTCCAACTATTTGGAATGAAAGAAAAAGCCTCGTAGATAAAGTATATCTAGAAAAAACTATATAGAATATTTAAATGGAAAAAGAATCAAGTGGCTTGTGAGAAATAAGAAATAATTGTATCAACTCAGTGTAGCTGGAAACATATGGCTTCTCAAGCTAGGCCATCCTAGCTTGAGAAGCCATGGGTTCTAAATGATAGCCCACGTTCTAAATGATAAATTAGAATTTCATTATGAAAAATTATGTTGGCAACAGTAATCAAAATTGGGATGTTAGATCGGGTTTATAACGAAGAAAGACCATCTTGATGATCAACTTAATGTTATCTTAGAACTAATTTTTTCAAATCATAAAAGAACTAAACACATATTTTAAGGAAGCAGGGGCCTGTTAAGGAGCGTTAAAATTGCTTTAGTCTCCTTTCCCCAACCTTAAAAATGACTAATTGTCATGTTATGGGTGATTTAGTTTTATTACTAAAGTGTGACTTAACTCTGTTATTTATTTTAAGTATATAGCCTGCAGTTATATAACACTTATATACATTATAACAATGAGTTATAATTAATGCCAAATTTTTGTGCCAGCAAGTTCGTTCTTGACTCCCTTGATACATTAGTCTTCGTTCCAATTTGTGGGACTTTATAACTGAATTAGTAAATAAATTAGCGTTATTTTATGGTCTTCTCTATACATTAAAATTGTTGACACATTTTTACCGAACATCCTATATAACATCAATTTCTTACCTCTGGATTTATTATGGCCTATATGTCTACAATCTTATGCCCCACAGGCTGAAAATCTAAATTTTTCAGGTTTAGATAGAAGAATCCCGAAGAAACCTATAGTTTCAAAAGGAAAAAAACCTGTAGCAACTCCAAGACTCAGTAAAGGGTCATATAGCAACAAACAATCAGAGAGTGAGCCGATTTATATGAACCTGCCTTTAAGAACTTCTAATGCAAGTAGTCTGACAGATTCACAAGTATCATATGATGATTCTAACATATATGAAAACCTTCCAGTAAGACCGGCTTCTACCAGTAATCAATCAGAATCAATATACGAGAATCTGGTTCAATCGCTCTCTCACACTTCAACAGATTCGTTAAAGTTTGAACAAGAAGTGACTTCAACAATTCAATACTTGGAGAATGTTCTTGAAGCAGTGGATGTGAACAGTGAAAGTTCAGAAAGTGAAGAATTTGAATCTGTTTTATGCCAAGAAGACCAAATGTCTGATTGTTCCTCAATAGATTCGAAAATTATTGAGCAAATTCGTGCGGTTCAAGAGACCAAGACTGTTCAGTATGCTGAAAGGTCTAGTAGCTTCAACTACATGAGCAAGGAGCATGTTGCTATAAGAAATAAAAATTCTAATGCGTTTTTAGAAGAATCTGAACCAAATCTTCCTCAGGAAATTAAAAGCATTCCTTTACCAAAAGGCAAAAGCTATAATTTCCAAGTTGAAAATAGGTTTTCTGCTCCTGTTAATATCACTGATAAAGTACCAGGAGTTAGAAGGTGTCATAGCTTTAAAGAAGATAATTTTGAACAACCTACTTATGTTAATATTAACGAGTTGAGAAAAAACCTCAAGAGGCTCTCTGATGCGACTTGTGTCGCTTGTGATAACTTTGCTTTAGAAAAATGTAGTTTACCTTTAAGTTATGCCAAAGAATCGAGAATAAGTAGTATATTTGAAGAGGGAATTGTGGAAGAACTGGTGCCATCAGATTTATCTAGAAATTCACAGAACGTTATGAAGGACTCAAGGGAAGATGTGCTGTTTTGGATGGCATTGCTGACTAAACATTTTGGAGATGATATTGAGGAATATGATGGGCGATTTCGAAATATTGAGGGGGATTTCATGGAAGATAAGGTAAATGCATGCAGTTATATTGTGCACACTTATACAGGGTGTTAAGAATTCATGGACGCTGTCTAAGGAGGTCGGTTTAAGTTAATATGTATTACTACGTAATAAAATATCGTTTTGAAATTTAAATAATTCCGAACACTTCCGAAATAAGACAGAAAAACCATTTGAGATCCGACGTTTCTGCTTTGATAGTCATTATCAACTTTAGTAATTTAAATACGACTCTAGTTATTATTTAATTTTTTTTTTGGGATAATATACTAAATGCTATAAATAACAACTAATTTATTTACCTATATATACTTTTTTGTTTGAATACATTTCTTAATTATAGGTTAATTATTTTACTTCTTTCATTAGACTTGTGTCACTAACTTTATGTTATTTTTTTTCTATGTATTTTAATATTCTTTCATATTGATAGTTGTAACGCACCTCATTGTACCTTTTTACCTTTATGGATTCTCTCAAAAGCCACAAAAAATTAAATAAAAAGCACCAGCAATTAAAAAGAAACAGTTGATAATGGCGACGTAAAGCCGGTATTTTTGGAGAAAAATTAGCAATGATAAATTGTCAATTATTTTAAAATTTCTCTTTAAATAATTCCAAGAAAAAATAGAAACCATATTGTAAAATTTTAATTATTTTAGAATTTATTAATGTGCAAAATTAATCGTCCTCGTATCTCTTATTCGTACCGAGAAGAATACGAATTTGTAACACTCTGTATATCTTCATTGCAATATTTATTTTAAATCTTTGCATGTTGTCATAAACAGAAAATATATACAGGGTGGTTCAGTTTAAACGTCATTAATTTTAATACGTGATAGAGAGTTTAAAAAGTCTATATCTTTTTAAATTCTCTATCACGTATTAAAATTAATGACGTTTAAACTGGACCACCCTGTACGTCAGATATTAGAAGTAAACAAATAATAATTCAATTTTTTGATGTATAAAATTTAATTTTAGATAAATAGTCGATTCTAAAAGATCAATTACCATATCTACAAATTTAAAAATTATTCTAGTGCACTGAAACAAGTTTTTTTTATTTTTCTGCATAAATATCGGAAAAGGCATTAAAAATTAATATGAAAAACCCACTTATACAGACTATATCTGTAATTTTCTGCGGTCTCTTTAATAAAAATTGCCGATAGCACAGTTGGTAAGAGTGATTCATATAATTAAAACAATTCAGTATCATTTTGAAAAATCTTAGTCATTAGTATGCTAAAGACGATAATGAAATAATATTCTGACGCATTTCTTCCATATAAACGCAGTCTGTTCTAAATAACAGCAGCAGTTATGCTCACGTATATTTTTAATAATTATTATTGTTTGCGCTTTGTGTCAGGTTTATTGTGGTACTTGTTTGAACCCCGGATGTTACCATGGGGAACTCCCATGATTTATATCAAACAAATATATAAAAACCATTGCAGCAAAAGTCAATTATAAAATAATTACATGACATTAATCGTTCGCTGAAATTGCTTTTGCATTAACATTTCCATTCTGAAAATGTACGCCAAATTATCATCAATAAAAAATAGCCTCAAACCATCTTATACACATTGATGCGTCTGGCACATATTAATTTGTTGATCGAAATCGAAATTGTTTGATGGCCGGATATATGAAAATCCTTGGGGGCTAATTGACTAATACACATTCCGGAAAGCCAAATCATTGTTAACTAAAAAGAAAATATATAAACTCCGGAAATGAGATTTATACTTTATATCATTACCATCATACATTCTTCTTTACAGCGATAAGCATTATCTGTAAAGATACAGACGACTAGCACTGGAAAAATGATGGTCTAGTATTATTACGTAACTCTACGAGAAAGTACAAGAAATCGAAAGTTTTACATCAACATGTGTGTCTATAATTGTTTTTAAGCCTTTTACAAAAATCCATTCATGAGAGGGTTGGACTCATCATCATGCCACTCAAACAAGTTTTTCGCAAATTAGTCGTAAAACATCATAATAGATAGTGTTAATATGATATAGCCAACTGTTGCAGCTCTTATAAACAAACCAAAGATCCAATATTTGTTTTTAAATTTTGCAAAGTACGTTCAAAGATGTCTTTATGCAAATGATTTATGATCTTATGCCGAGCATATAAAAAGCCACGAGTATTGTTAAAGGTGTTACCTACTATGCCTTTTCGTTTATATTTATAACTATATAGTGAAAGCTTGTTATATATTAATTATTGTTATTAAAAAGGATGTTGTGATAAGTAAAAGTTCGAGTTCATTCGAGTACACTTAGGAATTGCTTTTTGTCGTGACTTAAATATGTTAGATGGAGAGAGTAATAATAAAAAGTTATGGCATAACCATTTTAGTTATTAAATGAGGCTGCCAAATGATTAGACACTTGCGAAATACTGACTGTAAAGTATTACCAAATTAAAACTAAAGTATTATTGTATTTAATTTTATATATTTTTTTTACTACAGAACAAAATATAAAAAAATTGCTCGGTCGAGGAATTTTTCCAAGTAAATTTTAACTGATTAAAAAAAATAGACCAACGTCAATCTTCTGTCGGTTATTTTCAATATATTAGAAGAAATTAATTAACTTTTTTAAAACAACTCAAAATCCTTTTTGCAGCAGCTAATACAGAATCTAGAGATACAATGTAACACTTCTTACTCATTCTTTTTTTATTTTATATGAAGTAACCATCCAAATTAAATTTAAAGGATATAATTTAACGCTTTGTTAAAAGCACACCAATTAATTAAAGATATTTATTACTTGTTAATTTTTCAATTTTTATAATAATCATTCTCCAATGATACTTGAATGAAAAGGTACGAATCATAGGAGATAATGACCCTTCTTTGACAGGTGTTAAAAGGAATGGCTTCCAAGATAATAGGACAATGATATAAACCATTCAAGATCTTTCAAAATTTTAAACCATAGAATGATGCCGAATGAATTTCAAGATTAGGGATATCAAACCGGATACTGATAGGATTATAGTCGATGTAATAATTACAAAAAAAATTAACTTCAGCTCTGTAAAAAAGGGATCTTAAGAATATTCTCTGTACAGCCTCAAGGCGTTCAATAAGACAATCATAATAAGGGGACCAAATTACAAAAGCATACTCAAGCAAGGAACGAACCACAGAGCAATAAAGTAGTTTGAAACTGTAAGGTGAAAAATGTACACTGTTTCTAGTGATAACCAAGAATACGCATACTCCTGTTAATAATATTCCAAATGTACATACGATAAAAAAGTTGAACAGTTTACAGTTAAAGATTTTTTTAACTGTATCAACTGGCCTAAGTTCATTATTGTTGATGATGTATTGATAATTAATAATTTTCTTAGATCGACCAAACAAAACACATACACACTTATTTTCATTCAGTTTTAGACTATTGCTATTACACCATTCAGCAATACTATTTAAGTCCAATTGAAGTAACTCAGCATCAAGATATGACTCAATGGGTTTATACAGTTTAAAATCGTCAGCAAAAGCAAGATGCTTTGAATAAACAATTACGTCACTTAAATCTGTTTTGGACAAGTTAAAAAAGACGAGGTCAATATGCGAACCCTAAGGCATACCTGAAGATACTTCAATACCATTATTTATTTTGGCTAACTGTGTGTGACTAGTCAAAAAACTATGACAAAATTCGACCAAAGTCTCTCCAAGGCCCATAGCCCCAACCAGATGATCATGACCAACCCTATCAAAGGTCTTTGAAAAGTCTGTATACACTATGAACCTGTACAGGCCTATCAGAACATCGGATCAAATCATAGTGATAAGTCAACAAGTGAGGCAGCGGAGATCGACCTACTCTGAGAAAAACCATGCTGATGATCACTGATTTGATTGCTTATCAAACAGCCTCAAGCCATTTTTATGAATTAGTGTTTTTAACACCAATTATAAAAAATAACAAAAACTTACCTTCTAATATTCAGGAAATTTGCTTGATATCAAGCAAAGATTGAAAAGGTGATCCAGAGGCATACTCAGAGTACACACCCAGTTTTTAAGAAAAACAGAGTTAAACAGTCGTTACTTTTTATATAACGGAGTGCTTTCGGATACGGAGATTTAACACGTCCCAAACATGTTCAGTAGGGTTTAAGTCTGGTGATTGGGATGGCCATTACAATTATGATTTGCTCAGCAAACCAATATTTGACTTGGATGCATATTTCCTATCATTGTCCTAATTTTAGCATTGTCCAAATTTTAGCAATATAATTTTTAATATTTATTTACATTGGAATCGATCTATTTTCCCTGCACTTAAATAAATTGTTCTTGTTCCAGATCTAAAAAAATATCTCCAAATAGTGAATAATTGTTTTCTCTATCCCTTTACGAAACTTTAAACAGCCTATTATTAAAAAGACTTAACAGCAACTTTTCCATAAACACTTTCATCAAGTAAATGCTTTCTACTTAACACGTGAATACCAAATTACTCCGAGATTTCGTTTCTACTTAGAATTTTTTGTTAGAATAAGTGTTGATATGATGAATATTTATTTAGTCCTATGGTTGGAACCTTTGGTGTTATGCTCAAATTACGAGACAGTTTTAGCACTAACCAAAACTCTTTATTTTTACTCTCGACACGTGTTTCGCTAACGATGTTAGCATCTTCGGGAGAAGATTAAAACTGCGTTGTAACTTGAATTTCTTGGAAGAGGAAAGAAGGTTTTTGCAGTCATTTAATGCTGTCTTAACCTGCGAAATCATTTATGATAAAGGGTTTTTAAAAATCTTTTTATATGGGGCATTTTCAATAGGATCATCAACTCGTTTAAAATAGTCTGGTGTGTCTAAAATAACAACTTTGTTTCCCTTATCAGCTTTTAAATAGAAACAATCTTTTTCTCTCAGTCGTTTAATAATATTAGAACCCGATGTGTTTTTTGATTTAGTAAGATTCTTTGTAATTTGGTTGCGAATCGTTTCTCTAGCAAAACCTTTCAAAGATTCTGGCAAGTACTGAATTAATGATTCAACACTTACTACAATCTCCTCCAGGTTGTTTTTGCAATTTGAAACTGGTGCAAAGTTTAGACCCTTATTGAGAACATCAAGCTTTTTCTCATTAAATGACTGAGAGAATTGATTTTCAACGATATTAATGGGTTTTTCCTTTTGTGGTTTATCCTTCGCACTTACTAACTTTTTTAGTTTTTTGTTTAGTGAAGAAAATTTGCTAATGTATTTGTGGTTAATAACCTCATACATATTTCTTTGAAAATTGCTCCATGCTTGATACTCTAAATAAGTTTGTCTAAAAGTAAGTTTTTTGAAAAGTGTGTATGCTTTTAATTCTAAAATGCTACGTTTACTATATAAATGTTTGATTTCAAAAATTTAGCCATTTTTGCTTAGCAAAAACTTTAGCCTTTTTGGCAAATTGAGATTTACTTTTCAAAGATACATCAATAAACTTTGGAAAAACTGAAAGGCGTTTGCAAGACTTTAGAAACCAAACATCGGCAATAATTAATCTAATTTTAGTACTAACCTTAAAATACAAGTTCTGTTCCGTTGACCGTGATATGAACCTTTGGTGTGATGCTTAAATTACGAGACAGTTTTACCACTAACCAAAACTGTCTCATAATTTAATTTAATATTTATTTAGTTTTATCTATGTCGCGTCTGTACTACGTTATTAAATAAATTTGCTTAGATAACTATTGCTTGAAAAAAAATTGATTTTCTAGACATTTATAAAATCGTTTTCTGGTGGATATATTCGTCGCTCTTCTAATTTCGCTTTCAACTAGCTCTTTAAAACAGGTAATAACGCGCTGACATTTCTCTTCTTTACTGTTTACTAGTGTTCCATACACCCTTTCCTATTTATTATCCCGCAAGTAAAAATCAAGGGACTTCAGATCGTCAGATCTGAAGTCCCCGGCCAAACCTTGGACGGCCAAACCCATGGACCCTTACGGCTAAACCATCTAGCATCAAATATGTCTCAGTTCTCTTCTTTCACTTTTCTCTTCAGTTCTCTTTTTACACTGTCTCCACAGTGAGGCGGGGCTCCTAATTTAGTGGTTCATCATAAATTAAAAATTTCCCTCGATTATCTTTTAAGAGAAAAAATACATTAAAACTAAATTTTTCTTGAAAACCCATTTCTTTTTTCGCCTGCGGATTTAAATCAGCCCATGTGAATCATGCCCAAATGATTATTTCTTCTATTGAAAATTCCCTCTCTGGGAAATTTTGCTTCGTCGGTCCAAATTATTTTTCTTAGAAGGTCAATATGGATCAAAATGTTTTCACAGAATTCTTCTCTGATAGTCTTGTTGTTTAAAAGCCTGAACTTTGGCGAACTTGTATGGATGCATTTAATGATTGGCTAATATTTTTTGAATTGAATAATAAGAAATCTAAATCATCCTCAGCGCTTCTAATTGAAACTTGTGGATATGCAAGAAAAAATATGCCAAAACATTCATAATATAATGTCCTTCATTGGTAACTGGCTTTACAAAATTATTTTCTAACCTTACAAACTTTCGGTGATTCATTGTTGGTAGATCTGAATACATTTCGTTAAATTTAAACATGTTCTTGTTATTATTTGATCACATTGTCCATGGAAAATGAATAGTTGATCAAAACCTCATTTGAGTAATTGATATCTTCCATTTTAGATTTTTTAATTAAGTTGATCATAAAACACAATGTTAATATTTTAACTTAATATGTCACTGTCATTTATTAAATCATTTGGCATTTTCATAGTAAGTGTTTTTAAGTAGCTTACAAAGTAAACATGTTTAAAATTATCAAATTTCATGAAAATACTCAGATGTAATACTCTGTGGCTACTCAGGTATAGGAATATGATATAGTAAATAAAAGGTATTTTAACCGTCCATTAGGATATAAAATAAAATATAGCCTGTTCTATTAAAAAATGGACTTTTCGTTACTTTAGTAAATGGAAGATATTAATTTAATTTTCGACAACCCTGTATAATGCTAATTAAATCAGGCTATGGGAAGTTAATCAAGATGGTCTCTTAAAGTGATGTTTAAAATTTGAGCTTTTTGGGAACTTAAATAGCTGAGAAATAAACAATTAGTTATCTCTTGGTTTTTAACAAAGAATACGCAAAATTATTTTTTTCTTGAAAACCGCTAGAGATAGGTATAGAGAAGTATTTTAAGAGACTCAAAATAGCTAAGAATATATAGAATGTTCCATTTAAAAAATCAAAGGTGTGGCAGTTTTTCTATATAAGCAGCAACGCAGTGCTGAAAATTTATTACACCGATTGAGCATTGTCTGTTACCGTTGCTACCAAATTTTCAGAAAAATGCTACGTTTCATTTTCCATATAAGGCTAACGTACCATCGGTCGTTAATCACCCTGTATGTTTATGCACACTTTTTATTTTAACGTTTGTTAATATTAACACTGCTACAAAAATTAGTAGTATAGCGATATTGTCAACAAATACCGCATGATTAAATTGACATGCAAAGACTGTCAGAATGGTAATAATATATTAAAATGGAAACCATTTTGCACACAAAGGTAGTTTGCCCAACTAGGTGCAAATTAAATGTAGTTATTGTTTTTGACAAACAAACAATGTTGTGGGTTTTCGTAAAATATTTAATTTGAAAAAAATCACGCTATGTATTTTTTATGTAAAGATATTTAGTCTACAAGTACATACCTATACTTAAATAAGATACAACGTGACATAATTGGGATTATATAAGTTTTAGTCGTCGGAGATTTCTTTAATGAAGTAGGTTATATTGCACTTTTTAAGTGACTCCAAAGACAATGTCAAGGGATGTCGAATCGGGAGGTTTACTAAAAGCTTACTGAAATTTACTGGAAGTTTACTTCTGTTACTGAAAATTCAATTGTATACTATTTTTCTTGCTTTGATCGCAGCATGTCCTTATTGCAGAACCAAAACGATCTTATTATAAAAACATGGAAATTAAGAATTTTATTTATATTTTTTGTAGATTTGTTTATATGTAAAGATGTATACTGCTTATTAAACACAAAAGGTCGTATGCGTCTGCTTTGAGATGGATAAGAGGTAGTTGCCATTGAACAGTAGATGACTTCATTGATTAACAAGATATCAACATCCTCAGGAAGCTCATAATCAACCATTGCGTCCGCTGCAGCTAGTACATCGATTTTGTAAATCGCTGCAAATGAAGAACTTTGCAATGGCCTGATTATCCTGAAGGTTTAAAAGTGTCGCATTCTTCCTATTATCTGCAACCCCTATGAAGAGTGTTGTGAATCACATTATTTTATGAGAGCATGGTAACATGGTTGCTAGGGGATCGATCCTGCCTGATATATTTAGTTTTGAGAAAACTGTATAATTGGTTAACTTTTAGTTGACTTTAAACCTTAAAATCAACTAAAAGCGACAATTATTTTATTAAATTCTAATAGCGCATCAAAATTTACGTAACCCAATTACATATATTATTAAAAACTAAACAATTAGGGCGTGTGTCGACCAAAACAAATAAACCAGTATGCAAATGAATATCTAGAATATATCCTCATTAGGATACATATTATTGTGTATACAAACAACTAACACATTTTTCTGCATTTATTACTAATCGGATAAAATATGATGCCATATAGTAGCTTTGCATAAAACAGTGATGTTTTGTACCACGTCCGGTATATAATTGCGCAAATGGCTATTAGTCATTAAAAATTCTTGTGTGATTTAATAGAATTGTTTTGGGTCGGACATAGATCAAAATAAAACCTGAATTATTGAATGTAAATGAACTGGATAACGTTAGTAATCAGTAGTCAAATATTACAAACAATAAAAGAGAAAAAAGTGATTTTGCAAGAATTGCCAACGAATAGTTTCACTAAAGGGTAATTATTTACATCTCAAAGTCAGACGTCATAGTCAGACTTAATTCAAAATGATTGCAATATGTGAAATACTAACAATATTACTAATTCAAATTTTAGAAACATTTTGCGCGTATGTTGACATCCCTTATAGGAATAAACGTTATTTTGATATCACTGGCGGTTATTGAACTACAATGTTTTACTATAAACATGCAATGACTGTAAAGCAATAAAGTCGTTTCATCTTTTCCAGGAAAACCAATAGGAAATGTATGTACTTTATGGATTTCACACTCGTAAAACATTAAAATGAAGTGCAGTCTCTCGTAAAAGATATGCATATTGCATACAAAATAATAAGTGTTTATTTACTTTCTTGTAAATTAAATTATGGCACGATTGATGTCACTTTGAAATAGTCGTTCCTTTTGTAAACACGTAATTTTAGTAGGGTTTTATGATACAATATGTTGGGTTTTAGAAATACATCCTAAAATTTAATAATAAATAATTGAAGGTGTTATAATTTGTTCAAAATGAGTTATGGCATTATAAAATTATATACCAATACATGCAAAATATAGTAATAAGTTTGTATTATTGTTTCAACCTCTATTAATATATTTCTGTAGACCCGTCTTATCGCGATAATTGACATAAAGCAGATGCAGGTTTGGAAAATTATATTTTAATTGTTGATCTTTTAAAATAACTTTGAAATAGTACCATAGTTCCATCTCCAAATAATACCTCTAAGTAATGTTAAATATGACAGATTTGTTGGATTGAATCTACGATCCAAATGATTTCCTAGGCTTAAAGAGTATATTTGATGCCCTTTCAGGTTTAGGTTTAATGTCGATTGACACCACTTCACTAAGACTCGCTGGTCTATTATGGATTTTCCCCATCAAAAGAGAGCGTCTCTTGAGTTCTATCAGTTGATTGCCCAAAAGTATTTTTATTATCTTGCGCTTGTGGTGAGGTATTCCCAAGGATGACCTGCTTGGTTCTCTTCAGTACTGGACCGTCACATAGAATATGAGTTATCGTGCCAATTTTGATATCTTAGTTTAGAGTGACCAGTATACACACGGCTCTCAAAGGCTTGTGGTGAGGTAGTTCCAAGGGTGACGTGCTTGGTTCTCTTCAGTGCTGGACAGTCACATAGAATATCAGTCATCGTGCTAATTTTGATGTCATAGAAAGACCGGTATACTAAAGGGTATTCTTCTTACTTCCTTTATATCATTGCATCCCGGTATCCACATTAGGGAGATGATGTTACTTCTAATGTTGGCGTTTCCAGCAAATTCTGCGATGTTCCTATGCTTCACTCTCAGGTATGATGACCGTAAAAGGTTTGGTAAATGTGTCTTTCTTGACATGATATCAGGGGATATTTCCAAACTGTTGTGGCTGCACATTTTGGCCAGTAGCTATATTTGCTCCATTCCGACGTCAGTTGTACCCAAGTTGCTGTGCTAAAAGAACCCGTAGTTTGCAGACTTACCAGTCCTGAAAGCCTGGCTCAGTTTCGTTTTAGCAAATTATTGAGACACCTTGCTCCACCATACCAAGAATCCATAGGCTATCGTAGGTCTTATCTCTCATTCTCTTCACAATTATCATTTTTTGCGGTTGGATATTTTTTCCTTTGTTCACCATTTGAGTACGATATCTAGCAGCTCTTGGATGACCAAAGCGATTCTATCATAATTTACTAGGATTACTGGATCATCAACGTATGCGTGGACTTTCACCTCCCTTACAGTTGAATAATGGCAAGTAGGTAATTCATCAGAAAGAACCACAGAAGAGGAAAAATTATTCTTATTGTGGGCACCCTCGAGCAACCCTTAAGTAGAGAGGTAGTTATTCTTCTGTCTTCCAGCATTGCTTTGATAGAATAATAGATGTGTTATTTGATTCCTCTTCCGCGTTTGTCCTTCAGCGACCTGATTTTGTAATTAAGATTGTCTATAGCTAGGCAAAATTTACCATTAATTAACTTTTCGGAATAAAACTAGAAGATTTGTAGCTCCACCTTAATTTGCATTCCTTTTAGATTTGGCAGCTTGATCTCAACCGAATTCGATTTCTGCATAAAAAATACACACATGCACATAGCTGTTGCAAGTTTCTACAAAATGCAGACTATCTTTTATTAATAGTATATAATGCTGGGCAGTACTGCAACTTTGTAACAAATCTAACAAACTAATGTAAATCGAAACTTTAGAATAATTGCCAAAAGTATTATTCTCAGTTACCGGTAGAGAGAGTTGCACGGCCTTCGTAGTTCAATAAGTAGATTAACAAGTTATCGAATGTGAAGGTTGAAGATTATCAAAACCTTGCAAATTTGGCGCACGATATTATTATTATCCAATTAGTATATCCGGAACCCAGACTAGAGATGTTTAACTAATAGAAGATTTTGCTTTTTATAAATAAAGCGTAAACATGATTATTTTATATGCTCTATTAATTATATAGGAGTATTTATTTGAGTGATCAAGGACGTTTAAACAATCTATTTTATTAGGTGTTCAGGTCCAGGTTCTTGTTTTTCTTGTAAATAAAAGAGGAATTTATAGTGGATAGTATGACTCTATAAATTTGACTTGTTTACCTATACAGTATCATTTAACATAGTTTTATTGTGTTAATAATAAAGTTCTAACAGTTTTAGGTTCGGATTTAATCGTTCTAATGCTCAATGCCAACTTCCCCCCTATTAAGTCCGGTCTGCTAAGGGAGTATTATATCGTTCGTTCGAGGTGAAGCAGTTCCAAGCGTGCCTAATTAGTTCCAGTGCCTGGACAATTATATAGAATATGCTCAATTTTTTTTTCTATATGCATAACCTGCACTATATGGGTTGTCTTAGTTTGGAGTGTTTACGTGGACGGATATAAAAAATATTTTAGGGGAGGTCCATAGGAAAAATCCTTATGATACAAGGGCACTTTGTATCGCGAACCACAAGTTTCAGAGCATGGTAAATAAACAGATAAGAAATCTAGAGAGTATTTGGAATGCTCATCTCTTACCTTACCTTTTTATATTTATAGTAAATCAGAGAAAAGTACTATATGTGTTGCGTATTTTAAAACTTTATTTGGAATCCTTGCTACTGTTTGACTCCGAGTACTTTAATAATAATTAAGAAAGGATGTAATAGTGGTCATTTTGTGCTGACGTGTAATTCTTTATCGAGTTTGAATCAACCTAGCTCATAGCTTTACTATTTAGAAAGTGATGAGGTAAAAAACGAGAATCAACAATTAAAACAGTTGAAGTTCCCTCATAGTCTAGTTTTGTATGACGATGAAAAGTAAAATAAAATTAGGTATTCTTTTTATTGTAATACATAATCTTTAATATAAATCAGTTCTTCCGATAAATGATTCATGGGTTTCGTGACAGAAAGATAAATATCTAAAGTGTACTTCTAAATCAAGCCACAATACAATTCAATGATCAACTAGATAAATCTGTTATTAAGCAACTGAAATGTACACTTAACAAAAGCAATTGAGCGTTTACAAAGTAATGTCTAGTATTCTGTTCTTTTCGCCAGAATATTCAGTATTTGTTGACTAGTCACTGGAATATCGCGATTGAGTAACGATAACCCATTGAGTCGCTCTTATCCGGTCTTGTTACGTAGATACGTCTTCAATATCCGTAGTTGTTGTAAGTTGAAAATCACCGTTCACTTGACACTACTGTGACTGACAGTGTGGTATTGTTTAGAAGGATCCGGTGGATGTGTTTCTGATAGGAAGTTTCATGCAAAATCTGGAATAATACACATTTTTGTATAATTTAAAACTTTCAATTAAAGGTCCCATCAATTCGAAAACTACTTATACCTTTCCACATTTTAAAATCGGATTTTATTTCTTCGGTAGTTTCAGCAAATTCATTTGAACACAGAGATGATCTTGTCCATTTCAACCTCATCAATCTCTGCACATTTTCCTGGGATAACATTTTGTATTTTGTTGCTTTCAGAATTTCGATTTAAGCTTTCCAGAGTACTTGTCTAATAATGGAATGTAGATCGATCGCCTATAGTACTTTTCAGGATTTCCAGCATAGTTGTCCCGATTTTTCTAACGTCCTGCTCGTCGGGGAACAGTCAGCACAGTATCAGTCGATGCAGGATTGTATGTCGCTGATTCGAAAAGTTCTCGAAATGTTTCGTCTGCTTTGGTATACATGTCCTTTATTTTATCATGGATATCGTTTATTTAAGTCAACATTTACTTAAGTCACAGTCTTCCTTTTGTAAACTAAGACTTTAGTTAATCCGAAAATTGGTTTTAGCGCTCTCAATGAAATATTAACTGCAGCGTTCGAATCGAAGCAAGTAGCTTATTTGGCTGCACACCATCAGATTTCACTTTCAGCTCGTCCATTTCTTCTAGAGCGGAAACAATGAATCCTATGGTATCGTAGAACAGACAGTTCGAAAGTGTTGCAAAGTGTTCAATCCAACGCGTTTCGCAAAATTTTAAGAGACCAACTTTCAAACTACTTTCTATTAGATTTTTGCTTTTAATAAAAATTGTCTGATGTTGAAATAGAGTGGCACATATGCTAACGGCAGCTTATCAGTCTGGAGAACATTAATTGGTGGTGGGTTGACATGAATTATTCTAGAGATGCTTATCTTTTGTGAGCGCCATCCAGTTTGATGTGTTTATTTAAAGTGCAGTTGAAAGCACATCTAACTGACAAATTGGTTCTCATATAAATAAAAAGGATGTTATGAAATATAACATAGAGTAAAACACAAGGTAAGCTTCAATTAACAACACTATATTATAAAAAAAATCTGTGAATACTGGTCAGTGTTCGTTGTTTAATCTTTCTTCACTTATAAATAAATCATTTGTAAAAATTATAAGACAGTTTCTTGTTGAAAATACAATCCCTCAAATTCAAACTCTATGCACCAACGTTATAAAAAATAAATAACCCGCTTAGCCAAAGTCAGTAACCTACCGTAGATAACACTGTATACAACATGTATGTACTAAATCAAACAAAATAAATATACCTTTCAGTGCGCTTGCCTACATATATTACTGTATGAAAATCAGGATAGTGAAACTAAAAGGGATTTAATAAATTATGATTTCAATAAACATGCAAAGTACTTTATCATGCAAACTGCCAAGAAAGAACTTTAGACACTAGACAATAATTAATAAATTAAAGACCCATTAAATAATATAAATTAGCCAATATGACTAGTCCCAAAATCAAAATAACAAATCAGAAATCGTAACATTGCTTACACGTTTCTTTGGTCTGGTTTGACTGTAACCCATTGTGCAGATTCAAGGGCAGCAGCTGACTAAGGTCCAATCAATAACCTCAAGAAGAGGCAAGAAATCCTAAAAAAGCTCTAATTTATGATGGGAAATAGGAACAGAACCTGATATGGCCCTGGATGGTTTTTAAGACTCAACACGTCGCTTAAGGTTCGACTTAAGACCTAGCGTAAGACTAGCTTAAGACCCTCCATAACTCACTCAAGAAGTTGGAGGGTCTTTTATAAAGTATATTAAAGTAATTATTCACATTACATGGCTAGTGTTGTCATAAGGTAACCATGAGAACCAAAACGCAATTTCTGGGTACCTCTTCGATGAATAAGCAAGCGCAGTTTTACAAGAATTGACAATATAACGTTGCCCCGCTTAGATTTAAGTTGCAGCGAGAACAGAAATCAATCTAATCCCAACAGGCAAAGTATTCAAATTATATACAGGAAAAACAATGGCAACAACAGCCCGGTATCAAAAATGCCCATATAACTCAATTTTTACCTAAAAAAGTTGATCCTTGAGCATGGCGTACGTGACCAGCACAGACAGATAGAAAAATTACTTTGGTCAGAGAGAGAGAGAAAAACAACCTGATGCCAATTAATTGCTTAAAAATTCAAAACGAAGAACCGCTAACGTCATCTAGGAGTTCTTATTTTTTACAAAGTCGTTAACCGACTTTACACTGTGTGTCGCGATCAGTACTATTTTCATGCATGCGCATGCGTGACAGATTTCCAGATTCAAATTATGGTTTGCACAATTAAGATAAGGTGCACCTAAACCTGAAGTGACAATGGCTGGACTCCTTAAACTTTCCATAGTCCTAGCTATATTAACTTATAACAAAGGTCATTGTCAGTATTTTATTCAATCCTTCGAAAGTTTTTTATGAGATCGTAGTATACTTAGATTTAAATTTACCTTGCCCTGTCATGTATTGAATCTCAATACCAAGTTTTTTCAACGTTGGTAACAGTGTATTGGCCAGTCCTACGCCTGTTACATCTTTACAGGTACAAAACACAGAAAACCTTCTTGTATGACGTGTTTTCCTCCAGCTTTTTGGACATACCGGACTGAAAGACTCGTTCAAAAATTATTCGGGAAGCAAATGGTTTACTCTAACCGCTTTGGTATGGTTAAGACTTTTATCTTTCTGTCCAGTTGTCTGTTTCTGTCCGGTTATCTGTCTGTCCAGAATTATTTAGATTTTAGGTGCATATGCTAAGTTTGTACTAGGTATTATATGCAATGACTGAATTTCGTGCTAAACCTATAAGTTCTTTTTCAAGACCAGATTTCTCTCAATGCGTTGGTATATTCCTATTTTTAAATATTATTTAGAGATCACATAAAACTTGTCAAATGTAAAACACGGAATTTAAGACAACCAAATTGAAATACAGTTGCGGTTTGGTAGTATTTTGTTAATATCGTTTTTAGGATCAGAATATTTAATATTTTATTTTAATACCTTGATTTGATGAATTGGAATAACTTGATGTATATCAGTAATATGTCTTATAATTTAAATATTGGGATTGATATGCTTCAAATTCTGGAGTCTTTAATCGCATTGTGGTGAGCTTAAATTAAGTTAAATGATACGTGACAAAAATAGACATTATATTAAAAGTCAGTGGTAAAATTGGTATATTATTGGTTTCCTGATAAGTGGAACTTCATAATAGTTTTAACCAAAATTAGCAGACTGGAGTATATTTGTTAATCATTCCATTATGTGAAGAATTTATATTTAGTTCTGTGAAAGTGTTTGTTCTTCTTCCATTTAGTTTTATGACTTGCCTAGAAGTGAATATTAGGAAATAATTGTGTGAAGGGCTAAAACTTGAGTAGCCATACTAATCCATAAATCTAAAGATGTCTGTAGCAAACTATAAGCACCAAGGCAAAAAAAACATCTCGCAATCTTCTAGTGTTTTTAAAAAATTCCAGAAAGAGCAGATCGACCAGATTAGAATAGGCGTATCAAAGCTAAATGATCAAATCGATAAGAATTTAAGACACGGCATAAATCAAATAATATATTCGCCATCTTACAAAACACGAGGCAAAATGTCGTGTTTGTATAAGTTAATAACAGGCACAAGTAGATTATTGCCAGTTGTAGCACTTCAAACATTCAGAAGTCAAGCCAAGGGACGGAAGAGTCAGGGGACTGTTGAAATGCGCTGTATAGAGGTAAATTCATAGTGTTTAATGAAATTGCTGCAATTATCGTAATAAGGTTTAAATTCTCTTAAACAATGATTAATCTTAAGTTTATATTGTACCTAGATTAAAATTTATTTAGCAAGGACTAATCCGAACAAAAATGCAACAAAGTAACTCACCTCAAGTTAAATTTGATTATCCTATGTTAATCTATAACTTAATGAAATTACTTAGAGAGGAATAGACCTATTGATAGTTGATAGTTCTAAGAATATTTAATTTTAAACATTTCAAAATCCTTAAACTCCAGTAATACATAGATGCTAAAAGAATATTTTTGGAATCTATAACATCTAAATATTTAAAAACTAGAAAATATCTAGATAATTATTTTACCCAGATTTGATTATCTTTTAATATTTACTTATGAACTGAGTAGAAGTTAAATATCTTGATGTGGTGGCGAAAGCGCGGTGCGGTACGTAACCAAGGGTACTACTATTTGTCGATAAATATGAACCGCAGAGCACAATATGTCAGGTCCTCATAAAAATATTATAGTATTTGGGAGGAAATTTATAAAGAAACTCAAATTAAGAAATTTTAAGTACATAGAATAAGCAATTAAACATCATAGCCCTTTTAGTATTCTGCAAGAGTAACTAGATTTCTAAAATCTAAAATAATTAAAATTTCAAGAAACATTATTTATTTAGTATAACAGAGGGTAGTAGTAGTAAATATATAATTGAACCTAGAAGAATTAATGTGTGGAAAAAGAAAAACCGCGTGTAATAAAAATTAATCGCAAATGAAATAAGCAAAGAAGACTAGAAGATCTCCAAACCTAAGAATAGCTCAATTCAAATCTGTCTATTGCATAATTTACTGCAACTGTACAACAAACAACAGTGTAACAAATATAAAGGTGTCCCAATAAGAACGCACATTTTAATTGTGAACTAAAAGCCATGATTTATTTTAAATTGAGTGTTATTTAGATTTTAATATAAAGGCAATACACTGCCGCCTCGACTTTGGAGAGATACTCTTATTCGTTTTGAGAAATTTTCAATTACATTTTTCACACAATTGTGGCCCAATTGCACTAATAATACCTTAGAACATTGAAAGGCTAGAATTAGTAAACAACGACTTTGTTTGAGTTCAACATGTGCACAAGGGCAAGGAGCGTGTTTTGTTTACAAATATATCCATTGATTCTCTATTGTCAAGTTTACAAGCATTTTCAAAAGAGAACATTTTCAGGTACATTTCAACATATATAATAACGTTAATTTAATTTTTGATATTAGATTTTGGATTAAAAATAAAAAGTAGAAATAGATATATGTTATTCTAAGCGCAAAAATAACATCTTAGAGATGAGAAAGATAAACACCTTTAATTTCGTTCTTCAACTGTGAAATTGTTGTTGGGTTATTAGCGTATAGGAGGATTTTAAAAAATCTCAAAGAAAGAAATCGCAAGGCGTTAAATCGTACGATCTTGCGGGCCAGTTCTGGTGTCCGTTTCGTAAAATGACACGACTGGGGGACTTTTTTTTACAACAACTAAATAGCCTCGTGTGTAGTGTGACATGTCGCACCATCCTGTTGATACGACAGACCTTCCATATACATAGCTTTTGTATCCATCCAATTGAGACTTAAAAATGCAGCGAGCATGTTATGATAGCGTTCCCTGTTCACGTTGAAGAAATGCGGTCCAATTACTCCACCTGTTCAAAGTTCATCAAAGCGCACTACACAGTGACTTTCTTTTCACTATAATAACTCTAGGATTTTCTTTAATAAACAAATCCGACAATTTTGTTTATTAACCAAGGCATTCTTCAAAAATTTCTTCGAAAAATCGACATCTATTGGTTGTTTTTACAATATCTAAGAAGAAAATGTACGGCGTGTCGCATGGTCAAATGGCTTTAATTCTTGAGTCAATTGAATCTTTTAGTCGCATTGTGTTGACCAAAAATGTCACGCAATTTTACGACCTGTTTCCGCGAAACATTCTCCATATTTGTAGCGTTTTAACAATAATAATTCGTTGTTCGACCGTGTATTGTTTCATGGCTACTAATTGCATAGTGTTTACATTATTCTTTTTTAGATTTTTTTAACTGCGATAAAAAAAAATGATGCACCATGTGTGTTCCTATTTGGACACCCTTTACAATCGAGATTCAAGAAAAAGAACTAACGTAACGATGTGAGCACTACACAGAAAACATCCACAACATAAAGGTTTCCATGACCAACTTGTGCGTAGATCCATTAATGACTGGATACAACAATACTCACAGTAACGATGAAAAAATAAAAGCAAAAAACTTGTAATACGACCTGTTACTGCAATTCATAGTTTCAAATATTCTCTTTTTTCAGTGTTGACTTAAAGAAGATAATATTGAGGGAACAATAAAATTAGGTCTCTTAGAGAGAACTTATCCAATTTAATATAATTTCTAACCTGCAACTAGATCGGCGTGAAAAAAAACCAACTAAGCAAAAAAAAGCTTGATCCACCAGAAATTGGTACTAACGCCAACGGCACCTTCACCAAGGAATCAAGAAACTAATTCTTATGTTTTAATTTAATAACTTCTTACTGATTCGATCTTGATTGAAGTCCCTTATGCAATGAAAATTACTCTTGATAATTATATTATTTATTTATGAAATAATAACGGATAATTTAGGCACTTTTTTTGTCTTTAATAATTATTTCGCCGATGGCTCTTAATACAAGTCAAGCCTTGAAGACCCACTTTTTGGTTTAATTGCTATCTTTAGGTTATATTTGCTGAAACTAAATTTGCGAAATCCTTTTAACGGCTTATAAATGCTGTCAAGTGACGGTTTCCACTTTGGTTATGTAAAAAAATTAATAGCACGTCTTCGTGTTGCATTTTGCACTTGTTGCGTTGAAAGCTCATTTATTATACGGCAGTATATGTTAGCATGCAACAGTTTTTTTCATTTTGCATCTTTTTCCTTAATTCGTTATGCTGATGGCAGGGGAAATTAATAATAGTTATTTATTGGAGAAAGTGGTATTGTTTTTTAAATGAAAAAATTAATATTTTTCTGAAAGCGAGATTTTTTTAATCCCTTATTTGAAACTTACGGGTCTGTTAAATATGCTGTTTATATTTCAAGCTGTGGTGTAGTGTTAATTTTATATTTTGTAGGACGACATTTTAATTAGTATAATTAACGTATTTGCAATATATATAGACTAATGAGGAATTGCTGCAACAATTTAATTTTTAATTATAGATAGTTATCTGTTGCGATGTTTACCAAACAAAATTTAAGGCAGCACCTATTGGAAAATTTAAAGGTACAAATTAATAACGAATCTCGGTTTGTACATTGATGTATGATTAAGATTCTGATATCATGTGACATTAAAATTGCAGAAAGCCTATTCAATGTTGAAAACTTTATATCCGCAGCGCCATGAGTTAAAGGTAGATACTAAGCGAATGCTGTGCGACTCTCTTTCTCATTTTGACTTTTGTGATACTGTGTATGGCCCTTGTTTAGACAACAGAGATAAAAAGCGCATACAAAAGTTGCAAAATGCATGTATAAGGTTTATTTTTGGTATTCGCAGGCCATATGGAGTGTCGCACAAGTTAAAAGATCTTGAGTGACTTAATATGTCATCGAGGAGAGAATTACATTATGTGGTATTTTGCTACAATATTCTTAAGATGAGGTGCCCACAATATCTTTTGGATAGGGTGATATTTAGAGCTGATATTCATCATCAGGCTAATGTTAGAAATAGACGGCGTTTAGATATTCCACGACATCGAAAAGAAATTTTTAAATGATCATTTTCTTATAATATTGCATCTGTAGTAAATAAATATATTACTGATCTTTCGCTGACGACAAACGGCTTCCGAAAATGCATGAAATCTAAGCTCCATAGTATTATTTAAAACAGAGCAATGCATTTAAAAATATGAATTTTGGATTTGTTATAGGTTTTTATTTTTGTATATTCTCTTTTACATTTTATCTATGTAAAAATGTTTTAAATGTGTTGCTTCTCTAAATTTAATTCTGTTTCACTGTCACTATCATTGTCTAAACTTATTATTAAGGACTGAACATTGGTATTTATAGATGCTGAATTCAGAGACTGAATAAATATGTTGTTTGTCAATCCAATTTTGGCCACCTAGTAGTCAAACAAAATTATTGGAATTTGATAAAAAAAATATTGAGAAAAAGTGCAAGCAATCAAAATCTGTGGAATTTGTTTCTTCAAACTATGTTGTTTACATTCCTGAACACTAATAAGCTCAACCGGTTTTTTCTTTGCTTCAGATACAATATATCCATAAAAATGGAATTTGTCAATCTACTTTTGGCCACCAGTGTAGCTTCAGAAACAAGCTGCTTTTTCTTGTGCGATTTAATTTTTTTAAATTATTTATGTCAGGATCAAAGGATATTTAAATCTATGTTAGTTTAAGTTCGACTCAGTTTTGTGAGTAACAATCGGTACTCTATATCTGCGTTCTTGTGCTTTAGCTTCACAGTCAATTGACCAAGTTTGACTAGTGTTGATGCAAAAACCACTACACAACATATATATTAAATTTTGATCAAAACCGGCTATTTCTGATATGACAAAATTTTGAAACTTTGGGGCAGTGTTACCAACATTTCTGGTACCAGCACCTTTTTTTTTATGGTAAACACAAGCAGAAGAGGAAAGTCCTATGTCACTCTTGGAGAGGTGCTTGCGCGAAGATATTTGTGGGCATTTATCTTGAATCGCTGCAGGTTATATGCGTCGGGAAATATGTGAGGTGGAAGCCCGTTCCACAAAGAAGATGTTCTCCAGATGAATGAGTCCCGATACAGCGACGTCCTTGGGGTAGGCAGGTGGACTCGATATTGATGAGCCGCAACTGCTAGACGCGTCCTCCTTGCCGGAACAGCCCTGGCTGGAATCAGGCCTGCCAGCTCAGAGGAGCACTTACCGTGATAATAACGGTAGAATAAACAGAGATCAGCCACCTTTCTCCTGTGCTCCAGACTATCCAGACTCTTTGTCAGTTCTGGTTTGTCGATAAGACGAATAGCTCTCTTCTGTATAGAATTCAGCAGGTTTAAACTATGCTTGGGTGCAGAGCTCCAGACATGCGAGCACTACTCGAGGGAAGGGCGTATTTGAGCCTTATAAAGAGTCAGCAGCTGTTCTGGTGTATACAGTTTTTTCGTTTTGAAAAGCACTCCGAGTTTTTTGGAAGCCGCCCTGGCGACCTCGGCAACGTGGTCATGCCAAGACACACTGTTGGTGACCTCGACTCGTAGAAGATGTAAAGATGATTTCATTGGCAATGTTTTCCCTGCCATAACCAGCTCCGGGCCACCAAGGTTAGTCTTCATCGTAAATATGACATAACCTTGTTTTGTCTGATCGATAATTAAGTCTAAACGAGTTTTAAATTCATGTTGAAGTTTTTCTTTTTTGCTCTTTAGTGATTTAGTGATTTTTTATAAACACGAGCTTACCAGTTCTTTAAAGATATTCTTTTTTCATTTGAGCTGACGAAATTTCGCAAATATAACATTTTTCTGATGATGTTTCTATTCTTGAGTTTATCATTTTAGTATCGACCATGGTCATAAAGAGCTAGTTTTAACAAACAAAAATTATTTGTTTTTATTTTAATTTCTGCCTCACTTAGTTCTTGTATCCATATTTTGCTTTTAATTTTTTGATGTTTTAATGGATTTTTTTTAATTGCATCTTGATTGGTCTACAATAGACAGTGGTGGATGGGCGCGGGTTTTACCATAAAATAAATGTTGATAGTTTTCGGTATATAATTTGGAACTAAATGCCAAGCCTAAATCAATGGAACTAAACAAGATAAAAGTAAGATCAAAGTAAATTGCTGAGCCAAAGTAAAGTTATTTAAAAAAAAATATTGAGAGAAAGATCAAGAGCAGATAGTAATCTGGTTACCGTATGGTCAAGCAATGATTGTAATTGAATAGTTACTGAATTTTAGTGATGTCCAAAGTGTAGCACAGCCTTTTTTGATTCTCTAATAGCGTTATAGGATGGATACAAATTTTGCTTTTATTTCAATAGCGTTGTTTCTTACAGAAAAAAAATTATATAATGTACAGTAATGGCCAAAAGTAGACAGACAAATGGTTTTTTAAAAAAATCAAAGAAATAAAAATTCTATAAGAAAGATATGTAAGTATATTATGGGCAACATAAACATGTATAAAAATAATAAAACATTCTTTAGAAACAATCACCTAATTTGGTAAATAATAAGAAATAACTAAATATACGCTGGACAAAAGTAGATAGACAAATTTAAAAAATAACCAATACTCTTTTTTTTTTCGAAGTATTTTTTTTTTAATTACACACTAAGCCATCTACAATATTAGTATTTTGTGAAAAACCCATTATTGTCTATTACAGCCTGACATCTACGTGGCATTGATTCAATAAGATTGTCTATGAGTTTAAAACCAATATTCTTCCATTTCTGTTGCAACCGTTCAAATAATTCACCTTTATTTGAATAGTTTGTATCCCTATTATCACGATCTACAATTTCCCATAAATTTTCGATGGGATTAAGATCGGGTGACTGGGATGGCCATTTTAAAACCGGTATTTTTTCTTCTTCGAAAAATTGCTTCATAATTTTGGAGGAATGCTTTGGGTCATTATCTTGCTGGAATTGGAATCTCAATGGTAAATTGTCTTCGGCATAAGGCAAAATAATATCTCTGAGAATATCCCTGTACATAAACCTGTCCATTATGCCCCTATGCAATGTAACGGGCTCATTCCATAACCTGAGAAGCAACCCCAAACCATCACTGATCCACCTCCATGCTTAACTGTGGGTTTTGTGTACTTGAGATTTAAACGCTGGCCAGAAGGACGTCTAACATATTGAATTCCATCGGAATTAAACAAATTAAACTTCGATTCGTCGCTCCAGGAAACACGTTTCCATTCATGCTTTGTCCAGTGTATATGCTGACGGGCAAATTCCAATCGGCCTAAGCGATTCTTTTTTGAAAGCAATGGTTTTTTTGCTGGCCTACGTGCAAATAGATTCTCTTCTACCAACCTTCGTTTTACAGTCCTTGAGGACACATTACAAATCCCTAGAGCCTGTAATTCTATCTGAATTTGACGAGAAGTCATGAAAGGGTTATTCTGGCTAATTTGTTTTAATTTGCGTACAGCTCCAATGTCCATTTTTTTTGGTCGACCAGATTTATTTTTTGGCTCTAATGATCCTGTCCTTTCATATCGTTTGATAATTGCCCAAACAGCTTTTCTTTTAACATCAAATCTACGAGCAATATCAATTTGACGATCACCCGCGCGATATGCATTAATAATGCGTTGTCTTAAATCAAGAGAGAATCTAATTCCGCGTGGCATGTTGCACCTTGAGTTAAAGAAAAGCAATACTATACTAATTTTATTTTATAAATATCTAGACAAAAAAATAATTCCAAAATTGTCTATCTACTTTTGACCAGTTATATTTATATTATTGCTTTATCTGATAGCAAGCAAAATATTTAACTGAAATTTATTGGTATCTTTTTATAGACCGCTTTACAAATAACAATAATTTAAAATCTAGGGGACCTGTGGGTAAATCTTTAAACAATTATATGAAAATAATACTTTGTCTATCTACTTTTGGCCACTACTGTTTATTAAGTTATGAATTTACCAATTAAGGGTGGCAGATAGGGGTATCCGGGGTGCGTATTTCCCAACCCCATCCTGACTCAGCGCACCCAGGCCGCCGATTGGAGCCGAATTCATTCACTCTATACTGAGCTCATGGAATTTGTAAGCAGCTGCTGGTCCCATTCCCATGTTAAAGTATTCTATAATTTTTTTTTGTGTCATTGGTAACTTTTAAGTAGCTAAAAGCTTCGGCTACATTAATTTTATGGTTATGCCTGACGTCAATCTAAAAGATAAGGAATTGCGGATAAATATAAAGTAAAAATAATAATATCTTTCAAATGTAAAAATTAGGTTATAATAATATACTCGTAAAAACCTAGTAAACTTACCTTTATTTCTACATTTAAGCCATCCTTAAGGTAGTAGTCATTTTTAATAGTCTTTGGTAATTTTTTTAACAATAAAAGTTACTGATGCAGAACACTCAAGATTTCTTTTTCGACACTTCTCCTTTACATTTTTTGCTTTATTAACGGCAGTATGTTGACATTTAAATATATTTTTGTATAAGATTTTCGCATCTTATACATATTTTTTTGTATAAGATGCGACTCGGATGAGGAAATGTTTTCCAAACAACCCAGTTGGAATGGCTTGTTTCTGAGAACTGGGCTATCCATTCATCGGCCATAGTGGAGAAATTGTCTTTAAAAATGGTCCTTAAATTGGCCGTAAATTTCTCTCTGGATCCACCTACGTTCTCCAGTTTTACAACCACGCAACCACTATCAAACCCCAAAATTTCTTTCATTTTCAAGATATAAAATATTAATAAATAAACGACGAACAGCAATAAATACAGCGCCACGTGTTGCATCAAGCAAATAATGAACCAAAACAATAATATTTAATATTAAATATAAGTTAGTGTTTTTCCCATGCAAAGCGACATCTTCATAAACAGGTGCGGCGGTGTGCTGAGTCAGGATGGGTTTCGGAGATGCGCGCTGAAACGGGATGGGGTATGGAGCGAATGAATTCGGCTCCGATCGGCGGCCTGGGTGCGCTGAGTCAGGATGGGGTTGGGAAATACGCATCCGGGGTCTAAATTGCCTCCAATTAACCCACGAGAGTGATGTGCGCCTATAGGCTACTTTACTACCTTCGTGCAATGATACCCCAAAGCTTGCCTTAATATGGCCCTGAATGTGGCTCCGAACCTAAAGCAGGAAATATTGCTAGATAACTAATTTAGGTCAGTAAAATGAAACATAAAACGTAATCTGTAAACTCAGCTTTAGTATATTGAGAAGGGGAAATGTCATAGTTGTCAAATAACCTAACCTCTAATTATCAAAGTTGAAACTTCAATGTGTCAAAGGTTTAATAAAGAAAAAAATAATAAACATAATATATTACTATAGTCAATTTTTGCATCGATTCCTTATTTTGTGCCATAAATCTCGTGTTGCTTCTCTTTGCAGTCTACCATCTCTTCTTGAATAAATGAATATAACGATGCGCTAGAATTATGACATGCTTATTTTGCTTTCAGCATTTTTCGCATAAAATAGACATTAAATTTATTTAACATAATTTTTTTTAGTTGAATAGAGCGATTATTCAGTCCTAAAAATAACATTCATGTTAACATTTTCTTGTGAAATAACTATGAAATAATCTTTTGCAACATTTTGACTATTTTCTTTTAATTTTAATTTTTTGTATTAAATAATTTTTATAAAATATGCTTCCAAGTTCGCCCTCACTGAACGTTTTTTAAAAGCCAATTTTAAATGGAATTAACCGAACTCTGACCGAAGAGCGAGATTCGTTGATTGATTGGTCGATCAGATTTGTTAATGTTTAAAAAAAATACACTTATTTTTAGCGAATTCTTCCATGTCGATTTTAATGAACTCACTATTTTTAAAAAGTAATATTATAATTTTCTATAATGCCACCTAAACATACATTAATATTTTGCACCATTTGCAAAGTTCAATAATATTTAAAACTTTTCACAAGTTTGCACGGGATTTTAGACATTGTAATGGTGACCTGCTGCCTTGACACCATTGTTTTTAGTTATTTCAAAGCCTAATTATGACAATACAAATAAGATATTAATTTTTTGGACTTTTTCAACATTTAAAACCATCTCTGGCCCACCGTGCATCATCACAATAAAAATACTTTATTATAATTTGCTATACATAATTTCTAATTACTCATCAGTCCGACTACCTGACACTTCCTATACAAACGTTAACTAGCTCTCCACATTTTTTATTATCGCAATTTTCGTTTTTGAAACTTCCGTTCCGAAAAAAATAATAAAAATAATTGTTTCCGTTACTTCTCTGTTACGTAAGGATACATATTCACTGGCCATAAAAATCTATTTCCATACGGCTATTGCTTGAAAATTCTAATGCCCAACTGCAAGCCACTTGCTTGGGTAATTGCAAAAGCGAAACTCATAAAAATGAATTTATGTATGAAGCATATAATGGTGATGGAATAAAAATAACGTGGCTAACCGATTTTAATGCGTGTTTTAACGTTTCGAATGCGGATATATTCAAAACTGCCGACACCATTAGTCTATCGTATTGCGTTAAAAATCCTAAATTAGTGCCCTAGCTAATTTTTCTTTTGAAAGTCGTCAATCTTCTTTCCTATTTCGAATATTATGTTTTATTCAGGACTAACATAAGTTAAGGAATTTTAATAAGATCTTCAGATTATTCATCGGATTATTGATTAATGTCATCAAGATACATAGACAACATGCACATAATCAGCCAGATACAAATATATAGCTAATTTTTCACATTCTTTACTTTATCAATTATTTCCTATACTTGTTTTACAATTTTTTTAAGTGGGGTATTTTTAACCACTTTTTCACTTATGGCCACGTCTTTATACATAGTATTCAATTTTTAAGAAATTAAATTTAAAAAAATTATTTTATTTTTTTATCTTAACTTTAATGACTTTAGATAATTTTATGATATTTAGCACACGCCCATCAAGCATCAAAGCATATGGTTTTATATACAAGACTTTTAGCCATTACACGATGTACAAGATATTTTCGGAAAAGTTTCCTCGTATTCGTCATATTGAATATTTTCAGTTTACACTTGATAACGGTTGGAGATACTTACCAACCGAAACGTCGTGTTACATTAAATAAATAAGACAATGCAAGTTCGACAAGATGTTTTCACTGTACCATTGTCTACCACCTTCAAAAACAGATTGAATATTTTCAATGATAAAAATGCTCCGCCACTGATTTTCAAAAATTATTTTATTTTTAGATCAATTTTTTTGTCATCATAAAATAGAAATACGCAAATAAAATTCAAACTCAAAAAAACCTTTATTCTCAATATAAACATAGAAAATATTCAGAGATTGAAGGGACACAAAGTTCAATCTCTGAATTTTCATTATTAGGAGGTCTCTTTGAAAACAATGGACTACTTTTCTGAATAAACATAGAAGTTGTAACCTAAGTCAAAACGTAATATAAGTTACAAGAAAACTGGATTAAAATGTAAAACATATAAAATACTTAAATGCTAATCATTAAAAAATTTTCTTTCATATACAGGGTAATACAAAATTCGGTATAAATATTTTAAGAGCGTTTTGTTGGAGTTAAAATAAGACTTTTTTTCCTATAAATATGTATTCTAAAATGCCTCCCCCTTAGAGCTAAAGCCCGCTCAAATTGCTTGAAGAAAATCGATTATTTGGAAGCGGAACTACAATTTCAATTTGTATTACAATTTTAATTTTGTATCCGTAACTACCCTTCTGATCGCCTGTATCTGGTATTTCGTATAAGAAATTTTAAAATCTAGCAACACCGTCTAGTTAGCCATAAAAAAATCTAACATTTTTGTCTCTTGCATTTGGTCGATATAATAAAGCGAGAAAATCGCTGACAAACGAAAGGGGAGCTACTAGTAGAAAAAGAGAACACAAAGTGACTGCTTTAATTTTTGTAAAATCAAATTAATTTTTCGAAAAAATGCAAAAAACAATATTTTTAGATTTTTTCATGGCTAATTAGACGGTCTTATAGATTTTCAAATTTCTTATTGGAAACATAAGATATACAGTTAATCTGGCATTTGCACTTTCAAAAAATAGTTACCATTTTTTGACAGTTGATCCATGAGAAAAGCTTAAAATCAAAAAGTTGAATCCCCCCTCACCTCGAACAATTTCCTTCATGGGAGCGAAACTGTACAACCCATCAGGACAAAGATAGAGGGCTCCAAAGTTACCAAAATCCAGTTTTTCGAATTTTCATGGTGAAAAATATATTTTTTTACAGTTGTTGAATTGAAAAAGCGTAGAGCATAAAATAACACATAAAATTCATGTAAGTTATATATCATAATCCTTATAAATCCAAATAGTATTACCACATCATTATTTTATATTTAACGTTTCAGCATTTTACCCGATTTAACCTTTTTATATTAATTGTTTTAAAAATCAGTTCTGAATTAACTCTGTACTAGATTAGTCGTTTTCTGTTTGAATAAAGTTTTTTAAAAAACCAAGTTTCGTGCCATTACTATATAATTGGCGCAGTCGGTTTTTAGGTTTCTCTAACGTATTTAGGAATAAAATACGGTTTGTTGAGAGGTGAACCTTAATTTCGGGAGTGCGGATTTAAAGACTTTTACGTAGTTTCGCGCTTCTAACCAGCTGAGTGAATTGAGTAGCTTAATGAGAAAATCCAGGAACAGTACAACGCCGCTGAAGCACATGAGCGTCACGACAGCAACCAGTTCAGGGTTTCGAGAGACGAAGACTTCCAAGGGGTATTGGACACATACAGAGTTCGTCCACCCAACGTCGAAGTGTTCTCTGAACCAGTTTCGCTGTGCCGAGTGTACCAGCGCGACCAACCCAGTGTTCTTCTATCCGCTGATCGAGTCAGTGCCATGGCTCAACAACACGAAGATAACTCTTCCTTCCTGTTGGATGAAGACGAGGATTTCTCAGACTTCTGTAACATGAACGAGGATGAGCAAACTCCTCAGGATGAGGCCGAACCCAAAGCGGACCTGGCCATACTCCGTTCTGCTCCGTCAAACCAGGAGGAACTCACCCAATATTACGTTGTCCTCATGAGCAGTGCAAAAAGGAGGCACGAGGAGGAGATGACCGCTCTCCGCAGGGTCTTTCACCGGACGACCAACGCACCGGCTTAAGAGCCGGATAAAGGTTTTTGAAGCTGCCTTACCCTCTGCTACTGCTGCGGTACAGGCCAGTTCCGCAGCTACAGCTTCCTCTGCCGCCCTGGAAACGCCTACCGAGTCCATCGAGATGACCGAACAGCGCAGGAGCCCAGGATGAAGACGACGGGTGTCAACTTGACGCCAGCAGGAGGAAAAGGAGGAAGACTTCAGACCCGGAGACGGTCCCAAGGAAAACTCCCACCATGATCCAGCCCCAGCCCACCAAACAACCGACCCAGACTCCACTTCCAGAGCTGGGTCCATTCAGAGAAAGGCCAAAATTCCTCCTATTATCATCCGTGAGAAGCAGAGTTACGAGGAGTTATCTGCTGCTCTCAAAGCCAGTAAGTAAACCAAGGCCACGTCGTCAATACGCGTGACGGCGTCAAAATTCATCCGCAGTCGATCGAGGACTATAGGAAAACCCAGAATCACCTAGACGAACACCAAGTGCCATTCCACTCCTTCTCCTTGCCTGAAGACAAGAGATAATACATCGTCCTCCGAGGACCGCTTGAGCAGCTGAGAGCATCCTGTAGGACCTAAAGAAGCGGGGATTCCACCCACACACTGCAGCCCGTTACTACAACAGGAACAGACAACCAACACCGCTAGTTCTGGTTCAGCTCCCGAGAGAGTCATCTTCAATCAATCTTCTCAAAAGTCCAGGAGATCCTGGAGGCCAAAGCTGCCAGACGGGATCGCCCATTCACCTGGGGCACCCAGAATAACAGCCGCCACGCCGCACCGAGGTGTGGTGCTCAGCATCCAGATGCAGCTGCCGCCCCACCACCGCCCGGTATGCCATGCTGCAAGCAATCTTTGCTTCTGTGCGGCAGCAATTCCAAATGCGGCTGCAGAGCATCAAACCAGTAGAGGCCAACTAACATCCACGCATTTTCTCACAAAGTCCACCAATTTTTTGTATGTCACTACCTTAATTTATTTAAGAAAATATCCATTTAGTTGAGTAGGCATGAATCTTAGGATTAACCTGTATATATACAATATATAAATAAAGGTCAGTTTCAAAGTAAGGATATTGGAGGACACAGCACATGGACAAAATACTGATGGTTTTGCTGTAATTACATATGTCATTTAGAGAATCTAATCTTGATAGTGATAGCTCATATGAAAGTTCATCACCTTCAGATATAATTACAATTTCTTTAAAATTTAAAAACTTGTATCGCTCAAGATCTCCTTTAAAATCTACAACGAACATCGTAAGAATTTAAGAGATTATTTGAAATTAACTAAAGAAATTGAATTGAACATGCTTAACGAAGGTATTAGCCAAGGAGCTTCAGCTCATAATGTTCCTATTTTAAAACAGGAATATTTAAATATGGTTCCCGAAGTTTCACATTCAACTAGAAAACTTACACCTGGATACGCCAATGCTTAACCCTATAATCCCAGTGGAAGAAACCTCATATTCAAGAAAATATTACATCCCAAGCCTATGAACAATCACCCTGTATATAGGCCTACTAGTGGCAGTATTGCTTTTCCTCATGAAGAAAAGAAAGGTATACAGAAACTGGTCCAAAGACAATGACGAAGATCCTTCCTTTCAGGATGTTCCTCATCAACCAAGATGCCCGAGAGTAAACGTTCCAGAGGATGCTTCATTCTAAGAGGGGAGGAGTTATATATCATATTCCTTATAAATCCAAATAGTAATCAAATTATATTACCACATCATTATTTTATATTTAACGTTTCAGTATTTAACCCGATTTAACCTTTTTATATTAATTGTTTTAAAAATCAATTCTGAATTAATTTGAATAAAGTTTTTTAAAAAAACAAGTTTCGTGGCATCACTATATAATTTATATAAACTTTTTTTGTAAGATAAATCGGACTAGGGATGGAAAAGGACGGAACAAGGACTTCAACGCGTGATGCTCATAAAAAATAAAAAAATTGATCAAAATTTTTTGATACTTCGTTTATTCAATAAATGGTCGTGACTCAAAGGAAAAGTGCGATTGAATGAGGCATCCCACAAAAGAGGTTTATCCTGCTCTGCGCCATTTGTACCCAAATCTTCAAGTATGGTATTGTCTGCTGGGGTAAAATGACTATATTAAAAATTACTATTCATATTTGTGATAACTGAAAACTTGGGTTGTCTAGTGCAGAATAAGACAGGCGCACACATGCCTGCCCAACACAGAAGTAGCATCTAAAATATATTATTATAGCAATGAGATTATTTAAATTAATAATAATCATAATCAATCTTATTTCTCCAAACTTGAAGGTGATACTGATTATTATATCGACTTCGTGATTACAATCTTATTTAGTTCTATACTTATTATTTGCTTGTTCACAATTGACGCACCTCTTGGTAACCTTGGGGCACTCATTACTGGAATGACTCACCACAACATGCACATATTATACCATTTGGACACTCACTAAGTTTATGGTATAGCCCATATCATTTATAGCACTGTAGAACCGCTAGATCTTCGCATACATGGAGTCTCTCCCAGCCCAAATATATCTTCCTGTGGTACATCATCTTATGAAACAGTTTTGGTGTGCATTCCATATATATATTTACAGTGTCATTTTTTATTTTTTTGATGAATGGGCCCTTCAATGAATCCTCTTCATCAAAATAATTATTTTGACCAATTATCAAATTTTCTATTTCTTCGGAATTAAAGGCAACTATTTTAATATGTGGATTTTTTAGTTTTGTCCCTTCTACTTTATATTCTTTTAGGGTCTCTTCTGCTGCGTATATTAATTTTTGTATGTCCTCCTTAGACTTACACCTTATTTATTGACGCCAATATTCAAGTCAGATGGTTTTAATTTTAAGGTGACTTTTTGACGTTTTTTGTATGTTCAGAGGTTTGTTTTTTTTTTATTTTGTTATGGCATGCTGATTGTGTTCTCCCTTCCTTGAAATTTTTGGCTCTTCACCAGATCAGCATAGCTATTTTTTCTTACATCACATTTTTGTTTTAGATCGATCATTTCCTTCTTCAATAGCTCAATAATTTCATTTTTCTAGAAGTTGATTTTTTGATTCTACTAATTTTAATAAGAGATTATGAGTTTATGAGTTCATTTTTAACACCTTATACAATAAAATTTCATAAATCTCTTCAATAATAGAAGCACTTTTACTTCTGATGCCGTAATATCTGCACATAATTTGCAAATTATGATGATCTTTATTTAATTCCCTTTTCTGCTTACAAATATCTCACTCCATTTTATTCGATCATCTCCCGGTCTATGAACTCGTTTTTTATGGGGATGGTGATAATTTCTTACTATTGTTTCTTCATAAAATTCATATTTATTAGAGAAATAGGTAACAACTGATGATACAAATAGCACACGTATGTAGTCATATACTATCAAATTATACTCGCGAAACAATCAAAATTTTCTGTTTACTTTTACTATCCAAAAACGAGCCCCCACAATATAGCAGAGGGTGTATCACCATCAGAATAGACTTTAAATAGAAAATATTTTTTAATATGGGCGAATGCATACTAAAGGGTATTTTAAAGCAATTATATCATATTAAAAAAATAAAAACAGGTTTACTTCAACAGCCAATTCATTCATGTCTGTAGCCATCTGCATGCCTATTATCCAAGCACTTGTCTTTTTAGACGATACATTTTCACCTGGTTAAACTCTTTAAACAACTTGAAAATTAATTAAATGCTAATTGGAAACAGGTGTGCGAGAGCCACGGTTTTTGTCTTCTTTTACACTTAACTGGGTTTACTTTATTTCTCCTTTTTTGATACTTACGGCATATAGAAAGGTAAACTATCTTGCGATCAAAATGAGATAAAGATAATAAAATAACCATTTAATTGAATTTTAATTCGGTAAATGTGGATAAATATGCATCTTGTAAACTATTTTTTAAGTATAAATTTGTATACGCTATATTGCCTTGGTTGTTTATACGCCCATCATTTCATTTTATACAAAGTTTATTACTATTCCAAAAGAAGTTAAACACCCGCAACGCGACACATAAACATAAATTATCATAATTTTAACATCAAATCTAACATTAAAGAATATTATTATCATCGTATTTTTCTGTATTTATGCTTCTGTTTCTGGTTAAACCGTTATTTTCACTGTAGGCCTAAATATTATTATTATAATTATGTTATAAGAACCGCTTTGCTTCTTTATTCGGAAATATGGGAAAACCTGCGTTCATCAGATTAATAAAAAATTATATATAGGGGCCGAAACGCAAGATGAACCGTTATCAGAATACAAGCATCGCCAGCTTGGTACGATCGTAAATTAAATTTGTCTTTTTTTTGTTGTGGTTTTATTTTATATAGGAAGCGAGCAAGATAATCATTACGTTTTCATGGGAATTAAAATGGCTTGGATATTCACTTTTGTGTTTATTTTTCGTGGTGGGATTTCAGTTCGAATTGAAATCGGCCTTAATATTTTACACTCATCTTTATCTGAAACATTTTGGTTTAAAAAATAGTGCCACAGATCATAATGACAGAAAAATGCAGCCAATTTAGGCAAATTTAAATCCAATTCCGATGCTATTATTATTAGATTGTGATTCAACTAGATTGAAAACTAAAAAAAACGGTCGTTCTTAACATTCTTTTTAGTTTTGGTAAAGTAACATTAAATAAGTCTATTTTATTATAGAGGTTACACATACTGAAAAGAGGAGAATTCAGATGTCTATAACGTCTTTAAATAATTTGGAAAACATGCTTGAATCCTTGGTTATAGACTATGAATATATAATTCTGGTGGGTGATTTCAATATCGACTTCTTAAAAATAAATTTGTATAGTAACAGATTAAGATTTATTTTGGAAAGTTTTAATTTGACACAGAATATTGTTGAACCTACCAGAATAGACTCAAATACTGGTAATGGTAGTCTTATTGATTTCATAGTATCTAGTAAACAATTAATATCCAAAACATCACAATCGATTCCAATTTCAGAGACAATATCCGATCATAATTATTTTTTTTCTATTTTTGAATATGAGAACGTTAGAAATCAAGAACCACATATAATGTTTCGAGATTACAATAATTTAAACTACAACAATTTTATCATGGATGGATCAGCCATTCCATGGGAACATATTTATTATTTAAGAAATATAGACGATAAAATCAATTTTTTCAATAAAAACATAACCATGCTCTTAGACAAGCATATTCCTGTTAAAACTAAAATAAGGAAAAATAAGCCATTCTGCTCATGGATCATCGACAATATTAAACTTTCAATAAAATTAACAGACCGTGCGCATAAAAAATTTCAAAAATCAAAATCAAACCCAGATCTGCAATATTATCGACAATTAAGAAATTATACAAAATACGCAATAATTCGTGAAAAAACCACATTTTTCAATCAAATAATTAACAAAAAAGGCAAAGAATTTTGGACCGTTGCTGAAAAACTTGAGTTAACGAAAAAAAAAACATATGCTGACCTGATTGATTTATGTAATCCCGATGACATTCAAAACTACTTTCAGAGTGTTAGCAGTTTACAACCAACCAAGCATCATCGAATATTATAAAAATAATAATTTTAACAACAAACAGTTAGTGTTTCAATTAATAGATAAAGATAACTTATTGAAGATTATTTCAACTATTAAAACTAGCGCAAAAGGAATAGACCAGTTGTCGATTAAAGATATAAAATTATGTCTGCCGTTTTGCTTAAATCCATTGGTCAATATTATTAACGAATGCATTTTACAACAAAAATATCCATCAATATGAAAAAAGGCAATCATAAAGCCTATAGCTAAGATAGTAGAGCCAAAGGAAATTTCAGATTTAAGACCAATAAGTATACTGCCAGCTATATCTAAGGTCAAACATATTTATAATCAGATATTTAGTTTTGCCGAATCTTTTAATATAATTCCGGTTTGCCAATCTGGATTTAGGAAAAATTTTAGCACTTCGACGGCTTTAGTAAACATATTAAACGACATAAGAATTAACGAGGAACAAAATCGTCCTACTTGTATGTCATTACTGGACTTCAGTAAAGCCTTCGATACTATAAATCACGAATTATTATTAGCAAAATTACAATTTTTTGGTGTGTCACTTGAGGCTATCAATTTTTTAAAGGATTATCTACATAATCGACAGAGTTGTGTGGTCGTTAATCAGGTTTCTGAAAACAAAGTCTCCACATTTATGTCCTGTAATCGAGGAGTACCCAGTACTAAATCAAAAATTCTGATAATGTCGGCAAATAATTTATTAAAGGAAAATATAAAAAATACCATTTCTATTGAAATAAATGATACACAAATTCCAATAGTAGCAGAAGCAACAAACTTGGGTATAATTTTCGACCAATCCATGGGTTTCGAATCCCTTGTTAAAAACAAAATTAAAGCTGCATATCTAAGATTAAGGCAGCTTTATAAAATAAAAACATTTCTCACCCCAAAACAGAAATATCTTGTCCTTGTTCGATTATGGTGACGTAATTTATGGAGATTCCTTATCTGTAAGCACCAAAAAGGCTATTCAAAAAGTTCAAAATTCCTGCATAAGATTGGCATATAACATTCTTAGAAGCTTAGAATAATATTTACCTATTTCTACTTTTTCTTTTTAATCCAGAATTTAACATCAATAAGTTAAATGAACATTATTATATGTGTTGATATATAGCTGACAATTTCCTCTTTTGAAAATGCGTGTAAACTTGACAACAGAGAATAGAAGAATATGTTTGTAAACAAAATACCCCCCTGGTATGGCCCCTGTGCCATACATGTTGAACTCAAACAAAATTAAAGGGTAACTAAAATAGTTTCAGTGATCATCCACTAAATTTATTTAAAAAACCAGTTATCCTACATGTTTCATGATTTTAATGTTTGTGTAGACCCTGTTTAGTCACTTTCTCGTGCATCTTAATATGCCCTTTTTATTTATTGTTAGTAATTTTAACCTTTGACCTTGCCAGAAGCACTGTGGCTTTTTATGTGTTGTGATGAAAACCCTCTTTGTATATCCCTGATGATGGACATCTTATATGTCCGAAACATGTAGGATAACTGGTTTTTCAAATAAATTTAGTGGAGGATGACCGAAACTATTTTAGTTACCCTTTGACATATTAACTCCACTGCAAGTATGGACTACTTCTTCAACTTGAAACAAAGTTGTTGTTTACTAATTCTAGCCTTTCAATGTTCTAAGGGTTAAACTTAACGGATACCACGCTATATTTAAGACCTCTGTCAAGGCGGTTCTTTAAATATGGTGTTCCATGGACATACTACTCGATTGGAAAAGAAGTTTCTCCTTTGAAATTTAGCAGTTTATACTTTTTCCAATTTTTTTTAAGTGCCCACGAAAATTTTGATCTTGATTCTACTTCAGGATATACCTAATTTAACTGTTCAAGATTTTGAAAGTTCTCTATAACAGTTCTCTATAATAGCTGCAACCTCTGCAGCCTTTCCGGATGGAGGAGGTCTTTTAATTCAGAAGGGATTTTTGTTACTCTTCTTTGTACCCTTTCTAATATTCCTATATCTTTGATATAATTTGGGTTTTATACTGTAACTGAGTTTTAAAATTTTGGTCTCATACAACTTTTATAGATCTTCATTGTCATTTTATTTGAATGATCTAATGCTTGTTTTATGAGATAAACAAAAGAATTGGCTTTTTTTTGTAACTATCACTTCTAGGTCAATCTGCTCAGAAACAGCTGCTACAGTTACAGTATTGTGCATTTTGACTCATTTAATTTCATTCCCCATATCTCTGACCATGCTTCTACTATCTGAAGATCTATTTTTAGCTGTCCTGCATGAGTAAGAGGAATTCCATATAGCTTACTATAATCAACAAAAACTTTAACTGTTGCGTCTATGAGATCTACAACAGTAATGGACCCAACAGCGACTCCTGGATAATTCCTCTTTTTACGAGATCTATTTCTGACTTGATTCCCATTCACTTTACTTGGTAATATCTGCTTGTTAGCATATCAGCAATCATGCTCACTAGGTTTGCTCTTACTCCAAGGTTTAATTTTATTAAAAACATGTTGTGTGGGACTTTGTTGAATACCTTCTCGTAGTCTATTTCTATATATATATAAATTATTCTTAAAACTTTATCGCACACATACCCCACAAGAAACAGGTTTAATTAAAATGCGCGACTTGGTAGGAACAAAAAAGTATTGGTCAGCGTCATTTCAAATATTTAGCACCGAAACATTATAATATTATATATACCAAGACCCATACAGGAAAAAATTTCTACAGCAAGGTTTAAAGTTTATGTAGGGCAATGGATTGAACAGACAGATGCGGCTATATTTAATGGTTTGGTGAATAACTTAAAGCTTGATCTTATTATTTTTGTAATAACCGAGTGATAATTCCTATGTTCTACTGTGAGCATTTGAATTTAAATAATTTTTGTCTTCTTTTATTGTATGTGTTGTACTTATTTTTAACGGTATTTTAAAACTGGGAAATAAGAATAATTAAACATGGACAGATACCAATAAATTATGAGTGATGTATTGAAAAACCAGTGATGGAATATTTTCTGGGACTTGACAAGAAAAACCTAATATTAACCTTTACACCCGAATTGGACTCTACATATCCCTAAAGAAAAGCTACCAACAACTTCTAAATAGAACAGCTTCGGTATTAATCGTTTATTTCTTCTTCGTACTTATACGTAAAGTAGAATAAGTATTTTTTTATGTAATTTTTTTTTTGGAAATAAACGTACTATCATTATTTGTTATTATTAGAAATATATGGAATATTATGCTGATTGCATAATAGTTTCATATAGGATCAAGATTACAAAGGACAAGAAATCCTTACTAAATGTTCTAAAAGGTGAAACTTCTTCTATCTGGGTATTCCATCTGAGCGTAAAATCAAGGAATTTTGCAAGAAACTTTATACCTTATAAATGTTTTGAATTCACAATTTCATTATTAATTATTTTCTGCTATTTTGTTGCCTTAATTTAACTTATCTTATTTGATCCTATTCTCAAATAATTTGCTTGACTAAGAGTGGATTTTTTTAGAGTGTGATCCATCATCTCTTTTATTTCGAGATTTAACCATTTTTATTTCGATCACATATTAGTGATTATATCATTATCAAGCCATTCATCTGCACCATAAGAAACATCTACATCTACACCAAAGTGTGGGCTCACTCGTTTAGTCTTTAGAGAGGTAACCATGGGTAAAGAACAGGAACAGAGGCATTTCGTTTTCGAAAATCTTAATATAAATATCGAATAAACTCAGTCACGATATGAACGTTTGATTAACGGATTTCAGAAAAGCCACGTTTTAGTTTCATGGGAGATTCATAATTTGAACGAGAAAAACATTGCACATAGAAATTTATAAAAAAAAAAATCAAAACATCCTGCTCATGTGATTGCTCGGACAAATACCCCACATGCACCGAGCCAACAACAAACAATTGATCATAGATGTTCAGAAATGGACATCATCCATAATAAGCTTGCTTGTCGGTTTGCAGATATTCTGATTATTGATCATGTTATATAAACTCTCTTGTATTTAAATTAGAATGGGAGCTTTTATGTTTTACCTTATCAGATAAATTATTTATGACATTAATTTCTCTTTATGACAGCTTGTTTGCCTATTTGACAAATATCCCATGAACCTCGATTTTGATTTTTTATTTGTTTTAGGATTGTCTTTTATATTACTTCTTGGGCTCGATACATGAGGTAAATAAAGATGGGCTTAAAATAGCTACTCAAATTAGAAAGCCTTTGTAAACAGATACTGATAAGTGAGACCTATTTTGTTTGTATATTATCTATATTTCCAACAATGAATCACTAATTTGTTCTGACCCACTAACCAAATTATACACAATGATATTTTGTTGATTAAACTGATAATTAATTTTGCAATTTAATTATTTCTGATAAAACTGTTAACCACGCAATTTGCCTAACAAAGTATAATTAAGCTAATAACCAAATCGGCTTGCAACGGGTTATGCTCTAATTATACACCCGGGACCTAGTTAAGTAACGATAGAAGATGCTCCTTAATCGTGATATTTCCGCCAATGTTATCCAAGATTTAGTAAGAACGTATATCAAAGCAAATAATAAAATTGACAATGATGTAAAAAACGACTTTATATATTATAAAATATAGGGCACCGTTAAACCACATAAACCAAACAAATGGTTCCAGTCAACAAACCAATGATAGCGTTTCTTTATGTCATATTTTATTGGGTTCGTATAAATCAGATTTTATGTGGTTTCCAACATAGATAAGTATAGAACAAAAACGGCAGATGCTAATAATTTGCATTAAGGAAATCGGTTTCTTGAATTATATTGCAAATCATTTTTTGATAATACAGCATGCCGTCTGAATCCTACTGGAATATAGTAACATTAATTTTGTATATGCCTTTTTGTCTTGTTTCATTGCCTTTTTAATGGTTATTATCTGAAAAAATATATGTTTATTTTGCTCCTGATGTTCTCGAATTTTAACTGTTTGGTTCCTTTTATATTGGTCTTACCACACAAAATTAAATATGCACTTTTTAGAGTGCTTATTTTTTGCAATTTCATCTACAAAACTTATCATTATATCTTTTTACTTAGTTTTTTCTTTTTTTTGCGATCTTATTTTAGTTGCCTAATGTTCTTTTTTATTTAATTTTAGTTTTTCTTTCTTATTTTAAATTTTTGTTATATCTACACGTCATCCGAGCGACGTGTATCGAAATACCGTAGATATACGAACGAATCCGAAGATGTTAAAGTGAAAGTACCGAGTGTGCGATAGCGTCGAATCAAGTCGCTCGGGTATGTTCGGGAGGGAGGGGTGGGAAGAAAAGTGCTTAGTAGGCCATGGCGGTCACTCAGACAAGTCATTCTCCTGGTGACATTCACCAGAGGTGAATGGGAAATGTAAACGTAGTACTAGATTTAGTATTTGTTGTTGTATAGTTGTAGTTTTAATTTTTGTTTATGTTTTTCATTATTTATTAAAAATTATTTCTCCTTCAATCAGGTTATTTTTATTTCAGAATGTCAGGTGTTACATACAACTTATTTATCTTTTTTTCCTTAGTATATTCAAGGCAATCAATGTATTTTTTTTTTTTAAAAGGTGAATATTTTTACCTTCCAAGTAATTCATATAGATTTTTTGTTTCCAACAGGTGAAGTAATTCTTGTTATTCTTGTTTATTTCAACAACTTCAGTCGAAGAAGAATTACTAGCTGGTTAAACAAGTAAATCATATAGATTCACTTTGTCAAAAATAAACACTCTACATGCTTGAAGAAACCTTTTTGGAAAATAGACAAACGAACAATTTCTTTAGATTAGAAAAGGTGATTTTAGTGATACTTATATACTATACTATTTATTATTATAATTATATACTATTTATTATAAGTATGACAAGACTTAGAGTCGGCCATACGTTGTAAGCTAATACATGAGTATATCCTCCAAAAAGAAGAGTAATTAAAATGGAAAACTTGTAATACACGGTTAATCATTTATCATGTCTTATTAGACTGAAAAAAGGTTCGCAATAGGTTAAAGCTACCATACATCAAAACTCTGCTTTTAGTCGAAAATTGTGCATATTCTCAAGGAGATTAGAATATATCTGTTAATAGCAAGTATTTTTTAGTTCTGCTTGCTTATAAGTGTGTTTTATTTTAATTCGGTGAATATTGAGTACAGAATTTTATATGTGCTGTGTTTCGACCCGAAACACAAGCAATTCAAATATCAATTCAATAATAAATCAAATTTCATCTTTCAAAGCGGGATAGTCTTCAGAATTTAAAGCACTCGAAGTTTTAAGATTTTTGAGTAATCCTCTTCTTAAATTCACCTTTATCGAAATTCGTTTTGTAATAAAGCTGGAAATCCAAATCTTTTCGAAATTTCATGTGTTTAATCTGCATCCATGGAACCGGGTTTCCTTTATTATCTTTTTTCCTGTTAATTTTAAATAAGCTCCAATATTCTTAATTTCAATCTGTGACAGTTTCATATGCCTTTTTAGCCATGTTCAAAATAAATAATTTCTAGGAAGTTGTCGCCTGCTGCTGATAATAATCGATCCTGAGCATGTCAACTTATCTGAAATAATACATTAAACAGAAAATTCTTTTGTTCCTGATCAAATGAATTGTAATTTTTTTTTTACATTTAGAAAATATTTTCAAAACTCTAGCTCTTTTAACATGATCTTTAGCAGATTTATATTCCATTTCTCTTACTTCTTTTACACATTTTCTTATTTTTTTCTGGGCGTGTATTTTCACTATATTGATCATTTTCAGTATCACTTTCATCTGGATTATAGTTAAGATCCTTGTTGTCAGGTAATATCAGTATTTTCAGCATGCTAAAAAAATTTGATACTTCTTTAAAACACCAAAATTGACAATTTCTTACAGCTTTCTTCTTTTACTCTTTTTCCACCTGGATTATGTGGCGTTAACTTTACAGTGTTACTATTTTGCCAAGAGTTTGCAGACGGTAGCTCAGAATTATTGGAGGCTTGGGATTGTTCGAAGGTTCACTTATGACTGGCTATTAAAGAACATAATCTTGATTATAACTATTAAATAAGAGGGCGCCACTTAGTTTTTTTTTATAAATGAGAGAAAACTAAGAAAAAGACTTGGTATATAGGTTTCAATTAACAATTAAATGACCCTGGATAAAGTAGATTTAAAGAGGCAAAAAAAAATATCTTAACAATACAACCAAATTATATTTACATCAAAGATATGTATACACCTCATTTTCTAATCTGTTAAATGTTAATAATTTATTATGAATTAAAATATGAATAATGTTGATATGATTAAAATAAGTTTGTCAAAAGTAACATTTAAATTATGATTAAGCTACTAGGTAGATTTCAGCACTTGAAAAATAAATTGCACATATTAAAGTGTTTAGTATATATTTGTATTACGCAGGGGAAAGTTCATGAACCTTTTTACCTAAGGCATATCAGCCTTAACCGAGTTATATTTACTTAACTACCAAAAAAGGTACTGAAAAATACTGAACAAAAAATAACTAAAATTATAGATAAGAAATTGACATATTAAATTATGATTTTGATTAAATATTTGTAGCAATAAATTGAAATTAAAGATATATTAATAAAAATTTAAATAAGTGCGACAAATTTATGGTTAGTAATATTTAAATAAATGGAATAAACTGGCCTGTATATTCCTCCAAGAAATGAACGGCTAGCCTTCAAAATCGAGGCTGTGAATGTATGCCATTTGTAGCTCAGCTATCCGGACTGGGAATCGCTAATACTAGCTCTAACTCTAGCTCCAGCTCCAGCTCCACCGCCCTCAGCAACTTTCCGGGGAAATCAACAGCCTGCAGCCATCAATAATCGAAGAAGAATATAGAGGAAAATGGAAAAGTAAAACCCTAAAACAACGGTTTCCATTGTATTCACTGTCAGTAAAAATGAATGGCGTTCAAAATGTGACACGCTCACCTTGCTAAGTTTCATTATCTATCCATTAAAATCTTGGGCATCCTGCACCAGAATTATGAAATAAACGATTCCCTAAAGGAAGAAGATTAAGGACTATAAGTTACAAACCATATTGGCTACTTCCTGCTTCACAAACTTCGGAAATAAAAAACTGGCCTTTTACGTGTGCTTCTGCCTGCGACACGGGAACAAGTCCTCGAAAAATGGATGCACTACCGGCTAAATAAGTAACGACCGCACCTCTCGTCTGAGCTGTCAAGATCAGCCAATCAGAGAAAACATTAATTAAGATCAATCAGAAGAGTGACGGACCGTCAACAGAAAGCATGAATAATTAAACCACTATTAGAACAGTAGTAATGTGTCATTGACAGTGTGAATTAAAAGAAATATGAATAAAAGAAGTTGACTGAAATTATTAATATAATTATTGAAATTAATGAAATATCAATGGAGCGTTAGTGAAAATAAGGAATAGAAAAATAAAACGCTACAATTATTGTGAAGAATGTTATGTTTGAAACCACCAAATCATCACGAAATGAGAATCTCGTATCCCTTACAGTAACTCCTATTTTGCTTCCTTTATCTACTTCTTTATTGGCAGCTAGGTTCGAAGTATTCTAAAATAAAACATTAATAAAAAAACGAGTTGTAAATGCTATTATTTTACTTACACTTACTTTTTCTTCCATTTTATCTATACGAGTATTTATACAGTTATTGACTTCCTGGATTTAGATTTTTTGAACTAATTCAATTTCACTAATTTATGGCAATGTTTCAACAATTACTTTTTCCATTAAATTATTAATTTTTGATAGAATTGATAGAATCGTATTTTATAGGCAGATCTCAAATAGTTGATATCAACAGCCTTTAATCTAAATTTTGTAAACCACAATTTGGTTTGCCTCAGGGGTCGGTGCTCGCGCCACTGCTATTCCAAATCTTTATCAATGATTTGGAGTGCAGTGATCCTACTGCCGACTTTATTATCTTTGCTGATGATACAACTGTTGTTAAGAGGGAGTTAAGCATTAATCAATTGCAGGTGAGGATGATGATGGAGACACAATCGATTGTCGCTGATTGGTTTGCCGCTAATCAATTGAGTATGAATCTATCAAAAACTTTACATTTCAACTCGAAATATAGATTTGAATTTCCCTAATGAACCAGTAACGTTTTTGAGAGTAAAATTGGACTTAAAACTATTATGGAATGCACATATGGACTACATATGCCCAAAAATTTCTTCTGGAGTTTTTGCGCTCCATAATTTAACTGTAGATACTGACTATTTCTTCACTATTAACTGTAGATGTTTCTGCAGTTGTTACAAAATGTATATTTCTGAATTCTGATGTGTGGTCATGATCTTGTCAGTGTTCTTTCCCTACAAAGGGAGCCATAGAAATCTCTGTGGGTTTGCATTATAGAGCGGACTGTAGATATTTTTCCCAGCTGAATATATTAAGAGTTTCCGGTCTGTATATGTTTTTGTGTTTATTACATGTAAAATCAAAACATGAAACTTATCTAAATCTTAAAAATATATTCATTTCCATTCACTAGGATGTCATCTTCATTGACTTCCATTGCAAAAACAGGATCAGCTTTCTATATGGACCCATATTATATAATAAATTGCCACACCACTTAAGATCATTACAACTGAAGCACTTTAAAGCTAAGATGAAAAAATATCTGAATGCTAATGTAAATGAATATTGAAACAATAACATACCTGATCTATAACATTTTGTAATAGTAAAGTAAATTTATATACACATAATTTATATATAAATCTATACATATTTTTTCCTTCCTCTTCTGATCTGTGTAAGACTTTTATTATAGACCAATAAATTTGTTTGTTTATTTTTGCCAAAAAGCGAGTAATGGCAAGCGGCTGCCATTATTGATTGAATAGAATATTTTCTTTATGCTTCAGAAATGTTTTAATAACTTTTTTAACCATTTTTTTTAAATTTAAAATTGTTTCATAATATTAAAAGTTTATCAAATTTGTCCATACTTATGTTTGGCACTGCAGGTCAGTAAAAGAATCTTAACAAATATTTGTTTATTGGATTTCCAGGATGGAGGAAAGGTTTCTCGTAAATCCCTTTTAATTTAAACAAATAGTTGTTACAAATATTTATATAAATGAAACATTTTTCCTTCTACTATAAATATCATTGTATAAACACTTAAATTAGTTCCTATTTAAGAACTCAACGAAATCTCTCCCCAATTAAAACCTATCCACTCAAATTAAGCCGTTAAGTATCCATCTCTCTTCTTCTAACTTGCCCCAAAAAAGAGCGCACAGACTGGATTTACTCCGATAACTTTAGCATAGCCCCGATCAGTTTGCATCCGAACCATCTCGGTGCATGTATCTATCTCTATTTGCCCTAATGAATTTATTACCCTTTATCTTTTTTTAATAGCATTACATAAAACAGAGATAAGGCCAGTCAGTGCATATCAGCAGGCTAATTGAAAAGAGCGTACCGTGAAACTGTTATAGCGGGCGCATGTCGAGCTTTTTATTATCGTTAAAATGTAATAAGCGGTGCGGCGCGATCTACGGTATAAACTGTAAAAGGAAATAAACAAAATGGAAATAAACGTAAACAATTTAGTTTGATACGAGGTTCGCGTTGAGGCGGGCGTGAATTTTATGTACGGAGCGCTCTTCGAATTTTTCTTCTCGGGTTTTGGGTGCGCGCCTTAAATTATTCATTTAAAAACTGGATGTGGTGTTTGTGAAATGAAATTTTGATGATTGAGATGAGAAAATGTGCGAAGTGGAAAAAAGATTGCCTACAAACTTGCTGCTAGAGCTTGAGGTATTGGTTATTGATATGAATTTACCAAAATTTCAAATTAAATATCAAAGAAGTTTAACTGTAACTTTCATATAGATTTGCCTAGCCTACTTTAAGTTTTGCCTACTTAAATTAGGCTAGGCTTAATCTAGCCTAATTTAATTGGTGACTATATTTTCAAAGAAATAGCAGGTAAGGATGATAGGAAAAATGGCAAGTAAAGGTCTTTTCAATATTTTAGTTATCAAATTTACGATGCTTTCAGCCTGCCAAATATTTGATGAGGAGAGGGTTGAAATATGCAATAGGTGAAGTCTATGCAAAGTTACAAACTAAAGTTGAAATACTAGTAATTTTCTGGGCACGCCTTATGCATCTGTCAGCATGTTTTAATTATTGGTGACAATAGAGGCACCTGCCAAACAGATTGCTGGTATTCTAAATGACATTACATAAACAATACATGTAGTATTCCACTCTATATGTAGGAAGGAATACTATTTGAACGAGACAGTAGTACTGTCTTGAAAATGGTACAAGGTTGGTTAGATTAGAGAGAAATATAATTTTAATAACTTTGACATAAATAAAGTAAAAATAATTTATTTATTAGTCATGAAACAATAAATTAAATTAGTCAATCCCTAGAAAACACAAAAAGTATTGTACAATCATTGATTGAGTATTTTATACCCTCCATTCAATCAACGGTTAAACGCGTGAAATAAAATGAAAAATTAGTTCAAGATGTACATACTTATCTGAAAAAGTGAAAAATGGGTCATGCATTATTAAATGACTGGAATAGAAATAACTTTACATACATATAGATAAAATTGAAAATTAGTCTAAAAGTCTAGGAATATAAAAAACAACAAATTATAATTATTATATACTATATTATATACTATATAATTATAGTAGCGTCTGGTCAATACTACAGTATTCCAAATGACCAAATTATTCCAAAAGCATGGAAAATATATGCACATGTTTAAATCCTAGGAGACGTAACAAATCATATCAAATGCCCGTAAAACAAAATAAAGAACGTATGGAAAAATATGGAATAAGAATGATACCTGGGCAAAACATTTGTAAAATTTTTTTCCACAAACGCGTTCAGGGTTGTTATATATAATCCGTTTGCAAAATGGCAATTTTGTAGTCGAGGGCTATTAAACGAAAAGAAGGCCGATCTGTTGAAAAATTCCCATCTGGAAATAAAATAAATTTTACTTTTAATGTTGGACACTGAAAAAATTGTACTTTTTTCCACGTCACCATAGAGGTAAAGTACCATCTACGATGCAAAAAATGGGACTTTTTAACTTAGCAGTATGATATGATCCAAGCCTTCGCCAACGATAAGTGTTGAACACAAAAAATTCATTGGACTCGGCTGTATCCGTAAATGGGAGAAGAGTATAGGCCAAGTTTCCTACATCCGCAGTTCGCACCACAACCTTTCTTACCATTACAAAAGCAGCTTACAGCAATACCAATAGTATTTGTATGTGCTGTAAATAATTATCATTCATCGTCCATCCTCAATCCAATGGATTCAAATTCTTACCAAGCCATTTCTGGACTTGATAATAAAGACGACATAAATGTGCTTGAGCTACGCTCGCTTTTTCGTATCTTGTCGATTTCGCAAACCGATTATATCGATCATGGTCAAGAGATTCTTGGCGCGGTGCCTTTATTGCTAATAACGCTTTGGTACCCTTTGCGAAAATATCATCTTGGGAGCATTCTTCCTCATTAAATACTTTAGCTGCATCTCTCATATCAGTTCTCATTCAGTCAAAGCATGCAAAAATAAAATGTGTGGTTTAACAGTGATGTGAGTATCGAAACTTCAAAGATTATATAATTGTATCAATGATTAATTTTCCAGGTTTCATAAAATAAATATTTGTATTCTCAGGCACAAGAGTCATATCAATATCAATAAAACTAATAAATCTACATAATTTGTAACAATTATACTTCAATTTTCATTCCTCAACTCAATGGCAGTTAGCATAATCCTCTGCTTGCACGACGTTTATTTAATTCTGTGTCAATTTTCTTGATAACATTGTAATAAATCGCTGTTCGTTGTTGACATTGGAGAGAAATTTCTCTTGAGTTGTTGTCAGAGTCATGGATGAATCGGACATAATTTATGTGCATGTACTGGTTTTTACTGATCGTCGTTGCTGTTCCATCGCTTCGTGTTGTTACGTTAATTGTTATAACCGTCGAAAACAACCGTAACATTCAAACTAAAATGGTTTAGTAAATAATTAGTATAACAATCAAAATAGCATCGTATGTAACATCTCGATTCCACACGACACGATTTAAAATAAATCCGCCATCATTAATATATGTCATGAAGAAGAGTTAATAATAGGGACACTCGATGAAAAGAATCATGTAAGGATGATTTATTGGTCTTGCGCATTAACATTTCATCAAAAAGAGCCAATGGATATGACGCTTACTCATATTAGAGAAATTCCTGTAGTTGATCATCAAATTTTTTTGTTACACTTATACGTTGAAATAGCAACAGTCGATCTAAGCGATTTTCGTATCATAAACTCGAAACAGAAGAAATAACACTTAATAGCGTAAGGACCCTGTGTGTAAGTTTAATTTTTATATCTGAGAATTTGACCTGTCTGAAATTTTTACTTATTATTGTCTTCATGGAAGCTACACCGATTTCATAGGCATTCTTTTTTGATCAACACCAACAATTCCACTCGAAATGAACATAATTTGATTATTGTGATTGATTATTGGTATGGATTATGAGAAAAAAACCAGTTCAATACTTTTTTGACGTATCCAAATGGATTACATAATTTTTCCCTGCCCTCATTGTGTATTAAACGTATATTAAATAAAATGTTTCAGGTTAGTTCAGTTTTATAATAGTTTTCATATCCTAGTTTTCAAAATATCTAAACAAATAAAAAACGTCATATGCAAAAATTACATTATTCACGTAAAAACAGTTAATAGTTATTGACAACACCACAATTTCTAAATACCTAGGAAAAATCCTCAATCTTTGAAAAACACGAAGTGCTATTTAATAGCTAGATGACCTTTTTTGGTTTCAACAATATATTGGTCGATGACAACTAGCTTGGACTGTTCAAGATATTGTTTAATTTAAAAAATTAACTAAACTTTTTAAATTATGCAGCAAGTAATTTTTTCGGTGTGGTTATCAGCACAGTACTCGTAATTAATACGTAATAATCTCTGCATTGGTCATCAAATAGTCAAGATTCTTGAATTATCCTTCCATTACTTTCACTGAGCTTGAAAGATGGAAGTTTCTCATTCATTTATAAGATGTTTGCACATTTCTAATCGTTGGGTCATGATTGACATTAAAATCACATTCTCCAGTAACATTAATCAATTGAATAACCTGAAGGTACTTGACTTTCTTCACAGACCCTCAATTTTCATCGTCAGGGTTTTATGTCCAACAGATTGAGAGAGTGCAGAATAAATTTTTAAGTGGGTTTAAGGCTGGTCATCAAAGAGAGGAATCTGAATATGACTGTTTTATAAGCAGTTTAGATTTACACTCTTTGAAAGCAAGGAGAGTTTTAATTGACATGTGGAAAATTTTTGGGTAAAAGTTATCACAGATTGATTGGTTTACATTTTTCAACTTGATTTTTTGTTGTTAGCTTATATTAGTTGGGGTTCGTTGTGGGTATTATTATTATATGTGCTTTCTGCATCAGGTTATCTATGATGCCATTGCTGCTTTCAGCAGCTCGCCTTGGTTAGGTTAAGGATTCCTCTGCAAATAGGCAGTCTGACAGTTTATTTGTTCCTTCCATAAGAGTAATTATAGCATTAATAAGCCATTAGTCCGTAAGACTAACATTTTAGGTAAACCAATAAATTCCTTCGATTCTAAAATTGATAAATTTAAAAAGGATTTAAAGCATATTTTATGATAGTTTTAAAAAAATTATTTTAATAATTTAAAAAAAATATTTTACCTTTTTTAATATTATTTGCAAACTCTTTGGGTTTCTTTCGTATTAAAGTATTAAGTATCCAATTAGTGTTAAGAAATCTTTAATACATGAGTGACAAAAATAGATTTAATACTTAAACCATTCGTTTTGGTGCAACAACTATACTGATGGACCCATTTCCAAGCCACGGTAAAATCAAAATTATCCGCATCTAATAAAAATTTAGTTAATAGTGCTTTCATCGCGTTACAAAATTTTATTTCTCAATTTTTGGTCATCAATCAATTCGCCATTCACATAAGTCATGCTTTAAAATGTCAAGCATTGAGATCATACGGAATTTTGTATATTATTATTTGATATTATAATATATTCTTAGTTGTTACGATAATGAGACCCATTAATAATTTGAAATTTTTAATAAAGTAGAAGTTAGCGGCTTAAGTTAAGATATTTAATCTTAATTTTCTTTCCTCCTTACGTTTGTAATCTACTATTTCACAATCTTTGAAATATGGAAAATTTGGTTTTCATTATGTCTTAAGCGTAAAAATTATGCGTTTTTTAATTAAATAGTAGCAATAAATTTTCAATATGTCACTTGTCTTCTTTTTTCCTTTCTTATTCTGCAAATCGAAATTTCTATGAGGTCGTTATGCAAAAACCTAAGAATTTTAGAAAGTTACTTTAATGCCACATAAATACGTCTTAAATTATATGTTACTTAAAATTTTACATGTAATTATAAATTTTTCATGTAAAAATTTAAAATCTTAATTTACTTTCAAGTATACAACATGGAAGGAAGTATACAATTATTTATTGCTTCATCAATGCACTGACTAAATTTATGTTTACTATAATAAAATAAAGAATTTCGCACTACATTTATAAAATGTATAAATTGGATTGGAAAATGAACTTGTATCGCTTCTAATTGGTCAACGCGACGTAAAATTTCGAGCAAGCCAATGATTGCAGCTCAGAGAGCGTATTTACGTCCGGCCTCTTGGTTATATCGCAGTTTTTTTCAAAAATAAATATCTATCCTCATGAATTTTAAATTTTATATAAATGCGAGAATCGGCAAATTCCTCGATGTAAAAAAAATATGATAAAATAATTAGTCTTTTCAGAAAAGATAGCAACAAAGCGTTAAAAACTAGGAGTTGATTAGAATGCAAGAGCAAAATTAATCGAAAAGAAATTACCGGACCATTATCGGTATACAGTAGATCATCGGGGTCATTAGTTTCCTTGAAGACGCATTATAAGGTATATTAAATATGCGCTATGTAAAAGCTGCCTGTAAACAGCAAAATCTGCTATGGAATAGCACCGTTCAATGTTTCGGTATACCCATTTAAAAATTCCCGGTTGCCGATCATAGCTAATGTGATCAATCAATCAATCAATCATATGCTTTATTGTCAAAAAATTACAACATTTTGTAGACAAAGCATATAAAAACAAAACAAAACACACAAAATAAATATACCAACAAAATAAATACATGCAAAACTGTACAAAAACAATGTACCTGGTCAATATACATCATGATTTATAAAATGTCAATAAAAATAAACACAATAGTCAATAACAGTAAATTAATTAAATACAGAATGAAAGTGCAATTTATTTACTAAAAAAAAAAACTAATATATTCTCTATTTTAAGATATAAAAAGAGCCAGTGTGTGTGTGATACCCAAAAAGTTATCCTAGAAAAAAATCCTCCACTGCGTACAAGGCTTTTTCCAGAAAGTACGCCTTCAATGCATTATGAAATCGAGGAAAAAAGTAATTGATTTAATTTCCAAATGATTATGCATCTTTTTGGCTCTGTATAGAATAGAGCTTTTTACTAACTCGGACCGAGGGGTTTGCAGATAAAGATCATGCACTGCGTTGCGAAGTGAATAATTGTGAGACGGCCTACTTGGCATTTCTGTCCTGTGTTTGCGTACTAAGCAAATAGATTCCAATATGAATAAAGAGGGAAGAGTAAGTATCTTATATTTTTTAAAGATTTCTTGACAGTGAGTTCTGCTATTAAGTCCAAGCAGATACTGAACTGCTCTCTTTTGGAGTTTAAAGATGCGCTCAAATTGAGTCGCATGTGCCTCAGAATGGAAGGGCGTAACGTAGATGCGACTCAAAAAGGGCATAATAAACTGTTCTTGATGTTTGAAAACTTATAAGGCATATAAGGCATCAATATGCAAGTCCCATTTTAGGGAGTAGTCAACATTAAGTCCCAAGAACTTCACAGATTCAACGACGTCCAAACTGGTGTTGTTAAGTACAAGAGGTTGAATAGTAGTTTTATATGATAAGACTTTAGTTTTTGAGACATTTAAGCACAGAAGATTAGAATCGCAAAACGATTTAATGGTAATTAAGTCATTAGAAATAGTAGCATGTAGTGCCCTAGCATCCGGATTGCTCCATGTAAAGCTAGTATCGTCAGCAAAAAGACAGATTTTGCCTGATGTTAAGATATTATACTGATTTTAAGATTGGCCGTGTCATTTATAAAGATTAGAAACAAAATAGGGCCCAGGACTGAACCTTGAGGTACCCCACATTCTATATTGGTTTGCAAGAAGACTTTGTCGTATCAACCCTTACAAGCTGATTTCTGTAACTGAGATACGACTTAAACCACTCAAGAGGCGTTCCTCTGAACCCATAGTGATTTAATTTGTCAATTAAGATGTTATGGTTTACACAATCAAAAGCCTTGGAGAAATCACAAAAAATTGTTGCTGTTGAATGATTATTATTTATAGTAGTGTAAACACTATTAAAGAGAGAAAACATAGCATCATTTGTGCACTTGTTACTCAAGAATCCAAATTGGTGAGGAGTAAGAATTTTATATTTAAACAGAAACGATAAGAGCCTTTTTTTAACCAATCGTTCAATGTTCTTTGATAAAGTGGGAAGGAGTGCGATTGGGCGATAGTTTGAAGCTTGTTGTTTATCTCCTCCCTTATGCAAAGGAATAATTATTGCAGTCTTAAGGCAGGTAGGAAAGACTCCATTTTGGAATGGGTTGTTAATTAAGTTTGTTAGATGGATTAAGGTGCAATTTGGCAGATTGGAAAACATTTTGAGAGTGAGCCCATCTGTACCAGATGATGATTTGTTTTTTATTTCATTTATTGTAGTTTGAAGCTCTGTTGATACGATGGGGGTAAAAAAGAAGCTGTGTAAATTTTCATTTGAGAGATATGAACGAGGATCGTGAGAAGGTGTTATGGTAGCCATTAAATTTTTAGCTACATTAACAAAGTAGTGATTAAGGTCCTCAGGTGAAGTGAAAAAATACGCTGTCTGTAAATTTTTTCAGGTGTGATATGTGGTGTATATCAGGTGTGATGAGCGCATGTTTTTGCAGAAACACGTAAGCCTTTAGTGGTCCATGGCTTATGATGTTTAATTTTGATAGGTCTAAGAGGAAACGACTTATCTGCAATACTTGATAAAGACTTTATAAAACTAAAAAATTCACTATCTATATCGTCAGAAAGAAAATCCCAATCAGCCGTTTGGCATAAGTTCTTGAATTGTAAGAAATTCATTTATCAAAAACACGGCCTAATTTACGTAACGTGTTTTTGCCTTTAGAATTTATGGAAAATTTAGTTAATGCAGCTTCATGATGAGAAAATCCGGAATTAAAAACCGTACAATCTACGAAAGTGACGAAATAGCCTTGATCTTAACTGGACGGATAAAAGAACTGTTTTGGGCGATCTTGAACATCAAGCCAACCAAGGTCAGATAGTTTATATCTGTAATGATACTGCGGTCTAAAATTCCTGGTAAATGTAATACATTAGTTTTATTCACGTTTTGTTAAGTGAAATATATGATCAAATTACTTTTGCTATTTACTTTTACAAATCCACACATTTTCCTGTCTGTAATCTTCTTTGTTGTCTTCCAGCATCAGCCAGAGTAAACTAACTGATGTTAAATGATCGTGGCTATACTTCCTGCGGCACATTAATGCTTCTATCATTTTAAAAATAAAACCCTCTCATTGTGATTCGTTTAAGGAGTGAACAGTGTTCAACAGAGTAAACTCACTAGACTTTGGATATATATTGAGTTCGAGTTTTTCCTTATAGACTCTGCCCTTAAGAAGCTTAAAAAAATAAGCGTTTTATGAAAAATATAAACGTGTTTTATCGTGGTGGTACCATCCTGTTAACACCATTTTGAGATATTCAATGTCAATTTCTCCCCAAAAACTTGATATACCATATGGTAAAAACAATCCCGGTCCCTCTTAATAATTCGTGACGGCGCCCTTTTATCAACAAGTGTCCCAAATAAAAATTATTACATTAGGAAGAAAACTTTCATACAGGAGGCATGACAGCAGTAGTAGAGACCAAAGTTATCTTTATTTAAATGGAATGGTATATTTTTTCATGCATTTTTCGATTTTACGCAAAAATTTTAACACAACTTCATGCAACATATATGCTATACGTTACTAGCTTAAAAGATAAGATAGAGACAGTGTAAGAAGAGAACTGTACGACATGTTTGATGATAGATGGTTTAGGCGTATGAGACCATGGGATTGGCCAGCGAGATCGCCTGATCTGGCACCTTTTGATTTTTATTTGTGGGGTAATATAAAGGCAAGGGTGTACGCAACACCAGTAAATAGTAAAGCAGAGCAACGTTTTTTATCCATTGGTTGTAAATCTAGATATAATGGGTTAAATGTATTACATGTTCTTGCTATTATTTTTAGCACATTGTACATAGAAAATAAATAGTCCCATCAAAACTTCATTTGAGTAGTTAATAATAATGTTCCTTTATTTTTAATTAAGTTTATTATAAAATATAATGGTAATGTTATAACTAAAATTGTCACTGTCGTTTTCTAAAACATTGTGACATTTTCATAACTAAGTAATTTACAAAATAAAAATGTCTCATGAAAATTAGTATTTATTTCTAAAACGCAGCTACTGAGGTATAGGGATGTTTATATTAAATTAAAGGAATTTTAGCTTTCTATAAAAATTAAATATAGGGGATTCCATTAAAAACAATTGACTTTTCGTCATTTTAGTAAATGAAGAATTTTTATTTAATTTTCGACGACTCTGGATAATGCTGATTAAATTGGGCTATAGGAAGTTAATCAAGATGGTCTCTTAAAAAGTGATGTTTAAAATTTGAGCTTATTAGGAACTTAAATGACTGAGATATAAACAATTAGTTACCCCCTGGTTTTTAACAAAAAAACACGTAAAATTATTTATTTCCTCGAAAACCGCTAGAGATGGGTATAGGGACGTATGATTAAAAAATACTTAAAACGAAACAGGGAATCAGAATATCTACAAGTATATAGGGTGTTGCTAGTTTTCTCTATAAGCGTCAACGCTGTAGTGCTAAAAATATTTCACACCGATAGAGCCATTGTGTGTTACCATGGCTGCCAAATTTTCAGAAAAATACTACATTCCGTTTTTCATATACATACTATCGGTCGTCAATCACCCTGTGTAATACTATGGGTTTAATGTATCAAAGTCAAGTAGAATTAATCCTTTAGTTTTTTTATATGTACATTTTACGACATAACCTAGAATCCCCACATTATGAAATTTTCTATATTGTAGATTCATTATTGAATAATAAATGAATATATTTAATTAGAGCTGGTTTTATTACTATAGAAATAAAAGGTTCAATTGTCATTTCGACTATTTATTATATATTTCGTTTTTATCAAGCTGTAAATACACTGAGGGGAAAAAAGTTAGAAAAAACAAGTCACAAAGAAACATGTCGGTTTGACCAGATAAGAATTAAGAAAATCACATATAAGTTAAAAAAAAACAACTATATTCTTACAAGTACTTACAAGGTATATAATATTCTTCAAAAAGACATTACACTCATCAATAAAACTTATAATAAACAATAAAATTAACATAATTCACTGGCCAAGGTACAATCTACTCACATATGGTAGACGTAGGTAATGGTGCTTATCTGTCTATCGCTATGAAATTATTTATGTCCCATCAATTATGCATGTAAGTTTAAGAAAAAAAATGTATTTGGTTTCATTTTTCTCTTTAATTATCTGATTAGTTATTGGTTAAAGTTTTAATTTTATTTTTGCCTATACACTTGTATTCTGCTTTGGTACATTTTTGTTTTTTATTAATTTATTGCCAATCCCATAAATTTTCAAACCATTTTATAACTTCCTTTATTAACCTCGAGATAACAAAGGGTTTGTAATTTATGACATATGTATAACATTCGTCGTTAAGTTTCCAATAGGTTATTGTGACTGCAAGAACTATTGTTTATAGACGCAAAATCAAATTGGTGTTTATTTATGCTCCACAAAATTTTAAAATAAACTGGCGCACATGTGCTTAGGTTTATTATCGTCTAATAATATTGTTTTCAATCACGTTGCTATTGCTATAGCCTTGATTTTATTTCAAAATTTACAGTTATATTCTGATTTTTAATCACAGTTCGTAGGAGTTTTATAGAGTGTTGGATTTTCTTATACTAACAGAAAAACGTGTACAATTTCAAAAAAATGTGTTTTGTTTGGTTGATAAGTTGATCAATAATAATTTTAAGAACAATCAAAGTTTATTTATTTTAGGTGATGTATTATTTTGTTGCTCGTAGTAGGATAAGGATTTTTTTTAATATACTTAAGTAATTAAGTTTTGATGTTCAATGAGTCTAATAAGTGTTGATGTTGCCGACGTTTCGGTCTTTGGGTCAGTACAGTGTTACAAAGATAAATGGTTAATTTAGAGGGAGGCTTACTGGTTATACCATAAAAATAAAAGGTTTTAGGTTCACAATTTTATGTTTTAAAAAACATACATACATGAATAAACTAAAATTGCTTTTAAAAATATTCACTAATTGTTATTTTTAAATAATACTCCTTGACAATCATACCTCTGTATAGAAGATTGTTTACCAGTTGCGTCAGTACAGGATGTGTACTAGAAATTTTTTTGGAAAATTTCTTAAAATTGGATATTTTCTTGAAATAAAAATTATTTTTAAAATACCCTTTCAATTTCAATCCTTAGGAAGGCGAAATTGAATGAGGATTTTAAAAATATGATTCCTAGATTTTTTCTGTTCCGACAAGCGATTTTCGCATAAAAAAGTAATTTCATGGCTGCTGAAGTTATTGATAAATGTCTATTATTTTTCCTTACTTCAATGGAGACTGTTTTAGATTTTTCGTTGAAATTTGATAGATACATACGAGGCATACTCTTTTTTTAATTAACTTTCTACTATCACCAGTGTCACTCACGTACGCATCTTATTATGAAACACCCTGTATAGCTCTTTGAATGTTTTATAAAAAGCATTTCATTTTAAAGCTATTAGCTTCTATGACTTTAATCCAACCTAACAAGGAACATTGAACCCTTATATTTTATTTTGTTTTTCGCAGTAAATCTCTCTTTTTTCTTACTAAAAATTAAAAAATTAGATTTCAAGGAGCCAAATAATGCTTGAAAAATTAACGATAAAACTTAATACATTTTGTTCTAAATTTGAATTATCACTTTACAAAAGTGCTGACGATATTCCACGTTTACTTTATAATGAGTTTTTCAGTATATTTATTTATGTACTTATTCATGGAACTTGCCTATTAAAATAAAATAACAAAACAAATTACAAATGTGGAGCAAACACCAGACAAACTACCTACATTAATAATATTACACAGCACTTAAACATAAAGTACAAAAATAATCTTTATCACATGCCTAACAGTATAGTCACAATACATTATATTTACCAAAGCTGAATATCAACTAAATCAATATATTTTAAGGAACACTCCTGATTAAACTCAAATGACACAAATGGTTTGTAAGGCGTGCTGAACAGGTCCAATATCTATAGGAAGAGAATTCTATAATTTAGAGGATCTTGAAATGAATGAGTTTAAGCCCTGGTTAAGTTCTCATGAAGGGTTCCATAGTCATCATGAAAACTCCTCAGATGCATAATATCAAACTTAAAAGCCATAAAATGTAAAAACTTTCTTTGTACCTGTTCAATTCTGTGAGTATGATAAGTATCAGCGGGATTCCATATAGAAGAGAAATATTCAATATTAGCTCTAATTAAGGAACAATATATTTATCTGACAGATAAAGGATCAATAAAATCAATAGTACAACGTTTCACAAATGCTAACATTCTTAGAGCCTTAGATATCATTTTATCAATATGTTCTACAAATTGTACCTCAATTCATTACATTGACACCACAGGTCAGCCTTTCCAAATCAGCCTGCAGTCATGAAGGGATGACACAGACATAAAGCACTTGAGGTCGTCAGCAAGACAAAGAAATCCTGAGTAAAGGAAACATTTAGAAATGTCATTAATAAAGACATTAAACAAAAGAGGACTCAAATGGGACCCTTGAGAAACACCTGAAGGCACAGTGATTTCTTTAGATTTGAAATTGTGTACCGTCGCTATTTGAGTGCGATCTTTAAGATAACTCTGAATCCACATCAACATCCAATGCCAATACCTGCAGCTTCCAATTTCTGAATTAAAATAGTATAATTGACCCTGTCGAATGCCTTAGAGAAACCGATATATATTGCGTGGACCTCACCGGAATAATCCAAAATCTCCGACAGAAAATCAACATATGTTAACAAATTAAGATCAGTAGATTTTCCTCTGAGGAACCCATATTGTTCCTCCATGATAGTGCAAGATAATAATTTCGATAAAGATACAGTGACAATTTTTTCAAATAACTTAGGACTGGTGCTAATGTTAGATACTGGCCTATAGTTTGTAATATCTTCCCTATTTTCAGATTTGTATATTGAAGTCAAATAGCTGATCTTCCAAGATTTTGGAAATATTCCAGTTAACAATGATTTGTTGAAAACAATGCGTAAAGGTCGAGAGATTGATTATAAAACCGCAACACTGTAACAAAGCTAAAGGTACTTCATCAGGACCAGGGCCCTTATATGATTTTAACTTTATGATCTCTTCGTATATAGAAGAAATCGGAATTTTCAGATCAGCAAAAGAAACTGGGCCAAAGGATAAATCTTCAGGTCTATTCAAGTCAGTATCAATACTATAAATAGACATAAAATATTCTGCAAAAAGGTCGATCAGCTCAGGACCCAAATTACAGTGATTGTTGCAATAAAACATAACAGATGGAAAGTTTTTAGCCCTACTTTTGGACTTAAACTTCCAAAACTGTTGGATGTTTCTGTTAATCAACAAGGAAGAACTAAGAACGAGTAGTATATTCTCTGTAACAATATTTCGATAAGGTTTTACACTCCTTTCGGAGCCTACAAATTTAAGTAATCTAAATACCCACCAGTATCCCTAAAAATCATGTGAGCCCGCTTTTTGCTATAGTAAGCTTTTATATATGGGAATTAAACCACTTAAGGAAATTTTGGTGTAGAAACACTAATATTAACGATAAGATACAAAATACTATTATAATAATACTAAAAAATTTCAGACATATGATTAGGAGGCAATAATAAATTGTCTTACTGTACCAGACCCAAATAATAATTTAAAAGAGGAACATTGATAGCCTTAAAATAACAAAAATACTCATCACTAAATGGTCCATTAGTGTTAACATGCCACGTTAAGCCATTTGATCTGAGCAAGTAGAGGAGGATGATAATCATCTAGGTACCAATGGATCATCAGTAAGATTGACCATCAAGTCAGCATTGGAGCTAAGCACAAGATCCAGAATCCGGCGCAGTCTATTGGAAATCTGATTCATTTGGAATAGATTGTGAAATGCACGCATGTCACCAACAGCCTGTGCAGCCTTACGTTCGTAAGGCATCATTAAAAAAGTGTAAATCTTTAATAAAGTAGCACAATAAAAAAGTTACATAGATCTTTAATGATGAGGCGCATAATTCTATATATAGCTATGGCCACTTAGATCAGATTTGTGTTTCTTCTACTTCCCCCTCTACACTCTCGACTTGAGACTCAGATTGCAGGAAATATATTTTCAAAATTGCACCGTGAAGTATTGTCGTGCTCTCTTTACCTTAAAGCTTTGCCTAGGAGTTCCTTTGTCATGTTAATGCATGAGCATTTCGGAAATTATCATTATCAGTATCTAACCAAGTTTCTATAAATCTTCAAGGATTAAAGACTGATTCTATTTATTGTCAGTAAAGTTTTGTTTATTGTTCTCATATTAGCGTGTATAATTTTTAAAGAAAACCTTCAGTATTCGTTGTTATATTACAGAAACCTTTTGACCCTAGGTCTTAAGATTCTAATACGAAAGATTTTGTAACAGAATTTAAATTTGGGGAAATTGGAAGCCAGGGTTTGGTTTAATATTTTTTTGATTATAAAATGCAATGTGGTTAAAAATAATTGTAGTCCAAAACCACATTCCATTCCAAACCTAGCACCTCTTCAAGCAATATCGCCAAATCCTTCTAGAAGGGGGCGATAATTCTATTATCGGCATTTAGCCTTGGAAATAGCGGCTAATTGCACGTGGGCTTCTTTCAGCCCAAAAATGATTATTGTGGAAGCTATTAATTGCGTTTGTTAAGAAGTTAAACCTTTATGTCAGTAATTATTGTTTTGTAGTCAAATTGGGGATTTCAGAGAAGGCAGCTGTAATTTTCATTATCTATTTCAAAATCTTAAGGAGGGAAATAAGCTTAAAACATTGATAACATTATATATAAAATAAATTACGTACATTAAAGAACTAATTATTATTTTTCAAATAAGTTGGTTTATTAGTATTTTTAAGTAAAAATCCTGTGATTACTTTAAGCTTTTCATTAACGTTTTGAAATACATTATATATAAGTACTAGTGAATATACAGGGTGCTAATCCTTAAGGTAGTTTTAAGAAGAAAAATTCAAATTAAGTTATGTCCTAAACTAACACCCAGTCAAAGACAGTTTGTAGAGGTGTTATTGCCTAAACTCCTTAACTTTTGAGCTACAGAGTGTTAAAAGTTGTCATACTTAGAACCAAATTTAGGACACCCTGTATTAAATTTTTTTAAACTATTTAATATTAAAGTATCGCTAGACTTCTAGAATTAGAGTTGTTATACTGTAATGGTAAAATAATGTACATGCATTTATGTTTTTACATATATGTATAAAATAAATAAATTATTTTTTTACTAATAATTTGACGATGCATAAAAATGTTTTTTTTTCGCGGAAAAGCAGTGGCGTGCATAATGTTTTTTTTTATTTACTCTTGGTTCTTGTATGGACGACACTTATTAAACTTTTAAAAAATCTCCTACATCAAAAAATAGCTGTTGATACTGAGGATGTGTGCTAAATTTCATAAATATATCTAGGAAGTTAATAAAATTATGATGAAGAAACGATTTTTTTCTTAAGATTTTAACACCCTGTAGCTCAAAAGTTAAGGGGTTTAGGACATAGCTTTATTTGAACTTTTCTTTTTAAAATGACCTAAGGATTAACAACTCTTAAGGATCAGCATTTTATTCTGTAACACCCTGTATAAGATGCAAGTTTGCAAAAATCCAAGAAATCCTAGTTTTTCTCATAGTTACCAAATTGAAAGAAGTCGTCCATAATTCTCAAAGAGACCTTTGTTATAATAATTTTTAAATCTGGTTATATTAATGACAAAAAATTATAGGCCTATAAGTATAATAAATACTCTGGACAAAATATTTTAATCTGTTTTATATAATTTATTATTATAACATCTTTATAATTTATCTTTCCCCCATGAGCATGATTTGCTACCGGATAGGTCTACAGTTAATTTATCTGTCTCCTCTTAAACTCCTGCCGAGTCCATTTATTATAAAAAACAAAATGATGTAATTTTCACAGATTGTGCAAAAGCATTTGATGAGCTTGATCTTTGTCTCTTGCTTGAAAAATTCAGTAAATTTGGCCTCTCAACTAATGCTTTAACATTTTTTATTTCATATCTCAGACGAAGAATTCAAAGGGTGAGGGTTGGTATAGTCCATGGAGTATTCTGCCACCTCTGGTGCTCCTCAGGGTACTAATTTGGGCCCACTTTTACTTGTTTTATTTGTAAATGATTTGCTAAATTGACTTAAATATGTCTCCTGTTTGATATTTGCTGATGACTTTGAAGATGTTCAAGGTTGTTGAAAACCAGAATGATTGTTACTTATTGCAGCTGGATCTAAATGCACTGTTGAGTTAGTAAGTCAGGAAAATAAAATGTGGCTCAATTTTGATAAGTGTATGCCATTTACACCTAATAAAAAATTTATTAAGTCATCGTATTATGGCGAACATCATGAATTGCCCAGAAAGTATGAGTACTGAATGTAAAGATGTCGGTGTGAACTTTCAGGCAAACTTAAGGTTTAATAATCATTACTTTATAATTAGAAACACAAAGCATTTTAAACAGTTAAATAGATTTATCGGATTTTATAACTCCTTGGTGAGACCACATCTTGAGTATGCATCTGTAATATGGATACCACAGGCAGAAGTTAATATAGATTTTACTGAAAAAGTACAGAAAAGATTTTTGCGGTACTTGTTTATTAGCATAATGCTTACCCGTATTTGGGGTCTTACAAATGCTTGCTCGAGAATTTTAAATCTGAATCTCTGCGGCAAAGACGAAAAATGGAGTCAATTGCAAATAGCATCAAATACAAAAGTATTTCATTGATTAATTATCTTAACTTCTTTGTTAATTAAAATTAATTTAATGTTAACTTACAAAGGTTTATTTTTGGTCAGTGAGGTTGATTGTTGATTGCTCTCTATTAAAATGAGAAGCCAAATAAAAGAATGAAATCTATTTTTGATTAAAAATATTGTTGATCTTGTTGGCATTGACGTTCTGGGAATTAGCTATTGCTTCTTGCCTGGTTGTGCCTCGGTTGCTTAGTGCGTAGGATAGGTAATTGCTTTTATTGCTGTTATTTTTGTAATTTTTTACAGCTAGATTTATATGTGTATTTTATTCTTTATTAGTTGACATCCTTCCTTCATATATTTACATTTATACGCCATGTAAAATGTGTTATTGGAAACATGTAAATAAATAAATAATTAAAATGAACATGAAACACAACGTCTTCGTCTCAAGAAAATTTATTATAAAACGTAAAAATTAAAACAGATGATTAAATATGGCCCGCTTTAAACAAAGCATCATCAAACATAACCTGTGTACCACAACTAAGTGTCTGTATTTTTGTCAACATGTAATGTATATTCTATAAAAATGTGGAATAAGCAAAACTCTATATGAATAGAGAGGTTTTATTGTCCAATCTGTTAGGTGGGAAGAATTTCCAGTTACTTTTCGGCAATAGTTTACCTTTTTGGTTGAAGATACCTTAATTCATATTTGAAAGCATGACTTAGGATGGCGCCACAGATAATCATTTCGAAAAAGGTTACTTCTTATGGAATGATGTTAATCCTTATCAAAAACCGAGAAATGCATTATATTATTGTAAAATTTGGCATAAACCTTATTCCATTTGTGATTAAAAATGGCAGTTCTTTAAAAAATTTCGGCAAATTCTTTTGTAGAAAGCGGCGATAAATTTAGTATTGGCATTTAGCCTTTACGAGTATTGACCGAATATTAAGGAAGTTTTTTATTAAATTTTTTCAAACCACTTGTGAAAACATTATTTCATATTTCTCCTTTATGTTAAAATTCACATATAGTATGTATGCATTATAAATAAACAAGTTTTATTGTATCACAATTAATTAAACATATAATTTGACATAATTAACCATATACCATACCTATTTTCCTGCATGATGGTTTCCCTGCGTTGAACATAACCTTCATTCGTCATTAAATATTCTTACTTTACAAAATCCAATATTACTTTGAAGGAAAATTACAAAATCACCACACAAGTAATACATTAGCGAAATGTAACATTTTTTGCTTGAGCAATGTTGCAAAAAATAATAGCCCGCCTTTAACTGCCGATTTAACCAAAAAGTAATTAAAAAGTCAGTTTGAGAAATTTATAACTATAGCTTATAAATAAAAATTGAGTTTCTTGAACCGCAGGGTTTGTCGGTGCAGTACTTTCTACTTTTTTAGTTAATATATGAGATAATTTTTCGCTTTTTAAGGAAGCATATATGACTGCGAAATACGCGACTTAAAATGTAGGAAATACCTGATGGTGCTATAATCCTGATTGTGTAATGTTATCTAATTAAGCGAAAGCCTTTAAAAATTTTTTATGGGGACAGCTGATTCGATTAAATAACAGTCATAAAATTGTAATAAACTTTGCTGGTTTTTAACATTTGTTTTATTCCGAACGGTGTTCAGCTAGAAAAGTCTTTTATGGGGCAATTAGTCAATATGGTATGGTAATAAAAGGTGCGCCATTAAAGCAGTGAAGGATGCACATTTTTGTTTTTTATATTCCGTTTAGAATTTCTTGATTATTTTTAAGCAATATTTATTATTTCAAACATAATCAAATATTCGGTAATCAATAAAAATCATGACATTTTCACTATTTTGAATTCGTCTTATTCAGAAGAATATTTTTAGCCTGGTGTTCGGTTTATGATGTTGTAGTCATATTTATATATCAGTGATTGCCTGATCAATATTGTCCATTTAAAGATTTCTACCAAAATCTACTTTCTTGCCTGTGTAAATTTAACGATAGATGGCTATGAAACTCGTTCAAAAAAATTACTGAGCGAAGCAACAGAAATTTGACTTCTTGGACAGTTTGCAATAAAGTCAAGTTTATTTGCTAAGTTATTAAAATAGCATGAGTATGTAACTTTTAACCTATGAATCCATGAAACTCATTTGAAAAATTTCGTTATTATGGTTTATCATCATTGGCTTAGTTCATATATTTCTAACTGAATATTTATTATCATTTGGTGGTTCTGAGGAGTATTTTTGAACCACACTTATCATGTATATTAAATTCATTCTCTTGGTCCTTTTTTAGAGTTCTCATGTTAGTTCTCTTAATAACTTATTGAGAAGTATATTCTTGGCCTTCCCAATATAAACATTTAAAAAAGGCTATTTAGAGCTTCAGAACTTATTTTCTACTTTAACATTTTGCCCGAATAATTTTTGGTTTATATGCGGATGATACACATTTAAAATGTTCAGCATAATAATGCCTTTAATTTTTGAGCTAAAGCTAAAAACACTATAAGTCAATTGGATTGCTAATCCAATTTGCTAATTGCTAAAATTTTATAGTTGTACACTTTTGTATTTTGGGAGCCTGTTACATTTTTGGCACTAGGCAACTATTTGGTGAGCATATTTGAAGCGTATATGAGATCAAAATTGAAGTGAGGCATATATATATAGATCTACCTTCTTAAGATAAGGTCGATATCTTGATATGTTATCCAAGAAATGATGAGAATGAATGTCGACATAATGGGAATAAGCGAGGTGAAATGGCCAGGAGTAGGAAGTATAGACAATGAAGAAGTCTCACTATTTTATTCGGGAATATCAGATGGAAAGCTGGATTATAGGGATAGAATAATAGTTCCAAGTTCCTAATCTCATCCTGGAACATAGTCCAAATATACGCCCCCACTGCAGACAAAGAAGAAGAGAAAGTCTAAAGTCTGTACCAAAGCATGTATAGAATACGTAATACATATAATGTATTAAATGCAAATCGTACAATTTCGAATAGTATTTAACACATTCTACAAATTGCCAAAGAGAAGACTATACATATACATCGAAGTGGCCAGCCGATGTATCTATAATATATAGTAACATTGCCCGTAACCAAATTGACTTAATGCTAGTTAACAAGAAGTTCCGAAATTGCTTTAAATTAGTTAAAACTTATCCAGGGACCGACATTGAATCAGATCAAATACCTCTAGCAGGATTTATGAGTAATACTGAAAAAAGAAAAAAAATATTCATCAATGTGATAGAAAGGCTTTAAAACAACCTCTAATCAATCAAAGAGCATGCGAATATGTTAACGCAAATGTAAAAGAACTAAAAGATGTGAATGACATGCAGACATAGATTAACGAGTTCACCAAGACAATAAATTCAACAAAGAAAGAATTTTGAAATCCAGAAAAGGCAAACAAGGAAACCAAAAAGAAATCTTGAATGACCACTGAAATTTTAAAACTAATGGAACAGAGAAGAGCACATAAAAGTAAAAAGTACAAAAAGATCCAGACTTCGATTAGGAAAAAGATTAGAGAATCCAAAGAAAAAAAGCAGCAGAGAGATGCGCAGAAATAGAAATACTGCAAGCTAGACACGAAACCTGTAACCTACACAAAAAGATAAAAGAGTTAACCTGAACCTTTACAGAGGAACAAGTTAAGAAGATCATAGACACAAACGGAAAAATTCGCATTGACAAACATGATCTGAAAAACAGGTGGAAGTCATACTTAGAAAAGCTTTTTGATTATCAAAGACCGGAGGTCCGTACCTACTGTCATATGTACGTGATATTTAAACTCCGTCTTATGCCGTTAAATTAAATGGAATCTGCAAGGAAACTTAAGCAGCATAGCAGAATTTATTCTCTGGATTAATTGATGGCTACATTGTTTGCATATTAATGTTACGATTAGAAAACAGAGACGTAGTAACATGTTTAGTTTCTTAATTACGAGCGAGCGACATTTTGTGACAGACGTACGAAGTTGACTAATTAATATATATCGCCGCTAGGGGGCCAGTCGGAATATTGGCGCGACCTTTAAATCGAACTAAATAACAGTGTGTAGTAATAATGTATAGTAAAGCAGTTGACTATTTTTTGTATGTGTATCGAGTGTTTTAATTCGCACCGAAATGTTTAAACTCTATAATATCAATGAATAAAATTTTTGTTGTCAACTGGTTTTCTTCTGAAGAAGCTACAGACCCACCCATAATAATCCACGAGGTGGAAATAGCAAGACATCATAGAGGCCGAATTTCTGAAGCTGTGGGATGAAGAAGGAATATCCTGGATTACCGGGAAGCTCTGGAAATATCCGAAAAATGGCTGCGAGTTGCCCAAAAAACTTGGAGCAAAGAAGTTCGAGGAATATCGGATCATCAGTCTGACGAGTTACATGCTAAAATTGTTTCTTAAAAACATCTATAGAAGAATTTACATCAAATGCGAAGCACATATATCCGAAAAGCAATTTGGTATTTGGTTTTATAAATGCAGTCGGAACGAGAGAGGCACTCTTTGGAGTTCCTAATGTAGAGATGCCGAGACGCCAATTTTATATACATAAAATGATCAAAATCTTATTGAGAAGAGGCCGACTTGGACGACAAAGATATCAGATTAATTTCAAACTCTTCTGAAATCAGAGAGCATGCTTAAGACTTGATGGAGATCGAACGGAATAAATGAAAATTCAACGTGGGATCGAACAGGGTGTCCTTTCGCCTTTGATATTCAACTTATATTCCGAAAAGATTTCCAACAAAACCCTTAGCGAAGCAGAAAAATATATCCTTTTGAACGGAGTCAGATAATATTCGATACATCGACAATACTATGGTAATAGCAGATAACTTGGAGGCGCTGCAAAGGTTAATGGACCATATCACGCAGCACAGTTAATAATACGGTCTTAATATCAACATAAAGAAAAACGAATCAAATGATCATTAGCAAAAGAGATATAAATGGATCACCTATATAACGACGGAACTCGAATTGAACGTGTTCAACAATATTGCTACCTTGAATCCATCATAAATGAACAATAGGACAGTCGACAAGAAATAAAATGTCGTATAGAAAAAGCAAGGACGGTATTTCACAAAATGTGTGCCATCTTCAAAAGTCACAACATCTCTCGAAAGTAAGGCACTTTGAAATGCTATGTCTTTTCTGTTTTATTACAGGCGATCCTGGACACTCACCTAAACCACCACTAAAAATCTGGAAGCATTTGAGATGTAGTTGTATAGGAGTATGTTCAGAATACAATGGACAGCTCACATTACAAATATGGAAATGCCAAGAAGCATGAAAAAGGACCTAGAAGTCATGCAGAGAAGAAGGGCAGTAATGAAAAGTAAAGATCGATACTCCGTACTGCAAACCATAATACAAGGAAACATATAAGGCCCCTGAAAAAGAAAATGTGTGTGGAATAGAATGTTACAAAAATAATATTATGCCTTAAAAAATTTAGAGTATTTTAATAGTACAAAAAAATTACTGAAAAAAACTATAAGAAAAATAAAAAATTATGATTATTTCATGCTGTTTCCTCTACAAAGCATTGTTTAATACCTATAGACAAACGAAATCCAAAGAAGGATTAAACTCATTCTAGTAAGAAATGATAAGAAATGGTTCTTTGTCATTAGGAAATCTGATAAATTCCTAAGCAATGTCAGCGATTGCAGACTGTCACTGGTATATGACTTGAATTAAAATTCTTCAAGAACTTGATGACGAGAACCAGGATAGAAAAATGTACGTTTGTGAAATTTTGATAGAATAACTGCAGATTCTCAATTCATTAAAAATATATTATTGACATTCGGTAATGTTGTTATTGATTTAAAATTGAAATGGTAAAATGTATATCTACGATAATTCATGGATCAAAGGCCCGCTGAATTTGATGGAAATTTATTCTTAATTTTTGACATTTTATGGGGTTTCATAAAATTCCGTGACCCATTATGACATTGGTGAGACGATTATTATACCGAAGAGTGGATTGGAAGAAGAGATAAAAAACTCAACAAACTATTGAGTCACGTCTAAGGCCGCTCCATTTCTTTCAGTGATATCATCTTAACCCTATTATTTTTAAAAGAGGTCAGAAAAAAATATTTAAAAATATTGGGCTCTTTCCAGAGAAACATCTGTACATTTATCGAGTCTTTATTATTGCCTTAAAAAAATTATCTTTATTATCTATTAAAGGATTTGATGAAAGCCCCTATTTTTTTAATATTGACAATTTTACCATTCTATAGTACTTTTTCTGCCTTGGTTTATTGACTCTTGTATTTAATTATCGTGCGCTCTAAATAACTGGCAATACAGGCTTTATTTATCTGCTTTATTTAAAGTTGAATAAGTAAAGCATTTTGAAAAGTCCAGCAGGTACTTGTATTAAGTAGTATTCCTGGTTTTTGTGAAGGCACTCAGTGTACTATTTATCGTTTAAAATAATGAAGTTGGTGCAGCAAGTATTTTCGTTTGTCGCCTTTTCACTTTTTGTTTTTAATTAATGTCAATTTAATCTTGGATAAGGAGTATTATATCATTAGTGGTGATTTAGGAATCCGATGCGCATTTTAATGAATTCATTTATTGGTTTAAAAGAGAAGGCAATATCAAGATTAATCTTAGACGACAAACTGGAGAAATGATAGTTTCAAGCAATTAATTTAATTGTTGCTATAGGCAAAGCGCTTTTGGCTCACCATCACCAGAAGTTTAAAAATAATTAACTTTAACGTTTATGCAAAGAAATTTGGATGAAGCAATTAAAAGTTGATAAATTGTTAAAAATTCTCTTATTGTTGTGATGGAATTATGTTATTTAGTTTTGTTTCATATTATGATCTGCTGTATTCATGGTACTCATTCATTCATTCATTAAACCGTTTTAGTGCCCTGAGGATGAGTAAATTTAGGTCAAAACTTCGACTAAAGAAACATTAACTCCGATGATTTATTGACCTGGGTCCAACCTTAAAAACAACAATCATATAATTACTGAAGTCACAAAACCAAAACATCTTTAATTTTAATTTTTGTCCTAATTAAACTAGCATAATTCTACCGTATGATAAGATTTAGACTTCTTCAGTTAATTTGAAATACACGTAATTTTTTCAACATGTTGATTTAACAGATTATTTGTAGTACATAATTAACTTAATTCTCATTGTAATTAAATTAAGTTGACACATATAAAATTCTTATCGGATTCATTTTCGCTAATATTTACAATTGCCATATATAAAATAAGACAAAAACTCCTAAAGACATTACAGCACTTTTTTGAACTACTCATATTTTGGCATATAAGAACCTTAAAATAGAAAAATTACTATTTAGAAATTAATTCTTAAAGACTTTAATTTTTTCTATTATTTGAATTCAAATTTTGTGATTTGAATGCTTATTTATTTTATACTGCTAAAGTGCAGCTAATTTTGGTGTGTAGTGGAAGATATGTTTTAAAGTAATTTTTTATACCTTTCAGGAATTTAAAGTAATTTCGTAGGTATGTTCCATGGTATTGTACTTATTTTATAATATCAGAGTCAGCTAATGTTTGTGAGTATTTAAAGCTGCATTTTAAGCTATTTTCTAAATTTCTCAGTTATTTAAAATCATTTATTGAATTTTTCACACTTTCATATTAATTTTCAATTTTATTTCAACTATTTGAACTAATATTTTAGATTCCATGGAGTCGTTTTTGCATTCTATTCCAGACATTTAAATCATTTTTTTCATATCAATCTTTCATATTAATTCTGTCTCTGAATCCAATAAAGTCTGATGAAATACGTATATGAGGTCATAAAAAAAGCGATGCAGTTGTTAAATAATAGATAGAGAAACATTATTTTAAGTTATTTGTGACTTTCATGAAATGGTGTTAAATTCCGAGAAATGAAGATAGCTGAAAAAGTGTGATATTATGTGTAATGACATACAAATAAGTCTTTATACAAATTAGGTCTTTTTTAAGTCTTTTATACAACTGTTAATATTACTGAGTAATTTAATTAACTATGAGCATCTTATGTAAAAAGTAGTATTTAGATACAAAAAAACACAGATAATCCCAGCAAAATTAATAAATATATAAATAAATTAATAATATATAAATTAATTTACCAAGTAAGGAAATTAAAATTCGAAAAAAGTCATTTAAATTTCGATAAACCGGATAAATAAGGAAACTACATATTTTGTTAAAGAATGCATCGTAATTTGGAAATAGATATTCGAATAATTCAGGATATGGTAATTTTTTCGCATATAATACTTATTGAAAAAATGCTAATAATACGTGAAAATATTCAGTGGCGACTTGCGGTTTATTTGATAAGGGGGTCAAATTGAAATGAAGCTTTCTGTCTCTAGTATGATCTAGTAGAACCATTTCTTTCGACCAAGCCTTTTGCATATTCTTAGATGTAAATGAAAACAAATGCAATTAAAAAAAAGCAGTTTTATTTTCACAAATTGATAAGACTGTAAGAACTCAAATTAAAATTTATTCAAGATACGAGACATAAAGTACCAGGACTTAATTTCTATCAATAAATGGAAATAAAACAATGCATAAACATAGATACATAAAGAACATTTAATATCGGAATTTTTATTACTTTATCATTAACTAATTATAAGTTTTTTTCTGTTAGACAAAGAAAGAAAATAAACACTTATTAATCTAAAGTTGCTAACTAAAAAACTAAACTCTTTGGTTTTACAAGAAAGAAATTAATAATTAATCTATTTCTTCGTCAGATAATCCGTCATGTTCACATGAATCAGTATTATCTAATATGTAATTTGACGAAGATTCCTCACTCTCGGGCTCGGAGACACCATGCATATCCATAAGTTTATCATCAACATCATTTATTGTGACTGTGCACCTCTCCGTTGGAGTATTAGTAGGTCCACTACTGTCGAATCCATTTTAAATTATGGTTAATGTTAACAACCTTGGCAGCTCTATCATTTTTTAAACGGTTTCTTTTAGAGATATGAATGCCTCCGTATGTGCTAAAGCTTCTTTTTCACTGCTAGTTTTGACAATTATGTGCTGTTGCAGAAGCCTTTGCACCAAATAGCTACAGAAATCTCAGTTGCTGCAATCCATAAAAAAGGTTTAGCAAAAAGCCACAATAGCATCAGTCTGAAAAATAAAGGTTAATATAAAATAAAAGAAAGAATAAGTTAATATCTAGTTGTTCAGATGAAGTAAGATCAGATTCTCTAATGGTTGGGTCTAGTAAATTGCAGATTTGTTTTCTATCTCTAATAATTTCAATTACGTTTACTTCCTGATGTTTAATTAAGGGACAGCTTGGTAAGACTTAAAAAAATTTCTTTCAGTTTCTTGAATTCTCTAATTACTAGATATATTCGAGCTTTATCGTATTTAGAAAACTTCCTGGTCTGTTCTTGCAAACACTCTTCTATTGCAACACACATAGTTACTTGCTTATTGACCCAGAAGACTTTCAAGACAATAAACAACAGTCATCTTGCCACAAACTTGTAATTTTAACGAAACTGCATTTTCATTGCCTTGTTTTTTTTAATGCAGCCAGTGAAAGATGTGACTGTCTTATTGCTTTAATAAGTGTTACAGCCGATGTACGAAAAGTTGTAAAGTAGGCAGGTTCCTTAGATCATTAAAAATCAAATTGTAGTAAAATACAATGGTGTGCCAAACAACCATATGAAAAAAGGTAAACAAAGGTAAACATTTCCACTTTCTGTTTCGTCTTTTAATGTAGCCCCAGGCAGCTTTCATATTGACAGCATTATCTGCTATAACTTCAAAAACTTTCTGGATGCCGCTTTTGTTAATTACCTCCTTAATTTTTCTAACTATATATTTAGCTATGTACAACTTATTATCTTGCAAGTACGTTATACAATAGGGTATCGGATTTCGTTGATAAGGGTTGATTACACTTTTTTTTTAAGGAGGTTTAGGAAATCTGCTTCCAGACACCTCAGGCATTGATGGTCTAGAGCCTGAGGTAGTGTGGGGCTTTTACCCACTAAAACCTATTCCTCCGTTTGCCCCGCTTCACCTGGCACTCTCCCATTGGGATATTTCTCAGATGAAGTAAGGTTGAAGTCTTCTTTCTAGTTCCTGTTACTCTCTTTCTTCTCTCTCCTTTGTTTTAACTATTCTTCCCATAAATTCTGTTATCTTCCTCCAGTTGTCTTTGTTGTCAATCATTTTGTCAATTGAATTGTATTTATTTAGACTTCCTATGTCTAACTCCAAGTTACTCCTCAGGTTTTCAAATCTTTCACATTGGAAAAACATATGTTCCACGTCATCATTATCGGAATCCCCATACATACATTGAGGGCTGTTTCTTCTTTTATATTTATGCAGGTAAGTTGCAAAACACCCATGACCCGATAAAAATTGTGTTACACTGTAACTTATGGTTCCGAATTTTCGATTTATCCATTGCAGGATGTCTGGTATGATTTGTCTTGTCCAAGCTCCTTTCTCACTGGTTTGCCATCTTTCCTGCCACTCTTCTAAAGGGTTTTGTCTCTCCTCGATGTACAGTACTTTCTTCTCTTCCTCTGTCATTAGTCTTTGACGGGATTTTTCAAAAATTCTGGCACGTTCTTTGACTAACATAGTGATCGGTATTTGTCCTGTTATAACCAAGATAGCATCCGCAGATACGGTGTGATAAGCACTAGCACATCGTAGCGCTAGTATTCTCTGGCATGTTAAAAGTCTCCGTTCATTACGGGCAATATTTACAGCGTCCTTTCAAGCTGGTGCAGCATACAGTATTATTGATTGTACTGTGGTCGCTAGTACTTTTCTTTTGTCCGCTGACGGACCTGCAACGTTGGGAAGAAGGGCATTTAAAGCTTTTGTTGGCTTTTTCGATGGTTCGTTCCAGGTGCGGGGAGAAGCTCAAGCGGTAGTCTAAGGTCACACCTACATATTTCAAAGTCTTTTCCGGGGTTATTTGGTGTTGGCCGATTTGAAATTTTATGTTCCTGCGATGTACGTAGCTCCAGGAGAAAACTATCGCTGCAGTTTTTTCTGGTGCGACCTTTAATTTATGATGCGTCATCCATGCTATAATTTTCTTTAGTATTTTGTTACCTAGTTCTATGGTTCTCTGGACTGTTGTCGTTCTTATGAGTATTGCCAGATCATCTGCATAGCATATTAATTCCACTTCCACGTATGTCGATAGTTTCATGACTTCATCATACATGATGTTCCACAGTGTTGGTCCCAGGGCCGAACCCTGCAAACCCCCCCTTGTTGGGTTTTATTTCGTCGCTGATCCGCTGTCTGTTGTTCTGATCTTTTCCAGTTATTTCTTGAAGCTTTTGCATCTGCCAGAGCCTGCTTTGTGTACGGTTTTAACACACAGAGGGCATTTTTCTTGATTTTTGCAGTTTTTAGCTATGTGTCCGAATTCCCCGCATTTGAAGCAAGCGCCGCTCCTGTCTTCGCCACGACAATCCTTTTCATCATGGTCGAAAGCCCAACACTTCTTGCATTTTGGGACCTGGATTAATTTACTAATACGGCAGCTGACTAGACCAACTCGAATAAACCGTTTTGAGAGTAAATCTTTTGCGCTTCTCTTGGTTAATGTAACTGTAGCGCTCCTTGTGTTGCTATTTGTCTTCCTTAAGTCACTTATCTGTAGTGCTATTTCAGTTGGTAAAATCTCCTTTATTGCGTCTTCTAGCTCCTGTTTGTCAGTTAATAGATCCATTCCTCTTACGAAGATTGTTTCCGTTTCCGGTTTTTTATCCGCGCATTTTCTCACGATGTTCTCCGACACAATGCTTTGTTTGATCTTATCGAGCAGCTTTTCGTCTTTGTCGGTCGTTATCAACACCTTTCCATCTCTAGTGCTCTTTATGCTTCTAATCCCCGTGTAGTCATCCTTTTTTTCCGATAGGGCCTTTTTAATGTCCTTCAAGGTGTCATCGTAGGACTTTTCTCCTTTTCCTTCCACTACAAGTGCATATGTTGATCTTGCGCTCCTCCTTTGAGTTCGTTCTTTTCCTGGTATTTCTTTTGACATTATACTTATTTATGTGTCGGATCCATGGAAGCATTACAATGCTGCTTACAATGTAATGATTCATTAAATGTCTATTCAACAGTGCCAAAAAAAATTAAATCCGTTGACGTACCAGAAAATAATGAGCTAAAATGTCTGGTATAACAATAAGTATTTTATCGGCGTCATACTTTTGTATGTCAAATGGCTATCTTAGAGTGTGATACATAATTTTGAAGGGCAAGCATATATGTATAAAAAATATAAATTTATAGACTTATAAACGGTAAGGGTGTAAAAAGGTGTTTAAAAAATAAACGATTTAATCAGTTCACAGAATTTATTTTATTAATTGCTCAAAATGTGCTCCCTTATTCGCGAGACAATAATAACGTCTGTTTTGAAATTCGTTACGAACATTGACAAGTGTTTGTCCGCTTATATCTCTACATTCGCGAGTAATTCGATTCTTTAAATCATTATTATTTTCAGGTCAGGTTTTTACAAACTTTGCTTTTTAAATACCCCAAAGGAAAAAATCTAGTGGTGTTAAGTCTGGCGACCGTGCGGGCCATTCAATGGCACCACGCCTGCTAATCCGCATCCCTGGAAACTGTTTATTAAGCCACTATCCGAACTGTCAAACCGTAGCGTGGGGGAGCTTCTTGTTGGAATTATAAATTATTTTCGTTTAGTATCCCAACATCATTTTTATCCGCTTGGTTTTTCAAAGATTGGACGATTGAAGAATATATTGTATTCCAGATGGATTTTTTGGACTTAGGGAACTGAAGAAAAAAAAAACATTGGCTCGTTTATTTTTTTTTTCTTCAAAACGGGTCATTTTATCGATAATAAACAAGAGTACCTTTTTTTTAGCCTAGGGTTCAAGGTATCCAAATTTATTTTTTTTAGACTTTAACATACAGGGTGTTAAAAATATACTCATTAAAGTGTACAACCTAGTCCGCCCCTGGTAAAGTAAACAAGGTAAATGTATTTTAAGGATGTAATTTTAAGAGGTCCCTAATAGTGTTCATCACCTAAAATTTTTATTAAATTCTACCGGGTAGTTTAAAAGTAATTTATGAAAAACCAATTTCCAGCAGCGTCCTTTAGGAGACTGTATCTTCGTAAAGAAGGCCTGTAGGAATTTTTTTTATAAGAATCGTTTCGGAACGTCTGAATCCGAGAGATTTCCCACATGATCCGGGACACCCTGTATATTTTGTTTTTTTAGGTTTGGTTAGATAGGATATTGTATGGGCTTGATTGTTTTTTTTTTGGAGCTGTTGAATAGATATTTTAATGATGCTTACAATGAGGTGTCACACGATGGGAGTTCCCATTTGACATATCAAGGTGAGGTTAGCTGGTGGTGAGGAGGTGGAACTTTGTCAATTGTAAAATAAATGTCTCGCTGTATATCTAGACTGTCGTGGCTTTTTTTTAGAAGGAGTTATTAAGTTAATAAAAGTGGTTCGTTTTGAAATGAAAGCACTGTATATGATTGGTCAGGCCAGAGGTGGCCACTCATTTCTTCTCGTCGCGTTTAAAATAAGGTTTTATGAAAAAAAAACATATATTGGTTGTTTGAAAAAAAACTTCTTTTTTTACATCACTAATTCATAATGTTGTATTTGTGTCGTTGCAAGTTGATTAATAACAAGAACAAATTTTTTTAAATGCACAAATTACTGAATGTTAAGTCTTACATGTCAGGTATTTGGAGTAGTTTTCTGTTACGTCTTTTCTTGGTTCTTGAAACGTTCCTTCTAGATCCTAGACAGATCAATTTATGGTTTTTTTTCAGCCTTGGAAGTTGTTTTTATATCTTCTATAGTTACACGTCTTTAGTCGTTAGAAGCACTTAATCTTTGGGTCAAGTTATTTTGCCTGAATCTGTATGCATCTACCACTAAAAATATATGCATTAGTTATGAAGCAATGTAGAATGTCCCTGCGCACTTACCTTCAATGTGGAATTACTTACTACAGCTATGCATACAGTGGCATCATAAATGTTATTAAAAAAATATTTTTTTTGGAAGCTCATTTGCTTGAAAGCATTTTTTTTCAAAAATACGTCCTTGAACTTTTTAATACTTTGGTAGATGGTAAAGGCCTTTTAGCTTTCTCTGTTAGTTAATTAAATGTCATCTACACTAAATTAAATACCGTTGTCTTAGGTGGCAGCAAAATAATCTCTCTTTAAGCATGACAATCAAATTTTAAAAATGTACGTCTATAACGAATTATTCATTACGACCCGATAGGCGCAAAAAGGAAAACCTGATAGAGGATTCCGATACGCTTTTGAAATAATAAAATAAAAAAAAGGAAATAGATACGGTGACGGAATGTTAAAAAAAATATGTGGACTAGCGATTCGACACCCACACCATAAAAAAAATGAAAGTTTCGCACGTGAGTGGCACAAAACTGAAGAATTGTTCGCGTTACAAATTACTAATTGTTGTGGGTATGGTAATATAATGTAATATTCGCGGGAATGTCATTCGATTGTGTGCTAAAGCCCATTGTTGTTCATATAGTAAATAAGTATATCTTACAGTATTTGAAATCTTGAAAAAGGGAAAGTGGGAAAATCGCTTTATGGGCAATCATGAGCGTTGATTATCTCTCGCGAAGGCAACGAAGTACTGCATTTGGACAAATAAGGAATTGCCATTTATTCTCTAGGAAAATAGAAATTTTGTAGCAATAAATCGAAATCTTTTATGGTATGAAAATTAAGGAATGTGATTGCGTTAGTAGAACACATATACTAAAGATCTCAATCAGATTGGATTGATTAAACTTTTTCTTTTAGTTTTAGTTTTAGTTTAAGGGATAATTCGTCAGTTTTTCAATTTAGATATTTTGACGTTTTATATTACAGAAAGCAAAAAAAAGTTCGGAATTGATTTCTCTTAATACACGTCTAGTTGAAAATTTTGTATTACTTTCGATCTACCAATTATGACCAATTTTGTCAAGTGAAGTTAAGTGAATTTGAAAAGGGACTTTCTGGACCTGAAAAATCATGTAAAAAAGATCCTTAGAAAGAAGATGTAGCATGTAAAAATGTTTAATAAAAGATCATTTCTGTAGAAAAAAGACACATGTGCCCTTGTGACACTCTTGACAACAGTGACTGTTGTGTTTGATACCACTTTAATATGATTTGAGGATGTCTTTAACACCAGTGATTGCCAGGTTTTGCTTGATCAACCGTAATGGACTAATAAGCATTAACTGGTATAATGAAATTAAAAAACTGGACATGGATATTGAGCAAAACCACAATGTATTATGATATGGTATACCTTCTATTAATGGTACACTGACAGATTAAAGGTATTGATGTGCCAAATCTATATCATACCATTGCAACTGTGATTTTTCATCAGCTTATCGTGAAAAAAATTATTCCTATTCCTATCAGAACCTAGACACGAAGGACCTAGATAGTATCTGGTGATCTGGTACTTATTCTGATTTATGGCGACTTTTTCTATTTGATAGTTCATTTTCCTACAGATATCACTTGCTTTCTAGAACTCAAGCTCAATATTACTGTAGGATGTTGAAGTTTTCAAAACTGTACTTTCATCTAGCGCTGATGTCATAGACGCTTATTGTGATAATCTAGTTGATTTCAAGTAACTTAATATGGAGTTCATTAGTAAATGGGAACATTCTAATTTTGCTGAAAAGCTACCCTTTTTAGATGTCCTCTTTATAACCTCGTTTAGGCTTTTAAGACAAATTACAAGACAAACGAAAGGAAATCGACTCATAGGTCAAATATATTCAATCATGTGACAACTGATAGATTTTGATATACCTACATATAGATATATGGACGAAGAATATACATTATTGTAGAGCTCTTCGTAAGTGAGCTTTCTTAGTAAGGTAGAGGAATAAGAAGGATGAACTCTTGTTGTTGTTGTGGTAAGTGTGAGGTGCAATATAAAATAGTTGCTCACTAGAAGAAGGACTAACCTTTGATAAGATGCTGAGTATTCGGATCAAATAGAAATGTAACAAACCAAGAGAAGAACACAAGATCCCCTTACCAGATAATTCTTTTCAAAATCTTCGGCACTCTAACTTACGGTCTTTTTATGCAATGAACAGATTATTGATTATTGAACAGATTATTGATACTTAGAACTGTATAATTCGACCAATGGTTGTGTTTTATTTGCCTCCATAGTTATGCTGGTGCTTGATAAACAAAGGTTTATGGCAAGAGATATTCTCGCATAGTGCTTCTTCAGTGGACTTTCTTAGTGACAGAAAAGAGAGGCACTAGTGGCAGACTTGGAATTGGGTTGAATTTAATTTCACATTTAGCAAATTGTGGAATTAAATTCAACTATTTTCACAATAATTTCCCTAATCACATATACAATTTCCTTACCTTGCTTGGTTATTCCGCATGAGATTCACCTAATTTATAGTTTTATCCAAATTTCTAGATATTTCACTAGTTAGGAAGAGTCCAACTAAGGTAAGAAAAACAATTTGACATCCAACTGATTTGGAATAAAAGAGTAAGACTAATGCAATTAAAAGAAGTCAAAAAAAAAGAACAAAAATTAAAACATTAATCAGATCTAAATTCAAAGCCACTTAGAGGAGTGTAACTACTGAAATACTAAGATAGAAATTTATTGACCTTAACCTAAGAATCTGTAGCCTCCTATCTTCTTCAAATAAGAACTAATTTAAGAAATCAAACTGAGGCACCTAATATCAATTAATAATTATTCAACCTCGATAATTTTTCCAACCTAAGGTCTTTCATTATCTTGCGTAATAATCGTTATACTTATAATTAGTACTATCAATATTTGTTTATATTTATTGCCAAACAGACTAAAGCTATTAACACAAATATAAAACTGCTTTTACACGCGATCTGTGCACTCTGTTTACTGTAAGATATGTTTAGTAATTTTGATTTTCAATTTTTTTAGATCGTTAAAATTGAATGTGATGACCCGGATTATTAAGGGTATAATAAATAATTTAATGAACTGCGATAAAGATGATATAAACAGTTATATATAAAAACAATATATTTTTTTAATTCATCAATGATTCCATTGAAATTGGTTTTACTTTATTGCGTTTCAAATTAAGAAAAGCCTAATGTAACCTTAACTTTTATTATAACTGTGACGAACGTCACATGATAAAAATATTAAATCATTAAACGCGGTCTGCAATCATGTTACCAAGTAATTAGCACAAGGCCTTTAAACTGTTTAAAACTGTAATTTGTTAAATGTTAGAAACAACGAAATTACTAATATTTTTACAGCATGGTTAATTTTAATCATCATACTTATAATTGTAACTAAAGTCATTGAACAGAAGCCAAGTTTTATTGTCTGAAATGTTAATGTATGCGAATTTTAAAAAAATTATAAAAGATTATGAAGATAGACATTAATTTATTGTCATCAGCCAGATGAACGGTAATGGCCAATAATGAAATGTCAATTTAAATTAAATATTCGCATATAGAAAATAGAATCAATAAATAGGATGATCTTAGGAAAAAGTCTGACGAGTACGAGTCAGACATTACACCTTAAAAGCTCGACATGAAATATGAAGGTAACTTTTCAAAAGTGCATTGAAAGTTCGATGAGGAGCATCAGTTGTGTGATGTGTTGTTTAAGAATGTAGAGCTGTCAAGAATTAAAGAATGTCATCACAGGCATTTGAGTAGAATGCACCCATAACGTTCAAACTGTTTTAAGGAAATACAGTGGCGTTACATTTAGTATCTAGTCTACTAGACAGACAAATTAACAATTATAGTAAAGAAAACAATTATATGTGCAGGTTTTTTTTTAATTATCAAACGCTTCTGAACCCAAATAAACGCTTCATTCTTCTTCATTCAAATTTCGTTGCCATGGGAATATGGAATGACATAACAATAGGATAATAATATTTGATTAACATTGTTCATGATTGACTTAAGGAAAAGATGGATGCAAGCTGTATTTTTAGGCGGTTTCTGAATCCAAATAAACGCTTCATTCTTCTTCATTCAACTTTCGTTGCCATGAGAATATGGGAGAACATAACAATAGGAGAATAACATCATTTGATAGACATTGTTCTTAATTGACTAAAGGAAAAGTTGTATATAAGCTGTATTAAGGCTAATGGTAGTTGTATAAGACATAATCAATAAAAGGGAGGATCTTAGGAATGTTAGAATGTGGAGTGAACGAAAGTTTGATTCACTACAGACGACGAGCATCATGTTCTACTTTATTTGAATTTTCAAGAATTACCTGGAACACTCATAACCAGATGGCTTTTACATTTCCTTGGCAGTAGCGTTATATCTATAGTCGCTTTTGCAAATAGACTAATAATCTTAATGTCAGTTATCAGTTTTTTTCAAACATTAGGACAGGATCCAGAAATTTTGGAATCTATCCTATGCCGAGAATCTGTTCGAATAAGTGAAATTATTCTATTTGCCTCAAAACTCATCATATATACGTAAATAAGTTTAGCAAGTTACCAATTGACTATTTATATTACAAGTTACTGATAATTATACAAAGGCTTCTACTAAGAATCAAATAAGCAGTTGTAAGGTTTGTATAAATATGATAATAGAATTTTTTTTATGAAATCAATATTTGACTCCATTCAGCGAGAAATGTTTTATAATTCTCTACAATTCAACGGTGTGAGATGGATAATAGTGTCTGAAAAATACATAAATGTCTTTTTAAGATTCTCTTCGCTTTTTCAATCTGTATTGTCGTCAACTTAAATAGTTATACTCGCCGCCAGACATGGTTTATTTTTGTCATTTATCAAAGCCCATGTATGTGTGCCTTAGCCTGTGTGATGCCAAATGCACATTTGACATACAAGTGACCATCTCCAGTTGGTCCAGTTGTCGAGTAGACTCTCCATTGATGCAACAGCTACACATTTGGCTATACCGATTATATGTTCCTAATCTAGCAAGGGAGTCCGCCTCCTCTTTTCCAGCATACTCTGGGTGGCCAGTCACCAAAATAAGCTAAACCCTGCAGCCCACCTTCACCAGTTTCTCCAGAATTTTTATGCACTTCAGTACCTAGATTTTTTTTATTCAGTCCAAAAAGATATCGACAAAGGTTTATAAAACTCTGTTATGCCCCAGCAAAAGTTAATGTTGAATTTTGGAGAAACAAAGGATAATTTCTTGAACTTAGTAGCAAAAATGCAGCATATTTTAACTTTCTTGCAACTTTGTCTTAGACACAGGGTTACCATACGTCCGTTTTTGTGATGTATGTTCGTTTTTTTGAGACGTCCGGTTCGTTATTTTTTTATTTGAAATAAAACAAAAGTTATTGTTATATTTAATAATCAATTAAATACAGGGTGTCCATTTATAAACTGACACATTTTAACTGCTTATAAGTCGAGAACGAAAAATGACAACAATGTGCGGTTTTCACAGAACTTCATCAATATTTTTAAAGTTTTTTTTGACAGTATTGCCAAGTTTCAAAATTTACCTGAAATAGGAGGAAAACAAATGATGATTTTTAAAGGCCGATTTCTCAAAAATTTTAAATGTAACACCCTGTACTTTTTAATTTCACATTAAAGCCTGTTAAATCCCCTTTCCGAAAATGTATAAATTGTCTTAAATTCGTTATTTTTTTTTTATAATTAAGTTTAAACCCTACAAAATTCAAACTTTCCAAAAAAATAGAAAATCGCGCCCTTGAAAAAAGATATTTAGTGTGCAAAACACTACTAGATCTTTTTAGAAATGAGCCGGATACCAATTTAATAATGTCTGATGAGGCAACATTCAGTGGTCGAGTAAATAAGCAAAACTGCCGAATTTGGGGAAATGAAAATCCTCGAGTGTATAACAAATTTGAAAGAGATTCTCCTAAGCTGAACGTTTGGTGTGCAGTATCGAAATTTAAAATTTATGGGCCATTTTTTTTCAAGAAGCAACAGTGAATGGAAACAATTATACTGATATGTTGGAAACATTTTTTTATCTTCAACTTCAGCAGGATGGAATTTTAGACACGGTCTACTTCCAGCAAGACGGTGCACCACTACACTTCTCCAGGGTCGCAAGGGATTTCTTAGATATTACTTTTGGAAACAGATGGATAGGGCGAGCAGGTCCAATCGAGTGGGCACCTTATTCTCCCGATTTAACCATTCCAGATTCTTGTATATGGGGATATGTAAAAGACGTTGCTACAATCCAACCCCAAGAAATTTGGATGAACTGCGCAACAACATAGTAAACGTTTTTAACCAAATTACACCGCGAATGCTACAAAACGCCTTCGGTAACTTATTTCTCCGTCTACTTTTGTGTTCCGAGCAAAATGGGGGTCATATTCAGCAGCTAATTTATTAGTTATAAATTAAAATTAATTTCTTCAATTGTTTGTTGTTAAAATTGTTATAAATAGTTATAATTTAATACATAGAATAAATACTTTTTATAGACATAGCAATAGCGCAAATTATTTAATTATGATCATGCTAAAGCGATACATAGGCAATTACCAGAAAATGTTCATCAATCGACAATCACCGAATATGTATTCTAGGAAAATTTTCAAAAAGGTGTCATATACTAAAATTAGCTCTGTAAAAAAAATAATGAATTGAAGACAATTTATACATTTTCGGAAAGGGGATTTAACAGGCTTTCATGTGAAATTAAAAAGTACAGGGTGTTACATTTAAAATTTTTGAGAAATCGGCCTTTGAAAATCTTCAATTTTTTCCTCCTATTTCAGGTCAATTTTGAAACTTGGCAATACTGTCAAAAAAAACTTTAAAAATATTGATGAGGTTCTGTGAAAACCGCACATTGTTGTCATTTTTCGTTCTCGACTTATAAGCAGTTAAAATGTGTCAGTTTATAAATGGACACCCTGTATAAAAATTCATTAAGTTTGTCAACGGAAAAATATGAGTGGTCAAAGTACAATACAGAGCAAGTAGGGGTATACCTCTAGTTTCTACAGCTTCCTCCAAATCATTAGTTCTTTCGATGTAAATACATTTCTGTTTTGGTTTTTATCATTTCCTCTTTTTTTACGAAAATTTCTTTGTCACTAACATTGCTGTTCGCTAACTTGTCCGTTTAAAAAAAAAAAATGAGGTAACCCTACTTAGAAATATTAAATTAAATTAAATTATTCTTCTTAACAAAAACAAATAATAATTTCGCCCAACTTTAGTCGATTTTCTTCCCTGGTCAATGTAATTGAGGTTCATTAACCCAGAAATTATTTTAAAATAACTAAATACATTCATTAAAAACAAATATTTTTAAGACAACCATTTCCGTTTCCTTGACGAAATCAATTGGGGTTATTAATTGTATTAATAATAGTTTAATTACTGTGCTAGTTATAGCATTCCTGATTTATTCAAGGTATTTATACCGGGAGTCTTCAAAGTTGGAGTCATTTATTTTGACAACTTTTTGGACTCGTCAAAAGAAGTTGATATACGAAAAAACACAAATTTTTAGCGTTTTTTGTTTACTGCTCTTACCGTTTATCAAAATTTATGTTATTGTATGGTTTTGAGTACGAATCTTCGGTTCGATCAGTTCTAGCAATCAGGTGTCAAACCTTAATAGAGCCTATTTTGTTTGTCTGATTATTTTGTGCGAAAACAATGAACTAGAGACGTAATACTTAGGTACCCCTAGGTCCGTATTAGTATTAGGTCCAAGTATTGTATCCATCTAAGTATTATGAAGAGTGCCACCAAAAGGCAGCAGAAACATGCAGGTTGTATGCCGAAAGATTTCCTTTAAGAAATCATTCGCGTATGTTTGTAAATTTAATTATTAGACTTCGTGGCCAAGGGTATTTAAGAGAACAACAAGGAAGCCACGCTAGAAGAGCTGCTTGACCTGAAATGTTACAAATTGAGAAAGTAGACATTTTAGAAATGGTTAAGATGATCCAACAATGAGTACCAGAGCCATAGCAGCTCAAGTTGATTTTTGCCAGTCGCTTTTAGAACAGTTCGGCAGAAATGCAGATTTTAGAGGCCACATTTGCACGAGGTGGAGTACAAAATTTCCACAACAACATCAAGTTTGGGCAGTAGAAAATCCGCATGCTGTACAAAGATCTAATTTTAACACGTTGACAGTACCATGCATCAAATGTGACACGCATAACCATTTTACTGCATATCCTTATAAATGTCTGAGTAATTTTTGAGCGTGGCATGCTTAGGTTTTTATATCTAGTCGGCGTCTAATTCAAGACTGAATAAGTATTAGTTGCCCTGTTAGGATCAAATATAACTCTTGAGACATTGTAAATTCTATTTTTGTTTACTAAAACACAAAAATACATAGAAAAAAGTCAATTTATTTTGATAACAAAGTATAGGACTAATGCTTTTCATTAAAACACGGAAGACAGTAGGCTTTTCCACAAGCTTGACACTCCGTTGATACCTGTTTTGTACGTTTTGCAGCAAAATCTAAGTCCCTATCATCTTTATTTTTTGTATAACAAGCATGACAACGTTTCCTTTTTATTTTACCATGTGCTTTGCGTTCAATTTCTTGCAAAAAATTATCAGGAGTACGAGGATGAACTTCAATCGTTTCATTTTCAAGTGCTAAGATTTGGCGCAGTAAAAGTTCTATAAAATCAAGTTGCCATAAATTATTATTTGGATGAAGCTCGTTATATCAATGCACATATTTACAAGAATGGATCCGCAGACCAACTCAACATCCACTTTTTTATACCAAATAAGGGATTTATGTAGGCAACTCTAGTAGCTACTTTTTTGGTCGAGTATATCCTTGTCAATTCAATTATCATTTGGGTTTCATTTTCTTATTACATCATCCGTATCATTTCTTATTACTCATCCCGTAGTTTTCGCAGGTAGATAATATTAATATATCCCGTTTATTCGCCATTTTTAAACAGTTATGTTATTAGCCTGCGTTGCTGAGAGTTCTCCTATATTCAACTTGGATTGAACAACTTCTTTAGGTAAGAATTTTTTATTTTTTCTTAAAATGCCACAAAGGTCCGTTTTACGCTGTTGCAAATATAAACCTAAAGGCATACTTGTATACCAATTATCTGTAATGAAGATTCGCCTCTCATTTAATAGTTGTTCTCCAAGTGTAATGACAACAGATCCTGGCTTATCAAGATCGGCAATTGATGGATTATTTTCACAGTAAATAACAAAATTCCAGACAAAGCCATTATGGGTGCAAAGCTTATATATTTTTACGCCATATTTATTGGATTTTCCTGGATTATATTGTCGAAATTGCAACTCTCCTCGAAATAAAACTACGGACTCATAGTTGGTCTTATGGTTGGAATCTTTGGTGTGACACTCAAATTACGAGACAGTTCTACCACTAACCAAAACTATTAAGAGTCAAACATAATAAGTTATAATATTAATTATTAAAAATAATAAGTGATAAAAAAGTGGTAATTTGAGTATCACACCAAAGGTTTCAAACATAGGACTATCAGGATGACTTCACGGTCAGCGGAACAGAACTTATATTTTAAGGTCAGTAAGTAAATCTCATTTTGCCAAAAAGGCTGAAGTTTTTGCTGAGGAAAAATGGCTAGATTTAGAAATGAAACATTGCTGCTAAAAAACTCACTTTTAGACAAACTGATTTAGAGTATCAAGCATGGAGCAATTTTCAAACAAACGTTTGAGGTTATTAACCACAAATACATTAGCAAATTTTCTTCAAAAGAGTTTTGGTTAGTGGTGACACTGTCTCGTAATTTTTATGGACTCATCTATAGCAACGACTCTTCCAGGAATGTATATCTTCTAAATGTTGACGACGAATAATATTAATCAAAGCAGAGATTTTGTACAGTCGATTGTTGCCTTCCAGGTATGTTATTATCTACAAAATCTACAAAAAAATATATTATCTACAAAAATGAAACACCGAAGCAATAGCGCAAAGCTATTGTAACTCATTTTAATTTTATGAAAAAGGAGATGATAGGCTATCTAATTTCCAATAACACTCTATTCTGGGAAATTGTACTATTCCCATATACAGCAAAAAGGGCAAAAATTTTAAAATTTAATTTAAAAAAGAGCGATTGTCAATAAATGAAAAATATATCCATTGGAGTATCATGGGCATTCCGAGATGAAGGACCTTGGATACCTTGCTTTCCAGAAAATTGTAATTTGGTGACAGGCTGAAAATTCTGCCACGATTGCAAAGAAGACGGTTGAGAAGAGGAAGTAGTAGGTAGGGCCGGCAATTATTTCGTCATAAGATTCTTGTAGATCATCCTAGGTATCTGATGACTGCTCCAAATTAGAACCAATAAAAAAGGGGTCCAAAACACTATCATCGCTATGTTCGTCCATCATAAATCTATCCACTTGTGTAATGGGTTTTTGAATTTTTTTTATCAGATAAAATGCCTTACCTTTATTATTATCATACACCTATAAATAATATACACCAACTCGAAAATTAAACTTAAACCAAATAAAAACATCAAATGGAACCTATCCATTCTGCAACCAAAACTATTTTAGCAATATACTGCAAAAACCGTCTACTTGTAAACTCTTATCGATCTGCGCATTTACAGCCGTTATGTTCATATGTGATTTATGAACGCGTGAGGTGCAAAATATTTGATTTGTACGCCCATGAACCATATCAAAATATTTTAATAAATAAACAAAAAAATGCGAAAAAATATATTTCATGATAAATAAAAATTAGTTATCAACGAAAGTGAGCCAAATAAATAAAAAAATGACGTGGACGTGTGGGGCCGAAAAAGAAATCTTATGGGGACAGACATGGATTTTCATTAAACGTTTGGGCTGGTGTGGTAAATGGTATTATTGGACCCTACTTTTTTCCATCTCGACTGAGATTTTCTTCGACACAATGTGCCATAATTGTAAGAAGGTGTTTTGCTACATGTGAGACAGAATATGTGGTTCGTACATGATGGGGCTCTACCACATTTTAGACGAGAAGTTCATGAACATCTAAATAATGAGTTTCCGAAGAGATGGATAGGGCGCAATAGACCCATTTCCTCGCTCCCCAAATTAGCGCCTTGCGATTTTTTTTTGTGGGGCTATTGAAAGACGTGTTCTATCATTAAATACTCCAGAAGAACTTCAAGAGCGCATTGAAAATTTTTGTGATTAAATTCGTGGACACCGGGATTTTATTTTCGTAGCTTGTAAAGAGTCGTGGATTCGCCGAGCAAGATTGTGTGTTGCGAACAAATTGGGACAATTTTGAACAGTTTTTCTAAAAACGGCAACCGTTTAACTTAACAAAGAATAACAAAAATATTTTTCAATAGTGTTAAGTAACTTTCTTATTATGCAACTTTTATATAGGTGATTTTTGGTATATTAACTTCTTTTGACGAGTTCTACAAGGCGTTAAAATAAACGACTCAACTTTGAAAATACCTTGTATATTATACTAGTCAAATTAAAAAGAGAATCACCTTGCTGATTATTCTCCATTTAACATTTCTGAGATGGTGTTCACCAAATGGGTTAATAATACCAAACTATTAATGTGATAATTTCCCAAATTATTTCTTAGAAATTTTCACATGATGAATAAAATACCATATCTCGAAGAAGACAGGTAATAAGAATTAAAAATTTAGAAAAACAAATTCCTAGTTAAATTAATAATTGGAATATTTGGTATTTTACAGATAATACAACTTATTTTATTGCGAAATTCTTCATTCACTCTTATACTCTACTTTATAAATTTTTCGAAAAGAAATAAAAAAGTTTTTAAAACATAAAATATTATACCTTCCCATTATTTTCTCTTCTTTCGATAATAAATTTAAAAAAAAACTAAATGATAAATAATTTATAAGATTTTCAAATCTTAACTGAAAATATATAAAACCAAATGACCAAGGCACGAAGTGCACCGTTAAGTTCTTAAACGTGTTCAGCTGGTCGAGGCCATTATTTAAGTGCATTATTTAAATTAGTTTATATTTCACGTTTTCTGAAATAGGCGACATGACAATACAGTAATAAAAACAGTTAGAATTTAGGCAGATTTATTTTAATTGGCATTTTGATTAAGGTGTTGTATTTTTTTAATTTAATAGAATGCCATTCTATGTACAATGTAAATTTTTAGCGCCAACTATATGGGCTGTAGACGCGGAAGCCGTCTGCCACATAAAATAAACGTTAATAATACCAAAAATTATAAAGTTAATAATAAACAGAAAACTGTTAAAGAAACAGTTAAGTTATAAACGGGTTGTAAGTCGTTCCGTCTCTAATTAACTTGTAATAAACTTACGGCATTTGGCCGTCACGATTTTAAAAAGGTCATAAAATGTTTCTATTAAGATTTTAAATTGCATTGCGCTTTCTACTAAAAAAAAACACAAAAACCGTTTCGAATAAATTTATTACTTATGTATAGTATTGGTACAAGTATTTATCATCATGTATTTATGTATGATCCAACATATTATAAGAAAAATTAAGCATAAGTTATGACAACGTGAAAGTAAAACGAAAAAACAATATTGACATAAAAATATTAACATTTTTAAGAATTTTTCGCTGAGGTGTACCAATTGATACAACTGAAGTCTGCAGAGAATTTCAAGGCTTAATAATAATTTAAAAGCTTAGAACATTGAAGGGCTAGAATTAATACACAACAAATTTGTTTGAGTTTAACATGTGCATAGGAGCAAAGAAAGATCTATAACCCTACATTTTAAGAGGAGGGTGTTTTGTTTACAAACTTATCCATCGATTCTCTTATATCATAATGTTAATTTAACTTATTCATGTTAGATTTTGGATTAAAAATAAAAAGTAGAAATAGATATATGTTAAAGCATATATAAAGCTAAGCGAAAAATAACCGCTTCTAAAAAATTTGAAATGGCAACACCGCAGGCAAAAGCTGATGTCATCTTCTTGACAAATGGCTTTGTGTTTACATTCGGCATTTGTGAAGTTCTGTGTTTTTTCTTTAGTTTTTGATTGAAAAGGGAAAAAGTACTTTTACTCTAATGAAGTACGTTAAAAAACGCATAAAGAGTTCATAAACGGTAATATTTTTTATAATTTAAAGCATAATCTACTAATAATATTTATTTATCATGTAAATCTATTTTGCGGACGTCACTGGTAAAGATTACTTGTGTCAACAATGCGATCGAGCGGAGTTTCGATGTTGTTGCCTTTTTCTCTAGTATACGTTATCTACATTCATTTAACTTTGAATGTTCACTGCTTTATAGAGGATCTCATCACATTTTATGAAAAAAAATGCTTCATATTTTATTGAAGAGAAATAATATTGTTTTGCGCCTGTCAAAATAATTGACAAATTTTTATTATATTATAAAGTGTTTTTTTGCCATTTCTACATAAGCATTTGGCATCATTGCATCAGAGATATTGCAAGCAAACAAACTGCCTATAGTTCCATGGCAATGCTAATTCTAGCCTTTCAAGTTTAAAAGTAAAGTCCTCCTTACAGTAAAACCTAATAACTCAATTCTCACCATCGCTCATATATTTCGAATAGAAAGTTTTATGAAGCCATAGTCATTATGAGCCTTAATCAACTTAAGCCACCCTCCATCACGATTCTTTATAATTAACCTAAATTGACCATTAGTTACAGTACAACTACTTCAGGTCAATGATGACCTGTGTATGAACACTAGTTTTTATAGTACAGATACTAAACTAATGCCTGATATAGGTATTCTTATATCCCTCAGGCAAAACTCTTAGTCACTATCAAAAAATATCTTAATACGATTTAAAAAATTACGACTTATTTTCATTTTCTAAACGAGGCATTCATGTCAATAGTTTAACTCAACATTATCTTTATGTAGATCGCATATCTTCAACATTTTGTTTACGATATGCGCAGCGCAAGATTGTCATTCTTGGTACAACAAATTTAGGATCTCTAATTATTACTAACCACCACCCAGTTTAGTAAAAAATATCTATAACTTTGAATCTTAAAGGAATCAAGTGACTTGGTAACTCAAATGCTCGTACAAACTTGGAAATGACAGATTTATTATCCATTCCACTAACAAGCTATTAGTAAGGAAAACAATTATATCTGCCGCTTTTTCAATGATCCCCCCTTTTAAAATCCAAATACTATTCTCTTGGTGACATTGGAAGTAGCCAGAGTTGTTCGGTTTGTGATAAAGGTTTCACTACTTTAACTTGCGGAGTTCCACAGGCATCGGTTTGGGGCCAATCTTGTTTTTGGTATTTATAAATAACCTTGTTGAGTTAAATACCTCTGGAGAATTCACCCTGTTTGCGGACGATACGGAGATATTATGACGAGATAAGGCAGTGAAGGGGTTAGTGGATGGTTCCCATCCAATCATTATGTTTAAAAGCAAACCACATAGTATTGGATTTAGGTGTGACGTAGCAGTTCTGCTCTTAAATGATAACCCTTTGCAGAAGGTTGAAGTAACTCGGTTTTTGGGCATTCTGATTGATCAAGATTTACGATTTGAAGACCATGTACTATTAAGTAGAAAGCCTTCATCAGGATTTTTTGCTATAAGGGTGGTAAGGTAGGAATTGGGACATCAGCTGGCACGGATAGTCCATTTCTCATTATTTGAAATTCAGCTCAGGTATGGAATACCATTGTGGGGTTTTGTCAATAAGGTACTTCTTTATTACTGAAATAAATCAAGAGAGTCTTGTAGACCGCACTTTCTTGCCCTGAAAATTTTAACTCTTACGTCTTTATTAATATTAGAAGCTTCTACCCTTACTTTTAAAAATTGTTTTACACTACTGGGTTTTGTCACTCATTACAACACACTGCAAAATCACCTTGTGAAAGCAGGAAAGTATTCAACTATTTACCAACAAATCTGAACTTTCCGACACTTATTTAAAATTTTACTATTAGGTATGACTTATAATATGGAAGAATTCTACCATGATGCACTTTAAAATTTGACTTTATTTTGCTTTTATTGTGATATTTGTCTGTTAATGTAAAATTATGCCTGATATCAATGTTTGTATGTTTTTAATTCTTTATATTTAGATTTTTTAAATTTGAAAAAAATTAACTCAGTTCTCATTAAATATCATTGATATTAATTATAAATTATTCCTCTTAAGTCAATTTTATCTTTTTATTTTTCTTTACCACGGGAATACTGGTTGGCATAGAAAAAAAAAAGAATTATAAGCTCACTCATAGCATTCAATGGGCTAAGGAATTTGTTTATTAGGTACGATCTAATACTAAAGTTTCTCATAGGCATTACCTATATCCTATCTTAGCCTAACATCTAATGAAATTTATCACTAAATAAATGAGATGTTTGAATGAAGTTAATATTTAAAATCCACGTAAGTTACTTTCAGAAATTGATTGCCTAATCATAAATCTGCATAAACTCGAGAATTATTTGCCTGGGTACTTCTATTGACCAAGAGTCCACATACGTTTATCAATATTAAAGAGCAAAAAATATCATGAGCGCTTTACGATCAGACATTGCTTGGAGGAATATTGGGTCAATAAAAAAGAATGAACTATCGTAAATCATCCCTCTATTTCATCTCCAAAATAGCCACATGACTTTTCCGCTAAAAATGTAACTAAGGGTATATCAACCGACAGTTTCCCCCGCAATTAATTTTTTAAATCTTGTGTATATACAACTTATATTGAACACTATTGTACACTGAAAAATATTTGACTGAACTAGCCGAATTTGGCGTCTCTTAAACGCAATAATTGCCTGATGAGGCAGACAGAGAGCTAATCTATGTGTGCCTTATCCCGATATAATGTACTTCTATCTCCGGAGGGTCTTTCTGTCGAACAGACTCTTTATTGATGGCAACTAAGCAAATTCCAGTCTAGCAAGGGAGACCGTTTCCTTGTCACCAGCATTACCTGAGTACCCAGGCACCCAGCCAATCATAAGAGTTCCTCTAGAACTTTTATACACTTCAGTACAAGCTTAGAGCTCACATTCTCGGCAGTAATAGCCTTACTGGTGGAACTACTCTTTGAGCAGATTGATAGTACTGTTTGCGGTGTCTGAAACTTAAAATTTTCTGTTCGCATTTTAACGCAGCAAAGACTTTCGCCTATAAGACAGTGAGGCCCCACCACAGAAGACTTCACCAGCTCTGTTGTTCATTGGTGCCATCTATGTACCAGCTGATCCCTTATTTACTTATGCAGGCCTATTAGAGTTCTGCCACTCTTCTCTACCTGCAATATGGATCACGAAACCGTTATAATTTACTGACGCAAAAGCCATATAGTCACTCCTCATCAAAAGGAGAGGATGTTTCGTGTACGTCCTGTTACGACATTTAAGCATGGCTAATCTCACCGGTCCGTAGTTTACCAATGATATAAGCCTGGACACAGTAACACCATCCTCATCGCCTCGAACTGCACCACAAGGTCCAGGGGCGGACGATTCAACACACTCTCTTAGGCCGACTTAGGCATGCGAGACGTTGGACTCTATCTAGCTAAGCTTTTTACTGCATCAATCATGAATACGGAAGTACGTTAAACTTTGACCTAACTATTTATTTTATGAAATGTTATCTTAAGGAAATATGTCACACATTGCACATAACTGGGCTTACATGAGGGAAGGATATTAGTATTGGTTTCGCTGCGGTTTATTCTGTATCTAAAATCATCAGTTCATTCACTATTTTACTAAACTACATTTGGAGATGTAAATATCACCGTCAGGATTGTGTTCTCAATTAGGGATCAGGAGTGAGAGAATATGCTGAAACTATCAGCATTATGGTGGCTCATCAGAACACTTGGCATTGTGACCAATTGACTTCCAAACTCTTCAGCCTTATATATATACATATATGCTCTGAAATCTCAATGTCTTACACAGTGCTCAGGATTGTACGCTTTGTTTTTGATGTTCAAAGAAGAGCCATTCGGAATTTGAATTGATTGTAGGTCAGTTTTTAATAAGTTTAGGATCATTCTTCTTCCCTTGGTTCACTTCCTGGAGAATCTGCTTCAAGTTGAAAGAATGTGTAATCTTTTGTGGTCCATTGTAATTTCTATATTAATATATGATTAACTTTTTTGTTTTGTATTCTTTTATTGGTAAGTGTATTTTTAGCATATATAATGTCTCTCTGATAGATCAGTCAATACTTTTGATGTTTGTATTTTTTTATCGTTTCAATCAATATTACCTAAAAAATTTGCAAAAAGGTAAAAGGTTTTTGTGACACTTATTTTGAATATTAAATATATTAAAAATGTAATAAAACCTTATCGAAACTTTTTATCGTACAAGTTTAAATTACAAGTACTTAAAAAAATAAAAAAAAACTAAATCTGAAGAACGATGAAAAAGATGAACCATTCCTAACAGAAAATAAAATATACTTGATATACAGGGTGGTCCAGTTTAAACGTCATTAATTTTAATACGTGATAGAGAATTTAAAAAGAAATAGACTTTTATTATAAAATTTTTCTCAGAAATGTTTAATAACAAAGATACAGGGTGTTAAAGCTAAGAATAATTAATTGTTTATTTATCATAACTTTTGAACTACCAGCTGAATTTTAATTAAATTTCGCATGCAGGTTAATGTGGTAAATTATCAATTACTAATAAAGCCAATTTTTAAAAAAATTGCCAGTGGCGTAACATACTGAGGGACTTAGTCCTTTTTATCTCAAATCTGCGAGGTGACAAAATATTTTTTTATAGGAAGTCAACTGTTAGATTCTCCATTTAATGTGGAAAAAAAGTTACTCTTGCAATATTATGATTTAAGACACTGTTTTTAAAATATCTTAGTTTAATTGTACAGAAACGCTAGTTAAAATGCCGCAAAAACTAAAAAAAAAAAAGAAAATTAGACTTGAATCTTAAACCAAACCTGTCAAATAAAATAATGACTTAAGGTAGCTTTTGATCATCTTATATATTCAACTTTTTTACAAATCCAAGCCCGATTTCCTTTTTTTTTTTAGAAATTTTTGCAACATTTTAACAGGTATTACTGAACAATTAAAGTAAGATATTTTAAAAACGTGCGTTAAATCATAACTTTGCAAGAATAACTTTTTTTTTTCAAATTAAATGAAGAATCTAACAATAGACTTCTTGTGAAAAAATATTTTATCACCTTGCAGATTTGAGACAAAAAAAGGACCAAGTCCATGTTACGTCATTGGCAATTTTTTTTCAAATTGACTTTATCAATAAATGACAATTCACTACAATAACCTGCACGCAAAATTTATTTAAAATTGAGCTGGTAGTTTAAAAGTTATAATAAATAAACAAATAATTATTCTTAACTTTAACACCGTGTATCTTCGTTATTAAACATTTCTGAGAATTTTTTTTTAATGAAAGTCTATTTCTTTTTCAATTTTCTAACACATATTAAAATTAATGACGTTTGAACTGGACCACCCTGTAGATGTTGTGACGTTAAGTATAGTTGTGATGAACAACTTCCTATTATGAAATGCAAGGTGGGTGCAGATCAATCACAACTATTAAAAAAATTATTTTAGATGATACTAAAAAATAGAGAATGTTTGGTAGAGATCGAATGATATTTACTTCTAGTAAAGATTATACAAGCTTGGAGACCTGGAGGGGATAGAAAAACATTATAAATCTTATCAACATTTACAACCGAAGCAAAAATATGTTGTATAACTCAAACACATGAATGTCTCGGGAATATATATTTAGAACATCTCGGAAATAATCTGTAAAAACCTAAAAAAATCTGTTTTATAAAAATAGATTCAAGCATTTGTAAAAGCTCAAAAACTGGACTTCGATAGACCAATGCTGTACTTTTGCTTATCAGATTTTATGATCTGAAATAGCATATCTTTAGTTACCAAAATAAATAAACCGTTTTATAATCTAAATCAATAAAAAACCACAACAAAACCGTAATTACTAGTACTTTATTTGGTCCCCTCCGGCAATAAATATACGTCGCAAAAAAATGTCCACTAAATAGAGGCGTGATGGTAAGTTTTAAATTTGGTAGTTCCTGTCGCAGATTAATATGATGATTAGTAGTTAACTTTGAAGCTATGCATACTTGAATGTCCCTATACATGGCCATCATACGTAAAGACCTTTATTATGAATACTAAATAATTTCAACTTGTATATTGACCACGTTGTTACGTGCAGTTTTCCATTGAGTTATTTCTTATTATCTGATTAAGTTGTTTTTTTACTTAGTTGCTTTTAGTGTGTTAAAAATGGCTCTATTTAGACCAATAAGCGTTAATATGCGGGACATTTGTACTGCCTATATCCTTGTAAGTATTTTATATTATGGAGGTTATAGCAATTTAAGAGATATAATCAGTCATTTAGAAAAATCTCAAGAAAATTATCTTCGTCTTCCCTATAATTTAAAAAAGGCCGCGTCGTTATTTTAGTCACGAGAAATTGAGAAGGTAAATGTTACTATCGACAATGTAAACTCTATTTCAGCCTTGCTATTTTTAGTTAACCTAATCGTAACTCATTTGGCTATTGTTGCGTAACAAAAGCAATTATTCTGGTTAGTTTTCGTACTCTTCCACGAGTTGCTAAATTAAATTTATTTTGTTATTGTTTGTTTCGTTTTAAACTGCTGATGCTGCTACTTTAATTTTGTTTTGCTTATTTGATCGTAAAGGAAATCTCAAGTTAGCCTATAATTTAATATTGAAATATGATCTTGTATTATATTATGCTCGTATGATAATATGAACTAGGTAGAACCCAAGTTAGAGCATTTTTTTTTTTATTACACGAGACAAATTTTATGCAACCCTAAAACTACCAACTTATCTGATGCGAGGGTCCATTTAAAAGATTAAAAGTGTTATATAATTTGTAGTTTTGAAGATCTTTATATAAATTTCACATTAGAATAAAATAATTTATATTTCTTGGCCATGTGAAAATGTGGTAAGCCATAACCGTGAAAGCTGCAATCTGTAATACGATATAGACCGATATTGGTGGTGCATAACGTGGTCTTTAATCCGACCGATGACGGCTATAATCCGGTATCTCGAGAAATGTAAAATGTAATGAAAAACCACTAATGCAAACCATAAAGGTCCTAATAACTTTCCTAATTTTTTCCGTTTAATTAAGAGTATTGTATATTATTCTTTTACGTTTTATTTGTCGTTTAATTAGTAATTTTTATATTATTCTTTTACAGGAGCTCCTAAAATCCATAAACCAAGTTCCCAAAGACCGTTCGGATCGACCGAAAGAAAATAAATTTCCATTGGATGATGACGTTAAATTACGAAGAAAACCTGAGATTCGAAACAATCGACTTTCGAAAACCACTGATTACGATTCTAACGTTAGAAAGCGTAATAATAAGTGAGTAAATTACTATGAACTATAAATCCTGTAAGACGAAAAGTTAAACATTTAAAGCCTAAAATGCAATAAAATTTCACTCTTTTTGTTTAAGTTGTGGGAAAATATGTACGAAAAATTAATTAGACCTTTGCCAGTAAAAAGGTCAATCTTTTAATGAATCTTTCAATTATTTTTAACGAACATATTGCTATTTTTTCAGTTGCTCTGTTCAAGTATTTATTTGCTCTGAAGTTGCAAATTGTCAAATTTTTATCTACTAGTTGGTACTTCCTATAAAATTCGAGTTTTTTCTTTAATATTAAAAATAAAGGAAATCAGGTTTATTTACAAATGTATTTATTATATAAATTATAATTTACTGGATTTCTGTTAAAGACTCTTGTTGAATGTTCCTAATATGCAAATCAAGTTTTACATATTAAAAGAGTCTTCCTTTTTCCTCAATACTTCCTATTCATTTAAAATTCAATGCAAAAAACTATCTGTGACAACATGAAAAAATACATTTTCTTTTTCTTCTTTTCAATCACTCTTCTTCCTCAATGTTTCCTATATACCTTTACGCTTTAAAACAGAAAATTATCTGAATCCTGCTAAGTAGAGTACTATCGCCAATTGAATTGATTCAGTGGATATATAGTATTTTTAGTCATATCTATTATTAAACAAATCTTGTTTATTATTTAAATGTTTTTTTTTTAAATTTTGTTGTTGCCTGTAATTTTTTTGATTATTCGACAAAGATCTTTCAAATTTCTAGGATACCATCTAGTTTAGTTTTCCGTGTTAACAACAATCTTCATCAATCTCTAAAATGCGGTAGAAAAAGGAAGCATTCCAGTCTATCTTGGAATTGCTAGTAACTTAGACTCTGGAAGTTGTCAAAAATATATGTCTCTAGCCACACACTGATTTCTATTTTTATGGTAGTTTTGTAATTGTAAGATTCTTATATTTAAAAGCCAACAAACCCCATTTATTTTTCACTAGTTTCATTTTACATTTTCTTAGAACACAGCTGTAATATTTGATAACTTATTGACAAGATTTCCTTTTAGCTTCTTGATTTCTTAAAGAACCCAATAAGCAGGTTATGCAGAAAATGACACTTAAATTACGAGACAGTTTTACTACTTACTAAAACTTTTTATTTTTACTCTCGACACGTTTTTCGCTAACGATGTTAGCATCTTCGGGAGAAGATTAAAACTGAAGTTATCATGATAGTTTCACTATCCCATTGTTCATTTATGATGGTTCCAAGGTTGAAATTTTGTTGAACACGTTTAATTCGAGTTCCGTCGACATATAGGGGATCTCCATTTATATCCAAGATATCACCGTGGTATTGTCGGCGTATCGAATATTATTCAGTCTGACTCCGTTCAAAAGGATACCTTTTTTTTCGGATTATAAGTTAAATATAAAAAAGGCGAGAAAATCCATCCCTGTCTGATTCCAGTAGAAATTTTAAATTGATCTTTTCCACAATTTGAGAGTGTAAAGAAAGTAAACATATAGATTAATATCTAAAATTAGCAAATCTATCCTCTCCTTGCTTTCTCCATCCAAAAAACAAGAATTAATGCATTCAGCCAATAATAACAATGCTGATATAGGAAAATTTGCTAGAACTTTTATTAAAATACCGTTTCAACCTAAGGAACCTTTAGTTTTTACTTCTCTTAAGGTTTCCATGATTTCTTCAGCTGTGATGAGGATAAAGTAAAGACTCACCAAACATACCATAAACAAATGATAGCGGATTAGCTGAAATAAGTAAATGCTCAGAGCGAGCAGAGAAGCAACTGAGCAGTAAAATGAAATTACATATTAATAATGATTTCCAATAATTAAATGAACACCTCGTAGAGAATGCTCCATGTTTCATTTTGTGTGTTATTAGCAGGCTACAGTCTATCTTTATAATATTTGGTTTTGGAAAGTTTTATAGTTTTGCGATATATTTGCTTGTAGTTATTAAAATAATGCATAGAAATACTATTGTGAACTATAGATAAGATCAAATGCTTTCCCATAATCAATTTGACATGCGTATACATCACAGTTGAGGTCTCTGCATCTCTGGATTCAGACTTGAACTTCAAAGAGTGTCTCTCTGGTTCCGACAGCATTTATAAAACCACATTGGTTTTTTGATATCTCGCATTTGTTGTAAATTCTTCTGTAGATGATGGTCATCAGACCGATGGTCCGATATTCCTCGCACTTCTTTGCTGTAGGTTTTTTGGACAACGCTATACATTCTGACTGCAGCTATTTTCGGGAATATTTCCATTTATATATGGATTTCGTTCCAAGTTATATATTTTGTTAAAGATGTCGGTAATCCAGGCTATTCTTTCATCATTCAATAGCTGTAGAAAGTCAGCCTCATCCCATTTGCTTTTTTGTTTTTAATTTTTATTGCTATTTCTACCTCGTGGTTTATTATGGGTGGGCCTGTAGCTTCTTTCGACAGTAAGTACGTGACCTCCGGTCCTTGATCCTTAAAAAGATTAATATTTAACTTCCACTTGTTTTTCGGATCATGTTTGTCAATGATAATTTTTCCATTTGTGTCTATGATCTTCATAACTTGCCGCTTTTTAAAAATTCTAATTACCTCTTTTATTTTTTTGTTTAAGTTAAAGTTGTCGAGTTTGCCTTGCAGCATTTCTATTTCTGTTTGTCTGTTGTCCTTCACCTCTTTTAATTTTTTTACCTTTGCGTTAACGTATTCGCTTGCTTTTTGTATTAAGAAATGATTTTCTTTTTAACTATATTCAGTTTGAATTTTATAACTTCTGCTAGAGGTATATGATTTGAGTCAATATCCGCCCCAGAATGTTTTAACTGAATTAAAGCATTCTTAATAGTGATATAGTCTATACTTGCGGTGCAGTCGTAGATTAAGGTAAAATGAAAATCCTACAGTAGTCTCCCTCCACTTATTTATTAAATATCAATAAGTTTTTTATAATTCTCTACATGCTTCGGACACAGCGGTGTCCATCATCAGGGGATAAAAAGTTTAAAATTGGTATCAGTTATACACAGCAGGGCTTGACTCTATATCAAAAAAACCTTTATTTATTATTATTATTTTTAAGTTTATTTATTTACATTATATTCATTCATCCTTGTCAACAATATGTGAATGTAAATAATTAAAATTAAAAATAATAATAAATAAAGAGTTTTTTGACATGAACTCAAACCTGGTTACGGACAATGTTACTAGGTGTATCAGCTGGCAACTGCCATGTATTTGTATATAGTCTTCTCTTTGGAAATTTGTAGAAAGTGTTTAATACTACTAATATTACTGTTATATAATACTGTTAAAAAGAATATGCTACTCGTTGTGATTCTTCCTTGTTGATTAACAGAAACATCCGACAGTTTTGGAAGTTTATGAGTTCCAAACGTAGGGCTGAAAACTTCCCATCTGTTATGTTCGATGGCAACAATCACTGTAATTTGGGTACTGAGCTGCCCGACCTTTTTGCGGAATATTTTAGATCTGTTTATAGTATTGATACTGACTTGAATCGACCTGAAGATTTGTTTTTTGACTCAGTTTCTTTTGCCGATCTGAAAATTCCGATTTCTTCTATATACGAAGAGATCATAAAGTTAAAATATAAATGGTCCTGGTCTTGATGGAGTACCTCCAGCTTTTACAGCGTTGCAATTTTATAATTTCTTGACACATTGTTTTCAACAAAACATTGTCAACTGGAATATTTCCTAAATCTTGGAAGGTCAGCTATTTAACACCAATATACAAATCTGGAAATAGGGAAGATATTACAAACTATAGGCCAGTATGTAACATAAGCACCATTCCTAAGGTATTTAAAAAAATTATCACTGTATCTTTATCGAACTTATTATCTTGCATTATCATGGAGGGACAATATATGGGTTCTTTAGACAAAAATCTATTGATCTTAATTTGTTAACATATGTTGATTATCTGTCGGAGTTACCTTAAAGATCGCACTCAAATAGTAAGGGTACACAATTTCAAATCTAAAGAAATCACTGTACCTTCAGGTGTTCCTCAGGGGTACCATTTTGGTCTCCTTTTGTTTAATATCTTTATTAATAACATTTCTAAGTGTTTCCTTTACTCAAGATTTCTTTGTTTTGCTGATGACCTTAAATGCTTAAATGCTTTGTGGCATCTTTTCTTGACTGCCGCCGACTGCAGGGTGATTTGGAAAGGCTGGAGCTGTGGTGTCATTGGCATGAAAATGAATATATCTAAGTGTCATTTTCGCTGTTCAATCAAAATAATTTGATTTTTGGGTTTAAAAGCAAAAACTCCTCATAGAGTACCGTCTATTGTGGACTTGGGAGTTTCAATTGATCGCTCGCTATCTTTTGTAGAACACATTGATAAAATGATATCCAAGACTCTAAGGATGTTAGGTTTTGTGAAACATTGTACTTTTGCTTTTATTGGTCCTTTATCTGTGAGACAAATATATTGTTCCTTAATTAGACCTATTATTGAGTACTGTCTTTCTATATAGAATCCCGCGTATACAGCGACATACATGCGACATATGAAAGGATAAGGGAGTTCTGTTTATGACTGATGTGTTTGTTATTGTATGCAGATTGTGCATCGATTATCTCCCACAGATCCGCCTAACAGACTGGAATTTTGCAGGGAGTTTGTAAGATTGTTGGGCGAAAAAGCAGATATAAAGAATAATTTAATTATGTCGGATGAAGCTTATTTTCATTTATCGGGTTTTGTTAATAAACAAAACTTTCAAAATTGGCGTGCACAATCATGCAGTTGCATGAAAAATCTTTAGCATTGCAACCTTTTGTTGGGATTATTGGACCGTATTTTTCTGAAGAGAACAATCAAACTGTAACCGTTACCTCGGAGCGATATTTCCAAATACTACATTTATTATCGTCAAACTACGTAGAATAAGAGTTGAAGATGACGAAATATGATTTCAACAAAATGGGGAAACTGGCCACACCCCTAGAATACTTATGCAGTTTTTAAGGAATAAGTTTCCTGGGAGATTATGTCCCGAAATGGAGACCTTACCTGGCCAACACGTTTCCTTAACTTAAAGGCTCCATATTGTATCGTATGGGCGTCCTTAAGTCTAAAGTGTATTTAATACAGCCTCGCATACTGGATGATCTAAAGAACAACATAACTGACGAGATAAGCATTGATGGAAGACTTTAAGGCACAGTTATGATCAACATCTGCGAAAGTATTGAGTTAAAAAATTTATAAAGTTTAATAGTGGACATTAAAAATTTGTAATTTTAAAAAATAATAAACTAATAAAAACTGCATTAAATAAGTATTATTTTTCAGATTTTTACTTCTTTGTAGCGAAAAACGTCACATTCCACTGCCGTACCCTGTACTTGTCACATTCACAGAATTGATCAGGTACAAAGAAAGTTTTTACGTTTTATTGCTTTTAAGTTTGATGTTATGCCTCTGTTGGGTTTTCATTATGACAATGGAACTCTACTGTTGGTTTCCATAAGACTTACTGTTCCAAGAAAGGAAACGAGATATGTTCAAACGTTTAATCAACTCTATAGGCGCACTGGGCATAAACTCATTCATTTCAAGATCCTCTAAATTAGCGAATTCTCTTCCTATCGATTGACCTCCTCAGGATGCCTTTCAAGTCATTTGTGAGATTGATTAAGAGTGTTTCTTGAAAAATATTGATTTAGTTGATATTCAGTTTTGGTAAATATAATGTATTGTGATTATACAGTTAGGCATGTGATAAAGATTAGATTTTGTATTTTATAGCTTATGTCTTAAGTGCTCTATAATATTATTAATGTAGGTAGTTACTTTGTCTGGCGTCTGCTCCAAATTTGTAATTTACTTTATTATTGTAATTTAATAGGCAAGTTCCGTGAATAAATAAATAAATGGATAATAGAATAGATCGTTTTCCAATTTTTTTTTCAAATAAGTGATTTAAGATCTGATAAGATCTTCTAGTCATAAATCTAACAGTGCGGAGATTTGAAAATAAATTATGTCTTAAGAACAATAAAATAAGCGACATACATAAATCTATATAATTTAATTTTTACGTTTTAGTATTATTACCAACACGAAAAATTTCGATATACGAGGCATCATGAAAATCGACCTACCTACCGGATCAGTGCTAACCAAATGGAAAGAAGAATATATTTCTTACGAAAATGAAAACTTTTATAGGATAAATGAAAAAACAAAAAATAAAGTAAATCCTTCAATTTTAATAAATGTTTTATCTTATTATTAATTATTTTAGGAACTGCTATATTTCAATGTAGCCATAAAATCCATTCGTTATCCGAAATCCAAAGAGTCCAAAGAAGTGGAAATTAGGGACAATAAGAGCATTTTTATGCTCCATTTTCAAGAGCTTAAGTATGCCAGGCAATTCATGGAAAATGACCGGATACAAGACTATCTTGTTGATAATAAACATACCATTAAGAAAACTTTGCTTAGGTTTTTAGGTAAAAATCCGCAAATACTCATGAAACATGGGAAATTAAGTTTTATTTTTAGGTAAAAGATCGAGTATAGAAATTTTAGAAAAGAAAGGAATTTACAAGAACGAGAACATATTTGCAAACACTTTAGCAAAAATCTATAACAAAAGTGGTCTGCTAGTTCCTATGTTTATTTACGAGGTGATCCAGCTGGTTGAATTGCCTGAAAATATCACCACGTTAGGTACGGATAATTAAGCATAATTTAAAATAATTTATTAACAATAATTTTCATAGGTATTTACCGGACTTCCGGAAATTTAGCCATTATACAGAAGATCAGATGTGAAGTAGACAATGGTAGATTGAATATTTTGAGTCAGTATGCTAAAGACCCGGACGTGTTGACAGGAAGTTTGAAGTTGTTTTTCAGAGAACTAAAGGAACCACTTATTTCACCAGATGTTTGTGAAAAGCTTTTGGAATTAACCAGTGAGGCCTATTATTATTAACTTTAGGGCTTCTTATTATTATGTTTTTTTTTAGAAACTGAACCAGCTAAAATGTCTTCAAAAGATCACACAAGAATCAGATCAGTTTTAATTAAAAATCTGCACGAAGCAAACTTGGAAACCTTCGCAGTTCTTATGAAACACCTTATTGAGGTGGCCAAGTATAAAGAATACAACAAGATGGACGCTTATAATTTGGCAATTTGTTGGGGGCCTACAATGATATTTTCTGCTCATCCTGGTATGTATTCGGTTGCGATGCATAATGAAATTATTACTGATATGTTTGTTTAATATTTCAGAAACACTCACGCCTGCAACTATAGAACTTTCTAAGGATATTGTAGCACAAAGTCATGATGCTACTAAACTTGTGGATTTTTTATTAGGATATTATGAGTTGTACCCAGCGGAGTTGGCATCACTGGGCAGAGGACCAAAACTGGTAAGTTGGTTATTTTTACAAAATTAGATCCATTTAACAAGTTTTGCGAGCCAAAGTTATATGTATAATTTTTTATAAAAAGCCTAAAAAAATGTTTTAAGATATGACTTTACTTTGTATTAAAACAAATAAAAGAGATCATAACATGTATTTCTTAAATATTCTTTAAGGTTTTTGGAAATTATACAATAAACCAACCTAAAAAATATTAATTGTGAATTAATATTTTTAAATTGTAGTGTTAAATATGTCTATAAAGAACCTCTTAAAAATTACAAAGGGGTAACTAAATGTTTTCGATTTTTAGACTCAATTTAAATTTTTATAGTTAAATTTAAAATGTAACACGAAGTCTCGGTCTCAAGGAAAGTTATAAGTAAAAGCAAAAATTAAAACAGACAGGTTACACATCATTAAACTTAAAAAATGTAACACAAACATAACTAGACACACAAAATAATTTCAGTAGGGGTTACCTAAACTGTGTTACCTAAACCTGGATTACCTATACAACTATAAAATACACCCTGATATTAGGACTCGCTTTAAAATAACACTATGGCATCAGTAAAATCTGTATTGTTGTGACGAATTCATAATGAGTTACTTATTTTATTGGGTATTACGTCACTTATAGCAAAAATCAATTTAGAAAGGGAAATTTTTAAATGAGCATCAAATATTATGGATGTACAACAAAATGCGGTAACTATTTTAACTAACATGGCAACTTTTATATTTCTGTATATCAAATAAATTTATCGGTGAACAAACTTAAGGCATTATTATATTTTTAATCTGCCAACAAAAGCAGGCACCAAAAAATACACAAAGCTTACAAAAACTCTAAATGAGGTTCTAATTTTCAAAACCAGTTTACCACAATACCAACTAAACTTCAAAAAATCTAAATGAGCATCTAATTTTCAAATTCATTTCAACTAAAATATTATATAATCATCAATTTTTTTTCTTAAAAGTTTTTATTTTGCATTCGGCAACAGCTTTCGTTAATGAATTACAAAAAAATCCGGCAACGTGCGTTTATACTGGAGCGACAGTTAACTGCGTTTGGGATTCCCATATACGTTTATTGGTTATGGTGTATATAATATTTCAGTAGTATAAACAGTTGTTTTATGCACCGTTTTATTCGTTTTAAACATTAAATAATCATGGAACTCGATACTGTTTTACCCGGGAATAGTTCTGATGATAATATTCAAATGGAGAATGAAATAGAAATTCCTTCATATCGTTCGGACAGTGATTCGGAGATTGAAGAATTAGAAACAAAAAAAAAGCGTGGCGAGAGTAAGCAGTGGCTCTTTGTAACAAAATTTGCATGTGTTAAAGAAGCGGAGGAAGTTGTTCGTGCAGAAAATACTTGGTCTATTTTAATAACGCATATGACTGAAGAAGGAAAGAAAAGGTTTTATCGCTGTAACAAAGTAAAACGTCGTGGCCCTCCGTGTGCGGCACAAATTTATTTACTGTTTGAAGCTACATCAAATGCTGTTTTGCTCTATCGTGTAGAGGCTGCCCATAACCACGAGTCGATTGGAATTCGTTCTGATTATGGAATAAGTCAGGAAGTTAAGACAGAAATAAACAAACTATTTGATTTACATTTGAAGCCTAAAGCTATTTTAAAAAGTCTTAGTAAGATGGACGGAGTAAAATTACCATCAATGAAACAATTGAACAATTATCTATCAAGTCGTAGACGTGTTAAATACGGTTCCTCAACTATAAGTCTAGGAGAACTGGAGCGATGGATATTAAATCATACAGCAGTTCCCGAGAACATACACCAAGTGTTTGTACTTTCTTATTATATATTCGAGGATGAACCAATGTCCTTTCGCTTTGCATTGTCTATAAAACATTTACTGGGGTTAGCAGAACGTCATGCAAATATTATCCATGCTGATGCGACATACAAGTTGATTTGGCAAGGGTTCTCGGTATTAGTTGTAGGAACTACAGATAAACATAGAAAATTTCATCCGATATATCTAGGAGCTTCGACAAACGAGTGTCAGGAAGATTTTACCATGTTATTTAATAGTTTAAAAGAACAGGCTTTGTTTGTATACGGACATTCTCTACAACCGTCGGTATTAGTTTGTGATGCCGCAAAGAGCATCCAAAATGCTTCTACAGAAGTCTTTGGTCCTGAACCCATTGTGAGAATGTGTTGGGCACATGCAAAAACAAAAATGCAAACCAGGGTTGAACAAACTTGCTCAGACAAAAACGCCCGAAAGAATATATTACACGACATTGATGCTTTACAGTCCGTTACTTCTCCTGAACATTTTACTAGCGCATCACAGCTTTTTATGAGGAAATGGAAAACCGAAACTAATTTTATTAAATACTTTAAAGAAGAGTGGTTAACTCAAAATCGCAATTGTTGCCTAGGTGCTGCCCCAGGATCACCAGCCACAAACAACGCACTGGAATCGTTTAATAGAACCATAAAAGATAGCAATACATTACGCGAAAGATTTCCTTTGTCTCGTTTTCTGGTTATCGCATCGGAGATGGTTAACGAATGATCCTGCAAAACTACAGAGGAGTCCTTTTCAATTACTCCGCTTATTAAACTTCCTGATTGGACAAAAGCATATCAATGGGCAAAATTAGACAAAAAATAAAGGTGTTAGATGCTGACACGAAGAACAATGTCTATATAGTACCAGGAGGTCAAGTATTGGATGTTCAGGCTGAAAAACCTTGGGAAACTTTTGATGAATTCAAATAATTTTTTTTTCCACTTGGAGAGTAACAATTCCCAAAGAAAAAGATGATTGGATGAATGGTAGCTGCAATTGTCCAAAGTTTTTTAAGATGTATATGTGCAAACATCTTCTGGGCCTAGCAATTAGATTAAAATATACAGTTCCGCCTGTAGAGGCAAAAAATATCCATATTGGACAAAAAAGAAAGCGTGAACGTCCATCAAAATCCAAACCTGCTTTGGTAATTCAGTGATATTTTTAATTTATTGAAGTCTTATTAATAATTTGTTTAATGTTCACTCTTTTTTGTTTTGTGGTTCAAATAATGTTTTAAAAATGGAATTTTTTGTTCTTTTTGTTTAATAAATAGAAGACAATAAAGTATATTTGTGATGCACAAATATACTTTACAAGTTCAAACAGTTTTTAGAAGCTTTATTATTTAAATAGCTATCCAGATTAGTATAAAACAGTTGACAATATTAACTTTATTAGATGCTAAAGATTAGATGCTCAATAAGTATTTTTGTTGCTCCACCCAGTTTTTAAACGTGCTAAAAAGTATAAAAACTGATGTTCGATTAAATACTACCCATTTAGAAATTATTATCTCACACGCTCAAAAATTAAAGACTTTTTCATGTATTTAAAAGAAATATGAACTCAAATCTATAATGATACCGTTCGATATACTTAATTCAAGTTAAGTTCAATAAGTTTTAAATACAATAATTTACTTGAGGTATAATAGATTTTTTTATATACCTAGGAGCTAAGGTTTAATCTATTAATCTCTGAGCTCGTTTCTTCTTTTTAATATCTTGCCTAACTTTGTTATGAATATTAAAATTAAAAAACGATAAAAACAACGAGAAGACCTACTTTTTAAAAAATACCTAATTTGAACCAACGTTGCAGTAGTTATAATATATACTACCGTTATGAAGGTAATTAAAGTAAAATTAAAAATATAAACAAAATATACTTATCTTTCAAATTTCCTGCTATATAATACCTTCTTCAAAACGCCTTCCTAATTCGACAATATTTTTTTTATAATATCACGGTTTATTAATAGTTTGACAAACTGTTTTAAAATATAACAAAAAATTCATCTTCCTCTCTTTTTAGCAAAGGAATCCATGTATTATTAAAATCAACCGAACAAGTAGCTAAACATTTATCTTCATTTAACATTATAAATGCACTTTCCTTTAGTTTACGTAATTTTGAAATTGGTTCCTTTGCTAAAATTAAGGAAGCATTCCAGTTTATTCTATGGTTACTGTCGAATGCATGTTGTGTAATTTTGGATTTTTGAAAATCATGGTTTCACCTATGTAAAATTTACCACAAGTACAAGGAATTTTATATATTATATTTTTATTAAATTCATTTTGATTGAAAGGTTTAGTTTTTGTTAATAAATATCGTAATGTGTTTTGTGATTTAAAAATAGTTCTTGTATTAAATTTTTTAGCAATTCTTTTTATCTTATCAGAAAAACCTGGAATAAATGGTAAAATAAGATTTGTCGTAAAAATTGGTTGATTAAATTTTATCCACGTAGGATTATCAAACTCTTTAAAGCAATTTTAAAAAAATTCTTTGGGATAATTAGTTTGTATTAAAATATTTTTAATAAAATCTTTTTCAGTTGTTAAATATTAATTATTACAAATAATGTTTGCAGGATCATATAAACTTTTTACCACTCCTCTTTTTACCATTATTAGATGATTAGAATTAAAATTAAGATATCTATCAGTAAGAGTTGGTTTACGGTAAATTTTAGTTTCAAAATTGTGCAAATCTTTTTTAATTAAATATCAAGAAAAGGAAGCTGACCATCAGCCTCCTTTTCATGAGTAAATATTATAGTAGATTCTTTGGAGTTAATGTAATTTAAAATTATAAGATCTATTTTGTTATGGTGATATATTGAAAAAATCTCATAAATATATCGCCACCATATTTTAGGTTTCTTATCAAATGTATTAATAATTTCAGATTCAAAATTTTCCATAAATATATTATTTAAAATTGGTGAAAAAGGAGAACCCATAGCCATACCAAAGTTTTGTTGATAAAATTCATTATTGTATTGGAAATAAGTAGTTTTTACACAATAGGTTAAAAGTTCTAAAATTGTACTAACGCTTAGTGTTGTACGTTCTGCTAAATTATTATCATTCTCTAATTTATTTTTAACAATATTTAAAGTTTTGCCAATGGGAACATTAGTAAAAAGACTTACATCAAAACTTACCAATAGATCATGAGGGTTAAAAGAAATTGTAGAAAGTTTATAAAAAGTGTTGAGAATTTTTGTGTAAGATAGTAATTTCTAAATTGATTCTTGCTATAAGTAGCGTAATACCCAATAAAATAAGTAACTCACTATGGCATTCTTATTTAAATTCCGAAAGTAAACATTTCGTATACTAATTGATTTAAACCTCATAACCTCAAGTCATGTAAAAATTGCATTCAATTTTCCACCAATGATACATATTTCCTAAAATATAAAATTTATCATACTACCTACCTTTACATTATGTTGAACAAAAGTTACAACTCGCCCAGTCTATTGTCACTGTCTAGTTTTATATTATACCTTGTATATATCCATGAATTGAGCCAAACTTTAGGTAATTTTACTTTTCAAACAAAATTTGAAATTCTCAGAAGTCAACAATACTGAATGTATTATAGAATCCTGCAAGACAAAATGTCAATAAAATATTTTTCTTAAATACTATATTCAGTTGGATTGGGTTGGGTTGATAATTATAATTCCAATACTAGGAGTGCTATTAAATATTTTGTACGAAAACTTCTAATTTGTAACCTCAAATGATTTCTCTTCAATAAACAAATTATTTAAACCCCACTTTTACTTTTCTTAGGAAAGTGAATCAGAGAGACTTCATCTGCTGGGCCGACAAGATTCCAAAGATAGTATGGATAGCTATGACAGCATGAGAAGTAAAAAAAGTAAGCTTAGAACTAATTTAAGTATACGTCGATGTCAATTGTAATTTCGTTTTAGGTGGAAGTAGCGTAAGTTTAAGCGTGGACGAAATAACAAAAAGACTAGTGGAGTACATAGAGCCGCAAATATCTACGGAAGGTCTCTATCTGAAGCAAGGATCTACAGACAAAACGAGCAAAATTATCAAGAAACTAAACAAAAAGAAAATAAACGAGCTGGAAAAGTACAAGAATGACGTTCTTGAGTTGGCAGAGGCTCTTAAGAAATATTTAAAAGATCAAGACTGTTTGGTGACACCTGATGCTTTGGAGTCAGTTTTGAGGATTTCTCCCGGTAAATTTTTAATTGCATTATACCCTTCAAAGAAATATTACATATTTATTATAAAATTGCAGATAGCTCTTATAGTTGCTTAGAACCAGCTACAAGGCGTAAACTGATCAGCCAAATAGAAGACACGCCCAAAAAAGATACCTTAATCTTCCTTCTGCGACATTTGGCCAAAGTGCTTGAATACCAAGAATCTTCTTATGGAGTACCTAAAAACCAATTGCTTACCATTTGGACTAACGTTTTAAATAATCAGAAAAAAACCAAAACTAGTAATGAAGAGTTTGAGAAGTTTTTATCGGTTGCTGTAAAGGTATTCAACGATAACTTGCCCGATGTTGTTAGGTCCAGTTTCAATAATAACGGAAATAGCCCTAATAGAAATGGAAGCATGAATGAGGTAAGACACGCTGTTTTGTAGTCATTAAAGTCAAAAAATACCAATTTTAATAAATATAATAATTCTAGATATTAATTACATATAATATGTATCAGCCAAGTGGAATTTATTATCACTTTATATCACTTATCACAATATATCACTTTATTCAATAAAAATGGTATTTGCACTTGCCTTTAGTTTTGAATCTAAAAAAATTATACAGGGTGTCTCATGTAGCAGTGACCAATATCACTTTCTTATTTTAAATGCGATACCCACGTATATTACTCAATTTTTGGATTCTTCAGAATATCCTTGAGATATTTGATGCATCATGTCCTCTACTAACTTCAGCTGTATTAACTCAGCTGTATCGGAGATATTAAATATTTTCGATTTATTGCAAAAATTAACATTAAAAACGAATGAAAATGATTTGGTTACATACATTTGTTACAACGCACTTAAAAACTAATAAGTAATACTGTTTATCTCATAATTAAATAACTAAACAACAAAAAAAGAAATATAGATCAACGGCCTAATCTTAAATGGAAATTTCTTTTAACGTTACTCAACATCTCACTCGTCTTCTTGAGTTGGCTAAGTCGAGAGGGTTAGTTTTGTAGAAAATATTTTTGATGTATAAAAAGAAGTTTAATGATGTTTGATCAGGGGATCGTGCTGGCCATTCCATCGGTTTTCCTCTCCCTATCCACTAATTTGGAAATATTCAATTGAGGTCTGCCGGACATTGATTTGGTAATGGGGCGGTGCTCCATCCTGCTAAAACCATATAATATTAGCTGGAACTTGTGGGTTTTCTGGATCAGGATATCGGTTTGTCAAAGTTGTCACGACACTATTTTGGAGCAGTATTAAATTATTGTCACTATTCAAAGAACCATTGATGAAGAAGGGACCTATGATATGATCTCCACCCTGAAAAGGTGAATATTAGTGTATATGAGATCATATCAGTAACATACCTACGGGTATAGAACAACATACCCGTAGGTATGTTGTTCTCTCATCCAGTGAGGATTTTTTTTAGACCAAAAGGAGCAGTTATCGTCGATGAGCATGACCATGAAGTATAAAGGTGCAGTCATCAGAAAACATGCTCTCATTGTTATCTAACTTTGCCATAATTTGTTAACAAAAAAACCGTTCTCCTATCAAAATCGTCTTCCATGAGTTCCTGAGTTGGTATCAATTTATAGGGATGCGTTTTTTCTTTCAATGTTCGAATAATTCAATGGCTCGACAACATCGAACATTGGCGCTGCTATTAGACCAGAAGTATGTGGACTTTCCTCAAACTCAAGCATAATATCCAATTTGGTATCATCACTTATTGCATTTGCAGCTGCTTTTTTAATATGCCTTACATATCTAAGCACGCAAAACTGCTTTTCTATTTTACTAATCGTCCCTTGGGTTATAGGAGGAAAATTGGGACATTTTTCATTATCATTTTAGAAATTATTATTTTGTGTGTTTCTGTTAAATGAACCTTTCTTCTGATAAGCAGTTCACGAAATTCAAACGACTTTGAAACTTATAACTATTGCTGACAGGCAATAATTTCCAAGGCTAAGTGTAAATGTAGAAAATAGATAATGCAATTAAATGAGAATATAAAGTAGGAAAAAATTGGATTTAATCGGCGCGACGCGATACGCACAAGTCTCTTAACTGATAAGGCTTCTAAATCGGACTTGGGTACTGGAATGGCGATTACTCAATTCATCACCCACACACGATTAATCAAGTATTTGGGTTGAATCCAGAAATTAGTGGTTCCGGAATGTCAACTCACGAAACACGCGGACTGTACCGTCACTTCTTTCACCGGAGTCCGTTCTCGTTCTCTTTTCCCCACTCAAATTGGGCTTGCCAAATTTATCACTTATGGGCATGCTCGATGCGAAAAAAGACGATCTGTGCGTATATTTAAAAGAAATTATACAGAGCGATACTGTATATTAGATGCGATAAAAAAGTAAGATTATTTTGCATTATTATTTTGAATATAGATATGTACTGAAATTAATATTTATTATAAGGTTGAAATGCATTTATTTTCAATGTTCTACCCATTCAATAGTCTCCAATCATTTACCAAGAAAAAATAAAATAAATTAAAATAAAGATTTCTAAAAACCACGCATCTTAAACCAAAGTGAAGAACACAATAATATTTAATTAATTTTTTAAATCTTATATCAGTAAGAAGGTATGTTCAAATGGTTTATGTTCACTTTCCCATTATCAAAACTGAAATAACAAAGAAAAATAAGTATTGTGTTGCAACGAATTTTTGCAGTAAATCGGAAAACACTTAATATCTCCCAAACAGTTGAAAGTTGTCGAGAATATACTGAAGAATCAAAAAAATTAAGTAATATACAGGGTATCACGTTTAAAATAAGAAGGTTCATATTGACCACTGCTACATGACACATCATGTATATTTTTTTTGTTGAAAAAAAATAGGGAAGTAAAAATACCTATGAACGTGTCTGAGCGTTTTTTCAGGAATATCTTCAGGTAATTAAACAGAGAATCCAAAAATGTACCCTATATTCCTAGACCTAATTCCTCCCGATTTCTTTCTATGAAAGTGACTTATATTGTGAAAAAATAATTATTTAACAGCTCTGATAGATTAAGTTATATAAGTCTTTTTTTGTTGTTGGGATATCTACAAGTTATATCCGTATAATAATACTACACATTATTCCTAATGAAAATATTATTACTTATAAATATGTATATTTGCAGCTTTTTAAAGAAATGAAAATGCAACACCACTTTCAATCAGACCAAACGGACAGAAACAGCAGATACGACAATGTCGACTCTGATGTAGGAGAAGCATCAATACTGGAAGAAACAGAAGAAAAGACTGAGCAAACAAAGTTGTGACAATAATTTGTTTTAAATAAAATCACTTTTTTTGCATTTAATATATGGCTAGTCGAACAAGTGTGTGGATAAATTTAACTCTTGGTTAAAAAGAAATGTGTTTGATTTTACGGACTTGCCAAAGATTAGAAACGTTTTCTGAAATGTGGAAAGACTACCATTAGTTTTATCTTTTAATTTAAGATGAGCACTTTTTTAACGTTATCTTGCATTGACAATATTATTGTAAATATTTAATAAGACTGTATAAATAGGGATGCATTTATTGTAACGTATTTTTAATAACATTTAACATTGCTAAAAAATCTATTTGAGACAACCATTGACAATAAAATAAGGGTGTGAATTGACTAACCCGAAGAGTTAGTCAAACCCCAATGTTACAAATAATTTTGGATATTTTTGTTTTATAATTAAATTATAAGATGTTTTACATTACATGAGAAGAACAAGCTTGTTATTATATTTGTTAAGTTTTGTATTCTACATAATGTGATATCTTTTAGGTTAATTTTATGTAAATATTCAATAGTTATACTTATATAGATTAATAAAATGTTAAAAATTCTTTACAGGTTTTTAATTAACTTATTATACCGGGTGGTGCGTCGCCGAGCGGAACATAAGATGTAAATTTTAAGGGGGCCAATTATTGGCTTCCCTGTACATTTTATAGAAAAAATGTAAGATAACTTTTTGAAGAGACCATTCTGGCAAACCCTTGTGCAAAGTTTCAAAAAATTTTAATAAGCGAATCTTGAATTATTCAATTAAATGTTATTGCAAAAATACTAAATTTTCGGTTCAGGTAAAACCAAATGGGCACCAGTAAAATGAATATTGTCACTGACGTGAGGAAAAGTGTCAATAAATCAGTGACAGTCGATATCTGAAAACAAGTATGAATTATTCAATCGACGAAAAAATAGCCATAATTAAGTGGCATTATGCGGGAAACGGTTTTAGAGCAGTATCTGAAATGTTTTCAGTTTATTTCCCCACCAAGCCCATTCCGTCCATTTGAACTATTAAACGTATTGTCAATAAGTTCGAGTCCAAAGGTACTGTAATAAATAATTGTAAGTGTTCAACACAGGATATCGAAAATAGAGCCGAAGAAAGAGAGAACAGAGATCTTAATATTCTACTGAGTGTGGAGGAAAACAAGATGGTTAGTACGAGGGTTCTTGGTACGAGGGTTAGAGGTAAATAAACATCATACAACGGTATTGCGCACTTTAAAAAAACTCAAATATTATTCGTGTAAATTCGAAAAACATCAAGAGCTACAGAAAGGAGATGAAGAGCGAAGAATGGCATTTTGTTTTGAAATGATGGAAAGAGCAAATAATGATAGGAATTTTTTAAGAAATATTTGTTTTACCGATGAATGTACATTTACCCTCAACAATGAACCAATGCTCAGAATTGCTGGTATTGGACCTAAGAAAATCAACATCGCTTTGTTCATACTCGGACACAATATCCTCAAAAAACAAATGTATTCGTAGGAATTATCGGACATCATATCAATGGACCCTTTTTATGGACTATAACCTAACAGCTGAAATCTATTTGGACTTATTTCAAAATCAAATTGGACCCGCCTTGGAAGAAGTTGTTCAAGAATATCAAATGATCTGGTACCAAATGGATGATTGCCCGGCCCATAATGCCTGTATGGTTAGAGAGTGCTTGGAAAATGCTTTTAACGGCAATATTATTGGTCCACGGTACCGGATACTTTGGCCAGCCAGGTCACCTGATCTTTCACCGAATGACTTCTTTTTGTGGGGTCATTTAAAAAGTGTCATTTATAAAAGTGTAAAATTTGAGAATCTAAACCAGTTACAAGACGCTATTTCGTTAGAATGTAATAAAATTTCCCAATATCAACTTAGTAACGTTAGAAATGAATTTTATGATCGGTTAGGATATTGTTTAGCTGTTAATAGGGGGTTGTTTAAACATTTAATTAATTGATGTTTTTGTGTAATTCTCTATTATGTTTAAAAAAGTTATTGTATTTTATTTTATTTTTCCACACTTAATATTATTCCACACTTAATTCAATAGTAAAATATTAAGAGTTCTGTTCTCTCTTTTTTCGGATCTATTTTCGATCTTCTGAGTTAAACATTTACAATTATTTATTGTAATGTCTTTGGACTCGAATTTACTAACAATAGGTTTAATAGTTGAAATGGACCAGATAGGCTTGATGGGAAAATAAATTGAAAATATTTCAGATACTGCTATTGGTTTAATTAAATTTTAAGTATGATAAAATAATTTTTTTAATAATCGATAATAATAGTTGTTATTGGTTTAACTTCATCGTTATATTAAATAAAAGTTTAGATAAAAAAGTAATGTTAACGTGTCTTACTTTGATTGTATGTTTGTGAGATTGATAAAACGAAAAAAAAACATTTCTTGTATTCGGCTGTACGTCAGATTTGACAAAGCCTTATAACAAATTGTTTGCTGGTGGCTGGTGTTTGGTTTTACCTGAATCGAAAATTTGGTAATTTTGCAATTACATTTAATTGAATAATTCAAGATTCGCTTAATAACATTTTTTGAAACTTTGCACGAGGGTTTGCCAGATTGGTCTCTTCAAAAAGTTATCTTACATTTTTTCTGTAAAATGTACAGGGAAGCCAATAATTGACCCCCTTAAAATTTACATGGGATTTCTTATGTTCCGCTCGGCGACGCACCACCCGGTATGTATACACGTTTGGCGGTTGAAAAATTTTGAATATGATTTTTGCGTAATGTGTAAGAAGGAGACGGAGTAGAGCGAGAACAAACTTGGCTCCACCCTGGGCGGCTATCGCGTCGTCGTTGCGCTTATCAGTCCGGTTAAAGTTCGGTTGCAATTCCTCGCATACCTATGTACGTGTTAGCCTATCATGTTTACAATTTATTTCAACCTTTGGTACACAGAACACAAAGAGGAAAAAAATTAAGTTGATGATGGTGTCTTCGAAACGAAACGTCGTACGAAAAATCTCGCAATGGTATTTTTTAGAGCTTAAAAAGTGGCCATAAGAAAGTGTCTTTTGTTTTTCCACATCTCTTTAAATAACGCCAGAAAAAATAAAAACGAAATCGGCAAATTTCGGTTTTTCTCGAATGTCTCCGGAACTACTCAAAATTTTAAAACTTTCTAAACGGCGTATTGTTAGGCTCTAAAATGCGCAACTTTTCTCTAATTTAATAAACCTCGTATCTCCTATAGCTGCCGAGATCCCCATGATAGACATCCTTATCTTGGACACACTGTATAAGGGCACTTGAAAGTAGTAGTCTCAGTTTAGTTTTAATCTTCTCCCGAAGATGCTAACACCGTTAGCGACGCACGCGTCGACAGACAAATAAAGTAAAGTTATTTACGAAAGACATACGTCATTTAATAAATGACACAGTAGTGATACAAAAAAAAGGGAAGTGTCAATAACTTTTTTACTTTTCAAGATAAATGAAATTTGGTATATCAATAGAATAGTTATAAGAGCATCTTTTGACATATCCTATTGTTTTCCATCACTTCCGGTTTAACAGGAACTGAAACTAACTTTCATATTTTAAATGGGACATTATTAGGTACGTATATACGTATATAGATATTTGGTATATTATTAGGTACGTATTTCTATAAAAAATTATATTCTGAAAACAATGAGACTATATTTTCTACTTTTTGTTCTGTACTCATTGAATTTTTTTTTAAATATTAAAATAGAGTGCCATGAATACCGTTGAAAGTTTTAGTTTTTAATCAAATAACAGAAAATAGTTTTCTTTACATTTTATGGCTTAAATCTTTTACACGCCTATTTAAAATGTCCAAACCATTAATTTTGGCATTTACTTCATTTTCTTAAATAGCACATTAAATAGACAACCACTTTTAAAATGCGGTTTCTTTTTCCCAATAATTTGATATAATTATTTTTTAAATCGGTTGATCAATAAGCCCATAAGAAAAGAAAAAACCTAAGTCACATAAATAAACGCATTTAATTAATAAAAATATCATAGAAGGCTTTGATTGCTTGAAAAGGCTGCGTTTTGACGCGTTCTTCAATTATTTTTCAATTCAATAGTTAATACATGACATCTTGTTAAGCGCAATTATTATTTATTATTTAAATAATCTTGCTAATATTTGAATAGATAGAAAACAATAGAATATGTTAAAACATGCTTTTATAACTATTCTATCGATATACTAAATTTCATTTGTTTATCTTGAAAAGTAAAAAGTTATTAAATGTTCCCTTTTTTCTGTGTCACCCGGTAGAGTTTATATGGATAAAGTTAAAAATGTAAAAAAAGTATCATAAATAAATAAAATTTAAAAAAGCTATTCAATAAGAGTTCATAATAATAAATTGTCTTTTTTTTAGGGAAATAGATTCGGTAGACACAGAAGAAGCTTACACATTTAAAATTAAAACTTTTTGTATTGACTATTATAAATATACCTATATAGTAAATTAAATTCTTTATTGGTTTTATTCTTAATGAATTTTCTTTATAAAACCAATTTTTAATCAATCAAATTATGCAATGATAAAATAGAAATATAATACGAGTAAGTATACTATTACATAACATTCAATATACAGGGTGTTTGGCGGAGGGTTAGCCAAACTTATGTTCTAAAAGTCTCGGGTTTTTTTATATCATTGATTTTGTGTTATTTTCAGGATTTTCAAAAAATTATGCCTTTTGACATCTATAAATTTTTTCAGCATATTTTTCACGTTTTTTTACATTTGTATTTAGTCTGTAATGTATCCTGAATCTAAAATAGAAGAGAAGACTAGAATCAATATCAAGTACAAATAATACCGAAATAATTCGTTTTGAGCTCAAAAAGTTAATACAAGTAGCAAAAAAAGTTATGAAAGGTAACTTTAACTTGACGCAAAAAAAAACTAAAATCTATCAAGATGTTCAGGTAGTTTTAAAAACATCTCCAGTTAATACTCTTTTCAATGATATACGATGTGTAACACAAAGCCGACTAACTTGCCACAATTCATGACTTTAAAGGACAATAAAGTAAAAAAAAATATTTTTTTAATTTTATGTATTTATTTCAAAATTACAAATTTTATTAAAACTACGCTCCCCTGGCTCTAATACATGCCCTACGTCGCCGTCGCATTTCCACTGTCGTAAGACGAAGCCGCATCTCTTTTCTGATAGTTTGAAAAGCCGCATCGATTCTTTGAATGGTCAAATGAGGAGATCGTGGTACATGCTATGGGATTGTTGTTGTGATAACAACAATATGTGCTACATATTGTTGTTGTCATTTAACATTTGTCGTGGTGTAACTTTTTAGCTTTCTTACGTACCCAAGTCGTTAATTTAGTATTGTATCGTTTCTGTATTGTTATTGTTAATACTGTTGTTATTGTTGCTGTTAATTGAGTTTTTATATTGTTTTTGTGACTTTCTTTATTTTCGTATCATTATCGCCACAATGGCTGTATACACTACCGAAGAATACGTCGATATTGTCTTTGCTTATGGAAAAGCCAATGGTAATAGGCGACAAGCATAAAGAATTTATGAGGAGCAATACCGCAATAGGCGTGTGCCCCACCACAACACTTTTGCTAACACTTTTCGTCGATTAAAGGAAACAGGCAATCTAAATTTTCAAGAACCAAGGATCAATCGGAGGCAGTATGATGTTGCTGTAGATGAAGACGTAATTCGCGTATTCGATGAGGATCTCACCACTAGTACAAGGAAAGTAGCTACAGATCTGAACATTTCTACATGGAAAGCATGGTCAGTTGTCAAGGTAGAAGGAAGACATCCTTTCCATTACACCCCAGTGCAAGGTAATTTCATACTACATCAACAACTTAATTCCGCAATTTTTACTGGCATCGTGATACTCTATTCTAGGTCTTCTACAAGCCGACTACGAGCGACGGGTACAATTTTGCCGCTTTTTGCTTCACGCAGACGTTGAAAATGGACACTTTTTAAAAAGCATCTTATGGACAGATGAATCAACATTTACACGTGCGGAGATATTTAACCAACATAATTTACATTATTGGGAAAACAAAAACGTAAATCCGCATTTGACCAGAGCCAAGTCTTTCCAAACAAGGTTCAGTGTTAATGTTTGGGCAGGTGTGATTGGGAGACACCTCATCGGTCCACACGGTTTGCCGAGAAACCTCAACGGGGACAATTACTTACATTTTTTACAAAATGATCTCCCACAATTATTGGCTGATATACCCATATTTAATGAAGACGGGTCAATCGTCTTCCAGAATGACGGGTGTCCTGCACACTATCTCAATTTTCTGCACACTATCTCAACTTTTCCCAATTCGTGGATCGAAAGAGCAGGTCCCGTCGCATGGCCTCCACGGTCCCCTGATTTAACCCCTCTCGATTTTTACGTATGAGGACGTGCGAAAGAACTCGTGTACGAGGTGGAAATTGACAATCTAGACCACTCAATTCAAAGAATCAATGCCGCTTTTCTAACCGTCAGAGAAGAGATGCGACTTCGCCTTACGACAGTAGAAATGCGACGGCGATATAGGGCATGTATAAGAGCCAGGGGAGCGCAGTTTCAACAAAATTTGTAATTTTGAAATAAATACATAAAATTAAAAAAATATTTTTTTTTACTTTATTTTTCTTTAAAGTCATGAATTGTGGCAAGTTAGTCGGCTTTGTGTTACGCATCATATATCATTGAAAAGGGTATTAGAGATTGAAAGAGTAGAGAGACTTTTAAAACACAAGTTTATTAAGAAAATATCTTCTATCTGAGCCTATCTATATGCCCACCAAGTTTGGCTAACCCTCCGCCAAACACCCTGTATAGTTCTACATAAATATATGCTATGCATAGATTTAGGATTCAAAACAAAACAAAAACATAACCATAACATTTCTAACGACTACATAAAAATGATATTAATGATGATCCACGAGCACGGTCGACATCCGGAACAGGAACAGTTACATTAATACCAACAATTTTCCAAATAATATAAATAGTAGGTAAAAGCATTGTTTGGGGAATTTCGCAAATACGAAAAACCTTGTTTTTCAACTTTTTTCTTGTAATATTTCCTACTTAAACAAATTAGGCTCAACTATAAAGAGGACATTTAATCTGCAGTAGGTCGTCAACTAGACTAGGCATGTAGATCGTGTTGTGAAAATATGTGACTTTTGAGGTTAGGATAGTTTTAGCAAACGTGGTTGAATTCGAGTGTAAGCACAAGGGGTGTCTTTGAACTTTAAAATGGGGCACTGTTGAACATTGTTCAAGGTACCCCATTAGGAGTAAAAAATGTTTCTAAGTAGCATTGTTTTTCCAGATTTGCAAATCACGATGGTAAGACAATATAAGAGGAAGAAGGGAACTGGGTTTACTGAGGAAGACATGGAGAAGGCGATAGCGGCTGTAAAAGAAAAAGAAATGTGTTTAAGAAAAGCTGCAAAAGTTTACGGCGTAAAACTTACTGCTTTGTTTTACCGCTTGAAAAAACAACCCAGGGAACAGGTGTTTTCCTCTAAGCATACATTCAGACAAGTGTGAAGAAAACCACCTATTTTTAAATTTTATGCGTAGTATTTTATATTCGTTTAGATTTGGGATTCAGCATGTAGCGTCGCCTTTTGTCGAAAATCTTTTTTAAATTTTTTGTATAACAACAGCCCTATTCATGCGCCGAGGGTTGTTTGTGTTAGCATTTCTGGGCGTTGCTTTCGGGAGATGTTTTCGGTCGCGCGACTAGGGAACGGCAGAAAGTAAAATCCAGCCATCGAGGGTACTACTTGAAAAATATTAAATCGTATTTAATTTGTGTTGAAGTGGTTTTCTGAAGATTTTCTACAGGTTAGTAAATTTAAAACTTATTAGTTTGTTTTTTTTTATTGGCAATGTGTATATATATATTTTTATTAATGTTTATAAATTTAATATTTTGCGTGAATAGGAGGAAATAACTTATGCATGTATTTATCTAAAATTGTTTCATGCTGAAGAGAAAATTAATATTTAAAGTGATCGACTGAGATAATTTATTTATTGAATTTTAGGTATATTTTCGAAATTAGTTTTTTTTTGAATTATTTGTGTGTTTCAAAAGTAAGCTAGAGCCTTGTTGAATCTAACTAACATTTCGACCCTGACTGGGTGAATATTCAGACGTAAATACCACAGATAAATAAAAATATGTTTCGCGAATTTGTCCGTTTATCTGTGATAATACCTAGAATATTGACTCAACTATTCAACTCATAGCTGGGTAGCCTCCCGTATGGGACCTCAGTACCTTCTAGTGATGGCTGGATAACTAACCCAACTCTCTTCAGTTTTAAATGGATAGTATGTATGAGGAATTAGAAAGGAACAGTAAATAAATTATCTTTATTTTTTTTGTAACCGAAGGTAGAACTTATTTACTCAGCATGATTTGATTTTTAGGGAATTGAGATCGAGGGTTTCTCTGCCGTGCTCTTTCCCCTCGTGAATTCCAGGCTGAGTACGGCATTATTTTTTTTACATAAATAAACTAAGTAGGTGTATTATCAAGACTCCATTTTCTTTAATACCATCCTAATAATTCAAGTTTCCCTAATTTTGTCTTGTCAAGCGCATCCGAGGTAAGTAAAAGAGAGAGTGATTCTATTACAAAACACAACGTAGGGAGGGTATTGGTTTCTTATTTATTTTTTTTCTCGTTCGATCTTTTTCTTATTTATTAAAAAAAAAACTTATCTCATCCATTCTTTATGGACGAACCTGGGTTTGTTATACTACAAGTGTTTAATAATGATCAAGAACTTATGTTGGTAAAATATATTTTAACGTGTTCTAAACTACAATATGGCTTATCGTATAAAAATCTGAGGGTATTGGCATTTGATTATGCAAAAGCTATGTCTATAAAATATCCACCTAGTTGGGATACTAACAAAATGGCAGGGTTAGATTGGGTTCAAGGGTTTATGAAACGTCATCAAAATCTTAGTCTCCGAAGGCCTAAAAACACGAGTATGTCACGTGTTACGGCATTTAACCAAACTGCATTAACAGAGTTTCAAGATAATCTTGTACGCTGTTACGAAAAATACAATTTTCCTGCACATACAATTTTTAACTTGGATGAAACGGATATAACCACTGTTGTAGATGCGCCAAACATTATTGCTGAAAAGGGAACTAAGCAAGTGGGCCAAGTTACTTCCGCGGAAAGGGGCACTCTTGTAACTATGTGTGCCATCGTGAGTGCAGATGGAAATAGTTTACCACCAGTTTTTATATTCCCACGAGCTAGATATAACGACAGTTTCCTCACAGGTGCTTCAGCTAGAAGCATAGGACTAATAAACAATCCTCCTAGCGGTTGGATGACAAAAACGTTATTTATAAAAGTTGTGGAACATATAAAATCTTTTACAAAATGTAAAATGAAAAATGAAAAAAATTTAATAATAATGGACAACCACGAATCCCACAGCTCGCTAAATGCCATTAAATTTGCAAAAGAAAATGGCTTGGAGGTGGTCACTATACCGCCTCATTGCCATCGCCTTCAGCCACTGGACGTTTCAATAATGGCTCCTTTTAAGACTAAATTAAAAATAGCGCAACATGATTATTTAATTTCGAATCCCGGAAAAGCCATAACAATCCATGACCTGGCAAATATAATTCAAGCATCATTCACACCAAAAACCACAATATCTGGTTTTCAAAAAACAGAGATCTGGCCGTTAAATAGAAATATTTTTTCATATAGTGATGTTGCTGAAATACCAAAGGATCAAAATGACTCTCTACCGTCTACTTCATCTGTAGCTCCGATCACTTCTGTAGCATCAGCTTCCACGACCTTATTAATTGAACCTGAAGTAATATCTCCTGAGGTGGTCCCGATATTTGTTCGACTTCCAAAAAGCGTCGCCAAAGTCGCAAAACAAAAAAGTCTTTGTTTCTTACAGATACACCGATTAAAGATGCCATTGAAGCCAAAGCAGTTGCTCGGGAAGCTAAGAAAAGAGTTCAAACGGTAGCCAAGAGTGAAGAGAGCAATATTGGCAGATAGTGACTCATCATGTGATGATGCCATATCCCTACAAGATGATTCTGAAAATGAGTCCGAGCTGTCAAGGTCATCTGATGAAAATGAAGATTCGTCAAATTTGTCGTCGGATGTACAAATTGACGATTATGTTATAGTCCGATTTTGCACTAAGAAAACATTGGTTCACTACGTAGGAAAAATTATCGGGCAAAAAGAAGATGAATATATCATTAAATTTTTAAGGAAAAAAGGACGGAAATTTTATTATCCCGCAGTCGAAGATATAATCACAGTAGCGTCTATAGATGTAATTAAGAAATTACCTGTTCCGCATCAAAAAGGTAGGGGAAGGTGGGGAATATCGACCGTCGGGCAAAATCGACCAGTTTCAAATCTTATAAACTTGGCGCCATCCGGGCGTAATATACCAACCGACCGAGAGATGGCTTCGTATGAGCCTGATTTATACGACTAGTATCGTTCCATAACTCGTTCTGTGTTGTTGTTGTGCTCGTGTTTAGACTTTTTTTATTAAAACTCCGCTGCCGTTATTAAGGTAGGGAATTCTTTTTACATTCTAAATGTATTGCATTTCCTGTTTATATGATGCTGCAGATATGCTTTCGTTTATTAGGTCCAATTTGGTGCACTTATAATACATATTTTGAGTAAAAAAAAATCTGGGTTAGGTTTACCGGTTCGGGTAAAATCAATCACATTGGTCGATATTACCCTGCAGTGGTCGATATTACCCTACCTAATATTTGTGGCCTAATTATATATTTATATAATAAAGTGCGCAATAAATGCAAGCATTAGGTACCTACATGTCAGCATTTCATTTCAGATGCCGCGAACATACGTCCGAAAAACTAGACGTTCCTCATGGACGGAGGATTCCATGAAAAGAGCAATCAAGGCCGTGGGAGAAAAGACATTATCCATTAGGCGTGCCGCACAAATGTTTAATGTACCATATGGTACTCTTCAAGATAGACTAAAAGGTAGATTTCAACCAAAAAAACTTACGTTGGATAGAAACCCTGTCTTTTCCGAAAATCAGGAAAAAGAAATGGTTGAAACCATATTAAAACTGTCAAAATTATTTTATGGATTGACAGTTCAAAACATAAGATCATTGGTTTTTAAATACGCAGAGACAAATAAAATTAAACATCCTTTTAATAAGGAGAACGGGATGTGCGGCAAAGATTGGATCTACTCATTTATGCGACGTTATCCGCAGCTTAGTTTTCGCAAACCAGAAGCTACTAGCCTTAGGAGAGTTACCGCATTCAACAGAGAAGAAATGAATATTTTTTTCAACAATCTAGAGTTACTATTTGGAAAATACCATTTGGAAGTTCATCGCATCTATAACGTTGACGAAAGTGGTATTTCCAATGTTCACAATCCGGGTCGCATATTGGCAAGAAAAGAAGAGAAGCAAGTCGGTGCGATAACAAGCGGAGAAAGGGGTCAAAATACTACGATTGTGTGCTGTTTTAGTGCATCCGGACAATATATCCCGCCTATGTTGATTTTTAAGAGAATGAGAATGAAAGATGGCTTGGAAAAAAATGGTCCGGCAGGCGCGTTATACAAATGCTCAAAATCTGGATGGATTACCGAAGAGTCGTTTACCGAATGGTTGCAACATTTTGCGAAATTCGCTAATGCTACTCCAGAGCAACCTATTCTTTTAATACTGGATAACCAATCCACTCATTCTTCTTTAGGTTCCTACACTTTTTGTCATTCATTTACTATCGCTTCCACCCCACACGTCTCACAGGACACAGCCTCTGGAGGTAACTTTCTTCAAGTCCTTAAAAACTGCTTACCACCAAGAATGTGATAAGTACATGAAAAGTAGAAAAGACACTGATATTGCCGAACTTTTTGGAAATGCTTACAATAGGGTGACCACGATAGAGAAGGCTCTAAACGGATTTAAAACGACCGGAATATTTTCCATCAATCGTGATGCGTTTTGTGAGGAAGGCTTTGTACCTATCCATGAAGATAATAATGATCCGCCAAATACAACGGCTCCAGGAGATTTACCATTACAGGAAAATACATCAGAAAATATTTTAGAACCCATAGAATTCAGACAGAAGACTTCTTCTCCAAAACCAGGGCCAAGTGGATTAAGTGGATCTGTTCCAGGAAGATTGAATACCTTACGTAATACTAGATTGTCATCAGATTCGTCTGATTCTGAATTCAGTTTGAAAGAAGTTGCGGAAGACAGTCTAAGCGATGATGGTGATAAAACCCTGAAAATTAAAGGAACACTGGAAAATACTTCCTTTCACGAGTTATGTCCACCTTCAGTGTTTCAACGAAGAATTTCACAGCGAAAAAGGCAACATTCTCAAATATTAACATCTACCCCTTTAAAAGAAGAGCTCGAAAATAAGACATTAAAAAAACAAAAAAGGAGGAAAATGAAAAATTAAAGATCACAAAAAAATTACAGGTAAAGAGGAGGGAAATGACAAAATTAAGAAGGTCACAAGAAAAATTACAGGTGAAGAGGAGGGCAATAATAAAATTAAGAAGGTCACAAGAAAAATTACAGATAAAGTGGAAACCCCGGTTGGATAGGAAAGAGAAATTGATGAAATCTGCGCTATTTGTGAACAATTTGGATACAATAATGAGATTTGGTGGCGGTGCCGTTCTTGTGCAACCTGGGCTCATGCTGACTGTACTAGCGCAGAAAAAGCTTCAGTATATATTTGTGACTTTTGCTCAGTATAAATTAATGTTTAAATGTTAAAATAAAATGAATTCCAAAATATTACTGCTTGGTCGATATTATCCTATCGGTCGAAATTACCCGATTTTTTTCCATGTTTACAAAAACCCATCTTAGAAAAAAAATATTTGTTCATTTGCGAAAGCAATAGAAAAATCTTCTACTAGATAATGTAACAAAGCAATTTTACCATTTTCAACTCAGTAGCGCTTAAGCAGTCGATATTCCCCCACTCTACCCCACTGAGAGAACATCTTCATTACTGGAGTTTAAGCTGCAATTAATAATTTTAATTTACGATAGATTTTTTGTAATAAAAATCAATAAAACTTCCAATATATATGTACTGTTTATTTGTGCCCCTTTGCCTGTTCAAATATACCCCACAGCTGGGGTACATTTGAACAGTATGACATTTATTGTTTATTTGCGTGTCAAACAAAACACACTAAAATTTCAATAATTTTTTCAGTCCGAGCTTAAAGTAAACATATTCTACCTCTGGCAAAGCTGTTCCTCACTTTTATATTGAAATTTAGATTTTTTCAGGACTTTAATTTTAGTATATATGTTCAAAAGTGCCCCCTTCTCCCCTATACCTAGAATAATATTTAAACTCTGTAGCTCTAAATATTTAACAAAATGTTTTAATAGATATTTCATGCTATCAGGGTTAGTTCTTTGTCTATGTCTAATTATACACTAATATTTTGCATAAACTATATAGTATATATTTTTACCCATTGGCAAAATCAAACATATAAGCCATGTTTCTCTTAATTCCGCTTATGAATAATATTTTGAATCTTTTGCCATTCTCTGTCCAAGTGAGCCTTTTCATTCTTGTCCTTATGTTTTCTGGACCTACAAGTATTTGAAAAAAAAGAATAAATAAAACACCTTATTAATAAAAAAAATAAAAAAACCTTCTGCCATCGGCCATTTTAAGACCATACTGGAACGCCGCCTTTGGCAAAGCCTCCTTCTGGTTCATATAGTCGGAATATTCTTCTGCAGTGTCAAAGTCCCAGCGACCAATAGGACCTTTCTTATTACCTACAAAAACCACAAAAAAGTTGATATCACAAGAAACTTGACAATACTCAAAAATTACCAAGGTCCATTTTGGAGTAATCAACTTCGTCATCACTGTCGTCGATAGCATCATTCATTTCTTCCAAGCCAGGATAGCATTCAGCATATCCTTCAGGCTCTTGTTGCAGTTTGGTAAGAATTTCTGCTGATTTGTTAACTCTGTATGATGGGGCAGCATTGTCAACAGATTCCCTGTTTAAAACAATAGCAGTGTCATAAGAAATTAATTAAATAAATTCATTGACTTAAATAGGATGCTAAATATCATGTAGAAACCAAGATGGTAATGCGCAAATGCTATGTCAAGTTATGAATTTCAAAGATTTTGTTATTGTTTCCCTGGGGCTTCTACAATTTTTAAAGTATTTATCCCAAATGTTGAATATAAAGGATGTTACTTAATGGTATATCTTAGTTTAAAGAGAGCATTCCTGAATCAGCAAGATAGATTTAATTATGTTTCGAGGGGATTTTCCTGGTCCTAAGCGAGCTGTAAGATTTTTATGTGGCGCAGGTGTTGGGGACCAGTGAAAGCCAGTTTTTATTTGAGAACGAATACTAACATTGACGGGTTTTTTTATTTTATTGACTTCAGAGTTAATTCGTAAAAAGTAAAAGGGGGTAGTGAGTTTCACACGAATACGACAAGATTTAATTCTAATAACTTGCGTCTGTGCATCCTAGAGGAACTAGGATGCACAGACGAACTAAGGATGACTGTGATGAAATACTTGTTTTGCTTTCTATGACATTTTATGTATTATGTTGACTATTTTATTGCCAACAAGTATGTTTTATTATTTTATCAATATCAGTAATAATATTTGTTTGTCTTGGAAAATCGATTTTATTTATTCTTTTTGTCTGTTTTTATATTGGTTTCATTATTTTGACAATTTTGGTTTATGTATTTTATTTTTCTTCCAGCTTTGTAAATAAGGGTGTAATATACTCTTTATACAATAAAGCATTTTTTGAAATTGAATGTATGAATCTCACCTTTATTGCTTACAACTTAATGCTAAGAAATCTGCATTTATGGTCTTCGCAAGTACGGGCACTCGAGAAAATTTTTTAGCGGTCAACAAAACTGGATTTTTGTAATGGAGGGTCAATATAGTTTGTCGAGCAATATAAAAATTAGGGTTTAATCAGGACCGGCGTTTTGCACAGCATGAAGGGGCAGTTATCCAAAAACATTTTTTATAAATCGAGTGCGAGTCTGTAACTTGGAATAAATTCGATAACAAATAAATGGGGTCGTGTTCGGAAATACTTACAATTGAGATTGTAAGTTTTTTTACTGGAACGCCGCGTTTTACAGCGTGTGCCATGTAGGCGAGGCAAATTAATACCAACTTTCTTATTTTAAATAGGACATCCTCTATGTTATTATATTTTTGGATTCTCCAAAATTCCAAACATTTTGATGTATCACATGCCAACCCTTTATTTGATTGTTTTTAAGATAACGTATTCCATAAACTTAAACAGGGTTCCTTTAAATCTTTTTCTTCAATAAATTAAATGAATAATTCAAAATGTGAACCATTTAATATTTGGCAATGCCCTAAACGTACTACAAATTAATTTTGAACGTTTCTTATGCATTCTGGAAAAGTGTTTCGACACTCTTGCCTTATTCTAGTTTTCAGTCAGTTAGTCAGTTTTATTCTAGTTTCAACTTATCAATATTTGCCGGCTTGATCACATAAACTTTTGATTTCAAATATCCCCATAGAAAAAAATCCAGAGGAGTCAAATCAAAAATTAAAAAAAAAAATCAGGCGATCTTGGTGGCTATTCAAAAGGTCCTCTCCTGCCAATCCATCTGCCTGGAAAAATTGTATCCAGATAGTTTCGAACAGGTCTTGCAAAATGGGGACCATCTTGCTAAAACCAAATGTTTCTATCCGGCATATTGGCTTCTATTGGATCAGGAAATAGAACAGCTATACTTGGGTTACCGAACAGATGGAGTGGTCACGTTATCGTTCTGCGCCGGAGGTGTGGCCTAGAGCCTCGATAGGGTCCATGACTTTGGGTTTTATTAAATTTTATTAGTCGAGCGGCTTTAGATCGTCTTGGTTGAATTTTCTGCTATTCGAATATTTGAATATTCGCAATATTGAAAAGTTGAGATTGTATTTATTTTTTTGTTAATTTGTTTGTTAACAAATAATGGCTGACGCGCCACGTACACCCCCATTGTCACATTGTGTGATAACGAGCATCCAGCATACAACAAAGAGCAAAAAGTCCATTTTACAGCAGAAGCAGCAGGTAATAAATATTTTTAATATACAGTGTGTCCCAAAATGAGCGAATGTATACGTGAAAATCACAAAAAATATTGTGGTTAAAATTTGACCATTTGGCATCCAGCCCTGCTTGATTAAAAAATAAAATTTAGCATATTATTATTTTTTTTAAATCAAGCTTGCCTTGTTACGAACATTTTTAAAATTTTATAAGTAGGTAAAGTGGAGGGTAAAGTAGTAATTCTAGGCAAGATATAAAAAAAGTTTATAAGAAAAGGTTGTTTAGAATGCAAAATTCTGTCCGAATACCGCATTTCATAACCATAGACCTACTTTGATTTTTACGTTTTGTGTACCAATGATTTTTTTTATTCATATTTAATTATTAGAGATTGAAATTTGTAAAAATCAAAGCAGGCATATGGTTATGAAATTTGGTATTCGGGCATAATTTTGCATTCTAAACAACCTTTTCTTATAAACTTTTTTTACATCATGCCTAGAAATACTACTTTACCTACTCATAAAATTTTAAAAATGCTCGTACCAAGGCTTGATTTTTAAAAAACAAAAATATGCTAAATTTCATATTCAAAATTGCTAAAATTCTCCTCGTCTAAATCTGCCAAGGTTGCATCGATGGGCGGGCCTATATTTCGCGCACATTATTTACTCCATTTTTTCGGTAATCCGACTATAGATTTGGAATTCGTTCTTCTTGTAAAAACTGTAAGTATCTTGCTCCATTTAAATTTTCTTCGCAGAAAATTGGGCCTATAACTTGCTAACCTAGAATTGCTGCCCAAACACTTTTCCTGGGTGTTGAGTGTGGCCTTGCCTCATCCAACATGGATTTTCTTGTGCCCAATAACGGCAATTTTGACGATTTACTTCTCCGTTCAGCATAAATGTCGACTCATCGAAAAAGACAATGTTTTTTGTAATAAGATTGTTATTCTGAAATAATTCCATAAATTGTTCACAAAATTCAATTCTTCTATATGCATCCTCCTCATTGAGTTCCTGGAGAATTGTTAGTTTATAGGGATGAAATTTTTCTGCTTCAAGAACCCTTACTACTGAAGACTGGCTCACTTCCAATTTGCGCGCTACCTGCCTAGTGGCGTATAACATAATAATAAATAATTATTGTTAATGTTCTTCTAATTATTGTTCTTACGTGACCATTTTCCCGAAACTGTTTTTCAATATTGCTTAGTAGTACTAGATATGGGTGGTAAATCAGGATATTCTAAATAAATGCAAAACTTTATTTTGGGTTCTTGTTTTATCTCCGTACCCAATCATCATTAAGATTTCAATCTTGTGCTTTTCACTTAAATAGCCCATTTCGTAAAAAAAATTAAAAGAAACTTAAATCTGATTATCCGACAGTAAAGGCACATCTTGTAGCAATGTCAAAATTATAAAAATGCCACATTTTTATAGGACATTCATAAAATACATTACGAAAAAAACTGTTTACTAAAACGCATATTTTTTGAATTTAAAACATTTTTAAAATAATAAATCAAAACTTAAAAATAGGTGAATAAAGGTATGGCATGTGATACATACAATTTTGTGCAAAATCCAAAAAGATAATAACATATAGGGTGTCCCATTTAAAATAAGAAAGTTGATATTAGCCCCGCCTACATGGCACACCCTGTATAAAAGAATATAAAAAATGCGCAACTTACATGTGTGATAACTTACATACAGTGAGACGTGTCTCACTGTTCCTTTACTGTCTCACTGTTCGTACTAAGTATATTAGATATTTGCTTGATGAAAGTTATGATAAAATCATTAAATTTAAATTTTGAGTATATACAAAACTCATAAACTTTCACTTAATTTTGGCTACACAGTAGCCTTCTATATAGACAAATACACAGTATTTTATCTATATTAAAAAGTAAAAAAAATCTATAAAAAATTATTTTTGTAAACTAAAATTATTAACTGTACCAACAATTTATTCCAATACAGTCTGTACACACAGTGTCTCAGAACCGTCAGAATGGATAGATTATAGTAAAATTAAAATTAAAATAAATTAAAAAGAAAAAAAAACACAAATACCTACTCAAAATTTAATTTTAATGTATCACTGTTCCTTTACGGATTTTATAAAACAGGTCCTTTGCAAAAATCTTCTTTTACAGAAAATGCCACGAAAAAACAAAATCAATCGACAAATATTCATATCTGATATGCCCCAAAACAGATCCTTGGGGAACACCTATGGTTATCCCACTTTTTGCTGATGACACCCCACCAACACTTACCATCTGATCTCTATTGGCCAGATAGGAAGCGAGAAGTTTAACACTGTCGGGACTAAGTCCATATTTAGCAAGTTTTTACAGCAATATCTTATGGGGACCACAGTCGAATGCCTTGCTCAGATCGCAGAACAAGACACTGCCATATTGCAAGTTATTAAAAGCATTTAACAAATAATCAACTAAGTCTAAAATGGCCATAGTAGTACTTTTACCCTTCCTGAAACCAAACTGGCTGGATGTGAAAAGATTGTTACTCTCAAAAAATTTCACAAGTTGAGCAGCAATAAATTTTTCAAAGATTTTTGAGATTATGGGCAGCAAGGAGATAGGACGCTGGTTATCGGGCCTATCAGGATCATCCTTTTTAAAAATAGGTATTACCCTGGCTGATCCGAGCACACCTGGAAAAGTGTTCTCCCTGAAGCATCTGTTTATTAGTTTTGTTACTGGAGCTATGATAATGGTTTTAACAGACTTAATTAGTTTGACTAATTAAGTCTGCCCATAGATGTGTTGACTAGTCTTATTTTTTAAGCCATTAATAATCTCTCTTAGTTTTATGAATGATACAGGAGAGAAAGAGAACACATTCTCCGGCATACGCAGAACAGAGAGACTTTGGATTGGGTCACCCTGCGACAGTGGAATTATGGGCAATACGTGAAAAGAAATTATTGAAATCGTCAGCCGTTAAAGTACTTTCGTGAGATTTTTTCGTTTTTGACGTACCTACACTACTATTAACAACTTGCCATACGGCCTTAGTTGGGTTAGAAGCTGATGAATTTATCATTGGCTTTTATTGTTCTATCGTTCATTTGACTTTATGGAGGCCATAGAAGCTGTGAATGCTATTAATTTGGATCTTTTAGCCATATCTGACTTGTGTAAGAGTCACAGACTCGTATTGAATGCTGCAAAGTCCAAACTCCTTGTCTTTGGCAAGCCCCTTCCAGATACCGTGAAGATCAGCATAGATGGATCTCCTTTACCTCCTTCTAATAACCAGAAGAATTTGGGGATTGTCCTTGACACGGATCTCAGGTTTGAGGGGCATGTGTCGAATTTGTTGAGGGCATGTTTTTATAAATTAAAAATACTCTATATGAACAAACAGTTTTTGACAGCTGATATTAAACTACATCTTTGTGATACATTAATTTTGTCAATTGTTAGTTATGCTCAAGTTCTGTTTTGGCCTGCCTTGCATCAACGTGAAAAGAATAGCCTTCAGAAAATTCAAAACGCGTGCCTCAAGTTTAGTTTTGGTATGAGTAAATGCGACCATGTCACTCCCCTATTGGTCAGATCAGGGTGGCTTTCTTTGGATGAACGCTTTGTACTGCAAATGGCTACACTAGTCCATAAAGTTGTGCTTTTCGGACAACCAGCTTATTTATCTAATAAATTAATTTCAAACTCCAAAATTCACGGCAGAACCACACGAAACGCGCATAATTTTGTTATTCCAGGGCATAAAACTGCAAAATTCCAGGGCTCATTTAGTTACAATGCTCCAAAAATCTATAATGCACTACCACCTGAAGTTAAGTCTCTTCTCTCTGTAACAACCTTTAAACAAAAAACTAAAAATAATATTTTTCAAAACCGACATAGGTAATCATCTCTGGTCCTTCATTGAAGTACCTACTATGATTTATTGCGCATAGCAGATTGTATTATATTTATTATTTTACATTTTTATTCTGCTATTATGTTCTATAAAATTTTGCATTTGTGCTTATTAATATGATTAGATAGAGTAGCTTTAAGCTAGATCTCGCCATTACTTATTTAGTAGTTAAGAAAACATGTATTTTTATGCTGAATAAAGAAGACATTTATTATTATTATTATTATTATTATTATTATTTTTGCCCTCTGTATAGCAGCTCTATAAACTTTTTGAAAGTCCTTAATTTCCCCCTCAAAATTTCTGTTTTTGTATTGTCGAGACACTCCACTCAGCAGCTGAGGATGATCCCGCATGACTTTTAGGTTATTGTGAAACCAAGTTATTGTATTTCTCTGATCGGTCCTCACCCTATATGTTTTCAGGGGAAAAGATTGAGTATATGCTTTTTCTAGAAAAGATAGAAATATTTTGAAACAGTCATTGACAGCTATACTCTTCTCTGTCACAAAATTCCAGTTATATGAGAAAACCAGTTCAAAGAAAGACACATGTAGGATTCAATCAGAATTCGATCAAGATATCGCACATGACGCAATTTAACTCCTTTAACGCAAGGGTTAACCAAGCGCCAAAAGTCGCTTTTGAAATTTGAGATAAACTTTCACAGTCTTAACCTAAAATAATAGTAAGTGTTGCGTCTCAGTGTTCCAACATGGATAGGTACAGTGAGACATCTGGTATTTTTTAGTTTTATTTTTTTTGAGAAGTTACATTTAGTTTTCCTCAAAAAATAATATCGTTTTTCAGTTCCTATTTATATGCCAAATAGTAGAGATAAAATATGAGCTTAAAATAGCGTTTAATAAAAAAGTAATTAATATTAAAAGTTTTGCGTCTCAGTATTCCTACCTCTCCCCTATTATCTGATATAAACTTTTTCTTTTTCATACTATTTAAGTTGTATTTTTTTTGAAATATTTGTATGGGAATGAATAAACAAAAACAATACCTATGGTCCTGCTTATCAAAGTAAGAATTTCTATCATGTTTGCTTGACCTAGACTCTCTATGATGATCCCTGTGCTTATGGCTGCTGCGCGATGGCACATAATCTCCAATGTCGCCATAAATTGAGTCGTCTTGGTTACTAGACCTCTTTGATGATTTCTTAGTCGGCTCAACTTCTTCTTCTTCTTTCTCGTTTGCATCTTCTAAAGCTCGCTTATGCTTATTCTTTTTACGATTACCTAATAAATTGAAAGATTTTAAAATTTATATTTTTTTAAGTTATATGAATGTTACCTTGTCTTAAGTAGCTCAAAATCTGCGTCAGCTTGTTAATGACTATGTCATTTGTTGACAATGTGGTGGTCAATTCGAATGAAGGAACATCAGCTACAGATCTCATTAAAGTTGTCGGAATATCTGTATCAGCATCATCATCTGTAAAACAAAAGGGAGGAGGAAAATTCTACAAGAAAACAATTTTTAAGTTCTCATTTTTGCTACTAGAAGAAATATAAAAATAAATCTAAAAAAAAGATATTTAAAGAGGGTGAAAGAATTCTGTAATAGGAAAAAGGAGCGATCTCTTTGATTTTTGCTTTCCTTAACCTTAGCATTATGCAAAATACTCTACGCCTAGAACATATAGGGTGCGCAAATTTGGTCGTTTTTATAGAGTATCTCGAAAAGTAAAGCAGATATTAAAAAGTGACATATTATGATTTATGAGCTAGATTTTGAGACACTATCAATGGTATGGTCAAAATTCTTGTAACTTTGTTTACCAACTTGGTTTTTATTGTTTTGAAATTTTATTATGTTTCTTATGGAAAATTTAGTTCAATAAATAATTTTTTTTTACCGGATAAGATTGAGAAGTTATGGCCAATTCTTATACTTTTTAAAGAAAACACTCGATATTTTATTTAGTTCTTAAAAAGATTGTAAACATATAATACTTGAGTCTGGTCCCTAGTTTTCCCATCCAATGAAATTTATAAATAAACTGTTCCTGTTTAAAATATAAAAGTTATATATATATTTTTTAAATTCTGGTCCATTCTCTTTAAAGCATAATTCATAGGATCATAGGATGTGGACAGATCTCAGTGACGGAATCTGCAACGGCCTTAAGCAACACCCACTCTAAGACAAGGCCTTAGTGCTTGGCGCGTGACGTCATCGATGTGGGCCACCGATTTTTAAAAACCAAGGGATTTCATATGCTAATATCTCAATATTTGGCTTATTTTAAAAAATGCTAGGAATAGAATAGAGTTCAGGAAACATTCAAAGGTATGTTTTAGTTCTGGTTGAATGTCAGGTTAAATATTATGGTGTAATATTAAATGCAGACTCCTAACTCCCCTACATCTGCGCCAAAATTCAACATACGTTTTTAGGTATTTTTTTATTTTTTTTATACCATTAAATAGTAAAAAATGTTATTATATACACATAAATACATATATTGACTTTAAAAGCTTAAAAAGCTTAGGTATACTCCAGTTCATGTAATTTTTTAATTGCAGAAAAAGAAGCAAATTTTTTCTTCGAGATGTCAAAATCAGGAAAATAAAATTTTTGGTCTGGTTTAGAGTTAAGCCAATTATTAAATACACATTTAAGTAAGTGAACTGTGTCAAATAGGTAAAATAATGGTCTCTGATTATCTATGGGATGGGGATAAACAATGCTAAGTTGGTCTGCAGTTGAAAAATGACTAATGGCTTTCCCGTTAATGGCATTATTATCACACTATTAAAAAACTATGTACCCAATCTCCTCTAAATTTTCAATAATTGTCTTAATAAAATTATAAAGTATGTCTGATGTAATTTTGGAGATGGGAGCTATGTGAACTACTTCCTTAAAGCTGGAACACACACTTGTAATCATTAAAGTAAATGCTGGAAAGCTAGAGACTTATTATTGACTGATGTTCCAGTGATATTACCGCCTTTATTGTCCATGTAAGGGTCAATATGAATTTCATCAAAAAGTAGTGTCACAAATCTCTCATGATCCTTTAGTAAACTAAACACATTTCGGGCATAAGTTAAAAACATTTTTTTTTCATGTATGTGGGGATCGGTCATGTGTTTGTTACAAATACCCATTATAGTTTGAGGATGTGGTAAAATTAGGGATCCATAATCTCTTAAATACTTGTATGCATGAGGACTAATAGTATAGATTATAGAAGTCAAAATTATTGTACTACTTGAATATCTGTACCTTTCCTTTGCAGTTGTAAGCAAAGCTAATTGTTCACAAATAAAATCTAAAGAATGTACTATTTTGTTGTCTTCAATGTTTTTAAAAATTTTGAGTATGTTTGACACAAAATCGAACACACGTTTCATTTTATTTATGTCATTTGATGGTTTGGCATGATCGAGAATAGTATTGCCAAGGGTATTGATAGCAGTCTCGGTAGCAGTATTTGTAGGTGGCAGATTTAAGTCACAATCGGGGTTGTCATTATTGGTAACATTTTCCTCCAAAGGCAGGGTAATAATAGTAAGGTCTATTGCTTCAAGTATTGCATATAAATCATCTAAACTATGGGAAGTATTTGGAGTTTTAAATTTTGATGTTAAAACACAAACTGGCTCACTATATAAAAAAGTTTCAAAAATTTCAGTCATGGTTTTAGTAATTCTATTGTAAAAATTTTACCTGTGTTAGAATCTTGAACTTAATATGTATAATAAAACGTATAATAAAGTACTCTTTATTATACTACCTTCAGGAAAATGATCTTCACATACTTTGGTGTTGTTTGTGGGTTCAAAGTCATCTCTATGTATCGCTTTTACCCATTTTCCCCTTAGATTTAGGTATATCCTTAGGAAAACCGAAGACATGCACTTTAGGTCCGTTTTTATAGTTTCCGTTACAACCCGGAACACAACACTTTTGAGGCATATTTACACTCTGGTATAAACTACAAGCCGAACTAGGAGAAAAATATTAAATTAAACACGAACTAAAGTATTAAAGTCTGATATAAACAAATAAAACCGCGCCCGAGAAGCGGTTTACCGAGGATTTTTCTAGTCCGAAATAACGATTTTGCAATTTTAAAGTACGCGAAGAGTTTACATAAATATAACATACACGTTTCGCGGAAATAAACAGTTCCGATTTTAGAGAAAAACACAAAAAATGGGCTAATGTTTACTGCGGATCTCGTCAGAAATACCGGCAACTACAGAACATAAATATAAACAACCTAACCTCTCGTTTCATCAGGTGGCACAACTAGTAGATGCGCCGTTGTCAGATTTATATAGAAAGAACTCCTATTGGCAAGTAACAAGGTATTAGATAAATGATAAAATCTGAAAAAATGGAAGTTTAAATTATAAAAAGAGAAATAAGGATGCACTCTTTTTTTTAACTAAATTGTAAAGTAAGAGCAGTTAAAGATATAGATTTAATTATTTTAAGATAGTAATAGATCATCATAACGTTCACGGCAATCTGCAAAGTCTGGCAGCGTTGCAGGCAGCCTTCCGTGGACGAACACCGGCAGCGTCAACAGCTAAATTCACGCGAAAATCAACCCGAAGTGCATGGCCCAAACGTGTGACGTCACGAGCAAAATTTTTTGGAGCGCTTTGTCCTTTTGTAGAGGTGTTATTGCCTTAAGCCATGTAAAATCAATATATTTCTGAACCTTCTATTATTTTACAATTTAAAAAAACTGTATAAGACAAAACTTTATACAGCAACTATATTGCACATTTCACTATGAAAATAAACATTATTTTTACATTACAGCTAAACTAAAACAAAATCGTAAAAGATGATTTGTGTATGGTACAATTTCAATTCCTGGACCAAAAAAAAACATTTAAGACTCATATTTTAAAAAATAAATAAATAATTAATGTCTTCATTTTAACTCCCTTTAAATACAATGTATATTATAATCACACGGAAGGACCTGACTGGTGGAGTCAAGTTAATTTTTTCTTCTATCAGAAAGAAATCGAGTTGCAAAATGAGATTTGGCACAGATACTCCCTAATTAATAACAATATTTCATATACGATCCATTACCCCTTACCGCCCGTCAGAAATGTGGAGTAAAAAAACAAAAAAGACATATGTGACCTATTTTGAAGGACACTATTTACAAATTAACAGCAAAATGCTAACACAAAAAAACATCGCAAAAGTAACAATCAAAACAACAGGAGTAGAGAACACCAGGGCTTTGCGCAGAAAATGTAACGCTTTTCTAAAAAACCTGTGTCTCTCGAAGTCGGAAAGAAAGGACTTAGAACAAAAAACAAGGCTTCAAAGAGAATGCGATCTTTGGAGAAACGAACGATCAGTTCGTGTGACAGCTTCATTTTTTGCAAAAATTTGCAAAGCAAAAGAAGCTAGTTCATTTAACTCAATAAAGTAATTCGCACCCCTGCAACCGATTATGGAATTTTGAATGAAGATAAAGCAAGAAAAGCATACTCTAAATTAAAAAATGTTAAGGTAACTAAGACCGGGTTAGTAATACACCAGAACTATCCATTCATCGCTGCTTCACCAGATGGACTCGTGAGCGATGATGGAGTAATAGAGAATAAATGCCAGTACAAAATAAGAGACAAATATCTTTTTGAAAACAAGAATTTAGATTCCGGTCTGAGGAATTTTGAAAAACAATGCTAAGTAGATAAGAATCTTTTTATTATTTTCATCATCCGGTTTTAGTCAATCCTATATAGAATCAATTTAACCTACGATCAAAGAAAATGGCGTACTGAACAACATTTAACATTCTTTGACAATGATTCAGTCCAAAATATGAACTACCAAAACTTAAAACCCAAAAGGCAATAAGCCGTTAGTTGTTTAAACAATATTGTTTATAGCGTAAAGGAATTACTCATTGACGATTATCTGTCACTAAACGACAGGGAACTTCCTTTAAGTTTTGTAATCGATCATACATTATTTCTATTAAACAAAAATGCATACCAAATTTTTTCCAGTTGAAAAATCATCCCTTATATTTGGAGAAGACAATTTTGAACCTAAGTTTTTAAACAATATTCAATTTACTGCAACACATGTTGTAATGCCAATTCAGAGAAATAATCACTACGTGTTAGCACTTTCAAACTTTATAAAACGCGAATTTTTATTTCTGGACCCATTGGGAAAAAAAGCAGAAGTAGGCAATTACTTTTATAAAAAAATTTAAACTTGCTAAAGCTTAAAAAAATTGCTCCACAAACTTGGATATTTAAAACAGTGCCACACTCGCTACAGAAAGATTCGTTTAGTTGCGGAATTTTCGTAATATTTTTTTCACACAACTAACAAATTATGATAGCTTGTCAGAAATTGATACAAATAGTTACAGAAATGAGCTAAAAAGCATGCTTCTCAGTAGCTCCGACAATATGAAACAAAAATGTCTTTTTTGTGCTCAAGAAATTTTGGCTAATGTTAATATTTTTCAGTGTATTTCATGTTTTAGATTAATCCATGTTCAATGTTTATTAATCTAAACAAATAAAAACACTTAATCACCTTTGTGATTTGTGCCGGTTAAATTAGTTTCTTGTGTCACATATTTTATAAAATAATATAATATTGTCTATAATGTAGATACCTGATCTAAGTAAACATTATATTATACTTATCTCTATCTTTAGACAAAGATAATATGTGTATATTTCTATATAGTCCCGATGACATATACTGTGATAGCCGATTTCCTTTATGTTACAACATTTAATATACCATTCTAATTTTGTGATTTTGTTGGTTCGTGTATATTATTTTTGTTAAAAAAATGGATATTTGATATTTCCACTTACATCTTATAAACCGTTTTTTTTTTCATTAGTGCAAAGATATTTATATTAAATATATGTTATTTCCCAATTAAGTTTTTATAGAGTTAATGTATATTTATAGTTTATCTCTTTTTTGCTGTGATCTTGTCACCTTTTGCCAAATATTTTAGTAATAATGTAAAAACTATTTTTATACCTATTATTGTTTGAAGTAAATCTTAAATTATATGCTAAATATGTAATAGATTAAAAATATATTATACAAGTACATAACAATTGTTTGTCTAATAATTTCGTAAATTAGAAAACGTTGAACCAATATAAAAATTTCAAAAAACCTATCTACGTTTACTTACTTTCTAAATCCTGAAAATTAAAAACATCACAGAAAAAAACTTTTTTATAGGAAAAAAATTATCATTTACAAAGTCATAAAGTTGAACCACCCCTCTGACGGGCGGTAAGGGGTAATGGATGGTATATGAAAATTTGTTATTAATTAGGGAACATACTCCTGAAATTGATCCTGTAGAAATCAACCACAAAATACAAGTTTTTAAGCAGAGCATTACGACAGTAAGAAATTCAATTGACGAAATTATTAATGAAGCCAAAGATATTGCATCCTTGCTTGAATGTGAAGCAGGACCTCCTAAAAGAAAAAGAAAATATGACAGTCAATTCGATCACCGTATTGCTGCGTTAGAAGTTTGTGACATAATTATTAATTGCACTAAGGATAGGTTTCATTTTAAAAATCATTTATTAGCTGCTTCATTGCTGTATTCTGACCAGTTCGCTAACTATATTAATTATTTTCCTGATGAAAAATTAAAAGTAACTTGCGATTCATACCCCAATTTTGATAAGGAGCGTTTAAAAACAGAGCTTTCAGTGATTTACTCCAGCCCAGACTGCAGGAAGATACAAGGAGCAATACCTTTTTTAAAATTACTCATGGAAAATAATTTGACAGATTCATTTTCAGAAACTAAAAAGCTCTTGGAAATACTCATAACTATTCCAATGTCGATAGCTGAAGCCGAACGTTCTTTCTCCACTTTAAAGCGCATCAAAACATTTTTACGTAATTCTATGGTGGAAGAACGTCTGGTAGCACTATCGATGCTTTCAATGGAAAAGCAAATCGTCACGCAAACTGTAAACTTCAACGAGATGTTTATAAACAAATTTGCAGCTAAAAAAAATCGAAGAATAAACTTAATCTTCAAAAAATAACTATTATTTGTTACAATGTAATTATAAATATAAATTTAAAATATATAAAGGGTGAGTTTTTTAAAGTGTTACAATGCGATATGTCAAAAACGGCTGCAAATTTTTTTTTGACATTTTGGTGACATTTCAAGTATACCGGGGGGCACTTTTTGTGATATTTTTGACATTTGTCCCTTCACCCCCCTAAGAGGGGGGAAGGGTCACTTCCTTATTTTAAATGGAATGACGTGTTTTTTATTCTTAAATACGAATCTACATAAAATATGAAGTCTGTTTATAAAAAATTTTTAAAATTGCTCTGCTGGTTACGGAATTATGATCAAAAATGTTTTGATTAAATTTAAAAATAATTCGAATATTTTACCATAATAACAGCCGGTTGCCATGGAAATCCTACTGTTTATTTTACTAGTATGGATGGAAATGAAAATCCTAGTAACAGTAGGATTTCCATGGCAACATAACAAGCAGTGTCACATAAAAATTCTGACGTGTTATTAACAAGTAAAAAAAAAAACAAGTAAAAAAGTAAAGTGTTTAAAAAGAAAAAAATGGAAGCGAATTTCAGTGTAGAAGTAGATATGTTGTTAATTTTGGGGGAGTGCAGAAAAAATTATAGGGAGGCTGCAGTAGTGTGGGCCGAGAGGTTTCCGGATATTCCAAAATCTCATATGGCCTTTAAGAGACTGGAGACCAGAAGTCGTATGACTGGTAGTCTAAAAAGTAAACGACGAAATCGGATTAAAACGCAAACAGATGAAAATAAGGCAGTTGCTGTATTAGGAGCAGTAGCTATTGATCCTCAAATCAGTACCAGGCGGCTTGCTTTAGATGCTGGAATTAGTCAATCATCAATTATAACAATTCTGCACCGGTACAAGTTTCATCCTTACCACATTACACTTCATCAAGAGCTTTACGGACATGATTTTGAGAATCGCATTAATTTTTGCACTTGGATTTCAACAAAAATGCGTGAAAATAACCATTTTTTGAGAAACGTTATTTTTTCTGATGAGACTTCTTTTAATAATTGCGGGCAGGTAAGATTTAACTTATTTAAATTAGAACATATTCAAGTTTTGGTTGTTTGTTTTTCTATAAGCATGGGTTACTGAATGGATTCATTGATAGTCCTGTACTTCTTTCCGGTGTACGTTTCATGGTGCCTAGGCTTAATGCTAGACATCCCCTAGCATTCTTTCTGCCAAGGCCTCATACTAACATCCTGTTGAAATCGCCACTATATACAATATGCGCTATATTTAATCGGATCTGTCACATGTGCGATATAAATTTCTCTCCGGTTCATGTGATTGTCGATATCTTGGTGGATCATTACTCTTGGGATTAAGACCCATGTGTTTAAGTTATAGTTAGTAGGTATATTGCAGTTAATTTAATTTAATTTTGTTGAATATGCGATTATCTTGTTAAACTTTTATAATTGGGTTTTTATATCATATTAATAGTTATTTGTTCTAATTCTTTGGATAACTTTTGAGAATGTGACTTTACTTTACTCTTTTTCTTTTCTTTTCATTCTTTTAGGTTTGTTTGTGTGTGTTTTTTTTTTAACTATATTTTTCATTGTTTTGCAACTGTTTCCTGTTATTGGGCAAGTTGCCTGTTGGAAATAAAGGCTTATTATTATTATTATTATTATAAGGTAAACAGGCACAACATGCATTACTGGGCAGCAAATAATCCTCACTGGATGAGAACTGTACCAAATCAACATCCCTGGTCTGTGAACGTATGGTGTGGTATTTTCGAGGATAGAGTTATTGGTCCGCATTTTTTCCAAGGTCATTTAAATGGACAGGTCTACACAGATTTTTTAAGAAATCAGTTACCTCGTCTACTAAACCAAAATTTAAATCCTAGCGTATGGTTTCAGCAGGACGGAGCTCCACCCCATTATGCCATACAGGCCTGTACTTATTTAAATGAGATTTTTGAAAACAGGTGGATTGGTCGAGGTGGTCCTGTCAACTGGCCTGCTCGTTCGCCAGATTTGACCCCCCTTGACTTTTTTTTATGGGGATTTATAAAAGACAAAGTAATGGCTAGTGCACCTACAACTCCAGAGGACATGAAGAACAGGATTCGTTTTGCTTGTTCATTAGTGATACCAGCAATGTTACAGCGGGTACGAAACTCATGGCAAGAAAGGATAAGAAAGTGTTTGGAAGTCGAAGGCGGTCACTTCGAACAGCTCCTTAGGCATAATACATAGACAGTAGATAAATAGTTAAAAAGTAGAAAATAATTTGTTTTTATTGTAGTAGAATATTCGAATTATTTTTAAATTTAATCAAAACATTTTTGATCATAATTCCGTAACCAGCAGAGCAATTTTTAAAATTTTTTTTATAAACAGACTTCATATTTTATGTAGATTCGTATTTAAGAATAAAAAACACGTCATTCCATTTAAAATAAGGAAGTGACCCTTCCCCCCTCTTAGGGGGGTGAAGGGACAAATGTCAAAAAAAAATTTGCAGCCGTTTTTGACATATCGCATTGTAACACTTTAAAAAACTCACATATATTTTAAAATAGTATATGTGTATGCAGTTTATTTCACATTTTCATATTTAGGTGAACAAGGTAATAAGAGTATGCTCCAGTTTTGTTTGAATTCTAAACAGTAAATACAAGGCACAATTTTGGTAAGTTCGCAGGTTGCATGTTCTTTTTATGTTTATTTGATATATTTTTGGAAGGTAAAATGTCAAAAAGGGGCTGTTTTCAGACACATATCTGGACTTAATACTAGTTTTTTTTTTTTTTAATAAGAATACCTATATAAACACCATTTAATGAAAGCTATAAGAAAAAGTTTAATTTTATCTAGTTTAAAAAAACATCTTTGATTTCTCAGTGTTTCTCCCCTTTTTTGCAATCTTTTATATTTTATTGATGAATCTGCAGAACCCATCTCTCACCTAACCACGAGCTGCTACTGCTCTTCAAATAACTGTATTTTTATCCAAATTACCTTTAACCTCTAGATATAACACCATAAATTCGATTACTTTTGATATTCCTGATGTGGAATGTGGCAAATAACAATCATCAACTAGGGTCACCCCTTCATAATATTTGTAGATTATATATCAAATTAAAAATAATGCTGATATCTTTAGTGATGATTATAAGAAGTTTTCGTCAACCATAAAGACCTTAGTGTAATTTAAAAATACTGTTTTCCCTTTCGGTTTAAGTTAGGTTCAAGTTTACATTCAGACATGTTTATATTTAGTAATAGGATTTGAGAGATCTGTTAGTGCATATTAAATTAAATAAATACATATATGAAATTACAAGGTGGTTCATGAGAATATTTCTGTTAGATAGAGCAAAAAAAGTAACATTGTGGTTTTTTCAGGATTAACTTTTAGTTTATGTTCCCTAGAGCATTACAACTGAATTTGAAAAATGAACGTATATACTTACCTAAATCAATAACATAAGCCATTCTTCCTGGAACAAACATATCTGACCTTTCAATAGTTCTTGATTTTAAAACTTGAACTGTATGATATATAGATCTTCCTAGCTTAGTTTTAAACTTCATCTCTTCCTCCTCTTTTTTTAAGAGATCTTTTCTTTCTTTTTCCTTCTTTTTCTCTTCAGATTCAGAAACCAGTCTTTCTAACTCCTAAAGAAGATATCATTTAATTATGATGATCAAAAAGATAAATATGGACATACCTGCTCCTGCTCAAATTCTTTTTGTTGAATTTCACTCCTGACTTTCTGAAGAAGGGCATAATCGAGACCTTTTACCAAGTGAGTGTGCTCCATGTCACCACCCAAGAACTTAGACTCTTGTATCATTTGTCTTCTTCTTTCAGCAGCATCAAAACCTAGAAATCAGACAATACAAAGAATAATAATTGAGTAATATTTATTCAGTTACATAGAGTGGCAACCTGTACTGTAATTTCTGTTGTTAAATATCGCATTCAGACTTAAAGATTAACATATAATTGGCTCATTTTATAACAAAATAACAAGCATAGTTTTGGTAATAATGATATTCCTGCAATTCTTCTTAATGCGGATGGCCCTGCTTTTGTATTTGTAATTTATTTAATAAATAATTCATTAAGGGAGGACATGTTCCCAAAACAGTTAAAGGTATCAGCTATTAGAGCTTTATATGAAATAAGTGAGATATAAATTTTTTTGATAGTTACAGACCTATAAGTTTGCTTCCTAGCTGTTCCAAAATATTTCAGATTGTAATAAGTGTAAGACTTATTGAATTTATGAAAGATTCCAATATCTTTTCTAACAATCAACATGGACATCTTGGAAAAAAATCTACACAAACAGCTTACTTTTGGAACACTTGGAAAATGGCAACATTGCACTAGGTATATTCCTCAATCTATCAAAGGCATTTGACTACTTAAAAAGAAATATTCCTTTTAGAAAGCTCTGGCTTTAAGGAGTTAAGAGGACAGGCTCTTAAGTTATTTAACTCCTATTTAAGTGACAGAACTCAGTGACTAGTTGTAAGGAAGGTGTTTGCTATAAATGAGAGATACCTATAATGTGTATATAATTTTAATAAATAAATGTTTCCTTACCAGATTTTAAATCTGGTGCAACAGCCCTGTATGCTTGAGCTGTAGAAACTGGATCATCAGCCTGATAATCCGGATTTTCTCCCTTTCGCCTTTCACTTGCCCTATCTCTGTATTTCTCAGTTAATTCGGCCATTCGAGTATCCTCCTATTGAGTTAAAATAGAACAAAATCAAATAAACATCCTTTGAGATTAGCACTCAGAAGTTCCTACTTGTTTTTTTAATTTTGCATAAAAGCTTTTTCTTTTCTTCCTTGCTTCATGCTTGTCCTCAATTTTAGGCGGTGGCATACTCGAACTATTCTGCATGGCTTCTTTGATGGATCCCGGAGCCGCTGGGGCATTCGCGGGGGCCGAACGGGGCGTCATAAGCAACTTACGGAAGTCATCGTTGGTCAAGCGCTGAGACCCCGGGGTCTGTTCTACTGATTGGGGCATTTTGGACACTTACAAAAGAGTAACCGTATTAACCGAACCAGATATTAGTAAAAGTTACTTAATATCCTATAAACTATGGAATTCAAGGTTTTGTTTTTTACAATAAAGAATATTTCAAAATTAGGACCCTTTAAAACATTCAATATTTATAGCAAACAAGGGAAAATAGTAAACACATAACTTCATAACTTGAGGACAAAAATGACAGTTGACAGATGTGTGACATAAGTGACAGTAATGGTGTAGATCGCATGTATAACAGATGGCATTAAGCTGCGTCCACACCGAGTCGACACTGTCGATCGACTATGTCTATTGATATTGTTGATAAACAAGCGACAAAAACTGCATCTGTCCAGTCGACACATATGTTCGTCGATCAGTCAAATCAACATGTCCGACGAAGAAGACGAAATTCTTGCTTGTGCCGCGTGTATTATTATCGCGACTAAAAAAAGGAAAAATTGCGCGCAAAAAAAGATTTTGGGTTCGACCAAGTCTTCAAAGTAGAACTAGATACGATGCTAGTAATTTGACAGTCGATTTAAAAAAAGATGACATAAACATGTAGAGCCTTGAACACAGGTGCAATGGTGGTTTTAGGAATTTTTTTCAAATGTCAGAAGGTGAATTTGAATATTTATTACTAAAAATTGGGCCAAAAATTTGTAAAGAAGACACCAATTATAGACCTGCCATTCTCGTAAAGGAGCGTCTTGCTGTAACGTTACGATTTTTATCAACTGGAGATTCGTACCACTCACTAATGTATCTTTTCAAAATTTCAAAACAGGCAATTTCCAAAATTGTTGTGGAGCTGTGCGATGCCCTTATTGATTTATTACAAGACTATATTAAGGTAAGCACTTTATTTATTAAGATTTAACGAGATTTATATAAATATGAAAATATGAAAATATAGTTAAAGCTACTTCTTAAATCAAATTTTTATAACCATAATAAAGAATAAATAAGCACAACAGTAGTAAAAATAAACTATAACTAAAACAAAACTAAATATTTAAACCCTAAATGAGAATAGTTGTGCGCATATCTATACTTATGACCGAGCTTATGAGGTATGACTTCCTGGAGATTGCAGTTGGGTGATGAAACGATCTGCAGCTTCATCTTCATCAGTTGTAAGGGCAGTAGTTGATTGTGCCGAAGTAGGGGGACTGCTAAAAGGAGAGCATGAGGAATATGATTCCGGGGAATGCATCAGTAAGGTCGTCAGTAAGCCACCTGAATTTGCTGTACTGGTAAAATATTGCTGTTGCTGAGAATGCTGAGATTGAGGATAATAGTGTTGTTGCTGAGCCTGAGAAAAATACTGATGCTGTTGTTGTTGTGCTACGGGATAATTGTAATTTCCCAATTTTGCTTCAAACAGAAGTGTGCTTATTTTGTGTTGCACTGTAGCTTGAGCATAAGTAGTGGGCAAATTTCGCAATGTCACAGCCACTTCTTGGCCAAATATGGTAAACACATCCTTTGATTGTTTTGTCGCTAATGTTTGCGTCATTATCTCGTAGGCTTCATTGACCATTGGGTTTTCGCATTTCCTTTTTCTTGAAGGTACGTGGCCAAGAGCTGGCGACTTAAACTGTTTTTTTTTATGTAGTTAAAGTATCCTTTGCTTTTTTAACATTATCAGCATTTACATTACTCCTCGTAGAGTCTTCAGAGTTGCCTTCTCCAGTATTTAAAATGGCATCTTGAGTAATCTCATGCTCATCAGCAGTATTATCCACATCGTTGGCATCTTCCACTGCACCCATCCCTGATAAAACCTGTAATAGAAAGATTTTTTATTTTACTTCTGTTGGTACTATTGCTAGTTTGAAGTTTAAAAAATAAAATATATATATTTTTAAATTTCAGATGCCTAAAAACGAAGCAGAATGGAAAGCCATTGCCGAGGACTATTACAATCGTTGGAACTTTTTAAACTGCGCCGGAGCTATGGATGGAAAACACATATCGTTGCAGGCTCCAATAAACAGCGGCAGTGAATTCTTCAATAACAAAGGATTTTTTAGTATTGTTTTGTTCGCCGTAGTCGACGCAAACTACAATTTTATTTATGCTAATGTTGGATGCCAAGGGCGCATTGCCGATGGAAGCGTGTTTAGTAGTACTATGTTTAATAAGCTTCTAAAGGACAATACAATGCATTTACCTGGAGAAAATCAACTCCTAAATAGTGATCTAAAAAGCCCATATGTTTTAGTTGCAGACGACGCATTTCCTTTGTCAACAAACATAATGAAACCATATGCAGGAAGTCACACTAAGGGTTCTAGTGAAAGAGTATTTAAATATCGCCTCAGCGGAGCTCGAAGAATATGAGAAAATGTGTTTGGCTTAATATTTAATGTATTTAAAATATTTCGCAAACCATTACTATTGGAACCTCAAAGTGCCTGCAAGGTAACGTTAGCAGGATGTTACTTGCACAACTTTCTTAGAAAAAGTGCATCTAAGAACATTTATAATCCCCCTGGAACATTCGATTCTGACTGCTCTGATTCAACTGACGTTATTCCAGGAGCTTGGAGAAATGATAATGGTAATGAGCCTGGCTTAGCAGATTTACCCAGAATACCCAGAAGAAGTGCAGTGCAGGCCCAACAAGTGAGAAACATATTAAGAGACTATTTTATGACACCCGAAGGAGAAATTCCTTGGCAATACGAAATATGTTAAAGGCGTAACAGTGTTCTAAACAACCTGTCGTTTAAAAATAAAAATACATAGATAAGCCCTCAAAGTCTACGTACCTGTGAATCCAACATCTCCCTCGGCTTATTTTTGTCTAGTAAAAATTTCATACTTTCAAAAGCAAACCACATCCTCCGTACCAGAGCCAGATTTCTTGCTGTTCTTTATTTTTTTTACTTCTCTTGCAAATTGACTTTCAAGATTTTTAATTTTTTGTTCTACCGCTTGCTTCTCGATATTAAATTCTTTACCAATTTCCATAAGGGCATCGTGCCTCAAGTTCCTGTTATGTTTTTGCATAGTTTTTGGTTTTAGAATCCCATAGATTTGTTTTTAGTTTATATGCCTCAATAAAGGCTATGACTTTAGCTTGTTCCCATTCCATTTCTACAACGAAAACACACGGCCACGATGTCAACAAGGCAAGACGTCACTGAGTACCTACTCCTATTTTAACACTTTGTCGATTGTCGAACGTCGAAAACACGTCCACACAGTAAAGTTGATCGACTGCTCTTTCATGTTTACTGACAAGCGATGGAAAACAAATCGACATGTCGATCGACTAATTTTGTCGATCCACATCGTCGATTGCAACGTACACACTAAGTCGACAACGTCGATAGACATAGTCGATCGACAGTGTCGACTTTGTGTGGACGCAGCTTTACGTTTACGACGCGACTACAGCGCACCCTGCGCAGCCTTTAGAACTATTTAAGACATAAATATGCATAATCGATATTAGCAGCAGCGGGATTCTGATTCGCCAGTCGTTACGTCACGTTACGAGACCTCCCGCTCGTGACAAATGTCGGTGTCGTCTGAAATGTGATTCTAATTCGGTCTCGTTCGTAGCACCGTTTTCAGTCGTAGCGATGCCTAACTTCACGTTTGTTTATATCTTTTTTTATGAATTTTATTGAATTTTGCACTTTTTTATATGTTTAAAGATTTTTGTTTCTTTACTGACCTACATTGCAGTTTTTTTTGTTACTTCTTTTGTTTTAAAAAATGCTGCCGATTTTTCACGCAATTGTTGACCAGGAAGAACACAGGGAGACAAATTTGAGGCTGAGGATGAAGAGAAGGGGAATTCGAGAAGAAATGGACCTGGCAACCCTAAATGATGAGCGATTTAAAGAATTATTTAGAGTGGACAAAGATTTATTTAATTTTTTGTGTAATAGATTGACACCCCACCTACGAGAACCCAAGTATCAGTCTGGAGTAACTATCCAGACAAAAATTTTGGTGGCTTTGCGGTATTATGCCATTGGATGTTACCAAAGAAGTCTTGGAGGTGACTTTAATTTGGGTGTCAGCCAAACAATGGCTCATAGATGTATTCATGAAGTGACCAATGCAATAAGTGTTCATTTACATGAGTTTATCCATTTTCCAACTACAAGAAGAGAAATGGACCAAATAAAGGAAGAATTTATGGAAAAATTTGGATTTCCTGGTGTCATTGGGTGTATAGATGGCACTCATATAGCCATTTTAAAACCTACCATTGAAGAACACAATTTTATTAACAGGAAGGGATTTCACTCCCTAAATGTGCAAATAGTTTGCGATGCAACCTTAAAAATACTATCAGTAAATGCCACCTATCCAGGTGCAACACATGATTCATTTATATGGAGAAATTCCCGGGTGAAAGACTTTTTGATGAATCAATACAATACAGGGCTTAGAAGAACCTGGCTTTTAGGAGATTCAGGGTATCATTTGCAACCTGTTTTAATGATACCTTTTCTTAATCCAAATGAGGGATCTCCAGAATCACGATATAATAGATCTCACATAATGGCAAGAAACTGTGTGGAGAGAAGCATTGGGGTACTAAAAGCAAGATTTAGGTGCCTTTTAAGAGAACGAGTTGCCCGATATTCTCCAGCATTTGTGGGACAGCTGGTGAATGCTTGTTGCATTCTTCATAATTTATGCATACAGAGGCACATTCTGTATGAAGGTGAACCATTTGTGGAGGAAGGTAACCAACAATACGCTTTACCACCAATTCAAAATTTACCTAATATTGGGCTTCGAGAAGGAGAAGTGGTGAGAAGAAATGTGGTCAATACATATTTTGTTAGGTAAAAGCATGTATAGTTAAATTCGTGATTTAAGTGTCAAGTCTTTCTTCACCAGTGATTAGGTAACAGTGGTAAAATGTTCTGTTTGAATCAAAAGTATTTTCTGTTTTCTATAAATAAACAATTTTTTTAAGTTTGTTTTGTGTTTTATTTAATTAGGGTTTTTACATTTTTTTAGATGTTTTATAATAATCTTGATTAAATTTTTTTTACATTTTTTTTGTTATTGTTTTTTACTTTTTAAATAAAGATTAGCACATTTTCTTACTTGTTTTTTCAACACATACTTTGAAGCTATTTTTCTTTTTTTAATTTTTTTTTTGCTTTAAAAGTTAAATTTTGCTTAATAAAAAAAGACCTACAAAAACAAATATGATTTATTTATATTCTGTAGCAGAAAAAATACACATTAATACTTTACCTTAACTCTATAGGAACACATGTTATTGCGGCTAGAAACGTAAAAACAAAAACAACATTCTAAATAAAAAAAATATTCTAAAGCTAAAAAAATAACCAGTAATAGTTTGCTTTTATTAAGAAAGGAACACAAGATGTCATTGTCACTACAACTAGAAAAAGAAAAATTCTAAAAATACCTAAAACTAAAGTCAGAAGAGTAAAGTTAGGTCGAATATCATCCCTAAAAAGTGAAAGTTCCTTTAAGAGTGTCTCTGTCTGATGGCCTCTGTTATATCGCCTAATTTTTCATTTAGGGTATGATTTAGGGTTTCTAAATGACTGTCAATACTTTTTAATAGATTTATTGTCTCTTGATAATAGATTTCATTTGTGGGAGTAACCTTTTGTCTTTTAGTTCTTGGTGTGACTAAATAATCATGATCGACTACATGAAGCTGTTGTGAAATACTCCTTTTTTGTGGTCGTGGCTTGTTGGTCTAAAAATAAACAAAAAAATTTTTTGTTCACAAAACTGATAGTATAATGTTTGAATCAGTTTTGCCAAAAATGGTAAGCTAGTTACTGAGAAAAACAATATAAGGTCGACCCTCGGTAATGTCCGTTAAACAGACATTACCTACATATATGGCAGGTCCTTCGTCCTTCAACATTAGGTCTTCTGTTTTAATTTGTTACTGTTTACTCCTGAATGTCAAAATGTAATGTGGTATATGACTTCTCTTTAATGTATGTAAATGGTTTCTCTTGTGAGCTTTCTTGTTTTGTCTTTTAAGTGTAGTATTATTATTATATTATGTAGGTAGCTAATAAGTTACTGCTTTTAATGTTAATATTTTAATTATATGTTTTAATTTTAATTGTGATTTTAAGGTTTTATAATTTACAGTGTAGTCTTATCTATTTTTTACTTGACTTATGTAAATACTTATGTATGTATTTTAACAACAAAAGTTAACAAAGAGCACTTACTTGTTCTTCTAATGCTTTATTTTCTGTAGGAATCTGCATAGAAATATTTGAGGGTCCGGGCTGTGTGTATTCACTATTGTATAAACTACCATTGAACCGAGCATCCACTATACTTGATGGAGCACTCGATGGACCACTAACGGGTTCTTCCTCTGGATAATATTTTCCATGAGCAAACTTAAAATATTATACAATACAAAAATATCGGACAATATAATAATGCCTTTGTTTCTTAAGCCAAAAAATGCAACTTACACCCTTCTCCTCCACTCCACATCCTTCAAAAAATGTTTTTCCCAAAATAAGGATAACTCTTTGATCAGTATCTGATAGCATATCAGGATATGCTGGCCCACCCCCCGTCTTCATTCGCTCCCTTTTTATATCTGCAGCTCTTCTCTTAAGTCCCTGTTTATAGTCAGACCACGTCTAAAAATGTAAAAATGAAAATAAGTTATTATAACTGGTAATTGTTGGTAAAGATTGGTATATAATATATTATATAATATATTGGTAATATAACTTACCCTTTGCCATTTTTCTATAGTTCTAGTCCCATAACCAAGAGAATTTAGATTATTGGCCAGTTTTGCCCATAATCTCTTAAATTGTTCTTTTGCATTGGAGCAAGATAACCTCCCTCTTGCTAAATCCGGGTTTTCTTCCATAAACTCCACAAATACTCGTAAATGGTTTTCATTAATTTTAAATGACATGTTTTTTTTTAGCAAAAGCCGGACGCTCATCAAAAAATTGAGGTTAGATTTCCATAATCGGGATCTCCGGTGGTCTCGACTAATTTGACATTTCAAAACGAGAGGTATCGAGTGCCTTTAACGAATTAGAATCGCAAATTGTCCGTAGTCGTTACGTGATGTCACGAAATCATGAATTAGAATTCCACTGCAGGTAGTTACAATACCGACTCTGTCAAGAAAAACGCGGGACTATTCGAATTCAGTTTAAGGCGGAAGATTTAAACACAGTACACAATTTTGTTGTTTTATTATAGAGAGCTTCAATTAATCTAAATCATTTTATAGGAATTTACAAAATATATTATAAGTAACCTAAAATCGCTATAGTGTTCAAAATATTGTAAATTCTCATGAATACAAAATTCTTTCTACTACCGAAGAAAACATTATAAAAAATCACAAATACCATATTACTTTACGCACTAGTGCAAAAAAAAAGCAATTTTTTTTTACAAATTATAAATTAAATGTCAAATAAACGTGCCTTATTAGTTAGTAAATTATTTAATACTGACTTTAGCTAGGATCAATGAATACTTGTCGATACATCTTAGTTATGTCTGCATTCATAACAAAAATTCACACCAAAGTTTAATAGAATAGTCAGCAGATTGTTCTGGATAGTACAGCCAATATTGTACCCCATTTAAAAAAAGTCTCTGTGCCAAAGCATTAAAAACAACTCACTTTAGTTGTCAAATGACCTTCCTTAATAATGGGATGGTGCGGAAACTAAAAGTATTCATTTGAATCACTTGTCTCAATCGAAAAATCAACTTTGGTCTTATGGTCAAGATTCTTATATGCATCTAACAAGAAAAAGTAATCTGCCTCTAAACTTTCATCTTTAAGTAAGCACCTTTCCAAATAAACCAATCTTTTATATGCCGTTTCTAAAGGCGCAACTGATTTAAGCTTTCTTTGAATGGATATTTGACAACAGGCCGGTGAGCGAAGTCGTAGAAAAAACAGTGATAGAAAAATGATCCTCACAATATTGTTCAATATTGTAATCTTCTGTCTTAATTCTGAAACACAAGCCAATACTCTATTCTCAGAAATGGGAACCTTATGTGGAATAAAATGACCATCAAAAATTTACCTCAATCCTGACTTCTGAAAAACTAGCATGCCTGAACGATAAATCTGTTTCATAAGCAGAATTCGACAAAATATATCATTAGAGATCGACAAGTCTATCTGACTTCGTATAATAAATGGTTCATCAGCCAAATTTAAAATTGCCACTGAGAAATATTAAAAGAAACAGATGGTAAATGTTGTTTAATTTTAGGTATAATTAAAGATTAACCTCTTTAAAGTCATTATAAACATTAGATATAGTAACGTATGAAAGGCAGATCTGCCACTACAAATTTGGATTTAGTTGGTTGGTTTTGTTAGGGTAATGGCGCAATTTCCCGGCACAATTTGGAGATTCGCGAAAACGGCCGGATATGTACCCTGTTTCCCGAATCGAAACTTTCACAACACTAAATAAATCACGGCGTAAATAGGGTCAGCTACGACGGGCAAGGGATAGGGAAGGGTGTGGGAAAGGGTTTGAAGGATAGGAAAGAACAAACGAATTGACTGGGTGAGGGATGACGCGGGAGTCCGACGAATAGGTTAATAATAACATTTCATAAAGTAGACTCGTACCAGCTGGCAAGACGGTGGAGTGCCTAGAGGGGCTCAGGCACCGTGCTTGATGATACGGGTGACATTCATCTCTAAAACCCGTCTAAAACCCGTCGTCATTTGACTAATTGAACCGTACCCGGAATCTGAAGAAGTGACAGAACCTACATGAAAAAGACGTCATGGAAGTTAGCAACAGAATCAAAAACGAAAATCAAATTTTTACAGTCGCCCAGATAAGTTCTGCACGCAATCTATTTTTTTGCATATTTAAGGATTAAATCTGATTTTAAACATTTAAACTAAAGTTAAGAGTGTGTGAGTTATGAGTGTATTAACTATTGGTGAGTGGTGTAATTGCAATAGTTTGGAAATGAATATAAACAGTAGGGAAGTATTTCGTTTGGTCGTTCGAATTAAATTATTAATTATCTATATACAATCAAAAATAATAAACTTAGGTCATAAGGTTAGGTTGATACAGTTAAAGATTTAGGTGGTGTTTTCGATGCCAAACTAACTTTTTTACCGCACTTTTTTTACTGCATCTTGAATATTATTAACAGGAGTATAATACTTATATATATATAATTCTTATATATTATTATGAAAATGTAAATACGTTAATTATTTTGCTAGTTTTTGTACAATTTTATTAGTATTCTTTAGGGTTCTACTTACGTTTGGTTTATTATTTTCATCTATAGTGTTTAGTTTTTAAGTAGTTCATCTTGTTCGAGAGCCCCATTTTGGCCCCAATTTAGGTTATTTAGGTTATATTATTGTAAATCCCTGTAGTTCTAATTTTCTAGAATTTGTATACTTGCTTGCTTTGACTGTCAGTATTCTCCTAAAATTATTGGTCTCTTTGGGCAAAAACAATGAAGATAATTCTAAATATTTCGAAACTGTTCCATCGGGTTTTAAAAAGGACGCGCTTCGTGACAATTCATTCAGTTTTAATTGTTTACTCAGTTTTTACCTTGAAAACAATTAAACGACAGTCAAGGCGAGTTAGGTTAGTGCTTTTGACGTTGACAATAAAAGTGTGTTCCCGAATTTCGTCACAATATAATTACTTTATTGCTCTATGGTCCATTTCTCGCTTGAGTATGGGCCTGTAATTTGGTCCTCTTTTTATGGCTCTCATATTCAACGCCTTGAAGCTGTATAGAGAAAATTCTTAAGATTCCTTGCTTATAAAGCTTATAGAAGGCAATATTTTCATAATTATTACATTAGCTGTAATGCTATCCGTATCCAGTTTGATATCCCTAATCTCGAAATCAGACGCTATCATTCTGACACTTTAGCACATAAGATCTTGAATGGTTTATATCTTTGTCATACTATCTTAGAAGCAATTCCTTTTAACACCTGTCAAAGAAGGGTCAACTCCCCTATATTTCATTTATCGTTTCATTCAGCCAACTATGGGTTTCTACACTCACTAGGACTTTGCGTTACTTTAATAAAAATATTTGGATCCATTTTCTACCGGATTACGGTTATTTAGATTCAAGACGGGCAATTTTAAACTTTAACCTACCGTGTTAAGTGTTTGGGTTTGTTAATGGTTACTTGTTCTGATTTAGGCTTCTGAGGTTTTATCTTGATATATATTTTTTTCAAATTACGAGACAGTTTACATCGTTAGCGAAACACGTGTCGAGAATAAAAATAAAGAGTTTTGGTTAGTGGAAAGATTGTTTCATAATTATTGAGTGTCACACTAAAGGTTCCAACCATAAGACTATATATTTTTTTGTAATTTTAGTATTATTATATTATCTAGTATTTTGTATTATCTAATATTATTTTTCTAAATTGGCTCTGCCGTATATTAAAATCAATAAATCAATTATACCTAATGCATGTTATTTATTTGGGGAAATTGTTCAACTTAAATTTTGGGAGACCATATAAGAGTTTTGTATATTTTTGTATTACTTAACTAGGGTGCATGAGCAATTTAAGACCCAACGATTTTCCGTCAGTCGCTGAAATGAATTCGTTATTAGGAATTAAGAGTTTATGTTTTTGTTTTTTCTTTTCTGTTTAATTAAAAAATGAAGTCGATTTTTTTGATTTTCCAAACCCTTAGCCACTCTTTTCTCTCGAATAAAAATGCTTTTATTGGATCTAAAATAAATTATATAATATATACATATAATGGTCACGTAAATTTACATGGGTGAAGCCATAAACACCTTATTGCCGGGATTAATTTGAAATTTTCTCTCCTTTAATTTAACTTTTTTTACTAAGCAGCGTATTGCCACTTGTTCTCCTTGATAATTAAAAACTAATTGGTATTTATTTTTCTTAATTTATAAAGGGCGCATATCATATTGCAATTCTCAATCAATTTTTTACAATCTAAGCATAGTCCAAAACCGGGTAATAATTGGTAAATACCAAACGCCAAAGCTGATCAGTGAAACGCATTGGTAAATACCAACTAAAAGCCATTCCACGCTGAAAATCGGCTTTGGTAAAAAGCTTTAAAAACTGTAAGTAAAAATATTTTAGGTCAATTAAAAGTGATTAGCCTGCAATAATACCATAGTATATTTTTTAATATTTGTCTCCATAAATAAATAGGAGCATAGGAAAATCGTCATCAACAACATAAAACTTAATTTTTTTAAAAAATGGTTCATCCAAAAATTTTTTTGTTATATAATAGATTTTAAAAAAAAAACACACGAGACTGTTTGCAAGCGGTTTGCGCCGCGACGGCGGCCGGTGGACCGCCGCTCGACTTAAAACACACGCGACGGCTTTCGCAACTACGAACGGCACGAAAAATTAAAGATCAGTTTGATGTCGCCAAGCTTTACGTACAGTTCACAGTTTTTTATTTATCGTGAGCAAAATGGACTCCGACAGTGAAGATGATTTTTTATTTTTGTTGGCGGCATCGGCGCTGGCATTACGCAAAAAACTAAAAAAAAATAGAACGAAACGTAAGCTATGGATACATCCCATAGTTATGGAAAGAAACAAGAAGGGATATTTCAATACCATCTATAAGGAGATTTGTGAAGATCCGGAATTTTTTTTAAATTTCACCAGAATGTCAAAGGAATCATACCAGGAGTTACTTTTATTGATCCAAGAGCCATGTACAAAAGCTAATACCATTATGAGAGATAGCATATCAGTGGAAGAAAAGCTTTTGATAACTTTAAGGTAGGTGATAAATTTATACCTATTTCTACAATTTTTGTCTTTATTAAATTATTGGTTGTACCCCGTTTGCCTGCCTAATGAGGATTTAGTTACCTACTCTACATCTACTCGAAATAGTATTAACTCAATGGAAGTCTTAAAAAAACGCCTAAAAATGAACTAGATATAGATATAATATATTTAAACACAAACAAAAACAAACAAAAAAAAAACTAAATTAAACTTATATGCCTATAAACTCATATCCTCTGAACCATCAAGAGAATATGGTGAGAATTGGGATACGGGTGGCGGAACTCGTTGTAGCCCAGAAGGTCCTGGCTGATTCTGAACGTGTGGTGTTGAAGTTGGTTGATGTTGTTGTGGTAGTGAATTCTGTGGAGGCAATGAATGTGTATACCATGATGGTTGTCCAACGTGAAGTTGGAAGTGACTAGGTGGTTCGGAGAATATAGTAGCATGATGTTGGTGTGGAGGTGGACAAATATGCCTATTTAATAAAGCCAATTCCATTCTGACCAACAACTTGTTATCAACTGGAATTTTTTTTAAAAATGGCAACAATGACAACAAAAAATGCTTGTCATCATCCACACTTTCTTTTTCTTTCATCAGTTTTTCTTTTTGAATATCGGTGTGTGTTTGAAGAGCTTCACACAAAACCGTTTTTACCGAATCATTTTTTTTCTTCTTCATGCGCCCTTCACCATGATGCTGTTGCTGCTGCCTTTTTCGGGATTCCTGCCTGGTTGTATTTGGTTGATCTGGTGGCTCTGTCGATGCATCTTCATCTGTAGCTTCCTGAGGCGTGGCTGCAGTCTCATCGTCTGTGGCTGCCAATTCATGTGTTGCATCGAGCGAACTTTCGGTTGCCCTTCTTTGGACCACATCCGACAAAAATTAGAGCTGTTGGGCAAACATATATGGGGTTTTTTCTTTCCGGCCTTGCCCAGATTTGCCTTTACTTTCGGAAAGGTGTTTGGAACATCTGTCCCTGACATTTTTCCACTTTTTTTGCAGCATAGGACCTAAAAAATTAACAAAATTTTATGTTTTTTCAGGTACCTAGCAACTGGTTGTTCATTTGTGGATTTGCACTATGCATTTAGAATTGGAAAATCTACAGCAAGTTTGATTGTTCAAGAAGTTTGTAAAGCACTATGGGCGCATGTTAGGCAAATGGCTTTTCCAGTTTTAAATGCCGAAAAGTGGATGGAAATCGCTGAGGGATTCAAGAAACATTCCATTTTTCCGAACTGCATAGGTGCGATTGATGGCAAACACATTAGACTGATACGGCCATCTAATAGTGGTTCTATGTTTTATAATTTAAAAAAATATTTTTCGATGGTACTATTTGCAATGTGTAATAGTAATTATTTATTTACATACATTGATGTTGGCTCGTACGGAAAATCTAGTGACTCTGGAATTTTTAAAAATTCTACACTTTTTGAAAACATGGTTAACGGAACACTACATATTCCTGTAGCGGCACCGATCGAAGAAGATGCTACTACAGATTATCCTTTTGTTATAGTAGGTGATGAAGCATTTCCTCTATTAGAAAATTTGCTGAGGCCTTATGGTGGATCAAACTTATCTTACAACAACAAAATTTTTAATTATAGATTATCCAGAGCTCGATGGTACATTGAATGTGCTTTTGGTATATTGGCTAATAAATGGCGCATTTTTCATAGACCCATTAATGTACAGATCGATCTAGCTGAAGACATAATTAAAGCCTGTTGTGTTCTTCATAATTTTGTCATAAGAAGTAATAAGAGCCAGAGATGGAAACCGTAGCGATGACATTGAAGCAGGAACAACGCATGACAATTTGACAGTTGATTCATTTAGCGTAGGGAATCCAAGAGCATTAAATGGCCGAGATAAATTTGCAAATTATTTTGTTAATATATATCCACTAGAGTGGCAAAACGAATATACACATATATACACGGATATACATAAACTATATGTATATTATATCATTATTATTAAAATAAACGTCCCTACTTATAGCATATAATATGTACATACTTATAATTTTTTTTCCTCAACAGAAGCAGCTGCGCTTAGAAATTCTGTAGTAACTTCTTCCCATGCCTGTTTTTTATTCTGTTTGAATAATTATCATTACGCATATCCCAAATCGCTGGCCTCAATTGAATCTCAGTAATTAATTTTTCTATGTTGAATTCCCTGGTTTCCATAATAAATGAACAATTTTCAAGCACAAAAAAAAAACGCGCCTAAAAACCCTACGTGTGGTTTGCAACACAGAAGATAAGTAAATGATGTGCCGCGGTATGCCGCTAAAGCAATAAAAACCAAGCGGCGTGCCGGCGTCCCATGGTATCGATCAGGGTACGCGCGTCGGACGCCGCGTTTTATGGGTTTAGGCGGCGCCGTCTGTTTCAAAGCTCACAAGTCCCATAAAGGAGGCGCCGAGCGCGACCACGGCGCGACCACCGTCGCGGCGCAAACAGCCTCGTGTGTTTTTACAATACTATATTTACCATAATTGTTACCTTTAAAATGTTCCTAAACATACCAAAAAAAATGTAAAATCGTTGGGTCGTAAATTGCTCAATCACCAATACGTGCGTAAACGACTGACCACTTTTTTTTTATTATTACAAAATAATAGATTCAACATAAACATAAGATAATTCAACTTAAAGTTTATTTTAATAGTATTTTTAGGAATAACAAATATATAGCTCCGCCACTGCCTATCGCTTTTGACAGCTGACGCACTGGCAGTCAGCTGATATTTCCTATTGATTAATTTTTGAGGTTATGTCATGTGTCATGTTTAAAATTTTCAAAATTTTCCATATATTTGGTCTAATAGTTATCTACTAAGTATGGCAAAGTACATAGCTCAAATAATTATAGCAGGATCTCAGGTAATAGGTAGAGCTTTTGCGAGAGCCCTGAAACAGGAAATAGAGGCTTCACAGCAAGCCGCCCAAAGATTAGGCAATGCAAAGACCAGGAGTGAAAGAGTGGCAAACCAAAAGTTGGGACTGTCTTTAGATGAAGCCAAACAAATTTTAAATGTTTCGAAGTTATCCAAAGAAGAGATTGAAGAAAGGTGAGTTGGTAAATTATTTAATTTTGGCCTTTTAACTTGCTAACTCGAAGACATCCACAGAGCTTCCATAACTTGAGACTTGAAAGATGGTTTAAGAATTGAAGCAAAAAAATTAATCATCATAGATATTATCACATTATAGGAACAACACGTAAATGATGCCCATGATATATTGGTGAGTTAGGCTACAAACTCCCTATCAACAATGCCTATTTGAATGACTGAAATTATTGAAATAAAGGAAAAAATATAAAATTATACCATAGTTAGTGTAAGATACATTTCCTATGTTTAAAAGATCATTAAGTACAAAGTATAAGACAGAACATCAGAGGTCTATGTAAAAGTATTGGCCTAAATTGTACATTAAACATATATACTAAAAATATCCCCTTTATAAACTATTTTTTACCTCTTCCCAATAGAATCCTGTTATTTTTACTCTTATACTGTTCATAATGGAAGCTCTGAGGATATTATCATATTAGTTGCATGAAACATATTTAAGCCTTTCAAAATGGTTGAGCCTATAAGAGCAATAAATGGGCTAACCCATACCTTTTTAAATAGAAGTTGCAAATAAAAATTAAAGATTATTGTTAAATATATGTAGACTGAGGTCTGATTGTGTCAAATTTACTAATCTTCCATGTTCACATGTGGTTGGTTGAATACCTTACACACAAGACTGACTATAAGATTAATGGTTCAAAGATAGTTATTTAGATTGCTTAAAAACACTGATTTCTAAAAATAAACTATAAGGGCTCATGTACCTACATGTGGAGATGAAGTAGAGACCCTCTGGTAAAAAAGTAGCTGCAGAACTTTAAAATTGGTCCTAGCAATTTTAACCCTGTTTTTTTAAATTGAATTTTTGCACATCTTTGTTAATAACCTTGTATTACTATTTGTCAAATATTATGCAAATACTAAAGTCAATCCTGTTTTATGAGTCATCAAACCCAAATTTCATAATAAAACTCTCTGTAGAAAAAAAGTATGAGTTTTGATGACCTGGAAACATATTTTTTTTAATAAAATTTAAAATATCTCCAAAGCCATTTGATTTAAGTATAAGAAATTATACATAAAATGTAAAAATACATACATCCCAAAATTTAATAATATATAGGGTGTTCCATTTAAATTAATGAAATGGATATTTAAATCTATGAAGAGAACTAGATATTTCAAAACTATGAAAATATTTCAACAGCTCTTTATTGCTTTACAGCCCAAACCACAGCCAAAAGTTCCTTCTCTATGGTGCAATAATTTTTTTCTGCTTTATTAAGAGAACGGCTAGCATAAGCAGCTGGCCTGTCATCTCCATTTGATAAAACAGCGCCAATTGCAACCCCTGAAGCATCTGTTTTTAAGGTAAAAATATTATCTGTTTCGAAATTGGGGTATTGCAAAATTGGGGGATTAACAAGAGCAGTTTTAAGAGTTTCAAAGGCATATTCGCATTCAGATGTCCAGTTAAATTCAAAATTTTTTTTCGATAAAAAATTTAAACGTGAAGCTATTTCCGCAAAATTTTGAATGAATTTTCGATAGTAATTTGCAAATGCAACAAACCTTTTAGTTTCGTCACCATTTTTTGGTGTGGAAAAATCAATAACGGCCTTAATTTTCTCTTTATCAGGAAAAACTCCTTCTGAAGAAATCACATGTCCTAAATAAAGTATTTATTTTTTTAGAAAATCACATTTGTTTGGATTTAACTTGAGATTTACGTCTCTTAACCTTTGTAATACTTTTGTCAAATTTTTATTGTGATTTAATAGGTTATTACCAAAACCAATCGGATCATCCATGTAGCAAAAACAGCTGTCCCAGCTTAATCCAGACATAGCAATTGTCATGGCTCTTGCAAAAGCACATGTACTAATTTTTAAGCCCATTGGAAGCCTTGTCAATTGAAATTGTCCCTGATCAGTCATAAAAGCTGTACATTGCCTACTAGATTTATCCAATTCAATTTGATAATATCCTTGAAATAGGTCAAGATGCGAGAAATACATTGCACCTGAAAGAGAATCTAATATTTCATTTATGCATGGCAAAGGAAATTTTTCATCCTCCAGTTCTTTATTGCATAATCTATAGTCAATGACACATCGCCACGCTTTTTTACCATTTTTGTCACTCTTTTTTGGAACTATTAGCAAAGGTGCTGACCACTGTGATTTAGTTTTTTCTATTATACCGTCCTTTAACATTTTATTGACCTGTTCGCGAAGTTCTTGTTTTTGTGAATGTGGTAAACGATATTGTTTTACATAAACAGGTTTTGCATCATTTTTTAACCTAATGTTCTGTTTATAAAAATTACAAGTTGTTAAAGGATCGTTTTTTAAATAAAATGTGTCAGCATACTTCGCTATTATTCGCTGAATAGAAAATTGTTCCTCTTTATTAAGATGCGCCATACTTATCCAATATCTTATCAACTTGATCCACCACCTTTTCATCTAAACTTTCGGTAAAATGACATATTTCATAATTGGTTAATTTTTCAAACTTTGGATTAAAATTCTTTAAAATTACTTCTTCGTCGCGAGTATTTAATAATTTACCAGAAATCATTTTATTTAAATTTGATTTGCCTATACTTCCGGCGACAAAAACCCCTTGACTTAGTTCGCTAGGCAAAATTACACATTCATCATTTACATCTAAGTAAAAATATTTAATAATCTCACATCTTGCGGGAATTTTTGTATAATTATATTTATTTGATTCTATGGGCATCACAACCTTCTTATCATCTATCCATAGAGAAAACAAAAACTTTTCGTAATTTATGGTGGCTGCATATATTTCAAAAAAATCAAATCCTATAATGATCCATGTATACCCTTTTGAAATTCATTAACTAACAAAAACTCATGACGCAGGTTTACGTTATTTACGTGCAATTCTATGCAAGCAGAACCGTGTGCTACCAGTGACCCAGAAATACCGTTTATTTTTGTTTGTTTTGTGAAGTCGACACTTTCAGTATTTGGTATATATTTATGAAAAATTACACTTAATGATGCACCTGTATCTAATAAGAATAAAATTTTGTTTCCTCTATAAAGTACTCTCATTCTAATCATATCTCATTCTAATCATATCTAAAAAATATATGTACATTTTTAGACTCGAAAAAACCGATTTTTATTTGAATTTATCTCGGAACAATTTTCTACTCCCGAAGAATCAGAATTTTGCATAACAAATGCCCTATTATGATGACCTCGACGGAAATTTCGTCTATTGTTAAAATTTCCGCTGTTAGAATATTGCCTTGACCTGCTATTTTGGCCTCTAAAAGAATTATTAAAATTTTGCCTAAAATGAGTATTATTAGAATTACGTCCTCGGAAATGTGTACTATAGCTTCTACCCCTACTACCATGTTGATAATGTTGATATCTATTTCCGCGACTATTATAATGGAACACCTGATGATAATCCTTCCTGACCGTAAGCTCCTCGTCTTTAGCTCCTCTTATAGCCTCACTTAATTTTTAATAATTTCGCGCATTTACAATGGTTTTTAGGTCATTATTTTGCAACCCATTAGCAAATGCCGATATGGCTAATTTCTCATTTACTCTAGTCAAAACAGCCAAACTGTCATCATCACCATCTGCCTGATTAATAGTAAGGTTTACAAGTAGCTCCTCTACCTGTTTTCCAAAATCCTCAATTGATTTTGAACCTTGCTTACTATTATTAAGCTGAAAAGACAATGCTGATGTTGACTGCTTTGTTATAAAATGATTTCTTAGATCAGCTATAAGAGCACCACAAGAAGTATAATTATTGTTAAGTCTTAATTTAGCACTTTGCGACAAACGGGTTTTTAAGACATAATTTATTAGCGACTTTTTCCCATTTTAATTTAATAAATCTCCATATAATTGAATGGCATCAATAAGTAACTTTGTTGTTGATTCCAGCCCATCCATAACCGGCAGCAAATTCGCCGCGGTTCTCAAATCAAAATTATCCGACATAATTTCATCTTCCGAACCACCACAATCACTATTTAATTCAGTATTACTATTATATTCTTTTGATTCTGGTTGTTCGGGTCGATGTAAAGCTAGCCTATCTTTTAAAATATCCTCTACAGTTGCAAAATATTTTTCTAAACTACAATTGTAGTTACACTGTATTCTTTCGCCTCAACAAATATTTTTTCATTATGCGCACTTTTATTAAAATTTACTTTTTCACTCTCTAATTCACTTCTAAATTTATTTAATTTACTTACATAGCGTTCAATTTTCTCTTCTTCGAATCTTTTCCTAAATTCCTATGAAATAGTCGGACTTTCTCCAATAAGTCACGAAATCCGGTTAGTGTCGATATGAACTATTAATTCTCACTGAGACTGGACACTACTACACTTTTTACACAAGTTATGACTACCTAACACACTAAACGCACTCATTACTGTAACTATTAACTATTTACACAATTTACTCTCTGCTTCTAATTACTTCCCGTCTGACTTTCGGCTCTAAGACATTTTTGCAATATCTTAAGCCTTCAGACAAAGTGACACTATTATCACTAAAACTATAATTAGGACATCAGCCACACGCCAACCAGCTGCTCCAGAAGCTGTGGTACCACCACTGTTGCCACTTTGCACAATCAGTGTTTCTTCTTTGGATTGGTTTTTCCCCATTTTGTTGCTTTATTTGGTCCTCTGATCCAGTAAATTTATTGCCATATTTTATGCCACTGGCAGGATCGCCATGTAATATGTTAGGGGGTAGCTATGGGAAATAGTTCAAGATGGACAAATAAAACAACCATTTTCCACCATACTCTTAATTAGACTATATTTTATTATATATATTAAACAGTTACACCAATTGTTATTATTCATTTATTTCCCTATGTCATCAACCCACTTAATTATATTAATATGCAATTTCTTAATAGTTACAATATTTACAACTTAACCCCACGTGCCTAATTTATATAACAATATTAATAATTAACCTACTTCTATGCTACAGACCCTGCTATATTACCAAATTTTTAATATTTTCCTATTATTCAGTTTTTCTATATATACTTATGATCAATAATATTTTTTTCTAATACTGTATATATTATTGTGTGGACCTAGAAGAGATTTAATACTAAGTTATTATGTAAGATCAATATTAATCATTTTTGTCATGTCACCAGATATTTACAGTACAGTTTAAAGAGACTGGCTGACCTTTTTTATTCTGACTTTAGGTACAATGCTCTATTCAAAGCAAATGAAAAAACCTCACTGTATCTTCAATCAAAGATAGTCCGAGCAAAAGAGAGACTAGATCATGAACTGAAAAACCCAGAACCCACAACCAAGAGCAAAATGAAAGAGGATATTTCTGGAGGTGGCAACACATAACGACTCAAATTGTTAGTAGCAGAATTGTGATCCACTTTGTATGTAAATTTTCCTTTATTGTTAAATAGATAAGTTGAACTTGTTATACAATAGTCTATGAAATAGAAATTTGAGTAACATGAATTCAGTGTTTCCTTATTTTATCTCACATATTTCTTATATATTGGCCTTAGCCAGATTCTTAGGTTAAGTGATTTATGATATTTTGCCTGTATAGTACATGAAATGTTTTAAATATCAGACAATTTTTTATAGTAATAACCACCTTATTGCACATTTACCCATAAAAATATAAAATAACTAAGAAAGTGTTTCTGTATTATTAGTTAACCTCAATTTTTTTTTAATAAATATTTCTTCCTTCAGGCATACATTTTTTTTGACAACAAACTTATTCAATTTTTTTCAATGAAACCAGCTGTTTTAAAATTTGTATTTTTTAATGATCTTTCTGGAGTGTAAATTGACTTTAAAATACTTTTTTTTTCTGCTAACTTGTGCATTTTGATTTTCTCTGTTTCTTGTCTCATGACAATGAGACAATGGCTCCAAAAAAAAAAAATCTGTGAACATTCATAATCAAATTCAAGCACTAAAGCTTCCTCGTATCTAGAATTTTGTATTCTTTATTAGTTAAATGTATTTACCTAAAAAAAATATTGCAATCATGGACTCCTTTCCATACCAACAACCTGTAATTTAAATGAGATTGAACCAATAAAAAATATAATGTTGTTAAGTCCTTGACGTTATTTATATTAAAGTCTGATTTGGGAAAGATTTCTTCTGTAAGATGTAAAGATCCTTATATACATGGTGACAATTTAAAAAAATTAAATTTCTTTATTATTATTTAATTAAACGTTCAAATTTTTATTAGGTATTTTATATTAATATATTTTCTATACTTTTTTTGCCGAAAGCAAAAGTATTGTTTAGAAATATTTTATTTCGAAAGAATGTATCCTTAACCCTGGAATGCTACTTGGGGTACATTTGTACCCCATCATTAATCATATCTCAAGTTAAATGGAAGTGGGCGGAGGAACGAACGCCGACGTCTTATTAGTTTCAAGACGCAGCAAGTCAGTTCGCGTGCACATAACACCTAAGAATTCTTAGATGTTATGTTCTTCGCTTCTCAGTAGATTTTGGTGATTATTATTATATGAGTAAGTATCTTTTTTTTGAAAAATATTTCTAAAATATGTCTATAATACTTTGAAAATATTTTAGTTTTTTTTTAAGTTATTATATTTTTCTTTGATTTTTAATTATTATTGATTTTCTTTGTTAGGCTGCACGAATAATGGCTGGGCAGAAAAAGTTCTTCGACCTAACAAAGCCTGAAGATGTCGGAGAAATTCATCGCATTCTCTATGAATCTGATTCAGACAGTTTTTCGGATGACAGCGAGGAGGAAGATGCCGTTATACCTGATTTTAGAGAGGAGCCAGAATCAGATCAATCTTAATTCTTTTATTGCACCAGAACAGACTCAGGATACCTTTCCATCTGATATAGATTCGGAAGATGATAATATACCATTGGCAGAAATACAGGCGATCAACAGAGATATGGTGGAAATTTTACCAGTGCCTACCAAATTAAGGGGTAAAAATGGGTTTATGTGGTCAGGTAAGAAAGGCGCAATTCATCGTACACCAAAACGAAATCTGGTTTTGCATTTACCTGGAAACAAAAACGAAGCAAAACATATAACATCGGGAACTGAAGCTTGGAAATTATGTTTCACTCAAAAAAATCTCGATAAAATTACCCAATATACTAATAACGAGATTTCAACGATTGAAATATTCAAATAAGAACGATGACCAAGATACTGATGCACCTGTTATCACGCCAGTAGGTAAGAGACCCTCTTGGACTAAGGATACAAACAGCATTGAACTCCAAGCACTTTTCGGGCTATTTTATTATGCCGGTGTTATGAAAATGGCCGGAGTTTTGACCAAGGAACTATTTGATAAAGACACAGGAATTCCAATATTCCGTGCTACCATGCCCGAGGCACGTTTCAGGTTTTTGATAAACTGCCTTCGCTTTGATGATAATGCAGCTTTTCGAGAGGTATTTGAGAGGTCAATCGTTAAAATGAAAAATCTATATACTCCTTCAGAATATATTACAATTGATGAACAATTGGTTGGTTTTACAGGGCGATGTCCTTTTAAAATGTACATCTCTTCAAAGCCCAATAAATACAGAATCAAAATTGTGTTGTCCTGTGATGCCAAAACAACTTTTGCACTTGATGCTGAAATTTATATAAGAAAAGTTTCCACAGCAACTGATGTTCCTGTAGCTCAGTATTACTGTAATAAGCTAACCAGTTCTGTCCAAGGAACAAATAGAAACTTGACCATGGATAACTGGTTTACTTCTATTGAGACCGCGAAACATCTTTTGGAGAGGAAAATTACCATTGTTGGTACTGTGAGAAGAAATAAAAAAGAAATTCCTGAGTCGTTTTTGGAACTCAAAGAAAGGAATCAAAATTCTGCCATGTTTTGCTACATTGGACATCTGACACTGTTATCATACTGTTCACCCAAGAGTGCTAAAAAAGCAGTAATTATGCTTTCGACAATGCATGAAAAAGGTGAGGAACCATTTACGACCAAGTTACCAGAAATTATTCAATTTTATAATTCTACAAAAGGAGGAGTGGATACTTTAGACCAGTTGTGCCACACTTAATCTACTGGTAGAAAAACACGTCGCTGGCCATTATGTCTGTTCTATAATTTGTTGGATATATTGGGATATAATTCAATGATTCTTTTGCGTGGCTCTGGTGAAGTGAATAAAGAAATTGTAAAGCACAGGAGAGAATACCTCAAGAAGCTTGCCCTTGACCTGGTCAGACCGCACATGATGAGTCGTTTGGAAGCTCCAACTTTGAGGCGCGAACTCCGTGAAACTATATGTAGGGTCCTCAAGATAACCACTTCCGAAGAAGTACCTACTAGGCTTACAACAACAGTGGGTAGGTGTGTGCTTTGTCCCAGAAGAGAGGATCGAAAATCGAGAGTAAGCTGTGCTGTATGCAAAAAGTTCGTGTGTTTGCAACATCAAAAAAAAATATGCTCAGTATGTGCCGCATGAACATTTTATTATGGATGTGCGTTAAAAGTGTTCTTAGAGGCTCGGTTTAAGTTATTATTTCTCTATAAGTGAATAAATTTTTCGTTTTTCTAAAATACGACATGTTTTATTTGGGGCACGGTTGTACCCCTGTGTAGCAGATGCAGAGTCGGAAATAAGTGTAGCATTCCAGGGTTAAAAGTAATCAATTGTACTAGTATTATTATTTTAAAAACAGTTGATTTCCGGTTCAATTTAAACGAAAAGCAGTACTTCTTATCTTTAACAATATGTAGACATTATTTTCATTTATGTTCTCCATGATAAATGTTTCTTAAGAACAGCTCAACTGGGCCACGTACGCTCTTCAACTAGTAGCCAAATTTAAAGAAACTGGTGCTGTCACGAATAGAAAAAGAAATCAACCGAGATTAGTCGATGAAACAGCCAAATTTGAAATTTGAGTATATAATACTATTTATTTAAATAGGTATATTAATAAGCAAAACTGTCGTTACTGGAATAACGAGAACCCACACGTATTTAGAGAAGGGCATACCCAGTACACCCAGAAAATTAATGTTTGGGCTAGTTTATTGGAAGATGGTATTATTGGCCCAATATTTATTCCAGAAACGCAACCTGATATCCAGAGAAACATTTGTAAATATACGTGAATAATTTAAAAGTAGGCTTTCTTATTGTCTTCAAAATAACGGCAATCATTTTCAACATTTAATTACATGATAATAAAAAATTTAAAAAATGCTTTTATTTATTGTTTTCCTTGATAAATAGAGAAGTTCATTTAAAATATAAAAATTTTTCAGAACATTTATTTTTAATAGTTATAGAACCACTACCCAAAATTACTTAAAATAATTACCCCTGACAAATTCATCCCCTAAAAACCACCTCAACTTTTTTTTTCAACATTATTTCTTCTAGTATTTGGAATGCTTGTAAAATTATTAATTCAATTTCATTAAAAAATCATGTGCTAACATCAACGTAAGGAAATTTTAAAATTAAAATGTTTCTGTTGCAAAAATTAAAATAACAATTTTCTTTTTAAATGCAATTTATTTTATTTATTATACAATATTTTAACATCATATTAATCTGTTTTACAAAATTTAAATCTATTATTTAATTAAATGCTCAAATTGAGCTCCGTCGGCTTCCACGCAAGCTTCCTATCGCCGAAGAATTTCTCTTGTGCAATCTGCAGTAATCATGAAAGCAGTAATTGTTCGACAGGCTTCACTAATTCGGTTTTTAAGCTCTTTAAGATTATTGGATGGACGTTGATAAATAATATCCTTTAAACAGCCCCAGAGAAAAAATCCATTGAGGTCATATCTGGAGAGCGGGCTGGCTACCTAATAGCAACCCTATTTCCAACCCACCTATGAGGAAATCTATTGTCTTAAACACTCTGTAATAAAGTGGAGCGCCATCTTGTTGCCAAATCATTAAATTGTGCTATAAAATAGGCACGACTTCTTCACACAGTGAATTTTAAAGAAAATTGAAATATTGCTATGAAGTTAGTGTACCTTCATAAAATTAGGGTCCAATAAATACAGGTTTATGCCAATTATAGTTTGAAAACGAGTCTATCTGGGACAATTTTCACACCAATAATGTGCATTATCTCTATTAACTAGCCCATTATTATTAAGGAATCTACTTTCATCAGTCCAACAGATTTGTGACAAAACTTCGGGATTGTCATGAATTAAAACCCGAAGGGATGCAATAAACTCTAATCTTTGTTGGTAATCAGTAGGGCGAAGTCCTTCTTCTAGGTGGATTTTAAAAGGGCGATGTTGGTGTCGAAAAATTCGCTGAATTTTTACATTCTCTTGCGATAGTTCGAATGGAAAAATGTGGATTTACTGCAACATAAGCAAACCAGATATGACATTTTCCTCATTTCTTGTTGCCATTTGATGATGGGAATGTTTTAAATTTGAAAATGATCCGGTGCGCATTTTTTCCTCCACTCTTGAACGACTTATATGAAGGTGTAGGAGTAAGACGATTAGGAAAACGTTCTCAATAAACGATTTCTGCTTCACGACAATTTTTTCTACACTCTCACTCTCGCGAAGTGAATTTTTAACTAGTGTCAATAGTGTTTGGAGCGTTATTGGCCAATACTCTTGTTCTTTTTAACATGTTTGAATTACTTAAATAAAATACTAATAACTTGAAGATTTTCTAAGGTTTTTAACAAAGGCATAAGTGAACTAATAAGAAAATCAATAAAAGATATTCTGTGCCTTACGTTTATTTTTTTATGAAATTGAATTATTAATTTTACAAGCATTCCAAAAATAAGCCTTTTGAAAAAATAAGTTGGGGAGGTTTTTAAGGGATGAATTTGTCGGGGGTAGTTTTTTTAAGTAGTTGTCCTATAACTATTAAAAATACATTTACTTAAACATTTTTATATTCAAAAATAAAAAAGTTAGAGCCTGTGATTGTTGTGTTGATTGTGGGACACCCTGTATATTAAATCTTTCGATAAATTTTATAATTCTGTGTTTAAGAATTTTCTCAACATAAAATCAGTAAAGCAGATCTAGTTTTTTACATTATTGGTGACTCCCTTAAAACATTGAATACACATACGGCATTCAATGTTCTAAAAGGTTACTCCAGACTTAATATGTAGTCTGAAGACTACTCTGTATAGAATATACAGGGTGTTACAATTGTGCCAAAATGTAAGGGTGGGTAGAGGGTAGATCTCGCCAAAACAAACGTTTTTTTACTTATTAACCCATAGGTCATGCGCTTATTTCGGTACCAATAAGGTATCACAAGAAAAAAGTTTAACATATGTTACAAAATAATATCGATATGGAGTGCACAGCTCTACCGATTTTAACGTTCGAGACCAATCGACGCGCGCCGGACACTCGCATTGCGTAGACTCCATAGAGAAAGTAAAAGGGGTCTAAGAGCTACTCATTTATTATTGCGTTGTGACAATGTGTAAAACCTAACTGAATCTAAATTGTAGAGTGACTGTTTAAAATGCAGAATTTTACATCGCTGAATTAACAGACCTATACCTGGCTTATGGCGCTGCTAATGGTAATGGAAGACACACGTTGCGGATTTACCAAGAACGCTTTCCGCAGCGGCGCTTACAAAGTAGAAGACTATTTGCACGTTTGCATTCAAGATTGCGAGAGACCGGATCATTACGGGTAAGATTTGTTAATAAAGTGTTATTCATCCGGATTGTTTATGGCAACGAAACATTTAATTTGCAGAAGCCGGTGGAGCCATATGGGAGAAAGACCACGTACAGTTCGTATACCAGGCATGGAAGAGGAAATCTTATCGCAAATTGGCGAATCTCCTTCCATAAGTATCCGAGCTGTAGCGCACTCGTTGCTAATAAACCATGCTCGGGTATGGGAGGTTTAACATGAACCACATCATCCATTTGATTTTTAAAAGGTGCACGAACTTCTGCTTGAGGATTATCCCCGTCCGCTATAATTCCCTTAATGGTTTTTATAACAAACGAGGCGAAGACGAGTTTACGGATGAAGCCACGTTTACCCGCGAAGGGATTTTTAACAGCCCTGTTTGGGCCGAAGAGAACCCCCATGCTATGCGCCTGCGTGGTTTTCAACAAAAATTTATGGTGAATGGTTAGGCAGGACTTGTTCATAATACTCTGGTTGGCTCGTATCTTTTGCCACTTTACTTGACATTTCTGCAAAAAACGCTTCCCGAATAGTTAGAAAATCTTCCCCTGAATGTTAGACAAAACATGTGGTACCAACACGACGGAGCCCCAGCACATTACCGGTTAGCCGTAAGGGAATATCTGAACCAGGCATATTAGGAATGAGTGATTGGCAGAGGCGCACCAAATGCATAGCCTCCACGTTCACCAGACCTGACCGCATGCGACTTCTTTTTCTGGAGTCACATGAAAGTTCTTGTGTACAACACTCCGGTTTAAACAGATGAAGAGTTAGTAGGGAGGATTGTCGCGGCTGCTGCTGAAATTCCGGAAGTTTTTCAACATGTGCTGGAGGAAATGGTACGACGCTTTCACGCTTGCATTGAGGCGGGTGATCAGAATTTTGAACATCTTTTAAATTAAAAGATGTTTTTTTTTAATAAACTTTCCCAAATATGCTTTGTGGGTTTATGTAATTTACTAACATGGTTTCCGGACAAACACGTTTCTCCGTGTCGGAGGTTGGATACCACTGCGCGGACTTTAATGCGCTATTATCCCTGAACGTCCCTTGGGTTAATAAGTCCAAAACGTTTGTTTTGTCGAGATCTACCCACCCTTACATTTTAGCACAATAGTTTCGGAAAACCCTGTATAAACCTTTCTTAATATTTGGATTCAGAAAAAAAAAATTCATTAAAAAAAAATTTACCTCAACCAAAAGCGCCAGCCGCCAAGGGCGGTTGATCAAGAGCGACTAATCTTTGTCTCCGCCGCCAAGGGCGGTCTTCTCTGAAACTAAGCCGCTAATTTAGATTTTAAAAAGCATATACCTATTATAAACCCTTAAGAGTTTATCAATCAATCAATCAATGCTTTATTGTCAAGAAATTGTTACAATTTGTAGACAAAGCTGTAAAACAAAAAAGACACAAAAATACAAACAATACACAATTAAAGAAAAGAAATATAAAACAAAATTAAAAAAAAATAAATAAATAGAATAGAAAAGAATATCTACAATATATACAGATTAATACAATTTAAAAATTGTAAGTAGTCAAAAATATTATTATAAAATATACAATTTAATGTATACAATGTAAAAAAAAATTTACAAAATGTTTAAAAAAGTAAAAAATTATAAAAAATCCTAAAATAGCTACACAAAGCATTATACCTAAACTTGTACAGATAGTAAAAATACATAATCAGCTAGTGCGAAATTTCAAATCAATGATTACAAAAAAAAAATCGTTAACTGTGTAAAAAGCTCTCTCCTGTAAGAATTCTTTTAATGCTTTACGAAATGCAAAAAAAGATGTGATGGATTTAATTTCCAATGGCAGAAGATGTGCATTTTTTTTGCATTATATAATATGGAACTTTTGACCAACTCTGAATGTGGGGTAGGCAGGTATAGATCATGAACCGTGTTTGCGTATTAGACAAACGGACTCAAATATGAATAAAGATGGAAGAGTTAATATTTGAAATTTTTTAAAGAAATGCTGGCAATGACTTCTGTATTTAAGTCTCAGTGTATAACGTAGAGCTCTCTTTTGTAGTCTAAAAATACGGTCAAATTGAGTTGCACTACATGTACCCCAGAATGGAAGGACGTATCGAAGGTGCGATTCAAAAAGCGCAAAATAAACTGTTCTAGAAGTAGACAGGCTAAGCTCCTTAGAAATTGATCTTAACGCAAAACAAGCGGAACTTAATTTTCTTGATAAAGAGTATGTGTGTCCCATTTTAACGAGTTGTCAACAGTTAGCCCTAAAAACTTTACAGAATCAACTTCGTCAATTGTTGCGTTACCAAGTACAAAAGATTGCAAGGTATTTTTATAGGACAACATTTTAGTTTTGGAAATGTTGAGACAAAGGAGATTAGAGTCGCACCATGATTCGATAGTAGTTAAATCACTAGATACGGTTCTATGAAGTGTAGAAATATCCGGATTACTCCAGGTAAAACTAGTATCATCAGCAAATAGACAGACTTGAGCGTTAATATTTAGATTAGCAATGTCATTGATGAAGATAAGAAACAAAATAGGGCCAAGTACGGAACCTTGAGGCACTCCACTTTGTATTGGCTTGCAAGAAGACATAGTCGAATCACTTCTCACAGCTTGACTTCTGTTATTGAGATACGACTTAAACCATTCAAAAGGCGCTCCTCTAAACCCGTAATATTGCAACTTTTTTAATGTCATGATTAACACAATCAAAGGCTTTACAAAAATCATAGAAAATTGTTGCTGTAGGGTGTTGGTTGTTTAAGCTAGAGTATACATTATTAAAAAGAGAAAACATAGCATCATTTGTGCATTTGTTATCTAAAAATCCAAATTGATGGAAAGTAAGTATTTTATATTTTAGCAAAAATAATAGAAGTCTTTTTTTAACTAATCTTTCAATAATTTTTGAAAGTGTGGGAAGAAGATATTAGGTATAAGGCGCTAGTTGGAAGACTGATCTTTGTCTCCGCCTTTATGTAGTGGAATTATTATCGCCATCTTAAGGTAGTTAGGAAAAACACCTTTTTGAAAAAACTGATTAATTAGAGTAATAAGATGACATAATGTACATTCGGGCAGATTTGAAAACATTTTGAGAGTAAGTCCATCAATTCCAGAAGAACTTTTGTTTTTGATTTCCCTAATTGAACTGCAAAGCTCTGGTAACACTACGGGCGTAAAGAAAAAACTGTGGAAATTTTCATTTGCAATGGGAAGATATGAAAGTGGATCATGGAAAGGAGTTATGGTACTCATTAAATTATTTGCCACATTTACAAAATAATCATTAAGGTTCTCAGATGAAGTGGAGATAGTATTCGACAAAGAAGGCTTATTTCTCAAAGCATTAACAATCGACCATGTTTCCTTAGCCACATTTTTAGATTTAGCCAGTCTCCTATTATAGTAAATATCCTTGGCGGCTTTTAAAGTTCTTTGATAAATCTTTTTGTAAAGTCTTAAGTATTCATGAAAAAAGCGCTGTCTGAAAATTTCTTAAGATGAGATAATAAGCGCATGTTCTTATCAGATGTACGCAAGCCTTGGGTAGACCAGGGGTTATATTGCTTCTTTTTAAGAGGTCTCAAAGGAAAGGATTTGTGAGAAAGACTAGATAGCGTTTTTACAAATCTAGAGAATTCTGAATCAACGTCGTCAGAGAGATTATTCCAGTCAGTTGATTGACAAAGATGCCTAAAATGTAAAAAAAATTTATCCGAGAAAATACGGCCTTATTTGCGTGGAACATTTTTACTTTTAGATTTAGTTATGGAAAACTTTGTTAACACTGCTTCATGGTCTGAGAAACCTGAGCTTAAAAAACAGTAAAATCGACAAAATCTGGCTCAAAGGAAGATACGACATAATCTATTGTACTAGAGCTGGTTTTAGTTATTCTGGTAGGTGATTTAATGTGCATGATTAAGCCAAAAGAGTCGAAAATGGACTGGAGAGATTCTTGAGCAGCACACACACTGGAAAAATCAATGTTTAGGTCGCCACATAAAATGAGTTTGCTTTTTAACGGCAGAGACTCAAGCAAGCTTAGTAATTTTTGGAAAAAAGTATTTACGTCAGCATCAGGTATTCTGTAAATACAAACAAGTAAAGATCAAAATTATTATTGTAGACAATGGAAAATTCAAATATTTTTTCAGAAACTGAATTATCGAACTTGGTTACCATTGAAAAGTCGTTGTTAGTAGACAATATCACAGTACCTCCATGAGTTAGATTTGTTCTATCAAATCTGGTAACTGTAGCGTAATTATCCACCATCACAGGCTCACCAACATGCAACCAATGTTCAGTTATGGCAACGATTTCTGAAAAATGAAGCTCTTCTAGTAAAAGAAATAAATCATTAGTTTTATGTCTTAAGGACTGAATATTTAGAGAGAAAATACTAAGCTTGTCATTGTCCAGTATTTCAGAGGGTGCTTGATCCTCTGTTCGCGTCAAGTCCTTTAAAAATTTTTATTCCTGGCGGAAGATCCACCAGAATAATAATTGCTGTTCCGAATGACTCTCTCTGATTTTTTGAAGGCGTAGCAGCTTTTCTGATGAGAAGAAGGACCTGAAGGCTGACAGATCTGCTTCAACTTCAGTTGGACCAATACCATAGGCATCATGGTACCAAAAGTAGAGCCTCCGCAAAGAGTCCACGTCACCAGGAAGTCCCTCTGATGCAAGTGCCAATCGGATGCTGGTGTTGGTATGTCCTTCAAAACACACACTGGAGGGTTGATCATGCAGATAGGCAAGGAATAGCCTAAGAGGTTTTAAGATGGAAGGGTCTCTCAGTCTGGCCAATAAATAGCGACCATCAGTCGCATCTGAGTCTCTTGATAGTGGCAATATTGGTGGAGTCAACGAGTCCATATTTGCTGCTTTATTCGCCACTCAATTATTATCGATGACAAAATCAACCTCTAATAATTCTGTTGCAAGGGATTTAGAGGCAGCAATGGCCTCCCTATCAGAACTAATTTTCAAAGATGGAACCTCTCTGGATATTGTAGCAGATGTTGATGGAACTGAGCGATGTGGCAGGTTATGGCTGTCTGGAGAGTGAGGCTTAGACTTAGACTGGGAAGGCTTAGATTTGGGCGAGGTGGTACTATTTATTTGGACTGGCGCTTTAGAGGTTTCCAAACATGAATTTATGAGAGTGCCCGGTGGCCACATACTAATATCCTTCAGCCGCTTTAAGTGATTTAAGTTCTGCACACCAATTTTGAAGTCGGAATGTGCAATGTCCTTGGTTTTTAGCATTGGGAAACATCGGATAAAGTCCGTCGTTCTTAGTTTTTCTTTGATGAAGTGTGCAAGCTGATTTCCGGTAAACGGAGGTGGGATATTTGATACAACCACGTAATGCCATTCATCCTTGTTAATTGTGTTATTTTTGATTATTCATCTTTGTTCTTCGGTGACGTCGGAACATTTGTCCTTCGGTGAAGTCGGTTTTTCTATACGATCAGTCTGGCAGGCTATCGTCCTTTTAGTTACAGGTTGGTAACTTTTAACATTAGATTTTTCTTTGGCTGATTGTTCTATGGTGCGTGCCATTTGTTTAACATCTTTCCTCAGATTCTCTACTTCACTTTTTAACTCTTCACTGGAAGAATCATGGACCTGTACCTTTACCGCCTCACCATGGTTGTTCATAAGAATTGATGACAGGTTGAAAATTTCCTGTTTTATATCTCTGATTAAATGGAAAAGAGATTCTTGTCCATTTTCAGAGACAGTATGGAGGCGATGAATGTCATCAATTTTGTCAAAGAGATTCTTCCATTTGGAGTCGTGAGAATTTCAAATGTCGTACATCTCTGAAAACACTGGAAGAAGGTCGTTATTCTTCTTTAGACAGGTTCCCAGAGCATTGACATTTTCTAAAGATATCTGAGAGTTTTGCAGCTGCGAAACTTTATCATGAAGATATTTTAATGTTGGTGAGTCGCAAACACTGCAGAAAAATCTAATGTTGTTGTATTTCTGCTGATGAAGGGCCTTTGTAGTTACCTTGTCCAGACCTGTGCAGCCCATACAGAAATTACGGCGGCATTCCCCACTGCAACGAAGTTTGTATTTCTCCTTATCCGAGACGATTTTTTGGCAGGAATCGCACTTGAATTCAGCCATTATTCTTTTTATATGTATATGTAGCATGCTAGTTGCGCCATCTGCTGGAAGTCAAGAATGGCCGCCGACTACGTTTCTTAAGTGCCGTTGACAGATTACGAACCATACCCTTTCTAGGTTCTCTCAAATGGCAATTTTTGGTCTATGTCATAGGTGACGTCAGATTAATACTATTAATAGATCAAAACAAACAAATTGGAGAGGTTAGGATTTAAACTTATGTAAAATTTAAGTTAAAAATAAGTTGTATCTATTTACGTACACTTTCTAAAAACTAATATGAATTTCGTTTGCAGACAATTTAGCCGAGCCATGGCCGGTCAAAACATGTCTAGCAAGTTCAGAGGCTGTTTAGTGGGTTCATTGTTTGGGGACTGCATGGGAGCCCCATTTGAAGGCAATGATATCTCAAGCGGAGATAAACTCGTTATACAAAGATATTTCGATAGAATGGAAGATCCCAACTTTAAGGGTACGATCTTATAAAAACTTATGAAAGTTCACATCAGTTCTTTTCACAATTTTAGATGAGTACTAAAGTTTAAAAAAATCTAACTTTAAAATAAATCTAGTTATATTGTCAGTCATCTGTGGTATGGATCATCCCACACAAAAAGTAAATTTTACTCTTGGGCCAAATGTTTATCTTACAGCATCAGTTACTTGATTTTAGGATTAATTTATATGTACATTATGCTGCAAGTAAATTAAAATTATTTACAATCTTGCCTTATTCATATCCTCACAGTCTGATTTTTTTTAACATTAAAACTATTAGGCATATTCTTCTATTAATCAATTCATTTGATATGATCTTCTCAATTAAAGAAAAGTTATGATAAACTATAAAATTGATTCTTACTCCAGGAATTAGTATTCATATAGTATTAACATCACTATTAAATTAATAAAGTATTGAGTAGTTCAAATCAGAGATTTCTTTTAGGTTTGCAACATGCCTTATATCGAATTTAGACAAGAACTACCAGATTGCCTTTTTAATAAATTTCCTTACCCGACACTAAAATATTTCAGATACCATTTATCAAATAGTCCATATGCTAGGTAAGATTCTGTGTTTTTGAGAGCTCCCCGCAATGTTTTTGCAGAATATTGTTGTTATATGAGTACTTATTACGAATCGGTTTGTTACCACACCCAAATTTGGCACATTAAGTTTTTATACAGGGTGGTCCCCTAATTACCCAAGTAACAATTTAGGTTCTAAAAAGGTTATAAATAACTCCTAGAACCTGTTTAAGAAAAATTATTGATTATGCCATTGAGCACAAACAATGTTATTTATTAGTACGCATAACCTCCTGTAGTAAAAAAAGGCCCAGCCCTAAAGAGGTTGTCGTTGCCAATAGGCCCTGGCCAATTTGAAACCAGATCGCATATCACAGAGCCTATATAGCTAATAGAAATAACCTTTATCGAACCCGAAGATGCCTAAAAGTAACCTGTGTAGAACCTGAAAGCTTTTACTCCTACCTGTTTACAACCCTTTAGCAAAGTCCTTTTAGACTTTTAGCTGGTTATATAGTTTGGCTTGTTCGCCGGCTTTTGGCATTTCAGATACATATTGAAGTATTAAAATTTATGATATATGAGACAGTCAGGGTAAAAATAAGACAACGCCAAAATAAAAAGCAATGGCGACATTTTCAGTAAGTATGACTTTATTTTAGAAAAAAATATATTATACTGGAATAGATAATCGATTTTCATTGCGCACACCAGTTTCTTGGAAAAGTTGGGTGTAATTTAACTGTAAAACACGCGCGCCTTTGATATCTTACAAATTAAACATTATTCAGTGCCAATAAAAAAATAAAAAATTTATATATTTTTATTTCTGAGATGCTTTAGTGATAATATGTACTTAAATGATCCAGTGTCTTTATATATTATCTAAATTGTTTACATATTACATTATTTTTGCCTGTATTTGAATAGCTTATAAAAATGGAAGAATTTTCATTTATCATTTCATTTCATTATCATTTATCATTTCAGGAATCATTTTTTCTTCAAAATGGACGCCTAGCAGGATATGCTTTTAAGCTGCTATAATAACTTTATCAAAAGCTATGTCGTGGGACAAAAGGCTTAGAAAAATGCCAGTGGGTTTAAAAAAAAGCTAAAACAGGGCTAACTAGCATCTTCCAGGACTTATAGGCTACTTTTAATAACCAATTAGCTGGCAAAGTCTGGGCGAATTTCAATAAATGGCTTTTAGGCATTTAGTAGGATCCATTGGCATTATTTATTACTACGCGGGATTTCTTGAGACTTCTTTATTGCAATTCAGTTTGCATTTTTTCTTGGTGGTTCCAGTTACTGTGAAAATGAAAGTGTGTTTTTTTAGCGTTCAAATTGCATTCAGGGATGTCTTGGCACAAAATTGTAAGAAGTGGTAATTTTAAAAGAAAAGTGAAGCGAAATTTCCAACGAATTACAACAACCGTCCGCAAACTGTGTTTTATTGTGACTAGTTGGTTAAACCTTATTCCATAAAGTTATCTGATTATCCATATGACTTTTAGCAAGTCCTTTAGGTGTTAAAAAATGCTATATTTTCCGGAATAGGCCGTATAAAGTGCCAAATAGTTAAGCAATTGATTCAAGACCATATTGTTCTGAATAGGTAATTTTAATGCTAAAATCGTTCTATATTGGAATTTTGATTGCCAAATTAATGCTGAAATATAACCTCTCCAAAACCTTATTATCTCATAACCATCAGGCCCTCGTTTATGGCCATAAAAACGTTATTGTTGACACTTGACTAGAACTAATTAGATTTTTAATTTACCTAAGGTTCCTAGTTCCTATTAGCACAAAATTTAACCTAAATAGTTCCATCAAGCAAGCCAATGACTATTGCAGAACCTTGGTGCGGCTAAAAGGCAACTTTAAAAACCAACTGCTTGAGAAAATGTTACTTGGGTACAGTCTAAAATTTTGCAAATAATATGGTTTGGCATATATAAAGTTTTTAGTTGCGATATAACTTTTAATTTGTCTTATAATTGTAAAATAGAGTAGACAATAATATATAGCAAAACAAATTTAATACAGGGTGGCCCAAATTTTAGAAAAATAATTGCAGTTAAAATAATTTGAACACAATATACTTTTTACCTTTATTTATTTATTGTACGGATTTTTACACTGGTTTATTCCTCCTTTACAATAACAAAATGAACAACATTCTAACCCAGCAGCCCTACAACTGCAACTATTTTGCCGCGAACATTTCGTGTAATTGCAGCTTGGTAAAAGATCGTCACTCGGGGGAAAAAGGTTAGTTACTGATTTTGGTAAGAGGCAACCATTCTCGATCTTGTATCCAAAACAAAGTGGATCAAGCAAAGTGGTATGTTCCAATGTATTTAAACAAAAGTTTTGATTATAAACAATAAAAAAAAGCTCTTAAAATATGAAATCTAATATTTGCACTAGTTGGGGGTAACTTTTCTAAAGAAACATTTTTTTGGTGATCATAAATCCAATATGTCAGTTCATTAAAATTTTTACATGAACTGTCCTTGCGGTATACTTTTACCAAAAACTCTTCTGCAAGCCGAACAGAGCTTTCAATTTCACTTCTGGTTAAACCTAAAAACAAAATAAATAAGTTGTATAATTTTATGGATTATAGTGGTTATATATTATTATGCCTTGTGCAAAGTTCAAAAGATACTTTTCTGGTTCGGCTTGAAAAGCAGCACGTTTTGTGCCAACTTTGCTCGTATAATCCACTCCAGTCAAGTGGTAAAGTGCAGGAAGTACCAAACATTTAAGACTAAATGTTTTACAACAACTTTTAAGAATAAATGTTTTAATATCTACTAAGAATTTTTTTGTGGTCTCTTTAAATTTTTCATTAATAGCATGTGCTTCTTCCAAATTTTTTTCAAGAAATGTGTCTTGTAAGTTTTGAATAGAAATTATTTCTTTTTCGTAATTAGATGAGTCATATTCTTTAAAAAATGCTTCGAATTGTAAACGTTGCAGCACTTGTTTGCGTGTTCGGGAGTTAAAGAAACAAAAGACCTGACTTTTGTTTCTTTAACTCCCTAATAGGCGTAGTTAAGTTATTAGACGAAGTAAAAATTTAATGTTAAAATATATTTTAAACATAATATATCAATTTAACACGTTAAATAAAAATTTAGATGTTAAACTCTAAGCATAATAATATGTATAGAAATTTGGTCTGTACTTTTCGAATATTTCGGCTTACGTTTCGCATTACGCTGCACACCCTCACTTAAAATGCACAAAATGATTTTTAAATACTATTAGGATCATTTACAAACTTATTTAGAATTTAAACTACAGCCCCAATTAAATTTGAAGCACATAACATGCAATTTTAATCCATCAGATTAAAAACGTCCATATAAAATGCATTGAAAAGTTGGAAAAACTTAATGTGCCAGAATATTGAGAGGTAACAAACCAAAACATGCTTAGAATGGACTAAAAAAACATTATCAATTGTAATATTGCGGGGAGCTCTCAAAAACACAGGATTTTAGTTAGCGGTTGTATTAAAAGTGGTTTTTTTTGTTAGGCTAAGTTTTACAGAATAATTTTTCAACTGAAAGTTTAAGTATGTATTGGCCATTGAATTATTTTCTTTATCATAGGAGCATTTATTAGAATCAATAAGAAAATAATCCAAAAAAACATTGTCCATTTTATAGTATCAAATATAAATCATCAGTTAGTAAGTTTTCATTATGTATAATTTCAGGGATATACATTTGCCTGTTTCATAAAATAGATAATTTTTTAGAATAGCATTATATGCTCTAAAACTGCATTTTCTGGATGTCATTATCAACATTTCTGTTGCTACTTCTAATAATAAAGATACAGAACAGTTTTTTCCACCAGGAGCCACCTTTAAAAATCTGGATATTGTCAACTTTAGTGCATTCACATATGTTCGTAAAAATTGTGCTATAGTAATTTTAAGACTTTTAGGGTTTCAAGATATATAAATCAATATTACATTTCAGTTGGTTTTGATAAGATAAATATTTTTAAACATATTTTTAATATTTCCAAGATGTTTTTGAAAATATTGGAAATTTACATTTTTATTTTAATGGAAATATTTCAAAATATATTATTATACTTATAGTACTATTTCACATCCAATTCAAATTTTAATTCACTATTTAATTTTTTTATCATTTTCGTTATGATTAATGTAAGATGATATAATTTTATTTTGTTTTAATTTCTTTTTAAAAAGTAACTAACTGATTTTCAGTTTCTGAACATCAGTTTTTTGTCTAGCACATGTTGGCTTTGCTTTTATCGTTGGAATGTAGAAACGCATTAAAAAAAACTGAAATCTTGCATTTTTTATTCCAGTACTTGTGTAGTTCAATTGATATTGACATTCAAAATTGGATAACTTTAGCTGAAACACTGCAAATAAGAATAAATCGATAATTTTAGGGTTATATTATTTGTGGTTTTACTAACTGCTAATCTATATTATATTTTCTCCCATATCTAGGACCATTCAAAAAATACACTGATGATACCGCAATGATGAAAAGCGTAGCGCAGTTTCTAATTGATACACCCGAACCAGATTTAAAACACTTGGCCGAACTCTTTACAAATGAGTTCTTTAAACAGCCCAGAAGAGGATATGGAGGAAGCGTCGTTTCAGTTTTCGAGAAACTAAGAAAGTCCAAGTTTAATGACATTTTTTTACCATCTAAAGAGCAGTTTAATGGCCAAGGGTCTTATGGAAACGGAGGAGCCATGAGGATAGCTCCCATACCCTTGTATTTTCACGACGATTTTGACAATATGTTAAATATCGCCGCTGAATCCACCAAAATAACTCACAGTAACGAATTAGGGATACACGGAGCTCTATTGCAATGTCTGGCAGTACATCAGGCCTTTTTGGCTGATCCTAATACCCCAATAAATGTTGATGAGTTTTGTAACAAACTGTTAGAAAAAATGAAGGCTATTGAAAGAAGTTATTACAATGACGTGTAAGTTTTTATTAGCCTATATAAGAAAATATATGATTTTTTATTTTTTTAGTGAATCAGACAGTGATACTCCATATTGCGAAAGAATCAAGTTGATTCAAAAGTTTTTATCCACAAAATATTCCGACGAGTATGATGATGAGGTCATTAGGGATTTAGGAAACGACATATCCGCTTTTGAATCTGTCCCTACCGCAATTTTTTGTTTTCTGAGAGCTCAGAACACGATTCCTGGCATAAAGGTATGTTAATTGACAATAACAAAACAAGGAGATAAGCGTATACCCATAGACATTTTTTCAATATTTATAGAATTCAGCCAATTAGTAATAAATTAAAAAAATACAAATACAATTATTAGTCATTGGTAAAAACAGTGTTTTATCATCAAACCTTTTTATTTAACTTAAAAACTGAATGATAACTGAAAAAAACTAACTGAATATACAGAAAGTTTCACCACAGTATACTCTAACAATTTGTAATAGGTGTTGTTATAGTATACTGTCAGGGTCGGATTTAACTTTTTGCCGCCTATAGGCTAATATATTTTTGCCGCCCTAATTTAATATTTTAAAGTCATTATTTTTTGTATATCGGAGGCATTATATTATTAATGTAAACTACATTAGAACTGCTTATAAACATTTAATAAACACATTTAACAAAAGTAAACTGTAATACACAAACACAAAAAAAAACTCAAAATTTAACAAAAGTAAAACGCAAAATTAAACAACAATTATTCTTTAAAACAAACACATTTCATAGAATATACAAAAAAATAAAAATAAAATATTAAAAAAATAAGTCTTACATTTTTTTTCGAACTTTCTTTTCTGCAAAATCATTAATGATATCGATAAAATTTACGTTATTTGTCACACCTGGTTCAATATTTAATATTGCCAAAGCTTCTAGTCTTTCTTGTTCGAGGGTTGGTCTTAAATATGTCTTAATGCGTTTCAAACAAGAGAAACTTCATTCAGCAGAACAGTTTGAGACCGGTAAACAAATGCACAATCTAAATACAATGTCAATATTTGGATATATACTTTTTAAGTTCATTGTTGTAAACCACTCATATAGTTCTAAAATGGAGCACTGGGTGTCTTTTTTAGAATTTAATACAATGCTCCAGAAAATGTGATGCTTCACCTTCAAAGTTTATGTCTAGATCGATGGGATAGCTCTCCTGTAACAGTTTTTTTGAATTCACCAGAAATCATATTCCTCAGTTGAGTAATATCTAGGAAAGAAAATTTTGTATTAAATTCTTCGTAACATGCTCGCCGTTTGAGAATTTCAACTAGAAGGGAATCAATTATAGGTAAAAAGGTTGAAACTCTAAATTCATCTCTTCCAGTCAAAACTACCTCGTTATCTCTAGTTTCACCAGGTCGTAGTTTAGCTATTTTTCTCCGTTTGTGGTCTTTTTCGTACGTTACTTCACTTAGTACACAAATTTTCTTCGCATCGTTTTCATATACGTCAAATTTGTCTCGGACTGATTTGAACAACGCAATTAGAGAATCATATAATGTAATGGTTTGAATTATATTTGTCTTTACTTTTTGTAATAATGTATTTACCACATTTATCCTTTCCAGAAAAAATCCCCAGAATACTATTATAAAAGTGGTTTCAAAGCGCTCAAGTTTTTGTCGAAGCGATTTTGCATCATTACGAGTTATTGGTTTTTGTGCAGTATCTTCCTCAAACCAACATAAAGTTTCATAGATTTCCTTTAAACACATGTTTAAAGTTTTACAGGCGTCATCTCTAGCAGACCATCTAGTTGTAGATAAGCTTTTTAAAGTCTTGTTGCACTTTGATTGTAAGTGACTCCCTCTCACAGTCGACGCACCAAAAAAATTATACAATTCTTGTAAAACTGAAAAAAAGTTTGTTGTTTCTAAGCAACATGCTGCCGCTACATTTCCAACTAAATTGAGGGAGTGTGCAGAACAAGCAACATGATTAGCTTCTGGACATACATGCTTGATTTTCGCTTGTAGGCCATTATATATTCCTGACATGTTTGCGGCATTGTCATAAGACTGTCCCCGATATTTAGGTTTTTAAAACTTTCCATCAAAGTATTAAACATATCTGCTGCTTTATGTCCAACATTTGGAAGAAATGTTAAAAACCGCTCCACTGGAACACCGTCTTGGCTTACGTATCTAACAATTAATGCAAGTTGGTCTATATGGGCTATATCTGGGGTGGAATCTACAACAATAGAAAAATATTTAGTCTGTTTTAATTCTTCTACTATAACATCTTGCACTCTCTTCGCAATGATTTTAATAAACTCCTCATATGTTGTTTTTGAGAGGTAATTTGTGGTACGCGAACCTTTTCCACCATAACGAGCAATATGGTCAGCTAAAAAGGGGTCGAACTAGGCCAAAAGTTCTATGCACATAAGGAAATTTCCATTATTAGTCGTTTCAAGTTTTTCCTCTTTGTCTCTTAAACCTAAACCTCGCGAAGATAAAGACTTTACAACTACTACTACTCGCTCCAGGACACTTCTCCAATAGGCAATTTCATTTTGTGTCCCTTAGTACCAAGTAACAAATCAATCCTTTCGAGATTATTTTGCCGGCATAAGAGATTCTAAGCACATGTTTTATGGCTGGTTGAATTTTCATGTTCCTGAACCCTTTTAACCACATTTTTCCAGTCATAAAAGCCACCCGAGCCAAACTGATAATCAATATTTTTTAAAAGCAAGCAAGCAGCACAAAACACTCGACCTAATTTTTCCGAATAAACGATCCAGTTTCGGCTAGTTTTTTCACCATTGGGTAATTTTCTTCGGAATACTGATATTGGGCAATATCGTGTCTGATCTGTACATGTGATAGTTACATGTATATTCGTTTATTATTCAATTACTAGGATCTTCTGATATGTTGACAGAACGTTCGCTATCTTCTTTTTGTGCTGAAGATGGTCCAGGACTACACGCATCTTCTGGCGTAGAAAATGTAGTCGGTGGTGTTAGATGGACTCTAGGTAAATTTACATAATTAGAGCAAGAAACTTCCTGTACTTTCTGGTCGTCCTGCTCCTGTGTATCCGAGTTGGTTAGTTTCTTAAACATATCTTTTAATTTAGGGGTCTTTTTAAGAACTTCTTCCTTTTTTTTTTTTCCTCTCTTAAATATTTGTATTGGTTTCCAGACAGTCGTTTGCGTCCATCACTCATCTTTGCTGTTTATTGGACCTAATATAATATGAAGCTATTATATACCTATTTATCACTAGGATTTTAAAAGCATTTAATTTAATTTAAAACTATTAAGCCAAAGCATAGCTGTTTTGTCGAAAACAAAACAGAGGCAATTTCGGGCAGTCCATTAGCCTTTTTTAAAAACTCTAAAACCCGTCGATTTTATTTATAACCTCCTAAGGGGGAGTGGCACCAATCCTAATGTCTCTGTTAAAAAAAATATATATATATATTTTTTAATTTATAATTTGTTTATAACTAATAGATAAATGAATAATTTGAAATAGAAAGGTACAAACAGTTTTCCTTTTCTTCCTAACTAAATTGTTTGGTTTTTACCACATGTCAAAAATGCTAAATGAACTTTTTCTAACTCACTTATAAAATAAAGTCCAGAACTTAAAACTAACGTATGCCCAAAATTGCCTCTGTTCCGATTTCCAGGCGCCACTTTGTATTTAAATAAAATCGTCAAAATTTTACCTAAATCGCTATCCCTCTTAATAAAAGTATGCACAAAAAACAACTTAAAAACGTCTATTAAAAATAAAATGATTTGCACTCAGTCCCTGAATTCACCCTCTGTTCTATTTGTTGACAATAGACAAAATGATATGAATTTAAAATCCTTTTTAAACTTGAAAACGAAGAATCAAAAAAAGAAACCTACCTTTTTATTGTTTACAATTTACAATTCAGCTCCAGTCTGCTCTAGAGCTCTAGTCTACACCCAACCCCAACCTCTTCTAACTTGTAAACATCGAGTAAGTAAAATCCGCAATTCGCAAACCAAAACTATCAACAATTAACAATTTATTAAAAATAATACAAGTTTGTAGAAAAAACACCGGCACTTCTCTAACGAATGTAAAAAATAGTGATGCGAAGAGTCCGGATTAATCGTCCGTTCAATCCGAATATCAAATTAGTCCGAATCAATCCGGATATCTAAATCGTCCGGATACACGCCGCCCGTTCGACCGACAATTAAATAAAAGCTTGCACGAAGTTACACGAAGTTCCACGTTCCACCGGCTAAGAGAATCCGAATTAAATCGTCCGGACAAATAACCCGGCAATCGGCAATATAGTCGCGTCGCCTTGTCTAAACCTATTGCTTTATCTATCCTTATTGTACTCATTTAGAAACATAAGAGACATTATGAGAACGCTCAAACTTTTTAAGGGTCGCCTGACCTTCAGAAGTTTTTTTGTAAACAAAGCATTTTTGTAGGGATATTTTGCATCGTTTAAAATACACTTGATTTATTACATACATAATTAGCTATTTTAGTTTTAACATCATGTAAAAATGCGTAAAAGCGAAATGTCTAATGGGTTGCATAATGCATACCTTATATTCAAAAAACAGCTATAAAAAACGTTTATCGGACGGTCGAGCATCGAGCCCGAAACATGGCATAATTTGCCGAACGGGCGAGACATCGAGCGGATGAATTAATCCGGATGAAAAAACCGAATTTTCAATTCATCCGAATCAATGCTGTCCGGACATTGAATTAATCCGGATTTTTACAACACTAGTAAAAAATGTAAACTGAAAAGCGACGGCGGCTCCGATCTGCGCAATATAATACATATATATGCCTGCTGATTTAAGGAAGGGCTTTCCTGGAAAGCCTACGCTGCGTATAGGTTAGGCCGAATTCAAGTGTTTTAATCAAAATAAGCCTGCCTATGACGAGTGAATTCGGCCAGATTTTTTTAAACTATTTTTTTTTTAATTATTTATTCCGATAATTTTTTTTAAACGTGATTTTGCCGCCCCTAATATTTGCCGCCCTAGGCTTCAGCCTACTCAGCCTTTGCGTAAATCCGCCCCTGTATACTGTGGTTTCACTAAGCGTGGATCGCGGCTATATCTCGAGAACTGTCAATCTGACATATTGGAATTTTTTTTGACATTATGAAAGTGATCAAGAGAAAATGCTAAAAATTATTTTTAAGTTCAAAATTTGGCCACTAGGGAGCGTAATTAAAAGCTCAATAAATCAATTTTAGTTTTCTTCAGATCAGAAACTTTGGAACATTTTGGTCAAAAATTCATTGGCATATCGACCTTTATAAGGTAGGGGAAGGTAATGACAGTGTAATTGTTTAAATAGCTATAGCTTTTAAAAGTGTAATGTAAGTGCTTTCCAATATTGTATTCAGTAGTACCCGAAAGTTTTTAGTAAAGTTGGTAGAAGACGTAAGTTGAATTAAAATCTGTTACTTTGATTTTTCGACAAATATTTAACTGGCACCGTATAATTTTGATAGCAGACTCAAAAAGTAGATTGAAATTTACTAAAAAAAAACTGAAAACCGCGGTCGGTTATCTTTTTTTACTTTTTGAGTGATTACCAAAATAAGAATTTTTGACGCTTAATACAGATATGTCACTTGGCATTAATAATTATTGGGTTTCTTTTGTTTATTTAACATCTCCTTTCGCAGTTTATTAATAAATAATTTAATTGAGTTAATAAAAAGACAATTTAATTTAAACATTATAATCCTAAAAAAATTAAAGCATGTTTAAAGGCCAACGGTAACTAAAGAACAAGAACAAAAAAAGAATTTTAGAAATGTTCTCAATTTTTTTCCTATAAACGGTAACAGTAGTTTCAATTTTCGCTTGAGAAATGGAATTTAGAGCATTTTGAATACTCTCAATCATATCTTCTCTTGTGTGTGATGGGCCTTGTTTTGTGCACAATGTCATTAATTCTTTCCCATAAGTAATAGTTCAACACAGTTAGATTGGGAGACCTAGGTGGCTATAGTATTTAAATTGCATTTAAAATTCATAACACTAGTTTTTGAAATATTTAAACACAAGTTTGTTGCAATCACACCATTTCTTGATTTCAACAATATCTCTGTTAACTGTGGTATTTAGATTCGCACTCGTGTCATGCCATAAAATTGTTGAATCATCCGCAAACTGAATGAATTTACCTGAGATCCTAAGATTGGACATGCCATTAATATAAATGAGGAATAGAAGTGGCCCAAGAACTGAACCCTGAGGAACACCATGAGTCACAAGCTGCTCCCTTGAAAGGGCACTATCCACAGAAACACTCTGCATTCTAGTATGCAAATAAGACCCAAACCACTGAAGAGTCAAATGCTTTGGTCAAGTCACAAAACACTGCTGCAGCAATATCACCACTGTTCAAGCTCAAAAATAAGGATTCAAGGAATGAAAAGATTGCATCTGATGTTCCCTTGGCACTTTGAAACCCAAATTGCTCCGATCTTATAATTTGCTTTTCAGCTAAATATGACATAAGTCGCTTTTTAACCAATTTCTCGATGATTTTTGAGTGGGTGGAAAGCAATGCTGTTGGTCTGTAAGAAGAGGGTAATTCTAAAGCTCCCCCCTTAAACAAAGGCATGATTCTGGCTACTTTAAGACAATTGGGAAATTGGCCATTATTGAAAGAATGATTAATTGCAGATACAAGTACCTCCAGTGCCGAATCAGGTAAATTAAAAAATAACCGTACATTAAGTTCATCATAGCCAGACGTATCTTTCTTCTTTATCTCCTTTAGAGTAGACTTAAGCTTAACTAGATTAGTTGGCAAAAAGAAGAAAGGATCTGGTCCAGCCCTATACTCAAAAAACTGTTCATAGTTGGAAAAACCCTGAATTTGACTTGCTATGTTACTACCTATGGTACAGTAGAAGTTATTCAGCCTATCAGGTTCAATATTTACCTTTACAATATTGCCCCGATTACCTCTTAGTTCATTTACTATCTTCCAAGCCTCTCCCTGAACATTATTTGAATTACCTAAGCGACTTTTAAAGTATTTTTGCTTTGCAGTCTTAGTTGTTAGTCTGTACAGTGCTCTATATTTGTTAAAATAGTTAATAAAAGCAAGGTTATTTATATAAAATTTCCGAATATAGTGCAGTGATCTAAGATTTCTAGCAGACACCTTAAGACCCTTGGTAATCCAATTTTTTTTTTGTTTTCGTTTTTAAGGTTTTTATCGGAAAACATTTATTAAAATTTTCACAAATAATTGCGTGAAATGACTCTAAAGGGCTTGCAGTAGACAAAAGGCGTTGCCAATCCTCTGATCTACCCAGTTGCAAGAAGCTACTATAGTTTTTTTGCTATAAATTCTGCCCCTTCTCTTTCCCCTCATTTGACTCTTGTGACCTATGCAAAAATCACATGCAATAGCCTCATGGTCAAAGAGCCCTGAATTTATAACATTACAATTAAAATCATTTGCATCTATGTTGGTGCACACATAGTCAATTTGAGTGGTAGAGTTAGAAGTTATTCTAGTTGGATTATTGGACTACAAAATTTAAACTATAAGACCTTAAAAGGTAAGTCAACTGGTTTGTAAAATTATTAGACAGATTTGACCAGTCAATATTAAAATCTCCGCACAAAATTACTTTCAAAAACCATTTAAACCAGACAATAACACTTCTAGTCTAAATAAAAAGTCACCTACAGCGGCAGCAGGAGCTCTATATAAACATATAACATACAGATCAATAGAGCTACTATATATAATTGACAATTCAAATACCCTGTCATCAGCTAAATAATCAAACTTACTTACTTTTACAGAACTAATTTCCTTAACCAATTCAGAATGCAAAAAAATTAATGACCCTCCATGCAACATATTTGAACGACAGTACTTATCAATAACAACATAATTCTCTAAATTTATAAGTTCATCAGGTTTTATCCAGTGTTCACATAATAAAACAAAACCTGGATGTTTAAGCCCTTCCAAGAATATCAGAAGTTCATCGATTTTTTTTCTTATAGATTGGATATTAAGATGTATCAAAGAATATCTAGTTAGAGGGTACTTTTGTTCAAAAGGATGAAAATATTTTTTTTTTCTATGTTATTTCTTTTAATTTTCTTATTTCTTGAAAATTCAATGTCTTTTCGAACATCTGTAGTTAAAATCACACTATAATCATTCAATACATTTACAAAATTAGATACTTCCTGCAAGTTATTTGTTGTTTTTACGTGAATTATTGTTTTGTTTATTTTATGGCTTGGAGGTTCCTGATTTACTAAATTAGACAACAAACGAGAGACAATATAATTTTTTAACTTTTTACCTAAACTATCGCAAATGTTAGCAAACAGTACACAATTTTCTGTATATCTATTTACAGTATTTAAAAAGTCACAAAGTCTTTGATTATAATTTAGAGCTCTTTTAAGATTAATTTTATCAATGTTATGTCCTCCTGTTGCCGATAAAAATATAATATTTGTCTGTAAACATTCTTTTATTTTCTTATTAATAAGTCCCATTTTGGGATATTTACCGTTAGTCAAATCATTTGTACCGCTTCCCACTATCACAAAGTCTGTTGCTGACAAGTCCTTGGTTAAGCCGCTAAGATTTTCTAGCACCTGCTCCTGTGTTGCATTAGGTTTTACAAACGATTGTATGTTAAAAACCCTGCCAATACCAGTTTTGTCAAGGATCTGTTTAAACTCATAACCGTTTCATCCCCCAATATGAAAATTCTGCGAAGCTTGGAAGGACTCTCAGATGAACAGTTTTTTTGAGGAGGAGAATTCCCTGAAAATACAGAATCCTTGGTGGACATAGAGTTGAGTGGTGGGCAAAAATTGGTGATATTGATCACTTTATTCATATCACTAATTTTCATGGAATGGTTCTTATTTTCTTCTTCTAATACTTTAATTGATATGATCATTTGGTTCTTGAGGATATTTAGCTCTTCAATCTCCTTCTGCAGCTTTTTTAGATCTTCAGTGTATCCCACATTCTCCTTCTCCAGAGTACTAATTGTAAGTATTAAATTCCTATTCAACAAACTTGGGTCATTTACCCCTTTCTCAAAATCATTTTTACTTGTTTCAAGCGAGGTTACTTTTAATAATAACTCTGTTTCTCCTGTTTGGAGTTCTTGAATTTTCTCACAAAGTAAATCATTTCTTTTATGTAATTTTTCAAGATCAGAAGAAAACTTTTGTTCTGCCTCTGTCACCTCACTTTCAAAAACCTGACTGTTTCTCCTAAGTCTTTCAATAAATATATCCTTTCCTTTTAATTCTTTTAATAAATCCTCGATTCTCTTTTCATACATCCCTTTTTCAGTTTCACTTTCATTATAACTATCTTGACATCCTTCAGAACACAAAATTTTATATCCTTGTATTTTGATGACATCTGAAATTCTATCTAAACAGCTAGGGTGAAAAACTGACTTGCACTAGACACAAATGTAATTTGAAAAGTCCTTACTCTTGCAACACTTGAAGTTACGATTCATTTTATAATACAGTTTATTTCAATTCAATATCTAATTTAAAACGCCAAATAAATTCTCAGCAGCCTTGCCCACTCCACCTGTTTTGGTGATTTACTTTTCGCACCCAATGAGGGATTTCCTGGGCCCGATAATGCATGTTATGTAAATTAACATTACCACAACTCAAATTACGAGTTTTACCACTAACTTGACTTTTCAACTCTTCCATATTTCACATGAGCTTACAACATTAATAAAATTGATCTTCTGGTTTGTCCTATGTACTTTTTATCACAATCGTTGCAATTAATCTCATAGATCCCGGGATTTTCATTGGTCTCTATTTTATCTTTTGCGTTTCCTAAAAGATTTCTGACTTGGCCGAATTTTGATAGATCATTTTTAGACCTAAGTCTTCGAAAACCCTATCAAAGCCTCTCGTCAGGATAGAGTCATATGGTATTGCAACGAAAGTTTGCTTATTTTCATCTTTGTGTAAAGTGGTAGAGTTTTTAAGATTAACTTTAAACCTATGTGTTCTAATCAGCGTATCAATAATCTTATAGTCATAACCATTAATCCTAGCAATTGTTGCCCTTTCTTTATTAAGTCTGTTATTATTTTAGAGTGAGACCAAACAATGCACCAAGAAATGCATGCTAGCCATTTTATGTTAAAAACAATGGTTAGAGTCACTAGTGTATCTAAAAATGGAAGTCGGTTATTTGTTTCTTGTTCGAAGGTAAATTTAATAGACCGAAAACAGTTATTGAGTTGTTCTACGAAATTGTCAATATTGCATTTGCTTCTGTCGAACACGGCAAACACATCATCAACATATCTTAACCAAACTCCTGGAAAGTATTGGATTGTAGTTTTTGCATTTAACTCAAAACAGTTCATGAAGAGCTCAGCTAGGAAGGGAGAGAGGCAATTACCCATTGCTGCACCTTCCAGTTGCTTATAGTAAGAGTTGTTATATTGAAAAATACGTTTAGACATGCAGTTTTGTTAATTTAATTATTTCTTGGATATTATCGAAACCATTACTTTCCAAAAGTTCAATCGGAGTTCATTTTCATTTAGAATGAAATTATTGACTTTTGAAATAAACTGTTGGCTGTTTTTGACTGAAAAACATTCATAAGGTAATGTCTCAAATTGCTTTACTAAAAATTTTGAAATGTTGGAAGTTGGAGACCCTCTAGTGCAAATAATTGGTCTCATTTTATTGACGGGTTTATGGATTTTTGGTAAACAATATAATTTTGGAATTCTTGGGTCCGAAAGTCATAACTTGAATTTTTCTGAAGAGGAAATAAGATTTTTGCAATCATTTAATGCTGTCTTAACCTGGGAGATCATTTTTGATAAAGGGTTTTAAGAAATCTTTTTATATAGGTCATTTTCAATAAGATCATCAACTCGTTTAAAATATTATTCTGCTTTGTCTAAAATAATACCTTTGTTTCCCTTGTCAGCTTTTAAATAGAAACAATCTTTTTCTCTCAGTCGTTTAACAATATTAGAACCTGATTTGTTTTTTAATTTGGTAAGATTTCTTGAAATTTGGTTGCGAATCTTTAGCAAAACATTTTTGCAAAAGTTTTAATCTTTTCCCGAAGATGCTAACATCATTAGCAAAACAAGTGTCGAGAGTAAAATAAAGAGTTTTGGTTAGTAGTAAAAATGTCTCGTAATGTGTCACATCAACCATAGGACTATTACCACAACTAGAAAAATTAGCTTCATCAGTCCATCAGATTTGAAAGAGGAACTGGAGATTTTCGTTGCACATTTCTCAAGTGTTTTTCTCAAACACTTTTGTCAAAAATTATTTTCCAATAGAGCTTGGTGCAAGAACAATGTGGATGAAGAAGAAGAACACCAAAAGATGACGAATTTGTAGATGAAGCGAAATTTCTCTCCTTAAATACGGTACAACTTTAAAGCATGCAAGACCGCTTATAACATTATCTTCATGGTTTCTTACCGGACACATTTTAATTGGAACATGCACTTCCCGTTGTCCTTAAACGTTTTGCCAATCGTCGAAATATTTTTCCGTTATAATGCCTTCGTTCAGGATATTTTGCAGCATATTTACGCGCCGCAATAGGAGGAAGTTTCAAAACACACGTATGAAAATATACGTTGAGCATGTCATAAGCCTCGGCCTTAGAACATTGAAAGGCTAGAATTAGCATTGACGCGGAACTATGGACAGTTTTTTTGCTTGCAACATATGTGGTGCAATGATGCCAAATGCTTATGTAGAAATGGCAAAAAAAACACATCATAAATATAATATAATATCATAAAAATTTGTCACTTATTTTGACAGGGGCACAATATTATTCCTCTTTAATAAAATATGAATCATTTTTTTCATAAAATATTATAAGATACTCTATAAAGAAGTCAAGATTCAAAGTTAAATGAATGTAGATAACGCATTGTTGATTCCACCGAAACAAGTAATCTTTACCAGTGACGTCGTCAAAAATATTTACATGATAAATATTTATTATTACTAGATTATGCTTTAAATTATAAACAGTATTACCGTTTATAAACTCTTTATGCATTTTTTAACGTACTCCATTAGATATAACATACTTTCGTAAAGGTACTAAAAGTATTTTTATGGAAATTAAATATTTAATAATTATTATAGATTTGTTAATAACTTTTTATTATTCTATGTTTACGACGACGGTTGTCCCTTGATATGATGTTATGACAATATCGTTATTTACTTGTGAAAAGATCGGCTTAAATCGTCCTTTTTCCATGGTGTGGCACAAACGGCACAAGTTTTTACTACTATACTAACACTGAAATAATTCAACCTTTTTCCTTTTTTATCCAAAAACTAAAGAAAAAACACAGAACTTCTGTAAACACAAAGCCGTTTATCAAGATGACATTAGCTTTTGCCTGCGGTATGCATAATATAATGGTATCCATTATATTATTGCACTAATGGATGCTGGTTGTCACAAGTTTTGCGAAAACCTCTAAATTTTTATATTAGCCTTGATAAAGACGAAAAATATATATCGTCGAAACGTCGGCCAATTAAAAACTTTGGTTTGATTTGTTGTTGTGGGATTATCCCTAATCCCGCTATTTTCACCATAATACCTAATTGAGGGACACTATACTCTGTCAACATGCAATTATCGTTTTATTATAATAACTTCAGAATTTTTAGAAATTTTGCTATTTTTACATAACTTGGATTAGTCCGATGCTTGGATAAACTGTAAATAAAGGTGTCAAATAAACGAAAAGAACCCAATAATTATTATTACATGTATTAGTATGCTAAGTGACATACCCGTATTAAGGGTCAAATATTCTTATTTCGGTAATAACTCGAAAAGTAAAAAAGATAGCCGGCTGCGGTTTTTAGATTTTTTATAGTAAACTTAATATACTTTTCGATTCTGCTTTAAAAATTATATCGTGCTATTTAAATTTTTGTGGAATAGTCCAGTTATTAATTTAAATTAGGCCTCCTACCAATCTTACTAAAAACTTTTGCGTACTACTACATACAATATTTAAAACTAGTTATATTTCACTTTTAAACAAGCCTAAATTTAAAAAAATCGGGTAAGTCTTTTAAAAGTTATAGCCATTTAAACAATTACACTTTCACTACCTTCCCCTACTTAATGAAGGTCGGTACGCCAATATTTGGCCAAATATACCTTAAGCTGATACTTTTCGGAGAAAATTTAAATTGAAATATTGATCTAGCCCCCTAGTGGCCAAACTTAAAAATAATTTTCAGCATTTTTTCTTGCCGACTTTTATAATATAAAAAAATAATTGCAATAATGTCAGATTGACAATTACCAAGATATAGCCGCGATCACGCTAAGTGAAACACCCTGTATATAAAGTAAAAAGATTGTGGTGGAAATTTCTTTAAATTATTATTTTTATCTAAACAATTCTGAAGTGATTGACATACTAAATTTGATGATATTATAAGGTGCTGAAATTAGGTTTACAGTTTTTACTTAGTATTTTTGTTCTGCAGACTGATAATATATTCAGAAGAACCATACAATATGCGATAACATTAGGAGGAGATACTGATACAATAGCATGCATGGCAGGTGCAATTGCAGGAGCTTATTTAGGAGAAGAATCAATAAATAAAGCTATTTTGCAACACTGTGAAAAAGTGGAGGATATTGTTAAATTAGCTGATAGTTTATATGCCGCCAGACCTCATGATGGTAAAGGATAGTTAATTATTATTTATTATAATTAACATTATTGTTTGTTTTGTTAGTAGTTGTTAAGTAAGCTTTGTAAGTAATTATTAGGCAAAAAAAAGTGATTATATTATATCACCATATTGTAAATATTTATACTTTTACACCTAATTCACACAAAAATGAATCAGCACATAAATTTTTGCAAAAATACATGACTTTTATAGAAAAACGTGCTTCTTAAGTATTAAGTACCTTTATAAGTATAGTTAAAGAGAAAAATGGAAGGTTTTTTCCTAATGGAACATGAAAATATAAATTATTTTTAAAATGAATAACAAACTATATATACAGATTTTTAATTTTTATTACCTAAATGTTAATATAAATTTGAATATATTGTACCCTGTTTTCCAATAGGTTTACGAAAATACTTTGATTTTATAACGTTTTTGTAGCTCTTAAGATATATAAGATTCCAATAATAGAGCATAAAAGTTGTTATAAGTACTTTATTATACCTACTGCTTGTAATATCGTGCTTTTGTTCATTAAAATCCTTCAATTTCTACAAAAAATTACTTCAAAAGTTGGACTGAAGTAAAACTACCATCATTTTTCAATATTGGTATAATTTATAGATTGGCGAACGAATATTTATTATCTCTAACCGACTCAAAACACATTCTCTATGTGTGTTCGTAAAAGTGCTCATATTGGTTTTTAAGCAAATAATTTTTCTTAACAAAGTTGCTCATAAAGGTTATAAAACAACTGATTATAGCTGACTGAATAATTGTAGTAGTGGTTAGTAGACATATTATTGCCAAGTCTGAAAGACCAATTCAATACAAATTGAGCTATTGTTTGATCTATCTCAGATGTGTACAAGTGTTCGATTAAGTTATTGTAAAGATGGCGATCATCGTAGATGGCGCTTAGACACATTTGTGTTGCTCTGGTCTCAATTTTCGTTTCTTTTTACGTGTAAAGCGTACGCAAACATATTATCGTGGTTAAATATACACGGTGTTCATTTGAAAACTTCCCACCACGGATTTATCGAAAACCACTGCTTAAAAAAAAAAACGCCGAAATACGTCAAAAGGTTTGTCAAGGGGGACAACTTTCTAACCTAAAATTACTTCACCCCCTTTCACCCATTGCCCCCAGGGTCATCCCCTTAAAAATTTTAAATGACAAGGGGTATCGAGTAATAGCTTATTTAAAAGGTCTTTCGCAGTCTTTTTTTTGACTTTTGATTTTTTTAAATCGGTCGATTCGTTTTCGAGAAAATTAGAAAAATCTTTGTTTATCTTAATTTGTTCAGATAGAAAACAAAAACATGAAAATATCAGTTTTTATTTCAATAAGTGTTCAAAATGTTTTACAAATATTTTCAAAAACATGTTGTGGGATATCATGGCAGCTGTCGATGATGCGTTGACGAAGTTCATCCAAACTTTCAGGTTGGGGAGTAAACACAATAGATTTCAAATGACACCATAGAAAAAAGTCTAACGGCGTTATATCAGGAGATCCAGCAGTCAATTCTATAGGCCCCCTTCGCCCTATCCATTTATCTGGAAACTCGTCGTCTAGCCATTGTCGAACGGGAAGAACATAGTGAGGAGGAGCGCCGTCTTGCTGGAAATATATTTCAGCCTCATCAAGTATAGCAGTGGCGGCTTTTGGGGTAGAGCCACAGTGCCATGGCTCTACCTAAGAAACGTTGAAAATAAAAAAAATAATTTATTTTTTAAATTTTACGTCAGTCCAAAAAAATATCTGTATATTAATATTTAATACCAATTATAAAATTAAAATACTGGAACCGCAGCCAGTGCAAGATTCCGCAAATTTCGCTAATGCGAAATCGAAGACGTAGTTGTCCCGCCAGGCCCCGTATCGATGCGTGTTACATCGAATAATCACAGCAAATTGTCCTTGAAACAATGTGGTAAAGCTACGGCAAATTAAATAATTTTGGGCCGGGCTCCAAACCAATAGAATCTTTTCTAGCGAAACGTGCGTGATATTGTTTGTTTTGATTATTCATGGGGCGTTCGCGGTTCCGTAGAGATCTTTTATTTTATTTGGCTGGCGTTTTCGGCTTTGTTGATGTTTTTTATTTTTGAATATTAAAAACAAAGAATAAAATTAGTTTTTTAAAAGCAAATCCATTTTCCACTTTATCATTGGAACAAAAAGTAGAAATAAAGGAGTTAGGGCGACCGTTGCCCGATTTAAATATAGAAAATTTTTTTTGAGTTATTAAAAACAATAAAATTACTTATTTGTGTACCTTACTGTAAATATGGCAAACTGTATGTTGCCTGTGACCTGAAGTATTGACATTTCCACGTAGTTTTTGTAAGTTCATTTTCTTAAATTTCAAAATTTTTAAATGTATATTTATATTTAAATTTATATTTCGATCACTCGTTCGGTCATGATAAAATTAGATCAAGGTTTGGCCCTACCTCCCCGAACTGTCAGGAGCCGCCACTGAAGTATAGGGTTTCCATCATCATCGATTTGGTTTTCAATGGATTCAGTGATAAGCGGATTGATGGTATTTTCCAACATATCCAAATAAATGTCTCCATTAAAATTTCCGTTAATAAATAATTGCCCAATCACTTTATTTACTAAAATGCCTGCCCATACATTAATTTTTTGAGGGTACCTTCTACAAATGCATGAGGATTTTCATTGCTCCAATATCTACAGTTATGCTTATTAACAAATCCATTTAGATAAAATGTGCATTCATCGCTGAAGCAGACATTCTTTACATGAATAGTATTATCATTAATCGCTTCAGTCATTTTTTCACAAAACTCAACTCGCCTATCAAAATCGTCTTCGGTTAACTCTTATATTATCGCAATATTTTCATTTTGAATGGATGAAATTTATGAAGTTTGGTAACTGTGTGAACAGAGCCTAATGAAATACCAGTGGCAGCAACAATTTTGCATAATGAAGTATTAGGATTTATTCCAAAATGACCCAAAACTTCAACTTGAGCGGCTTCATCCAAAATTCGCCGATGATCACGTTTTTTATTTGCAACAGATCCAGTTTCAGTAAACTTAGTAACAAGGTCCAAAACATACCTATGCGAAGTTATCTTCTCCGGATGTCTAGCGGTCGGGGATGTTAAACGTGACGGCAGCTTGCCGAGCACATTGATTTTGGGCACCATAAATTAGAATAATTTCCACTCTTTCGGCTAGTGTAAACCATTTTGGAAGTAAAATCTTCAATTCAACAAATAAATTTTCCCTATTCCAAGACTGTCACAAATGTAACTGACGGCAAAATAAATTCTTTATTTTCCTGAGCAACTATATATAACTAAGCAGGTATAACAATAAATACAGTTCGCCCAGGATATCTGTGTTGATGAAAAGAATGCGGAAAAAAATTCAGGTTGTTATTTAGTTTTTTCCACGTCTAATCTTCGGAATTGCTGTTTATGTTGGTAGTTTTCGTTTTAAATTATAAACGAATTGTAGATTTGGCAAATCCTAACGGGCAACATTTTGAACACTTATTGAAATAAAAACCGATATTTTCATATTTTTGATTTCTATCTGATTCTTAACAAATTAAGATAAACAAAGATTTTTCTAAATTTCTCGAAGACGAATCGACCGATTTAAAAAAATCAAACGTCAAAATAAAAGACTTCGAAAGACCTTTTAAACAAGCTATTACTCGATACCCCTTGCCATTTAAAATTTTTAAGAGGATGACCCTGAGGGGCAGAGGGTGAAGTAATTTTAGGTTAGAAAGTTGTCCCCCTTGACAAACCTTTTGACGTATTTCGGCGTTTTTTTTTAACAGTTTTCGATAAATCCGTGGAGGGAAGTTTTCAAATGAACACCCTGTATGTAGCTCTACTTGTGATACAGCTGTGAGCATACAAATCCTTAAGTGTAGTGTATTAAGTATTTTGTGCACAATTCTCCTTCGAAACATGGAGCTGAGCCGTTCGGATCATGAAGCTATTTGAAAGTTTTTGCCGAGGAAGCAAGCAGCGGTGAATTTTATCAAAGGTTGGTTGATGGTGTTTTTAAGAAAATAGAGGAAAAGTTTGCTGAAAAGTTAACCAATATGGAAAACGAACTTTCTTAAGCCAAAGGGGAGATATCAGATCTGCGCAATAAAAACAAAGGCTTGCTGCGCATGATGAATGCCCAGGAACAGTACTCTAGGCGCCTGAACATCCTCATTTTTGGCCTACAATGTCCCAGCGATGAAAACGATTCGAAATTGCAGCATTCGGTATCAATTTTGCTGCGATACAAAATGCAAGTTACACCTTCGAGATTCAGATATCAATAGATATTTCCGGGTTAGACAAAACACGTCCGAGCTCACCGTTAAACCGTCGGTCGTAATGGTAGAATTTATAAACCTAAACCAAAAATCGTGTGGTGTGTTAAAAAAATTCGGAAGTACTTTAAAGGTACGGGGATTATGGTAAAAGAGGACTTAATTAAATGAGACAAATGGTGTTTAAAACTGCATTGGTTCGGTTTCCTAAACAAAATGTGTGGATTTCACATGGCAATATTTACGAAAAATTCGGGGTCTAGTGCATTGCGTACAGAATGAGGACGATTTGAATGCTATTTAAAGGTACTTTACGGTTTGGGATTATTGCTAGCTTTCAAAAGAATCTATACTTATATCGTTTTTTATTTTTGCTTAATATAGTGGTATAAGAAACACAGAGCCACATAAGTGAAAAACAACTGTTATTTCATTTTATTATTATTGTTTTTATTTTTGAAATATTTTCTCTCTTTACTTTATATAATACAGTTTTATTCTATTTTCCGTGATTTCTAAGTATATAATTATTGCTTAAAGGAAAGTCATATATCTATAATAATTATATTATAATAATTTTTATTTTTCCTTTTTTGTAAGTTTTGGAGAATAAGTTGTTGGCCTTCTTTGGTTAACTAATAATAATTAACTTTAAGTTTCAAATGGCTGAAACCTTAAGTGATGTTAAGTTTGGTCACCTTAACGTGCGTTCACTGTCTACACGTTTTGATCACTTTTCGGATTTAATTGTATCAACTGGGATTGACGTTATGTCCATTTCTGAGACTTGGCTTAGTGATGATAGATCTTACAGTTTTCAATTCCAACTTATAAGTTATTTGTGAGAAATAGGGGGTGCGGGGGAGGAGGGGTTGTTATAAGCTGGTTAAATATAAGGTTACTATTAAACTCTTTATAAAAGAAAAAAATAAAGCTTTATCGAGATTTAAAAAGTCTAAGAGTTTACCCGATTGGCTATTCTATAAGCAACTACGAAATAGGTAGTTGGATGATTAGGCGGGAAAAGAAAGCATATTTGGAACTAAATAAAAAAAGCAGCAATATTAAAAAACTATGGAAAGCAATAAAAAACCTTAGTCTCAGAATTTCTTCTAACCGTTCTATACCTGTAAACCTTTAAAATCCTAACAAAATAAATGATTATTTTTCGTCAGTTCATCAGATAACTGCCCAGAGACAGTCGAATATTTTCTTAATCATAGATTTAGTCCTGATCTCCAGTTTTCATTTCGCTTAGCCACTGTAGCAGAAATTTCAAAAATAGTTTTAGACCTTAAATCTAATGCCTGTGGTAGTGACTGCATCTTAGCGAATATGCTCCAACATTGTATTCAACATCTTGCTCCTCACTTGACTCATGTTATAAACTTCTGTTTGGAAAGAGGTTATTTTCCTGATGTTTGTAAGACTTCTCTTATAATGCCTTTAGCTAAAATCAGTGATTTAAAGGACTACTGCGACCTTAGACCTATATCCGTTATTCCAGTAATTTCGGAAAAGTTTATTCAGACACAGATTTATGATTTCTTTATCACAAATAACACAATCCCGCAGGACCAGTCTGGTTTCCGAAAGCGGCACAGCACCACATCTGCCTTGTTAAAAATTACTCAAGCAATCATTGAGGCTTTGGATAGAGGTGATACTACAGTGCTCGTATTGCTTGACTTTTCTAAAGCTTTCGATACGTTGGATCACAGCCTGCTTTTAGCAAAATTGACCTATTATGGATTCGGTAATAAATCATTAAACTTCTTTAGGTCTTATCTTTCTGAAAGAAAGCAACTGGTGGTATTATAAGAAAAAAATTGTCTTGGATAATTTACAATTATTTGTAGGGGGAACCCAGTTAAAACTAGTTGATAAAATTAAAAATCTTGGTGTAATTTTCGAGGAAGACTTGAGATTCAAAATGCACGTTTCTGGCGTAATCAAAAAATCCTATTTTGTGCTCAAACCATTGTACGCTAATAGAAGTATCATTAACTACAAAGTATTTATACGAAAGAAATTATGCGAGTCCTTAATGCTTCTTATTATGAACTACTGTAACATCGTTTATGTTTCTTGTTTAGATAAAGTCACCCTGTATCGTTTGCAGAAGCTTAAAAATCAGTGCTGTAGATTCATTTTTAAATTAAGAAAATATGACAGTTTCAGAAAAAGTCTGTACTTTTGAATGGTTGCGTTTAGAGAATCTTTATCTTCATCAGTTGGCTATTTTTGTGCATCGATTGCTTGGTACATCCTCCCCTTTTTACCTTCGTGAAAAATTCAGCTTTCGAAGAGGTGTGCACGACGTCAATCTAAGGTGTATAAGTAAATTATCGGCTCCTCGTTTTCATTCTGCCTTATTTCACAGATGTTTTCTTTTTAATGCTGTTTCGGTGTATAATGAACTTTCGAATTCACTTAAGTGCATGTTCATTGCTAGTTTTAAAGTAAAATCAAAATCGCATTTTCTCACGTTACAGATGATCTGCTTATAATTTAAAGAGAAAATGTGTAATTTTTTTTTCTTCTTTTTTAGCTTTATGTCATTGCTTATTTTCCAACTCAAGATAGATTTCATGGATCTCACGGGTTTATCTTCTTTCTATAACTGCTATCTATGTAATTTGGTATATATTTTTGTTAATGTAATTAGAGGTTAAGTTGATTAGCCCTAAACTAGACTTCGCCTTTGTACATTTTAGTATAATAAAGACATTATGTATTTATTTAAGAATCTAAAATTTAAATAACGTCTAGGGTGTTCTATTTAAGTTTGTATTAGTTACATGTCACACCCATTTATTATTTATCGAATTTATTTTAAGTTCACACTTGCGGGGAGATCTAAGTCGTATTAAGTTGAAAGCGGCGACCGCATCGTATGTTGCAGTACAAGCAGATAATACAAGTACTTCATCTTACAAAATAAAATTTTAATTTGCGTGACAATTTTTTTATATTTATTATCATTATTGAAATTCATGAATTTACAGCCCATATACGAATCGTATGGGCCGAATATATTACGTCCGCAATGCCGATGGTGTGGAGATGGCGCCTTAAATGCCAGTGTCCGATTAAGAAACCCGTCACTAGCCGAATTTTGCGTACAGGGACCCAGACAAGCTGAACTCTGCAGCACACCCTTACCAGTTCCTCCAAGACCTTTATGCACCAGTACCAGCTTCGAGCTCAGTTTTTCCGCCCCCTTAATGACAGCCCTACTGTCTGAGCAGATTGACACGACTGCGTTGCGATGTCCGCAGTTTAGGATTTTCTCTCCAAATTTCAACACAGCAAATAAATACTTCACAAAAGGAATCAACACAATCTCTCAACTTCGAAATGGCAAAATGGCTTCGAAACAACCTATTGCACACTGATTCTACCTGATCATACCAAGATGTGTTGGTATGATTGGGGTGAACACCATAAAATTTGTTTTCAAACTGTTCAACCAAATACCATTTCTCCGACACCAGAATACAATGTCAGCTATGCATTTGCTGGCCAGTGAATGAAGATCTGCATAGTCTTCACTACCCATTATGGCTGAAATGTCATTTGCAAAAGGGTTATAGAGTGAGGACGCGCAAGTTCATTTAAAATTCGGGGTGTGTTAGAAAAAAAAATGCTCGGACACGTCAACTTTTATTTTTTAATGATGAATGAATGTATATAGGGTAGACCAAAAATGATCTACGACTATCAACTTAATTTTTTTAAATAAACACTCATTTTTTATTTTTTTTTAAATTCTGTATAAAATTTTAAGTATATTTTGTATAGCATGTCCTATACCTAACCTCAATATTTATTAAGAAAGTTGCGATTAAATTTTTTATAAATAACCATGAATTTTTGGAACAGTTTATAGAAAAAACAAAACAAAAAAATTAAAGTAAATGTTCAAATTGTTGATCATTAACTTCCTGACAGTAACCAAGTCGATATTAAAATTCTTGTAATACTTTACTTATTGTTTTAGGCCAGACTTGTTGTATTTCGGCTCTAATTCTATTTTTTAATTCTTCTAAATTTTCAGGTTTATCAAAATAAACTTTAGATTTTAGATAACCCTATAGATAAAAATCCAATGGGGTTAAATCTAGCGACCATGCTGGCCATTCAATAAAATTCCCCCTTCGAATCCATCTATTTAGGAAAATGTTGGTAAGGTAATCTCGTACGGTTCGGGAATAGTGTGGAGGGGGCGCCATTCTGTTGGAACACTCTGTTGGAACACTTCCTCACTGTAAAGCAGTCTTGAATAAGAAGAGGCAAATCATTTATAAATAGCAGAAAAATGAGTCCCAGAATAGTTCCTTGAGGCACCTTTCTCTTCATCTCACAGCCTTACTCCTGAAAAATATGCTTTCAGCCATTCTAAAGCAGTGCCTCTGACATTATAATGAGACACTTTATTTAATAGGCCTGTGTGGCTTATTATGTCGAAAGCCTTGGTAAAGTAAAAAAAGATTCCAACAGACTTCAGGTTAGATACGTTTTGCCACAAGTAGGAATTCAGCACAAGCAGCAAATCATTTTTCAATCACAGAAGATTTAAATAAGTTGCCCATGTGAGCGCAGCTTTTCCGCTTTCCCTGATATTGAAGACTACTATTGTGATATCGTTCTCATGTGGGCCTTCTTGATATGTGGGGGTAATTCAAAGCTTCTCGTAGAAGTCCATCTGCTTTAAGACCACAGAGAATTTTTAGCAATGACGACATTGTTTCGCCATAAATGTCTCAAAGCAACTAAATTTTAAAAAATATATATTTTTGTGCATTCGGTCCTGCCGCTGCGATAAAATTGGATCATTACTACCTGAACTTACAGAGTCGCACTGTTTTAATGTTTATATTATGCAAAAACTAATTTAAGTAAATTTCTTATTATGTTATAACAATTAGGATAGTTTTTTTTGTTAATTGGTGGTTAGTGTTAATGAATAAATATAAGAAAATCATCATATTCAGATTTATTTCTGTAAAATAATGTACAGTATCTCATATATATAACAAAAATTATCCTATCTGTATCGGTATATCATAGAGAATTTGCCATATGTCATCATCATAAATACAATACTTAACATGTACAAGGCAGTAATTATCCTTCATATATCCACTATTATGAGAATTACTTGTAAAAACTAACTTATCACTTAACCTGAATATTATATAAGAATAAGTTATTTTTTACATAAATTTCCAAACAAAAAAATCTCACTAATCTGAATCCGAACCTGATTCTGAGAGGCACAAGTCTTCGTCCAAGGTTGCCAGGTCGTGGCCGTTTACCTTGGATGGTGGGGGAGCGGCGGGTGCGACGTTGCCATACCCGTTCTTCATTTTGACATTATCGTTAGTGTCGCTGTCGGAGTCGCTATCACTACTTGAGCTTGAACTGAAAACAAACAAAAAATCTCCAGTTATTTTAAGATACCATTGAATCAAATAATAAAAATTAAACGTTTTATCTATAAAATCGATAGTATGCCAAATGGTTAGCTGATATTTGTTTTGTCTTTTGTGTTCTGATCTGATTTTATAATTTGAATCTTGTTAATTTTGTTTAAAAGAGTAGTTCTATTAATATAATTATAGTTAATTTTATAATTAAGTTAATCAGAGCTATGTATCATCCTTGCAATGATTTCTTATTATTTAAATTGCATTTTGGTTTTATCGAAATAGCGTCACCATATATCAAACGACGTAAACTCCCTATACTGATGATCAAGTTATTTGCTGCGAGTTAAATGTACTGTTAATTGAGTCTTTTACGGATTTATCTATTTTGTACAATTTGTCAAACAGAATACGATGTCTTATAGTGAATGACTATACTCTATTTCCTTTTTGGTGAGAGCACAGTGCCTCATTAATTATGCAAAAGTAGCATAAATATAGGGTGAGTTTTCCATTTTTCTACATGTAACAAAATGATAAACCAGGCTGTTTTTACCAATTTTAAGTGGACAAGCCCTGTATGGTCTCAAATACAATAGGTCGTAAAATTCGGAACAATGGTTTCGAGTTCATTTTTATGACAAACGGGTTGCCAGTGTCGTCCCGACTATGGATATTGATTTTAATTTTTAAGTTAAATAATTATCTGTTATGAAAAATTTATAAATAATGTTGGATTTTATCTATTATCTATTAGATAAAGATTTTTAGAAAAAGTATGGTTGGTAGGTATAACCTATATTTATTAAATTATTTATTTATTTATTTCAATATACGGCAGAGCCAGTTTACAAAAACAAAATAGATAATACAAAATACTAGACAATATAGCAATATAAATACAATACTAGAATTACAAAAAAAAATATATATATACCAAGATAAAACCTCTGAAAAAACAGTCATCAACAGGGCTAAAAACTTAGCACTATCCAAGGAACGTAGGTTAAAGTGTAAGATTATTTATTTTTGATTTGAATGACTGTAAGCCGCCGGAAAATGGATCCAAACTATTTTCATTAAAGAAACGCAAAGTCCTAGTCAGTGGAGAAAAAAACCCATAGTTGGCCGAATGAAAGGGTAAACGAAACATAGAAGAGTTGATCCTTCTTTGACAGGTGTTAAAAGGAATTGCTTCCAAGATGGTAGGACAATGATATAAACCATTTAAGATCTTATAAAACATTAAAGCATCAGAATAATGCCGTCTGACTTCAAGATTAGGGATGTTAAATTAGACACTAATAGCATTATAGTCGATCTGTTTTTGAAGGTGGTAGACAATGGTACAGTGAAAACATCTTGTCGGACTTGCATTGTCTTATTTATTTATTGTAACACGACGTTTCGGTTGGTAAGTATCTCCAACCGTTATCAAGTGTAAACTGAAAGCAAACTACTATTCTATAGGCTTATATACTAGATGTGTGCAGCGATATGGAAGGGGAGGGAAGGGAGGGAAAGTCATCCGTGAAAAAGAGTTGGGGGGGGGAAGGACACGCGTCTCTCTAGATCCTACACTGTCCTGAGAGTAGAGGCTTCCAGATGTTGGGTATTACATCATCCGAGACAAACTAAGCAAGGATGCAGCTTTCTCAACTCGGACCACACTGCCTCTGGACGGGGTGATGGAACTTTTGGAGATCTGTCTACGTAATTCTTACTTTCAGGTCAAGGATAGATTCTACGCCCAAGACGAAGGACTTCCGATGGGTTCATCTCTTTCCCCAGTAATAGCAAACATCTTCATGGAATGGTTTGAGGAACATGCAATAGATGCCTCCCGGTGCAAACCGAAGCTCTGGCTTCGATATGTGGACGACACCTTCATCATCTGGGACAAAGAGGAAAAAGCACTTCAGGAGTTTCTGCTTCACCTCAACAGTTTCAGACCAACAATCAAATTCACGATGGAGACAGAAAAGGACTCAGCTCTACCTTTTCTAGATGTTCTCGTTAAAAAGGTCGGCGGAAATCTACGAACTTCAGTTTATAGAAAACCAACACACACGGGCCAGTATCTGCACTATGAGTCCAACCATCCTGCAACCACCAAAGTAGGCATCATAAGATCCCTCTACAATAGAGCTCGAACCATCTGTAGAAACGACGAGGATCTCAAGACTGAAGTGGATACCATCTACAAAGACCTACAACAGAATGGATATCCAAAGAAGCTAATAAGTAGGACCATCCAAAGGACGCGTCCAAATCAAATCAGAGACGAGGCCACCACGACAACCAGACTTCTACCCATACCTTACATTAGGGGTACATCGGAACAAATCCGACGCATTGCCAGCAAGTACAATATTAGAACTGCCTTTAGATCTAGCACCATTATCAGAAGCGTGGTTTCAAAGACCAAACCAGATGGCATGGTGGATACCAAAAATTGCGTCTACCGGATCCCATGTGAGTGCGGTGACTCATACATAGGTGAAACGAAGCGCCCCCTAGAAATCAGAGCGAAGGAACATCGCAGCTGGACCCAAAGAGGAGAGGTTTCCAAATCCGGGATAGCAGAGCACGCGTGGCATAATGGACACAATATCCATTGGTCAGAAGCCAAGATTCTGCACAAGGAACAGCACTGGCGGAAGAGGAAGTTCGTAGAGGCAGCTTTCATTTCACAGAATCAGAGGATCTTCAGCCAGCCAAGCGTCGATATACCCAACATCTGGAAGCCTCTACTCTCAGGACAGTGTGGGATCTAGAGAGACGCGTGTCCTTCCCCCCCCCCCCAACTCTTTTTCACGGATGACTTTCCCTCCCTTCCCTCCCCTTCCATATCGCTGCACACATCTAGTATATAAGCCTATAGAATAGTAGTTTGCTTTCAGTTTACACTTGATAACGGTTGGAGATACTTACCAACCGAAACGTCGTGTTACAATAAATAAATAAGACAATGCAAGTCCGACAAGATGTTTTCATTATAGTCGATGTAATAATTACGAAAAATATTAACTTCAGCTCTATAAGCAAGGGATCTTAAGAATCTTCTTTGTACAGCCTCAAGGTGTTCAATATGAGAATCATATTAAGGGGACCAAATTACAGACGCATACTCAAGCAAGGAACGTACCAAAGAGTAATAAAGTAATTTGAAACAATAAGGTGAAAGATGTACACTATTTCTAGTGATAAAACCAAGACTACGCATACTCCTGTTAATAATATCCAAAATGTGCGGCAAAAAAGTTAGCTTGGTATCAAAAAGAACACCTAAATCTTTAACTGTATCAACTGACTTGAGTTCGTTATTGTTGATTGTGTATTGATAATTAATAATTTTATTAGAACGACCAAATGAAATACATACACACTTCTTTACATTCAGTTCCTATTGCTATTACACCACTCAGCAACACTATTTAAATCCAATTGAAGTAGCTCAGCATCAAGATATGACTCAATGGCTTTATACAGTTTAAAATCATCAGCAAAAGCAAGATGTTTTGAATGAACAATTACATCACTCAAATCTCTTATGAACAAGTTAAAAAAGACCGGTCCAATATGCGAACCTTGAGGCACGCCTGAAGATACTTCAATACCATTAGAAATATAATTACTTATCCTGACCAACTGTGTGCGACCAGTCAAAAAACTGTGACAAAACTCGACCAAAGTCCTACCAAGGCCCATAGCCCCAAACTTCTGAACCAGATGTTCATGACCAACCCTATCGAAGGCCTTCGAGAAGTCTGTGTACACACTATCGACCTGTACAGACCTCTCAAAAGCACCAATCAAATCATACTGGTAAGTCAACAGGTTAGTCACCGTAGATCTACCCTGACAAAAACCATGCTGATGATCACTAAGCAATCGCCTACAGTGCCACGAAAATCGCACAGAAAACAACCTGTCAAACAGTTTAGGAACTACAGACTAAATACACACACCTCTATAGTTACAAATATCAGTTCTATCCCCATTTTTATGAATTGGCGTTAAAAAGCTTACCTTCCAATAATCAGGACATTTGCCTGATGTCAAGCAAAGATTGAAAAGGTGATGCAGAGGCTTACTCAGAGTGCACACACAGTTTTTAAGAAAAACAGATGGGATACCATGGTTTTTCTTATGGGAATCCTGATGGGATCAGGGCCAAAAGAATGTTTGTTCGGAAGGCGTAAGATTTCATCAAATATGTCCAATAAAGAAAAAGAGATGCGATTTAAATCCAGACTGTAATCAAATTTTTAGTCAGGAGCCTTGCGGACAGGTTGCCTGTATGTAGTTTCAAAATACCTAGCAAATAAGTTTACAATATCTTGACCATTACCAGCAACCTCGGCTTCCATATGCATGCTATTGGGGTATGAATCAGACCTACGTAATCTATTGATGTGTTTCCAAAATGAAGAAGGATCATGAGAAATTTCAGTATTTAATCTTTCAATATATGACCTAAAACATTCATCACGAAGAGTTTTACATTTATTCCTCAAATTTGAAAAATTAACATAATCCATGGGATTCTTACTATTTTTGAATTTTGTGTGAGCAATCTTTTTTTGAATAACAAGATTCTGTAATTTTCTACTAAACCAAGTGGGAAAATTAGATGATTTAAAATGTTTAATTGGAACAAACATCTCAATAGCAAAATAGGGAGCATTGTAAAAAATATCAATGCATTTATTAATATCCTTCTGATTAAAAGCAGTATCCCAATTCATGCAAGCAAGGTAATTATTAATGGCAACAAAATCACAGTTTACAAAATCATAATAATAAACATCATACTTAAGACTAAAATCACAATTAATAGGAATACTTATTTCATAAGCAGAATGGTGGTTTGATGCCGGTGATAAATTTTCAGTAGCATATATGACTTTGACATTTGACAAACTTGAGAAAAACAGATCAAGAAATGTACCAAACAAATTTGGCAAGCCATTCACCTGCTTAAGATTAAGATAGTTACAACAACTACATAGCACATTTGCAGATGTTATAGACTCAGCCGTCTCAACATGCAGTCCGTTCACAGAGTTCCTCCATACCGCATATGGAAGATTAAAATCACCACAAAATAGAATATCACAACTAGTATGAACACTCACAAGATCCATGGATGTAGAGGCAAATTCCTCATAAATTGATAAAGGAGAAGCAGGAGGGATGTAGACAGCACCAAAAATGATATTCTTGTCACTGCATGATACAAGCACAAAGATGTGTTCCAGGGTTGAATCACTGGTCTGTAATAACCTGGCTTTAAAACATTTACAAACAGCAATCAAAGTGCCACCACCCCTTTGCCTCCCTGTATGTGTGTAACTTCGATATATTTCCTGACGGAAAATATTGAAGTCAGTGAACCTTAACTCCGAGTCTAGAAAATCTTCATTAAGCCAAGACTCCACCAAAATTACAACATCATATATGCAACTGTTGACAGCATACCGCAGATCAGCTATTTAGTTCGCAAACCACCTGCATTATGAAAGTATACATTTAGTTTTTTGGAGTCTGCTTAATAACATTATTCCTCTATTGTTGGACCACTTTAGGAATGCCATTAAAATATTGTATGCATAAGTTCTGTTCTGTACGTGAGCGCAAAGTAAGTTCTTCATAAGCATTTTTTACTTGCTTATGTTGAATAGGTGTTAGGTCAGCTTTTATTTTTATTTTAATTTGAGAATTATCAAGTGATTTACGATTTTTTAAAACAGAGGATGCCAGCTCACTATTAGAGAAAACCACTCTTAAAGGTCTCAATTTGTCTTTGTTCAATTTGCCTAGACGATAGGCTTTAAAACTTGGACAGGTAATATTTAGTCTTAGAAAGCACTCAGTTACATACTTCTTGTCGTGATCTAAACGAACTTTAGATTCTTCGGCATTACTCTCAGGGACATCATAAAAAATAACATTCTTGGATCTGGAAGCTCTTTCGTGCATTTCCTCGTAAATCTCTGCAGGGGTCTGCTCAGCAGCCATGTTAGTCTTACTTACCCCCTGAGATTTTAATTGATCCAACTCATACTTAAGGTCTTGGACCTCAGATTTAAGCTCAGATACCACTGAGCCAAGGTCGCCTGTCTGAATAGCCTTAATTTCATCCAACAGACATGTCAGCTTAGTGTTCTGATCGTTAATAGCATTAAAAATATTTAATATGATCAAAACAACATCCGACATCTCAATATTCTGTTTGTTTACTAGACGATCTTGAATTTTCTCTCCTAACCTCGAAAAGTCGTCAGCTGTTTCAGCGAATTGATCCTGTGCACTGTTCGAAGCATACGGCTGCGAAACACGTTTACGGGCTGTAACGAAATCGCTGTTGGCGATCGCAGGCGACGGCAACAAGTCGGACTGATGACCAGACATTACTCGACCCGACAAAGATGCCTGCTGATCTTGAACCTGATCCGGGTCACTCAACAGATTGGATGGCGCCAACGATGCACGGCACCTAACCTTAACGGCGGCACATTTTTCACAACACCAATTGTGTGAACCAGTCTTCCTAGCTTGTGCGACAACTTTATTAAAACTGGAAACCGAAAGGCCCGTGCAGCCCCTATGGAACCAAGAATTACACAAACTACACTCAACTGAACTAGAGTTTGATGAAAACCCACGACGACATTTACAACAACTACTCACGTCGGCCATCTTGTGTAAATTATAATTATAATAAGAAACATTTCTTAAAAGCGGAAAAGCCTCATTATAAAACTATGGCAAATAAAATTAAATATAAAAATTTGATTAATACCGCAATTTGATTGTTTTTTAAATCTTTAAAAAATTGTTGTAAAATTTCATTTTTTTAATACCAACCAATAAAAAATGCAACTCTCCAAACATATCTTGTCATTTATAAGAAAGGTACATAAATATAACGATCTTTTAATTTATTAACCATATTTACATATATTACAATAAAAATATTTACGAAATATACAAAAAAAAATCAATTTATAAATCACACATTTCATTGCTCTCATCGCTTTCATCCGAATTAGACATTCTCACTGTTATAACTCAGGGTTCGACAGTTTCTTCTAGAAGATTATTGAGGGTCCACATCTTTTCTTCTTCTTTTATAGCATGATTCACAGCATTGTTCCAGTTTTCTTGGGTAACGTTATCCACTGCTGCTTTCAGAAGTTCTCTTACACCTTTCAATTTAAAGGTTTTATTATTTCTAGCCACAAATCCTTTTACTTGAGCTCAAATTAACTCTATAGGATTTAATTCACAATGGTAAGGTGGCAAACGAAGTACAGTTATATTGTGTTGCTTTGCCATTTCGTCAATAACGTGTCTTTTATATTTTGATTTATTTTCTGTAACTATTGTCAGAAGCTCTGCTTTTACCGCGTCATCTCCAAAAGGTATTTCTTTTTCGGTAAGCCAGTTTTTTATTTCCCCTTTTCGCCAGCAGGATGATGGTAATTTTTCTATTAATCGTGAATGGTAGCTGGCATTGTCCATAACAATAATTGAATTTTCGGGAATTGACTTGATCGTTTCGGAAAAATAATCTTCAAAAACATCAGCGTTCATTTCTTCGTGGTAATCCTTAGTTGGCTTCGATTCGAATTCAAACAGACCGCCATTTAAAATTCCTTTATAGCTCCCAATATGTGTAATAATTAATCTGTGGCCCTTACCAGAAGGAGACTTCAAGCCAGTCGATAAACCTTCTAAAAAAGCCTAACGGGAGCTTCCAACATTTTTATCCTGACAGCACTTGCTCGCGGTGTGTCCTTCGTTAAGCCAGGTGTCATCCAAATAATAAATGTTTCTTCCTTCCTTTCGATACTCCTTAATTTGCCTTAAATACTTTCTTCTCCAACAGACTATTTCTTCTTTATCTATTAAAATAGATTTTCTATTTTGCTTTTGCCAAGAAAAATGTAATTCGTGTAAAATTTTCCATAATTTTTTCCTTCCCATTTCTGGTACATTTTCGTCTTCTGTTATAAGTGTCAAAATTTTGTCGATAGTTGGGATTTCATTCTTAAAATAAAATGAATGTACTGTCCTCCTGATGATATGTTTTGCTGTCTCATCAACTGCTATCGGCTTCCTATCGGCAGTTTTCTTTACACTCTTCTTAGGCAAGTTCTCATGGTTTTCACTTTTTCTGTCACTAAGAAGTCTGTAAATTGTTGCTTTACTTATGCCTGTTATATTGGCACATGTAGAAACTAGATTTCTAACAGTACTTAGAGGCATTTCATGCACAAGTGCATCATGTACGTTTAGTACTATAGTCCTTGCTTTAAAATCTAAAACACCTTTACACACTACGGGGCTAAACTTTGACATTCTTACAACAAATGCGCAACAATACTGAAAAATAAATTAAGTTTTTAGGATATATCTACATTATAAACCATAAAATATAACTACCTGTTTGCATTTAAGATTGCACAATTTAGGTACCTATAATACTTATACATCCATATTTACCTACCTAGACAATATCTACTTATAAGGCTTAAAAAGAACTTGTTCATTAGGTACTTAAGTAATTCAAAGAATTTATGGCTAAAATTGGCCTATTTCTTGCACTATTAAATAAATCCAACAAATGGAAACATTCAGGTCTTAATGTACTTGAAAAGTGGGACGCCAATGGTTTACGACCGTTCTATGGCTATCGACCCTTTCGTGTGCTCCTACGGATTAAGAAATGGACTATAATGCTTTACTAAAATCAAGAAATATGCCAATGCACAGATTTCCCTTCTTTAAAGTTTTGTAAACAGATTTCAAACAATAGAAATCAGAGCATCCTCAGTGCTGCAATTATCATTAAATCCTTACTACTGCTTTTAGATTATTTTATTTTTCTATAGAAACTCGTTTAATCTACTTTTTATACACTTCTCAATTAATTTAGAAAGAATGCTTGTTAGTGCCATAATATATTTGAAAGATCTTAAACCTCATAATACATCTCATTTTTATTTATCATCACTAAATAATAAAATAGGACCATTTTTTGCAATACGTACCTATCACTCATGGTTCCAACTCCATTTTCATTATCACTATGATCCGAGAGGGGCGAAAGACCCTTTCCGTTATTGACGGGCGGTTGTGGGGGTGGTGCCGATAAACGGCTGTTATGGTGCACGGCAGGTTGGGACGTAGGCGGTGGAGTAGGATCGGCGAAATCGTCCATCCCAATCATCGGAAGACTGGCAAGGGTACTGGGATTGTGTGACCTGTGAAGAAAAATTTTCTCATTCAAAATTGCGATGCATCATATAACTTTATACAATACAATAACTTAATCAAGTCTATACCTATACGAGTGTAGTGAAAATACATAGCTAAAGAGAACATTTATGATGAAACACGTAGACTTTCAGAGTATAACCAGCTGTAGCCAAATATAATGTTAGTTGCAAACCTAACCTAAAAATAATTCATTATTTCTCAATACCTACAATAAGTGCAGTGATATAAATGCTGTTAAGAAATGCTTTGCAGAATGTACTTTTTACATGTTTCTTACTTTATGACCATATCTCTGCCACTATAAAATTAAATTCTTTGTGAGTTTAGTTCAGTGTTTAAATGCTACAACTAGAAGTTTAAATGTTTTGAAGATATATTTGTGACTAGGCTGTTTGATATTTGTTCAGTTTGTGTCTTTTTTTTGAGTATTTGTGGTTTTTAACTGATAAGGAATTTTTTATTTTATTTTACAAATTCTTTTATTTTTTAATTAAGTTTGTGATTTTATTTATTATATTTTGTTATTTAGCTATGTAAGCGAATTTTCATTGTAATCAATTGTAATTCATGTAATATATATTTCATTTTATTTCAAAGTTGGATCATAATAATTCGAATTATTTATCTAGAAAAGTCTTAAAATATGATTATTATTAACTTGACCAATGTGGATTTAGTTAAGGATTTACCATGTCAGCCTCTGTTGTAAATAGAGATGTAACGTGTTCAAGTTTTTTTTCATTGTTTTTTTTTCAAATTTACTAATAGATGGTTTTTGCCCGTTCTTTGCAAAGAAAACAACTCATTTTAGTAGTAAAATATAGATAAGAATGTAAAATATTGCTTTATTTTCTGGAAATAACGGAAACATTTAATGACAAAATAACACGCATCACATATTTTACTTTTCCGGTAATGTAAGTTAAATTATAACAAATAAAGTTTTTAATATATTTATTTAAATTTAGGTTACTTTATTGTGGCATAGCCGGATAGCCCTGTATAATTAATAACGTTAATGTATCAACAAAATGGATCATGTTAATTGTAAATTCATGTATCTTTATCTGATGAGACACTTTCCCTTTCAAAATAATTCTCAGGTAGAAACCCGAGAAACGCTTCTTCAGACTCAGATAAAACTATCAACTCTTCTTCATAACTCTCCACCTCCACAACATGGGTGGCTCCTTTCAAAGTTAAATTTTGACTTGTCTTTCTATCCATCTTCCTTTTCAGTACTCCATCTTCCAATAATTTATAGCTGTGGCTTATATAAAACAATTTTGCAGCATTGTAAGCCTATTCCTTTTTTGTGTGAACATTTGCATACATTTACATTGTAATTATATATACATTTGCATGCCGTCTTTTATCTCGAAATGGCTCTTCGAATCTAGCCTGAGAACCCCAGCCACTCACCAATAAAAAGCAAGACACCAAGTCATTGGTCTGTAGCCAGGGAATCTTTGTCGCCCGTCATCACTTTATGAACAGAATATATTTAGTGCAAATTATATAGCAATTAAAAAAAAAACTAAAAAACTTGTAGGATAATAAAAACCTTTCATTTTAAAAAATTAACATAAAAGACTGTGGATTACATATGGACAGGGGCGGCTTATATTTTTTTAAATATTTCTATGTATATCAATTTGATGCTCCAAAAGAAAACTATTCCGAGGCAACTCTAACCAATATTTTCACGATGGATGGACGCAGAACGCCAACGTCCATATCGTAAAGCAAATGGCCTGTAGCGGCGATCAAAGCCGATTAGGGCGATCGGGTGTGGAACGCGGTGCGGGGGAAACGGTACTGGGGACTCGATGTGGCTGAACCCGTGATCGGATTTTCGCCTTCGCTTTTCTTTTGAATCGTGATGTGATTGTGAAAAAAGTAGAAAATGAGGCTGTGTGATTTGAAAAAAAGCTGTTTTTAGCAACTTAAGTTTAGAAGCAAAGGCGGAAATTAAGAATAACGCCGGTATTAAATATAAATCAAACACAAAAAGGGTGTAAAAGCAAACCCGGTTTTAAGTATAAATTTGGCATAAACGTTTCAATAAATTTTTGTGGTTGACAAAAAAAATTAGGTGAGTAGTTGTAGTAGTAGTAGTACGTATAGTAGTAGTTGTACCTAAAAAATGTACATTAATAAAATTTGTGCTTTATAAAATAATATTAAAATTTACTAAATAGGAAAAATATGGGTATATAAAAGGTACATTTTAAATTTCAACATTTATGTTGTATATCCAAATATTATTTTTGCGCCCCCAAACTTATGAGCAGCTACTGCATATGGTATTATATGTTCAATCAATAAACAGATAAATAAAAAAAAAATAAAAATAACCTCAATCTCAAATAAAACAATTGAACAGGCTAAAACTTATTATGATAAATATAAGATTTTGAACAACATGAACGATACTAAACAAATTCATAAAATCATAGCCAGCCAAACTGGAACTAGCCTATTATTGTGACAAATATTTTGCAAATATAGGAAAAAAATCGCTGTTGAAATTCCTAACAGCTTATTTAAAGATATAACCTACCAAATTCTACGATTCTCTTTTTGGCTTATAAACAAAACAACACTTAACTCATTATCCCAAGAATAGTACCTACAGCTCTTAAATGTGCTATTATACCTCCCATATACATATATATAAAAAAGGAACAAAAGCAGACATTTTCAACTTACGCTACCCTTAAAGTCATTATAACTTTTTAAAAAATGTTTGAAAAATTATTTAAGGTTAGACTTAGATTTTTTTATATTTTCAATTTTCCTTCCGCTTTGGACGACATAACAGATATCACATAATGGGTGGGAATGGAACAAGTTAACTTGTAAACTCCAGATCGGTGTGTTATCGGTATTTTATCTTTACTGTTTACTAAATGTTTTGCCAAGTTGTTTTTGGTTTTAAAACAAATATTAGATTTAGTGACAAATTCATTGGACTTAAAACAATGTGCGACACTAGAAGAGACGTTGCCAAAGTAAGTAATAGATCGATAAGATCTGAGGGTGTTGGGTTTACTGACTAATAGTTTATTAAGTTTTTTGAAAAAATGTTTGTTGTATAGCTTCTTAATAACATTTATAGGATATCCATTGTTGCGAGCGATTTAAAAAATTATATTTTATTCTTTTTTGAAATTAATATCGTTTAGTGGAATATTGAACAATCTATGAAAAAAACAATTTAAAGCGGCAAATTTGACCTATATGCACAACTGCCTTGGCAGCCCACTGTTTCGTCAATTCAATTCATTCAATTCAAGCGGCAAATTTTTGGCTAAAGGGATGATTAGAGGTAAAGGGTATTACTGTATTTCTGGCTGTAGGTTTACGATATATTTGAAATTCAAAATGGTTATTGTGATTAGTGATTAAAAGGTCTAAAAATGGCAAACTTGATTCTTTCTCTAACTCATAGGTAAACTGTATGTTGGGATGAACAGAATTAATGAAATCAACAACATTTTCTAGGTCGTCTTTGGTTCCATTAAAAATAGTAAAAATGTCGTTTACGTAGCGAAGCCATGTTTTTAAATGTTTTTTTAAATAAATGGTGTTCCGAAATTTGTTGTTCTAGTTTGTACATAAACAGTTCCGCTAAAAAAGGTGCCAAATTAGAGCCCATTGCTAATCCAGTTTTTTGTTCGAAAAAATTATTGTCAAATTGAAAAAAGTTTTGAAGGAGCACACAATTGACTAGAGAACACAAATCCAAAATGAAATGACTGGTTAAATTAGTGTTAGTATAAAGTAATTCTCTGAGTATTGAAATGCAATCACTCGGAGGTATGCTCGGAAACAAGTTAGTAACATCAAAAGAGATAAGCCAGGATTGGTGGTATCTGGATAGGAAATAAATGTTCAGTTAATTCAAAAGAATTTTTTATAGCAACAGGATTGTTGAAGTTTAACGTAGAAGGTAAAATAGAAGATAACCAAGAAGAAAGTCTGGAAGTAGGAGAATTCATGTAGGCAACTACTGGACGAACAGCGTAGTTAGCTTTATGTATTTTCGGTAGGTGTTATAGAGGGCAGCAGCAACTAATGCATTATTTAAATTGGTTGACTAATAAAATAAACTTCTCGTCTCATACTCTCATAGCTACTTGTGACTCAAGAAGTATGGGGTCAGGGGTGTTTTATTGGATGTTTTTAGAGAGATATTTACATCGAGGTCTCAAATTAAGCAGATAAAAAAAGTTATAGCAATCCTCAAAATGTCCCAATGAGTGGGTCACAAAGCACAGTACTTGGTCCATTATTGTTTATTTTCTACATAAATTCATTCCAAGATCTAAATATTAATCTCATAGATCTTTCATAGATGATACAGTACTGTGTTTTACTTGTTCGTCATGGGATACCTTAAAAAACTAAATTATTTTAGATCCAACTAAAATAAAAATATGGCCAAACTCTCTAAAATTATTGGAGAGTTTGGCCATATTTTATTAATGTACTAATACTATTTATGTTGCTGTTTCTGTTATTGAATCAAATATAACTTCAAAAATTTCGCTACGTTTTATCATTTCATGTATATCCATATGTAAAATCTAATAGGTTAAAGTATGGACTTCCTTGGCGCCAAGGTCTTCGACTTCCACGTCCTATCCAGTAAAAATTTGCATTTAGATACTCTCTCACCGGTCTAGCGCAGCAACACCATCTTGCATAAAAACCATATCTCGTTGCATATTTAAAGGTAATTATTCTAAATTCTAAAATTAGTAAGTTTTGTTTCTAAAAAGTTTTAATTTAATTAGATTTGTAGGTAACTTGTATGGCCCCAAGAAAAATGTGTCTATTACCCCACACCAAATATTAATTTTAAGTTCGTTCTTAAAGTTTGTTTGAGTAATGAGGTTAATTATTAAAAATTATTAAATAAAAATTATTTTATTTATAAATAAGGGATCTTAATTATGTTGAGCCTAAAAATAACGGGCGAAATCTAGTTTTGCTGAAAGATCTGCTTCCAAAATTTTTGTTGAGGCTTAAAATGATATAGATAAAGATTTTTAAAAACTTTAAAATTTGGCTTCCTCCCGTTTGGATACAATTGCGCATAACGTCGACAAGCTTTTAAACGGCAGTGATTTTCTTGGAGATGTACGCAACGCATATCTGACATTTCCGAATAAGAAAAAATTGGTGCCTAGACATTTTACAACTAAAGTGATACATAAACAATGAACACTTGAAGTAACAATAAATAACAATAAGAACGCAATAAAAGGCAATAGCTAACGTTACTAAATGTGTGAGTTTAAATTTGTATAACCACTCAACTGGCAAGAACATAAACCCTGAACAGCCTACATAACAAATATTTTAACCTGAAGAAAATAAAATTTTATCTTGAGTGCATTGAAAACTTTAAATGTATAATATCTCGAAAAGGGTGAATCGTAGCGAAATTTTTGAAGTATACCTCATTTAAGCAAAACTGTTTGCACAATGCATATTTTAAATTAAAAATTCAATTAAAAAAATGCTGTTAAATTATTAAATGATTAAAAAATGATGCTATTTGGTGTTAAATTATTTACCATTCTTTATGGGACAGCCTCTATACTAAAAATAAAACTTTACAATTAATTTCATAGATCTGGAGCTGTTCATTGATAACATAAAAAAATTAAAAATTCTAACTGATTAATATTTTGGACGACCAGAGTATTTTCAAATTGAAGTCAGTTATTTGTTCAAAGGTAAATTTAATGCTATACCCTCAAGTTGTTCATAATATAAATTTTTGTATTGAAAAATATTCTGTGACATGCAAAATTTTGTTAATTTAATTATTTCGCGGATATTATCGAAACCATTACTTTCCAAAAGTTCAATCAGATATTCCAGTTACATGTCTGGTACCCGAATGCTTGAGAACAAAGAAGATACATCAAAAGAAACAAGAATTTCATCTTCACTTAAATTAAATTATTGACTATTGAAATAAGCTATTGAGTATTTTTGACTGAAAAACCTAAGGTAATTTAAATGTCTCAAATTGTATTATCAAAAACTTTAAAATGTTGAAAGTTGGAGGTCCTATTCTGGAGACAATTGGCCGCAGTTTATTGTAAGGTTTATGGATTTTCGGTAAACAAAATAATTTGAAATTGATGAGTTCGAAGCTACTATAATGGTTTTCCTCTCCAAAGGAAACAAGGTTTTTGCAATCATTAAGTCAATAAATATTCAAACAATAAAATATTCTGCTTTATTTAAAATAACAACCTTGTTACTTTGATCACCTTTTAAATTGAAACATTTGTTTTTCTCAGTCGTTTAAAAATATTAGAACCTCAACGAAAAATAGTCACTGACAGGCATAATTTATTTTAGGCACCCGCCAAAACTCCTGCTTTTTAGTTGTCACAACTGTTGCCAGAGTCGGACTGGACCGCCGGGCAACCGGCATTTGCCCGGTAGGCCCCCACCTTCTAAATGTAAATGGGCCCCTATTAAAACTATTAAAAACACAAAAACGTAGAACAACAAAAAAAAAGTTTACATATAGACTGGCAAATTGCCCCTAGTGAGTAACCATTAAAGCATAAGCCATTAAAAAATAAGAACAGCCTCCAGCCAGGGATTCCCCGCGTTCGCTTGCTGGCGACTTGTGTGTATGTTTACGTATGCACTACGTTTGAGAATTATTTCTGTTCGCATTGAATAAGTTTTCCTTGCAAATTTTTTTGTTAATAATTTTTATAAAGGTTTAGTGTAAGTGTGACGGTGTATCTGCTGTACAGTGTATTATAAGCAAGTCAGTAAGTTTAATTTTTTTTCTATTACGTGTTATTTGCCTATTTAAATGATTTGTATGTGTTAATGTTTTAGGATAGAAAATAATGTCTAGCAAGAACGATGAACTGTCCGAAGCCGAACCACCCCTAAAAAAGAAAAAGCAGTTTTTCACGTCATTTTTTAATCTAAAAGAGCGTTTACCTACTAGTAGCCAAAATGTCATCATTCATAGCAGTGTAGTTGCAGACAAAGGTAATAACTGTAGTTCCTTGGAGCCTGATGTTCAGGATTTAACAGATTCGGCTTATAAAATATCAGAAGCTTCGGCTTTGTTATCTTCAAACTCTTCAGATTCAGAATCGGATTTATCGGAAAATGAATATGACGCTATGGAATTAACCGATATTTCAACTAAGACAAATAATGTATTACAATTTTTTTCTTCTCCTACCCATGCAACAGTACAAGAAAAGCTAAATTTTGTTAAACAACATCTAAATCAACCCACTTATTTCGATTATCCTAAGCTGCTGTTTAATCCCAGAGAAAATTACCAAACGGGGAACTCGTTGTTAGAAACTGGTTGTCTTATTCTGTGGAATTAAATAAGCTGTTCTGCTCTATTTGCATGGTTTTTAGTAATGTTAAAAATAGACAAACATTTAGTTCAGAAGAAATGAGCGACTTTCGGCATTCAACTCAACGTGTTAAAGATCATGAAGAGTCGCTCGGTCATTCCTTATCTGTGCAAGCCTACTTTAGGGCAAAAAGCAATCAGAATATCGAGGTAAAAATAAATGTTGATCTGGCTAATCAAAGAAAAAGTGAAATAATTAATAACAGAGGAATCGTAAAAAGAATCATTGATATAATTCTTTTTATTTCCAAGCAACACCTTGCGTATCGAGGTAAAGAAGAAAGTAGCAGCTAATTAGCTACTACGAATTTTAAAATCAACTGTGGCAACTTTCTTGAACTATGTTTGTTGTTAGCAAAATATGACAATATTATGAAAACCCATATCAATAAAATTTCTTGTCGAAAACATGATAACATGAAAACAAGGTAGAGGGTCTCATTTAACTTTTCTTAGTAAAACATTTGTTAACAAAGTTATTTTTATCTTGGTGAGTTTTTGAAACAGAAAATATCTTTAGAAATTCAAAAGGCCAAAAAGTTTAGTGTGCAAATTGATTCAACTCAGGATGTAAGTGTAAGGGAACAGTGTGCTATTATTGCAAGATATGTTTATGATGGTAAAGTAAATGAACGTTTGATATCTCTGATAGATTTTAAAAAATCGTCAGGTTTAGCTTTATACAACCATTTAAATGAAGAACTTAAATTAATGAATTTGGAAATCGCTAATGTTATTGGCTGTTCCTTTGACGGAGCCGCAAACATGTCTGGGCAATACAACGGATTACAGGCTCATATCAAAAATAACGCGAATTATTCGGTATACACTTGGTGCTATGCCCACGTCCTAAATTTAGTAGTATGTGATACAATAGAATGCTTAATTAAATGTAAAAATTTGTTTGGTCTTCTTTATCGCACTGCGGCCTTTTTTTCTGAATCTTATAAGCGTGATTCAGTGTGGAAAGACCAACGTAATGATTTTAGAACCTTAAAAAAGATTTGTAAGTAAAGGGCTTTGGAAGTAATTTTCGGATCGCACCAAAATATATCCGATGAGCTATACTCCAGCCTGCTCAAAGCTTTAAAATATATATCTTGCGATCAAGAAAACGAATTTGATGGTAAAACATCGTCGGAGGCAAATTCTTTATTAAATACATGGACGAGTTTTGAAACTATAATTTTAAGTTTAATATTTCTTCAAATTTTTAATATATTAACCCCAGCAACAAATTATTTACAAACCGCAGGACTAAATTTTCAGGTTGCTTTTAAAATAATAATGAATGCAAAATCCGAAATAGAAAAAAATTTTTAATAATTTCAAAAAAAAATTATGATAACACTAAGAAATTTATTGACTTAATAAATAAGAAACCATGTATTATAGAAAAGGATATACTTATTGAAGAGAACTTTCCGGTACATAGAACAAGAAAAGTCAAAAAATGCCTGGAGAAGATGCCTCCGACGAAATTTCCAAAATTACTGAGCTGGGTCTTTACAAAGCTTTTGAAATTGAGACATATAAAGCAATAATAAATCAGGTAACGTTTAGAAAACAGATTTGAAAAGCACAAAACCATTTATGATTCTTTTTACGTTTTTGATCCGCGAAATTTTGAGCAATTAGTAAAACAAACTGATCGTTTAGATAATAGTGTTTTTGAGGAAATTTCAAAACTGTCGGGATTACCTACTTCTTGTATTAAAACAGAACTAATTAATTTTGCAAAAAATTTTAAGGATCTAAAAATCCTAACAGAAGATTCTTCATGCTTACCAAAGGGATTTTATGTAGAAATAGAAAACAGTGAATCCGAATCTGATGATGATGATAATAAAACTTCTCCAACTTCACAAAAGAAAAACTGTGCAGGTTGCTTACATTGTTGTCTAAAAATACTTCTTGAACATAATTTGCATGTTGGAGCATATAGTCATCTTTATATAGTATACAAGTGTCTTTTGACATTATCTTGTACGCAAGTTGCTTGTGAGCGTGTTTTCTCCAAATTAAAATTAGTCTTAAATCGTCTTAGGTCCCTTTTAGGGCAAGACAAAGTAGAAGCTTTTATAATAATAAGTTCAGAAGCAGATTTGCTTGAAGCTTTAGACTATGATCATTTAATTGACAAAATTGCAAATTCTACATCGATGTTGCAAAAAACTTCTTATCTAATAAGTTTTTATAAATTTCTCTTTTTGTTTTTTTGCCATTTTATGTTATACTTTTATAGGACTAGAGCTTGAGTTTCTGATTTCTGTTAACGTAGCTTTAATTAGTATACTGCAGATTATAGAATATGTTCTTTGATTTTGTTTTAATATATAATAATTTAAACTTTTTATTTGTTTTTTTTTTCCATGGGTAGATAATATACCCAGTTTTCTGGGCCCTATTGAGGTCTCTGTCCGGTAGGCCCTTATGTCACCAGTTATTTACATTATTTGCTATTTACATTATTTGTCAGGTTCTTTGAAAGGTTCCAGGAAGTTCTTTGACAGGAGATAAAATAAATAAATTTTGTCTGGCGATGACTATATGCTAAAACTCAACAATAAATAAGTTTCCTGTACATTTCTTGAATAAAAAGAGATTAGATGTGCTTTAAGATAAAATATTGAATAAGCTCTTAACTGATATATTGCCAGAAATCATAACCAGATTTAAAAATAGCAATCAATTATACAAACTCTACCAAAAGAAATAACTAACAATAAACTTACTCATTTGTGGAACCATACATGCTCGATCGGCCAGGACTTCTCTGATGGTTGCCTATACCCGCATTTGGTGAGGGATGTCCGGGACTAGCTCTGAGAGGTGAGTGTTTGGGTAACAACTGGGTGATTGGCCGATCCGGTCTACGGCTGCCGGATGTCACGCGGGTCTTATTTGATACTCGATGTCCGACCACATTGTTGACTGGCGGGGTGGCGGCTCGTTGAGCGAGGCTTGTACTACCAGACGCCCCACTGGCGCGGTCAGTATGCGAAGACTGTAGTCTGTCTGTAAGATTTGGTATATTAACAAAAAAATCGAGGCCGTTTAATACACGACACGCAAATTGTTTGCCTTCCAGATTTTTGGGATTTTCTGATATTAATTCGAGATTTTATAAGTATTCAATCCAATTTATTCATGTCAATACATTACAAATGTTCACATATGTCAGACGAAAAATACAAAAATGAAAGTTGTTAAAATGTAAAACACTTATTTAAACAAGAAAATTAAAATTTAAAATCCTCGTCAGAGGAATAAAAGGAGTTACATAACAATATTTTCCTGATCTTACTCTTATATTACTTAAATGGTAAGCCTTTTATACTTTCCGGCAGCGCATTAAAATAATTTATTGACCGGTACCCTGGTCCACTGCGACACCTTTTCAGTCTCCAATAGGGCGCAATAAGTTTTATTCTGTTTCTAGTGTCATGACCGTGGATGTCTGTATATGAGATATAAGTGAACCCTCATTTTGCCCTACAAATAGCAGATTCTCAAGGACATAGTGTGAAGGAAGTGTGAGTATCCCGAGAGTTGAGAGCCTGATGACTGAAGTGAAAGCCCCCCTACAGTCATCCCGATAACCCATTCTGGCGGATACCCGCACTACTCTGCGCTGCATGACAAGGACTCGAACAGCACCAGCCGAGTGACCCCAGGCTAGTATGGCGTAGGACAGGGCAGAGTGAAAAATAGTATAGTATGCTGTTAAAAGAACTGCTGGCGAGACGTTGTTTGTCAGGTTGCGTATCACAAAAACGCTTGGCTGCTAATTTCCGGCATAGCCCATCATTGTAAATGTGGGTCTATTTGAACCACCAAATATTTCACACCCTCTACACCCTCATTCACATCGCCAATCTCCTGCAAGGAGAATACTATTCGATTTATTTTGTCATAATTAAGCAACAGTTAATTGGAACTAAGCAATTCTTGAGCCCTTTTCTGTGCAGCCTTGCAACCCTCCAGCGACATGGCGAGAGTATCAGCCGTGTAAGAGATGGTAGTGTCCTTCGCAAAGAGTGTATATCGCTCAGACGATCTTGAATCGGGTAGATCGTTTATATAATAAGGAATAGAATGGGTCTCGATATTGATCCTTGGGGAACACCAATATTGAGAACACTCTCTGCCGAGGACACCCTCCTCACCTTACCAGCTTGCCTACGATCAGATAGGTGTAATGCAAAAAGTTGTATTTTAGTTAACTTTCGCAGGAGGATGTCTTGATCAACACAGTCGAAAGACTTGCTCAAGTCGTAAAACAGCACATACTCAAAGTGCAGTCCATTGAATGACTCCATGATTCCAGTAACAAGATCCAAAGTTCCTATCACAGTACTCTTATTCTGTCTGAAACGGAACTGATTTACAGAAAAAAATTATTGCATTCAATAAAGTGAGTTAGCTGAAGAGCCATGCATTTTTCAAATATTTTTGAGATAACTGGTAGTAATGGTATGGGTCTGTAATTTCCAGGTTGTTCAGCATCTCCTTTCTTATAGACTGGAAAAATTGTTGCACGATTCAAAACTGAAGGAAAGACACATTCATTGATACATTGGTTAATTAATTTAAGTAGCGGTTTGCACCAAATTGTGCAGAATTTTGAGCTCTATTCTACATCATAATTCTGTAGTAAATTACATTCGCAGTTTGGCGAAAATTCATTAAATTCTTGATTCCATGTTGTCTACTGATAAGTGAAAGAAAATTTTACAAGCTTACTTGTTAAAAAAGTACCAAATAGGCCGAGAGTTTTCTCACTAAGAAAAACAGTGAGAGGTGAATTATTGGTCATCAAAAGGTTTGGACCAGTAAAGGAACCTTCGTTTTCGACTTTGAAATAAAGAATTTATAATGGAAACGTGTTTTAAGTGTCAGAAATCCTGTACCTATGTCAATGTTATTAGAGACCGGACCATTAAAGATCTTTTTGGACGGTCATTGCGATACGTGTAGCAACATTGTATGCAGAGAATGCTCAAAACGGACCTCCAGTGACATAAGAGCATTGATGACACAATCTTGTATCGTTCTGTATTTCTGCGAAGGCTAATTTGATACCATTAAGCAAGTGCGTAACATACAAATGGCTCTTGAAGATTTACAGAATAAGCTCGATGATTTAGACGAGAATTGTATCAATATGAAAGGGGATATTCAACGGATTAAGTCGAAAGTTTAATAATATTTATAATATTAATAATAATAATGGAAAAAAACTGATGATATAGGAATAACCTTTGGTAAACTAAAACCAGGTGACTTTTAAACAGAAAACGGTCAGATAATTAATCCTATGGACGGTCCTATGATATCCTATGATAATCTAATCAAGCAGGCGCAAAAAATAGACCATAGAACTCTAAAGAATCAGCTGACTGCTAAGGTCACAGGAATGCGACGACTACTTTATACAAGTTTTAATAGCAGAAACTTATTTAAAGCTATTAATACATATGGAGTCAGTTCATTAATTTTCTCTTTTAGTATTATAGGATGGACTAAAACGGACATCGAAAATTTGTAAAGAAAGGCTAGAACACTCCTAATGAAAGCCAATAAGCATCATCCGCGCAGTGCCGTAGAACGAACTACGCTACCTCGACAGATGGTGGAAAGAGGAATGACTGACAGCTGACTCAGCAAATTAGTAACTTGCGATCCTTTTTCTTAAGAAAGGCTGAAACATCAGACATTCATCGTGCCGTATGTGAAACAGACGACTCAACACCGCTTAAACTCCAGGAACTTGAGCTACCCATACACCATAGCACCGAGCAAGAAAAAATGCAAGCTCGGATAAGAAAACCACTACATGGCGGGCATGTTCACGAGCTTCAACAAGGGTATGTCGACATAGCGGTGTCGAACAGCTTTTTCCCGAAACTGAAGGGGCTCTTATGGCTATCTAAGACTCGACAGTACAAAGTAACAGATGACAACGGAGTTCATTCAGCATGTCACCGGTGGATGTCAAATTTTTGCACCAATGGAATATAAAGAACGGCATGATCTAGTTGCCATGATACTGCATCAAGAACTCGCAAAAAAAACTAAAGCTCTTACCAGCAGCCAAGGTACCATATTATAAGTTCTTGAAATAGAGCAACACAAATTGTAGTGGGATTACACTGTACTTACAGAGTAAGTGACAATAGGCCTGACCTAATATTATTCGGTAAAATTTCTAGGAAGACAACCCTTAGAAGTGCGGACAACCCCAATTTTTGTGCGAACAACAGGAGTAATATCAAAGAGCCTAATCGAAAACATAAAACTGCTGAACCTCAAGGAAAGCATCTATGAGCTAATGAATCTCGAATCGTCAGAAAGTTCATTGGTAACGCAGATAACGTCAACTAGTTTAAGAAACATGTAATTTTAGTTTAACTGTATTATGTGTAAATGAAGGAAACGAACAGAGTCCGATAACATGTAAAGGACGCCCTCAGAGCTTCATCCTTCTGGGATACCTGGGATAAGTGAATGTTTCCCCTTACCCAGGGGGAATTTAATTGTTCTTTGGCATGACATCTTCATAATAATAATAAAAATAAAAATAATAACTTTTATTGCCAACAACATGATATTACAATCACAAAGCAACGTCGAATACAGTGCACCATTTTGGTGCTTAAGAGAAAAAAGAAAACATTATGTACTTACACCTAATATAAAAAACTTAAAATTCGCACTTGAGAAAAATTATTAATTAAAATAATCAGATAGGACAACGTTTAAAATAATCAATTGATCAAAGATATATAGAAATAAGATAATATACATAATACAATGAACATTGATGTAGTGTGTTTCAAAAATTTACCACTTGTTAAAATTATAAAAACAGTTTTCATGGATATATTTTACTGTTTCTTCCCTAAAGATTTTGATACAGCCTATGTCTCTAATATGTCCTGGAAGAGATAGATATTCTTTAATAGCTCTAAGCTGAGGACCCTTTTCAAAGAAACCTGATTTATATAGAGGTATGCAAAGGTTACCCCGACCATATCTGTTCACTATAATGTTGTTCATTTCTTTGAAAAAGATCAGGTTTTTTTTCTAACAAATAAGGCCAATGCGAAAAAATATAACGATGATAGAGGTAAAACACCAAAAATGCAATGGATGATCATCACTTCTGAGCTCTAAAATAAAAACAGAAACAGCCTCACTGGAGGATTCCCACAATATTGTCATGCCTCTAATCTTTCTGTCCCTAAAGATAACAGATCAGAGTTTAATTTTTAGAAAAGCAAACTTTCCAAGGATGTATAGTTTACTACAAGAGTGTGACTGGTCTTCGATATTGGATTCTTCTAACGTCTCAGATACTTGCTGTACCCTTTATGATACATTCCAAGGCATTTTTGTTTCAACTACACCCCTTCGGCAACAAAGACGACGAAGTTTTCCTTCTTGGTTTACCAAGGAAATAATAAATAATATTATTAAGAAGGAAAAAGCCTTTAGAGACTTTAAATCCCATTGCACTTATTTTTATTACTCCAGATACACCTCCTTGCGTCGGGGTATAAAGTACCAGGTGGATTTAGCTTATCGAGATCATGTTATGCAAGCAGAGGATAATATACATTCGGATCCATCAATCTTTTAGTCATTTGTTCATAGTAGGAAGGGTATGTCACAGATTCCTGCATCTATGAAGGACTCATTTGTTTCATATGTAAGCCCAGAACACATTGTGTCAGCCTTTGCCCGTGTCTTTAAGAACGTGTACAGGGACATTAAGCCATTAAATCAACAGAACACTTATGTAACATGTGACTCTGACTATGTCCACATTAGCCCCACTATCACCACAGATGACATTATTAGTGCTGGTAGATCCCTGAAAAATAAAATTACCGCAGGTTCCGACGGGATCCTTAGCTTTGTCGTTAAGGATTGTGTGTAGGTACTTTCATTACCACTAAGTCATATATTCAATTTAATAATCCATACTGGCACATTTCCTGAAACGTGGAAGACCGCAAGAGTAGGTGCTTCCAATTTTATTGAAAACTACCGATCTATCTCGATCCTATACAACTTCTCCAAATTATTTGAAACAATCCTCTACCGTGATATTTTTTTTAATTCGTTCTCGATTATCTATCAACCAGCATGGATTTTTCGCAGGTCGATCATGCAGTACCAATCTTTGTTGTTTTTCTCGCCAGGTGTGTGCGGCTATTAATGAAAAATGCCAACTAGATGCGATATACACAGATTTCAGCAAGGCTTTTGACCAGATCGACCATCAAATATTGATAAACAAATTGATGTGTATGTATGGATTTTCAGAGATTCTTATGAAGTTAATGGTTTCCTACCTGACAAACAGAAAACAATTTATAGAGGTCGAGGGATTTAGGTCTGTTAGTTTTACTCTAACTTCAGGGGTACCCCAAGGTTATAACCTGGGACCACTACTCTTTCTATTATTTATTAATGATCTTTTAAATATCACTGATTGATTGAAAGATTTTCCGGAATGTTACTACCCTCGAAGACTGTTCCATCTTGCAGCATAGTTTTAACTTGGTTAGGGAGTGGTGTGTTTTACCAACTGTTATATCATACTATACGAATAAGAATTCCATAATATTTGACTGTCAAATAAGTGATGTCTCCCTAATAAGAAAATCTAAAATTTCTGATCTAGTGTTTGACAGGGAACTCACTTTTGTACCGCACGTTGAGAATGTTGCCTATGGAGCCTCAAGGATGTTAGAATTTGTCTTAAGAAACTGTAAACTATTTAATAACCCCTCAGCAATTAAAATACTTTTTTATAGTTTTGTTTAAGACTTGAGTATCGCTCTTTAATTTACAATCCCTACTACATTTGCCAAGTGAATACTTTGGAGGCCGTTCAAAGGCATTTTTTTAAATATTTGGCATATCGAAAGGATGATGTCTACCCAGATAGAGGTATACATCACACTTTACTGTTATCAAGATTTGGAGGAGTGCCCTTAGCGGAACGTCGGACGTTACATTCAATCAGTTTTCTTTTGAAGGTCATTAACAAGAAAATTGATTGCCCCCTTCCTTCTGGAGCAATTATCTTTTCATGTACCCCGACTGGAAGCAAGGTATAAGCCTGCTTTTGCTCCCAAGCAAGCTAGATCGAATTTTATGTTGCATGATACCATTTTCATTATGTCCAAAAATTTTAATCTCATCTCTGATGAGGGTGACATAAACAATTGCTTATTATAATACTTATGAAACTTATCATAATTATAGATTGTATGTAGAAATTCCCCTATATTTGTCATCTAATTTTTATGTTCTGTGTGCTGGCTGGAGGTTTGAGTACATGTTGTATTGAAATTTGAAATAAATGCTTATTATTATTATATAATGCCATCATTTAAAATAGACTGAATACAGGATATCTATTTACTTGATAAGTTATCACTAAGTCTACGCATCAGTGCACAGTTACTAGTATGTTTGGAAATAATTATCGTTCAATGCTGATTCCAGTTCAATAAAGGGTCAAGATGGACCCCAAAGACCTTAAAGGTTACCACTTTTGGAAAAGTTAATTCTTACACTAAATCATATCCTTAAGTTTTATCAAGTGAAACCAGTTCCATGAAGAAAGAGATTGGCAACATCAAGGATTCATTCATCAAGGGCACAGTTAATCTTAATCTCTTTCGAAGAACAACAAAATGAATTGATCAAGACCACAGAAACACTAAGGAAAATTGAAAAAGAAAATAATACCCTTAATTAACCATTAGCAAAATTGAGAATAAATTGATGTGAACGGAACAGAAGGGAACCGAAAATAATGTAATTATTTCTGGTTTAAAACGGCTAAGCAACCCTTTGGATTTGCCCAGATATTGTGAAGACTGTTTTTAGACGTTTGAACCTTGAAATCCCTAAAAACTCATCATTGCAATGCATTGAATAATAGAGAAAATTCCCCTATCATGGTTGAACTGAGGAACAGGATGGAAAAGGGTTTCTTATTTAGAAAAAAAGAAGGAATTGGAAAGGATAAGTTCGGAGTCATGTGGACTTTAGGCTGGAACCATTTTTTTTTAATGCGGACCTTACAAGAGAGAATCAACAACTTATGAAGCTTGCGCGCGATGCCAGGAAGCAAAAGCGCATTGAGAGTGCCTACATATACTTTTAATGGCCCATCAGTATACAGAATGTCCCGCTTAAGATAAATACAAGCCAATATCTTGGTTGTTTGTTGAGCGGTCTTTTTAATTTTTGGTAGGAAGTTGTATGGTTAAAAAGCGCATATTTTTCCTAGGGTGAGAAATGCGATACTTTATAGACATACGTTTTAATGAGGTTTGATGATCTGTTAAATTATATTGAGTGCTCCTTACCTAAGATACTCAAGTTCTAATTTTAATAAATATTAATTTGGAGTATGAAATTATATATTTTTAATTAAAATAAGATATTTTTTCAATAATTAATAAAAAATTTTTTGAAATATTTTCTAATAACAAGATTTTCACACAATTTTAGTTTTAAAAAATTTCCTAATTAAAAATATGAACAAAGCATTATAAAAATCAAAATTGTATATTTTTCTTACCTTGAGGCAAGGGCGGTCCCTTAGATTTTAATAATGCACTTCTTGTCTTCTTCAGCTGTATGTTGCAGGTTAATTTCTCTAGAGTAAGTTCCCCTGTTACCCTGTCTATTATAAGAACACACTCTTTTGTATAGGGGCGTTGGGAACCTTTAAAGACTGTTTGGGTAGTACCTGCTCCATCTAGTATTATTAAGAGTATTTTGTTAATGTGACAATAATGATAATAAATAAACTAATTTTCTAATATTTAAACTTACTAAAAAACGAATTAAAAAACTAAACTAATTAAACTAAAAAATAATTATTTATCAAGTATATTAGGTATTCATGAAGTTATGAAGATATTTGATTACTTACCAAGATGAGGTACTGTCACAGTCACCTGGCTATTATCTCCCACATCAAGAGTAGCCTTTTTATTTGTATCCACTGAAGCTGGCTTGAAATCATCTAATAAAAGCAACAAGAAAAATAATTCAAAGATGGGTTATCTAAAAAGATAATTTTATAGTGTGTGTTTGGTTTTAATGACTTTGAGACCCCATTTTCCATTTGCTTTGCAATTTTTTTTAAACAAAATATACAGGTGACTTAAGTTTTACAATAAAATATAATTATAAAATTGTTTAAAATCTATGAATGAAAAAGTACATATTTCCATTAAATTAACCATAGTAGAGTATAAGATACATAATAATATTTTTTTATTAAGACATATAAAAAACAAATTTACGATTTTTAGATCTTGTTATTGATGGAAATTTGAAGACCATTTGACTCTTGCATCCAAACTCCTCTGGATGTTTTGCAGTTAAAATAGCAGTGCAGGAACTAGGAAAGGTGGTTGCATGGTCAGTATATATTGCACTGATTGAGTCGCATCTCAGATATGAACTGCCCTTTTGGGGTGTGTGTACAAAAGGAATGTTGAATATTGTCTTTGTAATTCTGAAAAAAACTGTGAGACATCTTTGTTGGCCATTGGTTTAAGGAGTTCCTGCAGACCATTCTTTATTTCAGAGCAAATTTTAACTGCTCACTTACTATATATATTGGAGACACTTGCACTCATCTATAAATCTGATAGACCACTACCAAATACTGGATCAAATACTCATCAATTCCGTGATTTTCCTTTGCCCATACCAACATCATCTCTCACTATAAACTGCTTATTTATACAGGGTTACTGGTAATTCGATACATTCCTTTGGAGATGTGATAGGGGAGGGGGTAAGAAGTAAATTGAACCCTAATATGTATTATGCAAAAGTTGATAGTTTTCGACATATTTATTTTTTTCTGTTTTTCTTCAAAATGTAGACCTTAGTGGTTTAAAAGGCAGTTTCCAGAAAATCCGCTGTATATTTTTTTAACTTTTTAGGCAAAATACATGCTCAACACAATAGTGTTACGTTTGTAATGGCAAAAGTCCCGCAAATAGTTGTAACCATAGGTAAATTCTCGATGCAAAGTGTAATTTTTTTTTCTTAAATAAAATACTACACTTTCTAGTGGATATTTTTTGAAAAAAAATTATGCTACATTCTTCAAAATTTACGTAAAACTTTCTTATTATCTAAGCTAACTCATAGGCTATAAATGCTACCAAAAATTTTAACAGAATTTTGTATTTTTATTATTAATAGTAAGAACGCACTTGAAAAATGCCAAGTGGTATTTACTTCTATGGTATTTAAGTACTATAGCAACAATTTGTTTTTTTAATTTTATTGTTAAAAATTTGATGTGTAGATAGTCTGACAGCAATAATTGTTGTGGAAAGTAGTTAAATTACGAGTTTCGAGTTTATTTTTCTCGTGTTTTCAAAGAAGGTATTCTATTGGTTTCTGCGCTATGGAGATACGCTGAATATGCAGATATTATGTTTGTTTATGGGTTTTGCAATGGTAATGCCGCGGAGTCTCGCCGAGAATACCAACGTCGCTTTCCGAACCGCCGCATTCCAAATGTCCGTGTTTTCGCTTCGACCTACCGAGCTATCGCTGAAACTGGATCCGTAAAACCAAGAAGAGGTGACGCTGGCGCTCTTCGCGTATATCGAGCAGAAGATGAGGAGGAAATATTAAGACATTTTGAAGACGATCCAACCACATCCACTAATGCCGTAGCGCAGCAAACAGGATCATCGCAATGGAAAGTTTGGTCCACGATTCGGCAAATGGGAAGCCATCCTTACCATTATACGCCTGTCCAAGGATTGGAAGAAGGGGACCCGATAAGAAGGGTAGAATTCTGCAGATTTATTATAAATTCTGATGCAGACAATAGAACTTTTTTAACCGACATTTTGTGGACGGACGAGTCAAAGTTTAGTCATGAGGGCATTACAAATTTTCATAACCTTCATTTTTGGGCCGAAGAAAATCCCGGTTTAACAAGAGAAACCAGTTTTCAAAGAAAATTTTCTGTAAATGGGTGGATGGGACTTATTGGCCGGGATGTAATAGGACCACATTTTTTTCCCAGACCATTTAAACGGGGATATTTATGAAAATTTTTTACGACATGACCTACAAGATCTTTTTGACGATATTCCTCTCGCCGTTAGAGGACGAATGATATTTCAAGATGACGGCTGTCCAGCTCATTTTCGGCGGTCAGTTCGGCAGTTCCTGGATGAACGTTTCCCGAATCGTTGGATTGGTAGGTCAGGTCCAATAGCTTGGCCAGCACGAAGCCCTGACCTAACCCCGCTTGATTATAGCATATTGGGTCAAATGAAAGCACTGGTTTATGCAACCCCAATAATTACCCGGGAAGATCTTATCCAAAGAATAACCAACGCTGCCCAGCAGATCAGGAATACCATAACAACTAGAACAACAAAGACTGAAATGAGAAGGCGCTGCCGAGCCTGTATTCGCAATAGAGGCTCTCATTTTGAACAAGATTTGTGAAGGTAAATACTGATAAATGCGTTACTTTACAATTTATAATAAAAATACAAAACCATGTCACCTAACTTTTAAGCATTTGTATCCTGTGAGCTAGCTTAGGTAATAAGGAAGTTTTAAGTAAATTTTGAAGAATGTAGTATAACTTTTTTTCAAAAAATATCCACTAGAAAGTGTAGTATTTTATTTAAGAAAAAAAAATTACACTTTGCATCGAGAATTTACCTATGGTGACAACTATTTGCGGGACTTTTGCCATTACAAACGTAACACTATTGTGTTGAGCATGTATTTTGCCTAAAAAGTTAAAAAAATATACAGCGGATTTTCTGGAAACTGCCTTTTAAACCACTAAGGTCTACATTTTGAAGAAAAACAGAAAAAATTAAATATGTCGAAAACTATCAACTTTTGCATAATACATATTAGGGTTCAATTTACTTCTTACCCCCTCCCCTATCATATCTCCAAAGGAATGTATCGAATTACCAGTAACCCTGTATAAGCCGCAAGATTTATAATATGTCCTTCTCTCCATCAGAAAAATAGCATGCTTTAAAATGTTCAAGAAGTGCCTTAAAAATCTAATTTGTTCCTAAAGCCTATTATAGCCTTGAAGAGTTTGTTAATGATTCTTTTTAGTAATAGTTTTCTAGTTTTGTAAATTCTGTTATCTTAAGTATGTTAGCTATATTATTTTTATTTTTTAATTTACCTACCAACGTATTATATTCTTTTTTTGTATGCATGTGTAGTGATCATAAAGTGTTAATACTTCATTGTTTAGTTTGTAAGAAAATTTGTACCCAATATTTGTATCTTTTGTTATAAAGTAAAGTAAATTCTGTACACTTCGCCATTTCATTGAAGTATTCTACACAACAGACAATTTTTAAAGTCAGAGAGTGGTGAACACTCAAAATGTCAATCACAGGGTTGAGTTAACAATTGATCAAGTGCTCTATCCAGAGGAGCGTGTTGGCCATAGTTTGTTGGATGGAACTACAATACAAATAAATTATTGTTGCGCAGGTACATTAAAATTAATCAAGGATAACAATTCCGAACAGTCAGTAATAGGGTTTAGAATTTTTAAAACAACCCTTCTATGTTCCAAGATATGTAAATTCAGTCTCCCCATTTAAGCTCTATGATAATCAGACATATTATTAACATATATAAATGCTAATTTCAAGACTGTCCATACCAATAATTTCTTTTTTTTTTATTACTTTATTTCAGATTATATAAATTCATACAATACCTGTAAAAAACAAATATAAGGTGAAATGACATCAAAGATCCCCAACTACCCTATTAAGTACACAACACAAACAACCTAATACTAATAAATCAATAATGTTACTAATTCTAAGTGTTCAAATATTCTTCAATACAATAAAACTCAAGATTAGTTAAGAACTGCTTTAATTTTAGTTTAAACTGCTTCTCACTCGTAATGTTTTTTATATTGCTACTTAACTTGTTATAAAGCTTAATGCCCATATAATAAGGACCCTTCTCATATAAGGTTAAGCAATGTACTGAAAAAGGGATATTATTTGTATGTGTACTATAGTTGTAATTGATATTCGCCGGGAACCAAGTTTGGCTGTTTTTAAAAACAAACATCAACAGTTCAATATTTACAGAGCATAAATGGCCATGATTTTCTTAGATCTAAAGATGCCACGACATGATTGTAGAAAATGCAGTTTATACATTATTCTTAAGACGTTTCTGTGTTATAAAAATTTCTTGAGCCCTAGAGTTAGAAGCCCACAAAAATAATACCATATCTAGCAGTGCTTTCGAAATTCGCAAAATACAGTATTTTTTTATATGACTCATCTACATATTTTTAAACAAATCTAATGCAATAACAAATTTGATTGAGTTTTCCATTCAAATATTCTATATGGTAAACTTGGTACTGCTTCCTATTTTAAACTGGGAATTACTTATTATAAGTGAATCAGGTTTTTCTAATTTGTTTAATTTGGTCCTGAATAGAACTAGATTAGTTTATTCCTTATTTCTAGGCTGTTGTTCTTAAACCAATTATCTGCCAATTTAAATACAAACTCCCTCTTTTCAGTAAGTTCATTGATATTAGATGCTTTTACTGCAATGTGACCACACGTCCCGATTTTTCCGGGACAGTGCCGCTTTTTAGAATAAATCTTAATTTCTTATTTTAAATGCACTGTAAAAATATACAACTTATTATTTATTAAGTATGTATGTATTATGGTGAAAATAGAGAAACAAAAAATAAATAAAAAACACGTAAAATGCATTCAGAGTAAACTAAAATAGGCAATGTACCAAGTTAGATCTACTAGGTGGTGACTTGACGTTCGGTTTTTCGGTTCGGTCTTTTAGCCTTTGTAGTAAATTGTTTATTTATTTCTAGCATAATAAAAGATGTGTAAAAAAAGAGTATGCATATTTAAAGGGCTAAATAAAAAATTTCAATTTATTAAAAAAATCAAGACTCTATGGTATGGTGCGATGCTGATGCAATGCTGAAATTTTCGGTCTCGCATGGTGGAAAAAACGATATTACTAAACGTGCGACAAAGAGATAAAGAATGGACGGAGTTATTCCTTGATTTTAAACAGAATAATATTCATTATCAAAATATTTTGAAAATTGTAGAATTTGCGCTCTACTTTATTTTAATAAACTATCTGAATTTATTGGAGAGTATTCACTCGGATCAAAAATATGACAGTGAAAATCATATTTTTTTAAAATTTTTATATTATACAAGTATATGTATAAGAATGATAATTTAATTATATGTATATATAATGAAATTATCATTCTTATTTCATTCCATTTGTCCCACTTTGTCTCAATGAAAATGTGGTCACTTTATTTTACTAATAAATTTGTGTCACCTGCAAATTATGTTATATTGTAATATGGGTAATGTATTTTAAAACTGAAATCATTAACAAAAATTATAAACAGAATAGATCCCAATATGCTACCCTGAGACACTCCTACTGTATTTTGTGGTATATCTGATTTATGCACTATGCCATCTTTCTTAATGATAACTCTGTGAGATACCTTTGACTTAAATATGATCTAAACCATTCAAGAACGCATCCCCTAATTCCATATATATACAGTTTTCTCAAAAGCATTTCCCTGTTTAGGCTATCAAATGTCTTTGAAAGGTCGAAAAATATACCCACATCACCCTGATTGTCTAAAAAAGGTTCAGGTCATCAGCAAACAAAATGCCTTTAATATGATATAGAACATATTATATTATATGATTCACAAACAGATGAAATCAAAGCCGAGCACAATGAGACTTCTGTGGTAGCCTCTATGTTACATTAAAGGTATCTGACACATATCTATTGATTCTTACAGATTGTGTTTGATCCTTTAAAAAGCTCTCCAATCAAACTTGAAAAAATCCCAGAGCCAATAGCTTACCCACAAGAATCTTAAAGTTAACCCAGTCAAAGGCCTTGGAAAAATCAGTATAAAGTGAATCAACCTGATAACCTGTCTCTGAGGCCTCCAAAAGGATCATCTTATATAAAGCCCAATCCTCAACAGTAGACCTACCCCTCACAAAACCAAACTGGCTGTCATTTACCAAACCTTGACACTGTCATAACTTATCAAACACTCTAGCCATTGCTAATAGACTGCATACTATCCTGTAATTAGTAATATCATCATTATTATCAGATTTAAAAATTGGGGTGACACAACTGTGTTTCCAGTAATTAGGAAAGGTACAACTCTGATTGATTATTTCTGAATTTTCGTTGTGGTCTGGTATAGCAGCAAACAAATGTTTCATAATTCCAACATTTTAGTAGAAGAGAAGGCTTTGAAAATCTTGTAAACAAATTTAATATATATAAATATAAAATTGCTTTGTATTCAAATTAAATTTTAACTTTTAATTCAGTAATAAGAAAACATTGTGTATCAAAAACTGTCTTGATTATTTTGTTTTTGATATTATAACTTTAATTATATTTGTATCAATATAAAAATAAAATGAGACATCAATTATGCCCTTGTCGAGTCACATCTTCGCTATGGGATTTGTTTCTGGGGATCATGCACCCACTATCTCTTTAATACAGTATCTGTTCTGCAAAAAAGAGTAATTAGAGCCCTTTGTGGAGTAATTTGTGCAAAATAGAATCTTCACCCTTTGTTGCTTATATATGCTTGAAACAATAACTATTGTATTCCAAAAGCACCAGCGGAAATTGTAGCAGGCAGTTGCTTTGGAACTGGTCTTACATCCACCCTTTAGTTGTATGTAATTCCACATTCCACCATTCCACATTCAGAGCAAGTGAGAAGTTGTTTTATTTACATGGGTAAAAAAAATGTTTAAATCACCTTCTTCTTCATATAAGAAAACTTAACTCTTATATTAGATTTAAAAAGATTGTTAGTTACTAAGGCATATTAAACATTAGACAAGTTTTTTAATGATGTTTTGTCCTGATTACCAAATAAGTATGTGTGACTCCGGATCGCGCTGTTTTCAGCTGTTTTGCAGGCTTTGACAAGTTTAAATTGATTGGTAGTTTTCGAAAGTTTAGTTTTTAACGGTAGGTATTACAGTCGACACTTATTGCTTCCTGGCCTTCCTACACCAATTCTGGGGAATATGGCTCCAAGACGAAAGCATAAAACATTATCTTTAAAACAAAAGCTTGATATACTGAACAGATTAGAACGTGGCGTGAGTGGAAAAGCCTTAGCTAGTGAATACGATGTAGGCACATCCACAATTTCGGATATTAAAAAGAACAAATTGAGCATTAAAAGGTATGTGCCAAGGTTTATAAAGACGTTTTATTTTTACTAATGTTTTGTATTTTATTTTTAGTTTTATTAGCGGTTGTGATAGCGTACCACAAGCTAGGAAAACACTAAGAAAACCAGAATATCCCAGAATAGAAAAGCGATTGTTCGAATGGTTTTGCAGGCAACGTTCCAGACACATTCCTATATCAATTTTAGCAGCCAAAGCAAAGCAAATCTACAACGATGTTTATGGAAATGAGAATTTTGCAGCCAGTCGAGGTTGGATCGCAAATTTCAAAAAAACCCATGGTTTGAGAGCTTTAAAAATTTGTGGTGACAAATTATCCAATGACAAAACTGCTGTTGAGCCTTTAAAAAATATGTTGGCACAGAAAATGAAAGACCTGAATTTAATTCCTACGCAGTTTACAATGCTGATGACTCAGAGTTGTACTGGAAAATGTTACCGGAAAAAACAATTGTTCGTTCTCAAGAAAAGACAGCACTGGGACAAAAAATAAGTAAGGAGTGGGTTACTTTCCTGGTATGTGTAAATGGAGATGGTTCTCACAAATTGAGAAATCTCGTGATTGGAAAAGCAAAAATCCCAGAGCATTTAAAAATGTACCCATACCTGTAGAGTACAAAAATTCCTGCAATGCTTGAATGACATCTGCAATATTTAAAGAGTGGTTTCATAATTCGTTTATTAGGCAAGTAAAAGAGTATTTAAGAAGCCAAAATCTAACTGAATGTGCTCTTTTAATCATTGACAATGCCTCAAGCCATGGATCGCCAGAAGAACTGAGAAGTGAGGATGGACATTTCCAAACAATCTTTCTTCCGCCAAATTGCACAGCATTGCTGCAACCTATGGATCAAAAAAGGTTGACTAAATTGTTTTACCGTAAGAGCCTTTTGGCCCAGATTTTATCACAAAATGAAGAAAATGTTATCCAGGTATTAAATACCTTAAATCTCAAAACTGCAACATACTTACTGAGCAACGCATGGTCAAAACTTACTGTAGAGGTTTTACAAAAATGTTGGGAAAAAGTAATTCCAAAAGGAACGGTTTTTGGTAATGATTTAGAATACGAAGCCGATGATCTGATTTCGCTAAAGCAATTACAGGAAATGCTACGAGCTTTAACGGGTGTTTTGGCAATGCTCCAAACAGCAACAAGATAAATCCTAATAAAGTGAATAACTGGATTGAAAATGATGACAACTTGGTATTAGATGAGATAGAAAGCAACAAAATGCATTATAGCAGCGGCGAAGAATGTGAAGATGATGACGAAATTCAAGGGAGAGAGAAAGGAGTCAAAAATGATGAAGCAGTGAAGGGCTTCAATTTATGCTTAAAGTGGGCTGAAGAATATTGAGTGCCATTGCATGATATTCTTGTTCTTCAAAGACTTAAAGAAATGGCTTTTTTAATTAGCTTTATTATGTACCTACTACATAGCAAACATGTAATTTAGTTTATCCTTTTAATTTGTATGTTTTTCTCTTTTAACACATATTTGTAGGCAATTTTTTAGTTATACATATACATATAATATTCCCTAATAAAAAACATATACATATGTATGTAAAAAGACATCAAGTTTCAGTAATCCGAATTTTTCATTAATCCGGATTACCGTCGTCGTTATTAGTCTGGACTATTGAGGCTTTACTGTAATCTCTATTTTAAATAAAATTTATGTGACATTCATTATGTTTTATTGAATAAAATTACATAATATGTATATGTACAACTAAAATAAAAAACCATTTTACTTTAGTTTTATTAAAGGACATACATGATATAATATCTTCCAGATAATAATAGTTATATAATAAGAATTTAAGTTATCTAAAAAGATTGTATCAAATTAAAATTTCAAGAGGATTTAGGTATCAATGGTTTTTGTATTAAACTGTAGGATGTTGTGTTTAAATTAATTTTCAGCGGATGAAATGGAATTTTTCCTGTGAATTAATGTTGTAATACATTTTTTATCCAAGTAACACTACCCTAATTAAAATTTGTTATAATATATTTGAATTAATGGATATTTAAAAAAATGGACACTTGTCAATTAAATATCTCACTTCAACAGCTTATTTATTTTGTAAACCAACATACAAGGGCATTAAAAGCACTTTTTACTTATTTATTCATTCATTCATTCATTCATTCAATGCTTTAATCTCAAGATAATCTTAAGTGATGTAAACAGTCTAATTTATGTCACATATTAATGTTAGCATAAGAGGTAAGAGTCTAAGGGGTAGAACATATTTACTTCTCGCTTACACTGAACCATTTTATGCCAGTATAGCTCAAACAGAGCTCTTAATAATTCAAATATAAGCTTATAGCAAGAATAAATTCAATTAATGGTGGAAAAATTAAAAAAATGGTATTATATAATACATATGAGAAGACAGTTATTTACATGTTTTAATGTGTTTTATCATGCTATAGTTCATACATTCATAGCAACTGAAATAAGAATCAGAACAATTGATTTGCATCAGAATGGTATAATCCCTGTAGAGAAAATTTATTTTGGTCACCTGTCAGACAATATAAATTTCTGGTGGAAACATAATTGTGACAGGTAAATAGCAGGAATTTTGACAGATGTCCAAAATAAATTATATCTGGTGGTAAAAATATCAATGAAGCAAAAATCACAAATATTTAGAAATATTCTTCATTAGGGCTAAAAAAACATCAAAAATTGGCTGCAGAAGAAATAACATTGGTGTTTTGTATTTAACATGATGGTAACATTGTTATTTGGAAAACTGTTGATAAGAATTTAAATAATTGGTAAAGTCCAGTGCAACGATATATTAGAATGGTCACCTGTCAAAACACCAGCATTCCACCTGCCAAACAATGTCATCCACCTTCTATTTGCATTGTTTGAGAAGTAAAATGCGGGTGTTTTGACGGGTGACCATTCTAATATATCGTTGCACTGGACTTTAAGAGGTTCTCAAAGAATATGGAAAAATATTTCACATAAAAAAATCAATCATCTAATCCATGATCATGTTTAAATAAAGTGTGTACACAGACTTCTCAAAGGCCTTTGATAGGGTTGGTCATGAACATCTGGTTCAGAAGTTTGGGGCTATGGGCCTTGGTAGGACTTTGGTCGAGTTTTGTCACAGTTTTTTGACTGGTCGCACACAGTTGGTCAGGATAAGTAATTATATTTCTAATGGTATTGAAGTATCTTCAGGCGTGCCTCAAGGTTCGCATATTGGACCGGTCTTTTTTAACTTGTTCATAAGATATTTGAGTGATGTAATTGTTCATTCAAAACATCTTGCTTTTGCTGATGATTTTAAACTGTATAAAGCCATTGAGTCATATCTTGATGCTGAGCTACTTCAATTGGATTTAAATAGTGTTGCTGAGTGGTGTAATAGCAATAGTCTGGAACTGAATGTAAAGAAGTGTGTATGTATTTCGTTTGGTCGTTCTAATAAAATTATTAATTATCAATACACAATCAACAATAACGAACTCAAGTCAGTTGATACAGTTAAAGATTTAGGTGTTCTTTTTGATACCAAGCTAACTTTTTTGCCGCACATTTTGGATATTATTAACAGGAGTATGCGTAGTCTTGGTTTTATCACTAGAAATAGTGTACATCTTTCACCTTATTGTTTCAAATTACTTTATTACTCTTTGGTACGTTCCTTGCTTGAGTATGCGTCTGTAATTTGGTCCCCTTATTATGATTCTCATATTGAACACCTTGAGGCTGTACAAAGAAGATTCTTAAGATCCCTTGCTTATAGAGCTGAAGTTAATATTTTTCGTAATTATTACATCGACTATAATGCTATCAGTGTCCAATTTAATATTTATTTATTTATTCATGCCAAAAAGTACAAAGCTTTTACACAAGTCAGTCAAAAATATAACTCCAAATAAAAGTATTAAACTGTAAAATTCGTTTTACCTAAGAACAAAAATAAAACACATATAAGCCTAAAAAGTAATGCTTAAAAACACTTAACACTAAAAGTCAAGAGACCCAGCCTATGCAATAGCACTGAAATTTGAGCTCAGGAATTCCTCAAATGAATAAAAAGCATTGGTGACTAAAAAATGTTTTACCTTTGTCTTATAAGCATTAAGAGGCAAATCCTTAACGGAGACCGGCAGGACATTAAAGAACTTAATTCCATAATAAGACACGCCATTACGGGTACGCTCGAGTCTCCTAAATGGTGCCACCAAGGAGCCGCTATTTCTGGTGTCATGACTGTGAGTGCTAGCATGAGTCGCAAACCTGGGTAGGTTTTCCCTAATGAATACAAGGCACAGAAGTATGAAGGCGCTTGGTAAGGTGAGAACTCTCAGAAGCCTGAAGTGGACCCTACAACAATCCCTGTATCCAATCTGCGCAATCACTCGCAGACATCGACGTTGCAATGCAAAAATCCTGGGCATATGCGCTGAATGACCCCAGTTTAGTAAGTTATACGTCATTAGAGAGTGAAAATATCCAAAGTAAGCTGTCCTGAGAGTACCTGCGGAGACAGACCCAGACAAATTGCGAATCAGGAAAGTACACCTTGATAATTTGGTTGACAATTCATCTATGTGACCTTGCCACGTCAAACCACTATCCAATCTAACACCCAGAAAATCCACAGACACACCTAAAGATTGTTGCTGGGAATCAACGTCCCGAAGGGAAAAAATTATATTTTGAGTTTTGGACTCATTTAAGCACAATCTATTGGAAACGGCCCAGTCTCTAAACTGAGAACAAGATTCTTGAGCCTTGAGCGAAATGTTTGCGCAACTCCTATTAGTACACAGGGATGTAGTATCATCAGCATATAAATAGAAAGTGCAATCAGGGTGACAAGTTGGTAGGTCATTAACAAATATAAGAAACAGGATAGGCCCGAGAACGGATCCCTGAGGCACTCCATGCACAATCGACAAACTCTGAGACCTACATCTCCCAAAACAAACAAACTGACTTCGGTCACTCAAGTAGGACTGTAGCAGTGACAGACTTCTCGAACAAAATTTGTAGTGGTTGAGCTTTTGAAGAAGAATATTATGCTCCACACAATCAAAAGCCCTAGATAAATCGTAAAATGAGGCTTGGGAGTACAGAGCACTTTCAAATCCGTCAAGCACCACGTCACACAGGTTCTGGACCGCACCAGTGGTGGAGTGTTTCTTTCTAAACCCATGTTGGTTCACATAAAATAAAGAGTTTTGTTCAAAATACTCCTCTATTTGAGTCTTGAGTAAAGACTCAAAAATCTTTCCAATGATAGGCACCAGAGAAATGGGACGGTAGTTTTCAACATCCACTTTTGAACCCTTTTTGTGAATAGGAATGACCTTAGCAATTTTAAGACAGGATGGAAATGTGCCCTCAAAGATAGCCAGGTTGATTAGTTTGGTCAGGGGAACAATAATTAAATTCTTAATAGTCTTTATGAGTCTGATATTCAAATCATATGGATCATTGCTTGCACTATTCTTCATGCCATCAATCACCTGACGGACCTGGATGAAAGTAACTTCGGCAAAGGAAAAGCCGGGTCCGCAAGGGCCAGTCAAATAAGCTAAAGGATTCTTGGGAGGCAGAGGAAGAGTCTCTTTTAGTTTGGCAGGAACATTCACGAAAGATTCATTAAAATGGCTGGCATTAATATCACTCAGCTCCGATTCCTTTACGCTAGGGTTCAGAGCTGTAATTACCCGCCACATTGCCCCCTAATATCCCTAATCTTGAAGTCAGACGGCATTATTCTGATGCTTTAACGTTTTATAAGATCTTAAATGGTTTATATCATTGTCCTACCATCTTGGAAGCAATTCCTTCCCAATTTACTTTTTAACTTTGATTTGAAAGATGTTGTCCAGACTAAGAAGCTGCTGACTGACTTGTGCGAAACTACCGTCAATGTGCTGGCTGTTAGTAAATTTGGGAAGCCGAATCGTAATGGGCGGCAGGCTGTTAGGGTGACCCTTGGTGGTACAGACGATGTTAGGCTTGTTTTGAAGAACAAATTGAAGACTGTCGGTAAATTCTTCATCGAGACAGACATGACGCCTCGGCAGCGCAATGAGCTTATGGCAGCCAGATCGGAGTTAAAGCGGCGCAAAGAGGAAGGAGAAAATAATCTTTATATAAGATACATCAATGGTTCCCCCAGAATTGTAGCAAAAAACTAGATTCGCCTTTATTTTCACATGCTAGTGATGCCCACTTAACCTGTTTTTATCAAAATGTTCGTGGTCTTAACACTAAAACTGAGACTTTTTTTCTTGCCGCCATTGCTCAGGATTTTCACACCATATGCATCACCGAGACATGGTTGAGGCCAGAGATATCTAGTGGTGAAATATTTCCAAAGACTTATGATGTTTACCGGTCGGACCGAAAATTTGAATCCGTAATTGCCACACGAGGTGGCGGAGTTCTCTGTGGAGTTTCTAAAAACATTGTGTCTGAAAAAATTAGTTTGTCTGATTTTTGCAACAGTATTGCGCCCTCTATCGATGTTGTTGGCTGTAAATTTACTATTAGGTTACAGATATTTTACATGATTGTTTTGTACATCCCACCATCTATCACATCTGTAATTTTCGAGCAATTTCTGGATCAGTTTACACTTTTAATATCAAAGCTAAACCATAATGTAATAATAGTGGGCGATTTTAACGTGTCTGATTTCTCTATTAACTCACCTACAGGTAATCATGTTAGTCAGAAGTCTATTGCTGTGAATAATTTTGCTAACACTTTTAATCTTGTTCAATGTAATCACATCCTAAACTATAATAACAGACTATTGGATCTTGTTTTATCTAACTTCACCTGTACTGTTTCGCGTAGTGACGTGCCTTTTGTCTCGGAGGATTTGCATCACCCTGCACTGGAAATTGATTTTACCGTCTCAGGTCAACGTGTTCATAATTTTCAGCTTAATAAAAACTTATCTCATTCTTTTAATTTTAGAAAGGCCAACTTCCATCTCCTTTATGACTCGATCCTTGAAGCTGACTGGTCTACTGTGTATTTATCCTCTAACGTTAATGATGCATGCGGAGCCTTATATGATATATTGAATGGCATATTTGCCGCACACATTCCTCTTAAGCAGCAACGTAAAAGAAGATTTCCAAATTATTATTCTCGAGAATTGATTAGGAACATTTATAGGAAAGAAAAGGCTTTCAAGGACTTTAAAATGTACAATTCTCCATTCTTTCAAAATAAATTCCATTCTCTTAGACGCCTTATCAAACTACAAATACGCAATGAATATAAGTTGTATATATCAAACACCGAAAGGAATATTTCTTTGGACCCATCTAGCTTTTGGAATTTTATTGGTTCTAAGAAGGCTGGCACCAGGATTCCTGGTATGATCAGGCTACCCGATGACGTGGTAATTAAAGACCCACAAGACATAGTTGATGCTTTTGCACTGTTCTTTGGTGAGGCATTTATACAATCAAATTTCATTAACCATTCGTCGACGTCTGATAATGTGCCCCACTTTGACATTGCCAACGTTGATGCTTCCCAGATTATTTTGGCCAGTAAAAAACTCAAAAATAAGTTAACATCTGGTGTAGACGGTGTGCCTAGCTTCTTGGTTAAAGATTGCATTGGTGTCCTGGCAGATCCGCTGACCTACATTTTCAACTTAATACTGTCAACAGAACAAATCCCTGAAATTTGGAAGACTGCCAAAATAATACCTATTTTAAAAGCTGGGGACTCTGATTTAATCGTGAACTACAGGCCAATCTCATTACTCTGTAACTTTTCAAAACTTTTCGAAATTATCCTGAATCGGTCGCTATTTAGTCACGCAAAAGAACTCATCTCTGTAGACCAGCATGGATTTTTTAGCGGGCGATCTTGTGTTACTAACTTATCCTGTCTGTCTAGTCACATCTGTGAATCACTTGATGTTAATACTCAAGTCGATGTTATTTATACCGACTTCCAAAAAGCCTTTGATCGGATAGATCACTATATTTTGCTGCATAAATTAACTCAGTATGGTTTTTCAGGGAGATTATTTAATTTATTTCATTCCTACTTGATTGGTAGATCTCAATATGTCGAATATGAGGGCTTTAAATCGAAACTTTTTAACGTAACGTCGGGTGTGCCACAGGGCTCGAACCTGGGTCCGCTCCTGTTTAGTTTTTTTATAAATGACTTGATTGAGTCACTCACTTGTCATAGGCTGGCTTTTGCCGATGATTTGAAGCTATATTTAAATGTATATGGTTTGGAGGATTGTGTTTTTCTTCAGAACTGTCTAAATACATTGGAGGTATGGTGCGCTGTTAACAGGTTAGGCTTGAATGCGGCTAAGTGTAGTGTGGTCAGTTACTCTAGATCAAAAACACCCTTAAATTTTAATTACTTTATTAATGATACTATTTTGAGTAGATTAGAGCAAATTACTGATCTTGGTATAACCTTTGACTCTGAATTTACATTCGTTCCACACTTCAATAACATAGTCAAGTCAGCCCTGAGAAGGCTTGGGTTCATAATTAGAAGTTCTCAGAGTTTTACTTTGGAGTCTACATTAAAACTGCTTTTCTGTTGCTTTGTGAGATCAAAACTGGAGTTTGGCTGCGTTATATGGAACCCGCTCTATCAGAATCATGTTGGTCTCCTTGAATCTGTTCAGCGTAGATTTGCTAAGTTTTTGGCCTTCAGGCAGGATGGCATATATCCGGTAAGAGGGTTTGATCATCGGCAACTATTGGAACGCTTCAATCTACATCCATTACAACTCAGAAGAATGATCTTCTCTGTAAAATTCCTGCATGGGTTACTGAATGGATTCATTGATAGTCCTGTACTTCTTTCCGGTGTACGTTTCATGGTGCCTAGGCTTAATGCTAGACATCCCCTAACATTCTTTCTGCCAAGGCCTCATACTAACATCCTGTTGAAATCGCCACTATATACAATATGCTCTATATTTAATCGGATCTGTCACATGTGCGATATAAATTTCTCTCCGGTTCATGTGATTGTCGATATCTTGGTGGATCATTACTCTTGGGATTAAGACCCATGTGTTTAAGTTATAGTTAGTAGGTATATTGCAGTTAATTTAATTTAATTTAATTTTGTTGAATATGTGATTATCTTGTTAAACTTTTATAATTGGGTTTTTATATCATATTAATAGTTATTTGTTCTAATTCTTTGGATAACTTTTGAGAATGTGAATTTACTTTACTCTTTTTCTTTTCTTTTCATTCTTTTAGGTTTGTTTGTGTGTGTTTTTTTTTTTAACTATATTTTTCATTGTTTTGCAACTGTTTCCTGTTATTGGGCAAGTTGCCTGTTGGAAATAAAGGCTTATTATTATTATTATTATTATTAATTCCTTTTAACACCTGTCAAAGAAGGATCAACTCTTCTATGTTTCGTTTACCCTTTCATTCGGCCAACTATGGGTTTTTTTCTCCACTGACTAGGACTTTGCGTTTCTTTAATGAAAATAGTTTGGATCCATTTTCCGGCGGCTTACGGTCATTCAAATCAAAAATAAATTCAAATTCAAATTCAAATTTATTAATCATTTTGGTTATATTATAACAATTTTTAACTTAATTATATTCAATAATAATAGTTAACAGTCATTGTTTTTAACATACACCTAGATGTTGTAACATCTGTTTGTGTATGCTGAGAAATCACAAAATTTTAGTAATAATATAAAATATAACTAACCATAATCTACAACTAAACAAAAATTCTCCAATAAAATTTCCCTTCCCAAAACTATTTAAAAAAATTAAATTTATCTATATTTGAATAAATAAATTTTCTACAGACCTTACTAAAGTTTTTAATATTATTTATATTTTTTAAGCTGTTTGGTAAGATGTTATAAAATTTCGGGGACAAGTATCCTAAAAATCGTTGCCCTATAGTTTTTTTTATGTTTGGTATTTTTAGGTGTCTGTTTATATTATTTCGGGTTGTGTAGGAATGACTAACATAATTCTTATTTTTTTCTGATTTATGTGTATAAATGCATGTTGACAATATGTAAATTGAGCGTATATTAAAAATTTCTTCAGAATATAATTGTTGTGTAGGAAATCTTTTTTGTTTTTTGTATATAACTTTTAAAATAAAGTTTTGTACTACATTAAGTTGTTTTAAACAATTCTTGTATAGACCTCCCCAGACAATCACCCCATACCTTAACAAGAACTCAACCAAGGATCTATAAATTAAAATTAGTAGTTTTTCATTTAAGATATTTCTCAAAATATGAAATCGATAAATAAGTTTACGGATGTTTTGTGTTAATTTTAGAATGTGTTGGTCCCATTTTAAATGTTTATCCACAATGATACCCAGATATTTAGTAAATGAAACTTCCTTGATATCAATTAATTCAAGTTTAATTTGTTGAAAGCTGGGGCGATTAGCAGCTGTTATAGAAAATGCAATATAGTTTGTTTTTTGACTACTGAGACTTAATTTAAAAGAATCCAGCCAGTTCTTGACTGTTGCTAGACCAAGTTCTGCAGTTTTTTTTGTGTCTCCCCAAGAAATTCCGTGAAACACCGCAACCGTGTCATCTGCATATGATATCAGTGACCCGTCATGAATTTTAAGATTGGTAAGAGCGTTAATATAAGTTATAAAGAGTATAGGTCCAATAACTGTTCCTTGTGGAATTCCAATTTTTATATAAGATGGTTCACTAATCTCATTATTTATTTTTAAAGACTGTTTTCTGTCCCCCAAGTAACTTTCAAAGACCCTTGACACTGGACCTCTAATACCATAAGATCTTAAAGTATCTAGCAAAAGCTCATGCGGTACAGTGTCAAAGGCCCTTGCTAGGTCCAGAAACACTGCCAAACACTTTCTATCACCATCAAAAGCCTGATTCACTCGCTTTGTTAATTCGCAGACAGCATCGGATGCACTGAGCCCCCCAATGAAACCAAACTGATTTTGTGTTAATATGTTATTTTTTTGTAAATAGTCAATAAGTCTATCTTTCAAACATTTCTCGAAGAGCTTGGAAAAATTATTGATCACACTTATAGGACGATAGTTACCTATTTCACATTTATCACCTGATTTATATATTGGAGTGATTATTGATACTTTAAATTGAGTAGGTACTGTTCCTGTTTTAAATATTAGGTTGATAATGTGAACCAATGGTTCAATAAGGTAAATATGAAATTTTTTTATAAATTTTGAGCTAATAGTATCTATCCCAGGAGCTGAATTGTTTTTTAACGAAAAAATATGTTTAATTATTTCATTCCTATTAGTTGGTTTTAGAAACATTGAAGATACACTGTTATGATTAATTTTGAATTGTTTTTTTGGTTTTTTTATTTGGTTTTGCATATTTACTCCTACGTTTATAAAATACTGATTACAAAAGTTTGCCATGTCTTTGTTATTTGAAAATTCTTTGTTATTATTTTTTATTTTTATTATGTCATTTCCTTTAGTAGTAATTTGATTTGTAACCTCATTTATAACCTTATACATTTTGCTCATATTATTCTTAGATTCCTCAATTTTTGTTTTGTAATAGTCATTTTTACATTTATTTATTATTTTACCCAATGAGTTTCTGTATGTTTTATATTGTTGTTCTTTTTCCAAACTATAATTTTTATTCAATTTTCTTTTCATTTTGTCCCTATTTTTTATTGAACATATAATAGCAGCAGTTATCCAAGGTTTTATTTTTTTAATTATTTTTTGTTTTAATATTTTTGTCTCTTCACAGCTTTGTATAATATGTTCGACAACATTATAAAAAATTTTGGTTGCAATTTCGACATCATTAATATTTAAGATAGTGTTTTCCCAATTTTGTTTTATAAGTAAATCTTTTGCCTTCTCATTGTTTAATATTTTTATAGTTTTAATTTTTATATTATTGGAAACATTACCTGCCCGAACCTCGTCTCTAGCAAAATTAAGCAACACAGGATAGTGATCGGTAACATCAGTTTCCAAAATAAAAGAAAGATGTTTATTTTTGTTTTCCAAAAATTTTTTTTTAAGGAAAATGTGGTCAATACAGGTCCTTGATGTTAATGTGACCCGTGTAGGACCAGTTATAAGGGAGTAGAATCCGTAAGACATCAAGAGAGCTAGGTAGTTATTTGTATCAGCTGAATTTTCAGATAGAGTATTTATGTTTATATCTCCCAGAAGTATTTCTGTTTGCTGATTACATTCACGTAATAAATAATTTTCCAGGTCATCAAGAAAAGACGATACTACCGTCGAGGGAGGTCTATATATACACGTTATGCCATATTGTATATCAGTTATAGCTAAAGTTATCCTAATCAAAGTAATTCCCGACCTAATTAGTTTTATATTTTCTACTTTGTTTATGTTTAAATTATTTTTTATATAAACAACCACCCCATCATTCTGGTTACAGTCTCCCCCATTATAATACATTTTAAAGCCCTCTATATTAAATTCATTACCAACCAATTGCCATGTTTCACCCAAAACAATAATGTCGCAGGATATTAAATTATATGTTTGTAGAAAAACTATCATTTGATCAAAGTTTTTTTTTAAACTTCTTATGTTAAAATGAATGATATTTAAGATAAAATAATCTTACACTTTAACCTACGTTCCTTGGATAGTGCTAAGTTTTTAGCCCTGTTGATGGCTGTTTTTTCAGAGGTTTTATCTTGGTATATATATATTTTTTTTGTAATTCTAGTATTGTATTTATATTGCTATATTGTTTAGTATTTTGTATTATCTATTTTGTTTTTGTAAACTGGCTCTGCCGTATATTGAAATAAATAAATAAATAAATAAATAAATATTTAATAACCAACATACATAGGATATCCTTACAAAAGACTGTTTGGATGTTAAATTTTATATATGAAATTAAAAATTAATTTTCCAAGTAGCATAACATAACATTTATCAATGGTTTAGAATTTTAACTTCCCTACTTTAAATTTAAGCAAGTAGCCGAGAAAATAATTCTTTTCCTATTTTGATCTTTGACTGCCCACTCCACCTGAGACTAAAACAATCTGTTCTTGAATGTATAGAGGAATATACATATCAATAATATAAAAATTGCAAAGCTAAAGTAAAATAAATATTGCCTATTTAAAAACTTTGCCTTTTTGCAGTAGTTAACAATAAATTTGGATAGTTATTTGCTTGGAACATTAACTATAATTCCCTAATAAGTATAATAGTGTGATTTAATAACATTTTGTGCCAGTTACTTAATACTTACATCTAACTGTATGAAATGCTTTAGATCTAGGATTGGTAAAGCTCTGTCCTATTTTTAATACCCTCTCTTCTGTTCCCAAACCCAGTTTTTCTGCCATATTTTCCACTTTTACCACATTCACCCGACCGTTTTTCTACTAAAAAGCGAAACTTTTCTATTAAACAGACTGGATTTTCTTCACATTTTTACTATGTACTTGTTTAGTCACTTACTTTCCCCTAACTTTTATTTAATCATCTGAAAATCGGATTAAAACCTTCACAAGAACAGTCGGACACACGTATTAAAAATGTGTGAGAAATATTTTTGTCCCACTTTTTAGGATTTTTTTGACGTATCAAATAGAAGACGTCAATCATTTGAACTACTAAGACAGTGGCGCAACACGCCATCTAGTGAGAATATTTAAATTTTGTCCAGAAATTCGATCTGATAACCTAATGATTAATAATTCCATTGAAAGTATCAGATATTCAGTATTAAAAGAGAGTTCAATATTTAAAAAAAATGTTTTATTGTAGTCAACTAATGAGAATTAAAAACCTACCTGGTAAAACGCTACTGGTAAAACTGTCAAATTTTGACATTACCGATAAAACAGTATCCTGCAAATAATATTGACCAAAATGTTTTTGCAATAGATTTTCCAAAATATTTACTTTTTAGCGATTTTTTTCCCAAAATCTATCGGTAGAACTAAAATTCATATCCAATTATTACCCACCCCTACTGTCCAAATGTATATAAATTAATAAAAAAATCAAATAATAGATCATTGAACTCTCGCCTGATTGGGCGGGGTGGGGATGAAAAGAAAATTTTAGTAAAATGGCCGCCGTGTCCTGCGAAAGTGTTTTGTAGTCTTCAGTGATGAAATTTCCGTAATTTAGTGCTTAAAAATGGAAGAAACTAAAGTAATTTATCATATTGACGACGAAGAAACCCCTTACTTAGTGAAGATACCGATTTCGCCTGATAAAGTGACTCTGGCGGACTTTAAAAATGTTCTCAATAGGCCCAATTACAAGTTTTTCTTCAAGTCCATGGATGATGATTTTGGGTAAATAATCAGATATTTATGGTCCTAAACATAATGTTAAACTTTATAAAATAACTAAAGTAATTTGATTTAAGTTATTCCTGAAACGTGTATGATAGGCATCAATCCCTTTTTAGAAAATTTTATGCTATAAAAACCCATTATAACCAGATGTAAACATACATCCCATATACTTTTGACAGCACATAGTTCAAGTATGTGTTCTTTTTTATTGCTTAACTGGTTATTTTAATGCCTTTTGCCCTTTTATAAATATTGTCACTTGTGTATTTTCTGAAAGCAGATTGTAAATAATGTAATTTATATACCAGGATACACTTTTATTCTGATGTCTGCTTGTAACCAGTCCACCCACACTTGACACCATTGTGTAAAACTTATAATATAGCCCATTATGAATTTTTCATAATTAGGAAAAAAATTACATTCATCTAATGGACTAGTTGATTTGAATCATCTTTCTTAATTTCCATATTGACATGGAGCTGAATTACATGATAAAAAGCTGTCAATCAATACTATTTATTTATAAACTTCTAACAAAAGTCATATTTAAAAAAATATAGTTAGATGTTGAAAATAAACCTCTTTATATATAGTACTCAGGTAAATAGAGCAAACAATACCAGAGTTTTATGACCTTTATTACAAAAATAAAAATTATAACACTGCTTATTAAAATCATCATAGGTACAGTATAGGTTCCTCTTATTATGCAGAGATGAATATGCTAATAGGGATGCAAATTAGTTTTTGGGTTCTGGTAATAAGTTTACTATTTAGTCCATAAATTTCATTAAAAGGAAGCACTGGAGCTTTTTAATGAATTTATTGGGGTGATAAAGTTATAGGCTCTTTGAAAAGAATGATTTACTTAGAAATTTACTTCACTTAATAGTTAGATTATAGGTTAGAGTGCACTTGTCAGCTTCTTAACAGATATTAAATTACAGTCAAGTTGTGGTATAAACAATACATTATCCAGATTTAATTTAACAACTTTTCTAGTATCAATTAAACAGTTAATGCAGAACTGACACCTTCAATTTTTGATAATTTTGAGGCTATGAACCACAAAGTAGATTTTCCATTTAAAGCCCTTGTATTTAAACACAGAAATTTACAATCACTTAATAGTTAGATTATTAGATGTGGAAAACAGTTCTAGTAAAGCCACTGCTCAAGACTACACCTATCAGTAATCTGGATGAATGAGCCTCTTGATGATACTTGGGAAAATGCTTAAATGACATGATGAACAATTTTGTTCATCCTCAGCTGCCAGACCAGAAATGCAGACTGCCAGATGTTCAGTCTGCATTTATAACATGTCATAGCACAGCAACAGCAACATCCTTTTTTGGGTTTTCTGATCAAGCTTGTAGCTGATTCTCATATATTCTTCATCATATCTAAGCCATAGAAGGCAGGTTGTGAACCTTAATGGGACTAGATCTGACATTCAATATCTTTAAGATGGAGTGGCTCAGGGGTCCATTCTTCCATACTTTTTGCCCTTTTTACTGCTGACTTACCATCTCAGATTCATCAATGCTCCTCACATCTACAGTAGTGGAAAAATGTAGAGTAACATTTAATAAGTTGCTAAAATAAAATATTAGAAGATAACTTTTAGCATAAAATGTCTGTAGATAAAAACATATAGTACTTATAAATGGTTTGCCGATAAAAACTGTTAATTTTTATCTCATTTTACCAAAGGACACAAAAAAGAATACTTCAGAGTGGAAAAAAGTAAAGCAACATTTTTGAAATATTTATTTATTTATTTTATTTATTTATTCATCAATGTATATAACATTTCAAGTACTTATTAATAATTAACAGTAGTCTTAAGTAAAAACTATAATACTAATAAACAATACTGTGCTAAACATAATCCAAAGAGTGGGAGTAGGGCACTATCCCAAGATAGTTGCCCTAGCTGACGACTTAAATTTATTTAAAGATGTACTGAAAAAATCAAGATCTTTTGCAAATCTATTCACTGTAGAAGCTATTCTATTTATAGGACTGTTTAGTAGATAGGATGTGCTGCAAAAGGGAATGTGGAGAAACGCCTGACCTCATGTTGTGTAAGAAGATACATGCAAAGAGAAAAGGCACAGACATTCCGGACTTCTAACAATACCATTCAGAACCTTAAACGCAAAGCAAACATCAAAGAACTGCCTTCTACTTGATAAGGAGCTTATGCTCAGGTAGGACATGGTCTCTGAACAGGTAAGATCCAGGCCTGACTTCATAAGAGTATATCTGGCAAACCTGATAAACTTGTGCTGGATATTTTCAAGCCTCTCAATGTGAATCAGAAAATGAGGTGACCAAACAATATTGGAGAATTCGAGAAGAGGCAAATATATAGTGTCTTCAATGCTGACACATTAGTAAAGTCTTTGCAAGATCTTTTGATAAAACCAAGCAGTTTATTAGCGCTATTTACAGTATTTTTGAAGTGGTGGGAGAAAGTAAGACTCGGGTCCAGAAAGACACCCAAATCCTTGACTGAGTCAAGCTCCTTCAAGGGGATACATCAATAACATATTGACAAGGAGGGGAGACCCTTAAACGAGTAAACCTCATAAACCCACATTTCCCAACATTCAATGACATTTCATTCGACTTACACCAGGAAAACACTCTGTTTATATCTCTCTGAAGCACCAACTGATCCTGAGAGGAGGAAATCCGCCGAAAAATTTTCAAATCATCAGCGAAGAGCAAAAACTCAGACTCCAGTAGGGAGCCGAGGTGATTGATAAAGAGACTGAATAACAATGGTCCCAAATGGGAGCCCTGAGGGACCCCTGAAGTTGTCAAAAATGGGTTGGACAAAAAACCACCAATTTTAACACGCTGCTCTCTATCCATCAGATAAGACTTGATCTAAAGTAAAAGAGATCCGCTGATGCCGAGATCTGAAATATGAGAGATAAGAATATTATGGTTGACCCTATCGAAGGCTTTACTAAAGTCCGTGTATATCGCATGTGTTTCATTACCGTCGGCAAAAGATTTGAAGATATAGTTGCTAAAAACAAACAAGTTTGTATCCACAGAACGACCTCTGGTGAATCCATGCTGTTGATCTCCAATTATTTCCTGAAATGTGCCAGATAGAACCACCTCTACACAGTGCTCGAACAGCTTAGGAATTGCAGAGAGGATACTAATGGGACGATAGTTAGTTATGTCACTCTTATTCCCAGATTTATAAATAGGACATACATGAGATAGCTTCCAGTTCTCTGGAAAAGTTCCAGAAGTTAGGGACAAATTGAAAATATGAAAAAGTGGAAGGAAAAGGGAATGGCTGCATTCTTTCAAAAGCCTGTTTGGAATTCCATCGGGACCCGCTTCCTTTCTGCTGTCCAGTTTAGTTAATGCTGTTTCAATTGTAGTAGCACTAAGGAACACGTGGTTGATATGGTTAAATTTACATGAGGTATCGAGACCGTCAGAGACATTAGAAGGGTTAGTATTCTTGTTAAATACAGATAAAAAGTGGGTGGCAAAGAGATTTGCAATAGAAATACCAGTATCGGCCCTGAGATCATGAAGGAACATCTCATCTGGAACGGTAGAATCGCTTTGATTGGACTGAAGTCTTACAAATTTCCAAAAGGTCTTGCTATCGTTCTCTATTGCATTTTCGGCTCTCTCAATGTAGTGTCTGTAGCATTCACTAGATAATGAACGGCATTCTGAGCGCAGAACACTAAGACTGTCTGTACCTTCTATGTGCTATTTTTTTCTGAATAACTAGACTTTTTAGTTCTCTAGAAAACCATGGTGGATAATGTTTCTTGGGAGAGTGTTTTTTTATTGGCACAAACAGATTCAAACAATCATAAACAACAGAATAGAAGTTTGCAACAGTGGAATTTAAGTTATCGTTAACAATTATAGACATCCAGTTGTATGTAGAAAAGTAGTTATTTATAGACACAAAATCTGCTTGATTAAAGTTGTAAAAATATGTTACAGGTAGTTCCAGGTAATTGGACTTACTATTGGGTAGTTGCAGCTCAAGAGCAGGATGGTAAGGATCTGACCCGACTAAACCATTACATTTAGTTGTTAAAGTGGAATGAAAAGTTGTAAAGCAAAGGTCAAGAATTGTTCCATGATCATTAACCACTGCATTGAGCTGCATTAAACCTAGAAAAGTGAATGTATCACATAAAAGATTTTCTTTATCAGATGTAACATTATTTGGGGTTAAGCCATAATGATCATCACTAGGTAACCATGAAATACTAGAAAGGTTAAAGTCACCAACAATAAGAACATTATTAAAGCTCTCGCAAGCTTTGGTAACAGAGGCACAATGCGCTGCATACACAGATAGATCCATGGATGGAGGAACATAAATGCAGCCAATGCAATAATCCTCGCCATCACCAAGACGCACAGAGATCCAGATTTCTTCAAGTGAATTGTCAGTAGTTGGCAAACGATGGGATTTTAGGGTGTTGCTCACTGCTAGGAGCACACCCCCGCCTCTACTTTTTGAACTGTTACTAGTGTTGCGGTCCGTTCTATACACACAGTAGTTGGAGCTAAGGAATTCACCGTCGTTGACTGTAGGATCCAGCCAAGTTTCAGTTAGGGCAAGAATGTGGTAGTCTTCTGCTTGGGCCGCACAGAGAAATCCCTTTAGTTTAGTTTTTAAGCCCCTCACGTTCTGCTAAAAGAACGATACATCATCTATTTTAATACCCATGTAAATACTATTATAACTAAAGCATCTAAGGTCCTTGGTTTTGTCCTGCGCAATTGTAAGGATCTGTCGGTTGAAACTTGCAAAAGGTTGTACATATCACTTGTTGTCTCTTTGTTGGAGTATGGATCAATAATTTGGTCTCCTCTGTACATGAATAATTGTATGGCACTGGAGAGGGTTTAAAATAAATTCCTACGATTCTGCCTTTATAAACTTCGCATTCCAGTTCCTAATGACCATTGTTATGATGAAGCAATGAACTTGCTGAATATGCGGAGTTTACTTAAGAGACGCACTGAGAATGATTTGGTGTTTATTTATAAACTTTTGAATGGCCTTGTGATTTGTCCGGAACTACTTAATAGGATTTCATTTAATATTCCATACCATAATCTGAGGGCAAATCGATTGTTTTCTTTGCCTTATCATCGTACCAACGATGCTATGCACTCGCCTGTCGAAAGGACCTTGAGGCTGGTAAACTCTACTGGAATTGAAGTTTTAGGAATTTCCTTATTGCATTTTAGGAGTCTTATTAAGAGTTTGTTTTTTGAATTAATTTTGCTCCATGATTAATGATTTGAAATACATTTGATCATTGTCATTGATAATAATATATTTTGTTTTTTCTTAGCTAATTTTGCATTGTTAATTGTTCTGATTTTGAGAGAATATTGTTACTACTTGTAAAACGGTTTAATTATCCTTGGTATTAAAATTAAGTCTGATAATTATTGTTAATTAGTAATTAGTGGTTAGGTAGTATAGCTTTTATTTCTTTTTCAAGAATATATATATTTTTTGTAATGGGGTTGATCCCGTGTATAAATAAATAAATAAATAAATAAATAAATAAATAAATAAATAAATAAATAAATAAATCTACTGTAGGCGCTGAGACAGTGTTGGGTCTAACTGAAAATTCGCCCCTCGGCCCTGAGTGCGCCTGGGACGAAATTCCTTGACCGCTATACCGGCTGGCCAGAGGTTCGGGTCAAGTAGTCCCTTCAGTAGGAACTCTTTTACCCCTATCCTAAAGGATACAACATCCTCATTCTTATCCAATATGGCACATTTAACATCTGAGATGTTTAGTTGCTTCTCAAGGTATTTTAGAATCTGCTGCTCAGTAGTGTCCGGATTGCATCTGCCCAAATACAACCACTGACGTCTATCAGCTGCACATAGTGAAGAAGCTTCAGAAGAAGTCCCAACGATGACTGTTTGTCTGCCAGGGTTAGTTCGATGGATTGATTGTGGTGTCGACCTATTCTGTGATTTTGCTTCAGAAATGCTACTAGGCCTTGATCTGATTGGATCAACCCTTTTTGCGTAGGTATGGGCTACTGTTTCTGTTTCTATCGGCAAAGACACAGTATTGTCCGGAGACAAAGATGTTAGAGAAGTTATGTTAGTTATATTAGTTGGGTGGCAGGATGACTTTGATGGAATAAGATCCTTGAGCATGTTTAAATCCTCTTCCAGTGTTGTCAACCTGGCCTCTAGCGCTTCATTTTTTGCTTGTAGTAGTTTTAACAATTCAGAATCACTGTTTGAGGCGGAAACGCCCTTTCCTCCGATTCCTTTCTCGACCAATCTCATAAGTCCCTCCTGGAATGCAATATTAGCATCATGAAAACCACAAGAAATTTGGTTGGTGATTGTGTTTTGAAAGGATTTCATTTGAGCTTCCAGAAAAATAGCAGCATTTGTTGGGGAGCTGTTATCCGTGCTGGTTATCCGCAAGCTGGGTTTGCACACAGAACACACAAAACACATGACTCTAGTCTTCATTTGAGTGACCTGAGCCTCTGATGTAGTAAATTTTGAACATGATAAGCAATGCACGACACTACAGAAGTCGCAAACAATCTTATATTTTACCTCTCTATCTGTTAGACTTGCACCACACCTTCCGCAAGCCATGATATAGATCAAAATAGCAATTTAACAGGCTCCCAAAAACTCCAAATCCGAAAACACGGTGACTTGGAAATTATTATTAAAAATCAACAAATCCAATTCTTCAAACTCGTTGTATGTAATTAGTTTTGTCCATATTCAAAATTAACTTTTGAGTACACAACAAGTTTTTTACATGCTTCAATCCATCACACAAAGCCCCTTTAGCCTCTTGCCATGTTTTGCCATTAGAGATTAAGAAGAAGAGGGAAGTGGCTGTGTTGCTCGAAGGATAGTACAAATTAATCAAACTAGATATATTCAGAGCGATTTATTAATATACATACGCCGAAAGCCCTCTGCTACGCTCTTAAAAATAAATTGCTTTGAATATATCTAGTTTGATTAATTTGTATTAAAGATTAAAGCAGTATCATCAACAAATGACATTATTTGACCTGACAATGGTACTTTTAAAAGAGAATTTAGGTATCTTAAACAATATAGGTCCCAGTATTGTTCCTTGAGGAACTTCGATGGATACATATAATGGATTACTATAGGTATTATCTATTTTAAGGACCTGCTCTCTCTTTTCAAAATAAATTTCAAATAGCTCTAGTGGTATACCTCTAATACCATAATGATTTAAAATTTGAAGAATATTTGTATGCGGTATCATATCAAAGGCCTTCGCCAGATCAATGAAAAGTGCAATATTTTTTTTTACCAGTATTTCAATTTTTTGTTATTTAATCAATCAATTACATATTAATTTACAATTATTATGAGATGTAATATGCTTATAATATCCATACAGTGGACATAATCTGTCTCTGTGTATGCACATTCAGCTCATCAATATTAGTTCATAATGAACTTCAACCTTCAACTAATAATAGTAACATATATATACCTGATTAAATAATATTATCAAATTCAGAAATATTAAATTGACTAAATACTAATTAGTTATAATTTAATGGAAGTTAATGGCAGGCTTGATGGAATTTATTTTATTATTATTTTTTTTATTTTATTTATTTACTTTACGGGATCAACCCCATTACAACAGTAAATTAAATACAAAATCAATTGAACCTAACCATACTTAACAGTAAAATACTAACTATTAAGCAGTAATAAAGCCTACTTATAAATCTAAAATACCGAAAATAGTTTTATAACTTAAATCAATATAATAGAATTCTAAAAATACTAAAAACATACCCTACTAAAGTATAATATTCAGTATTGCACTAAAAAAAAAAAAATTAAATTAAATAATTTCTCTTATTTGACTCTTAAATCTAGATAAGGAAATGCCCAAAATTTCAACCTCCCTAGTATTGACAATTCTTAGAGTTCTTTCAATAGGAGCATGTAATGCATAATTGGTGCTATGAAATGGTAATGAAAAGACACGATACTGCCTTAAATTCCTAGATGGAATATTAAATTGTATTGTCATCAGAAGTTCTGGACAAATTATCCGACCATTCAATAATTTATACAAAAAAATTAAATCTGCATATATCCGTCTTTGTCTCAATGTCTTCATATCAAGCATTTCTAAAACAATATCATAAACATGATCATCCGGAATTCTTATTGGAATATAAGTTTATAGAGACAAAACCTAATAAATTTGTTCTGAACTCTTTCCAAGGACAAGCAATTATTCATGTAAAAGGGCGACCATATCACTGAGCCATATTCCAGCAATGAAACAACCAATGACATGTATAACCTCTTACAGGTCTCTATAGAAAATTCTTTACAGTTCCTTAGTACAAAACCCAGATTCTTAGAGGATTTGAGAACAATATTGTTTATGTGTGCATTAAAGTTTAAATGAACATCAAACGAGATACCAAGATCTTTAACTATGCTGCAATATTGAAGTGTACTTCCTTGAATGTTATATGAAGTGACAACCTTTTTAGTACGCTTGAGAAAACTTATATAATTGCATTTGCTTACATTAAAAAACAAATTGTTGTTAACACACCACTCATTCAATCTATCCAAATCACTTTGCAACAAAATCTGATCAAGTATTGATAAAATCTCTCTAAAAAACTTCAAATCATCAGCAAATAAAAGGAAGTCACTGTTCTCAAAACAGGCACCAATATCATTCACAAAAATATTAAAGAGCAAAGGTGAACAGTGCCCACCTTGTGGAACACCTGAAGTGACATTAATATAGCTTGATCTTGCATTACCTATTCGTGCCTGCTGGGTCCTCCCTGACAGGGAATTTACAAACCAATTCACCATAAGATTAGAAAATCCAAAAATATCCAATTTTTTTGCCAAAATACTATGGTCAACTCTGTCGAACGCCTTGGAGAAGTCGGTGTAGATTACATCCATCTGACATCCCCTCTCCAAGGCATTCAATTTATTAAACAATTATACAATTAATTTATTATACAATTAAAAAAAAAATTATGTCCATGATTTATCTTTAATCCATGAGTATAATTTTGTCTTTACAGTATAATATTTTTTGTTTTTAAATTGTTCCGGCAATATATTTAATAATTTGGGAGCTAGATATGTTAGACATTGAGTTACATTAAAATATTTCTGAAGTTAATTTGTATACTGCATGCGATGTATTCAGGCCCTCTGTCAATCCATACTGATTTTCTGAGAATATGTCTAGTGACTTCAGAAATGTTGTTAAGTGGTCAAATCAAATCAAAATCAAATAAAGCTTTATTCATCTAAAACACCAAGGTGTTGTTAACAAAGCTGTGGTAAAAAAAAAAACATATATATATATTTCTTTTTAAAAACAATCAACAACTGATCACAATCAATCATTAATTTAAAACATATTAGTGTAACATCAAAATAAATAAATAATAAATAGCACAACACAAATATACAAGTAAGAAATCAAAATCTAAAATATGTCCATTATTATTGCTTAAACAGTACTTACATTACAAACTCAATCAATAGACATCACATAGTGTATATTAATATATAGTTCAAAAATGCTCTGTGAAGTATTCCTCCAAGCTATAATATGCCTTATGAAGCAGGATTGTTTTTACCTGCTGTCGAAAACGTTTATATGTTGAATTTTCCGTAATGACTGGGGAAGATGATTAAATACTTTTTTTGCTCTTATAAAAAATTGAATTTTGTGTCAAACTAGAAGTAGGTATTGGTAAATTTATGTTAAAAGATGACCTGGTATTATTTAAGTTAACACAGTTATGAACAAATGGGGGAGAAAGTAAACTCAAAGTCCAAGTCTCATAAATCAAGCATCTATTTAGAGGTTCCGCGTTTCGCCGCATTAGGGCATCATCAGACCTAAGTAAAATTAACAAAATTAAATAATACGGAACAGAACGCTAATTAACAGAAAAGACATACCTATCTAAATACAAAAAACTGCACACTGACTCACACTAACATAAATAAAAATAAAATAAAATAAGTTTACACCCTCGCGTGTATCGTTATTGACTAAAATATGAATTTTAAAACGCCAAATATCACATCCAGTAAATTCTTTACATATTATTTTATAAAGAATGAAAACAAGTACAATTATGAAAGGAAAAAAATATATACAAAAAATTTTTCAAAAAACACAGGGATCGAACCAGAGACCATTGGATCTGAAGTCCGAAGCATATACCTTGTCGCCAAACCGGGGTAATGATGTAGGATGCGAGTAATTACGTTATATGAGACAAGATTAAAATTTTTTATTGGATATTATTGAAAATGAGTTTAGGTTCGAAATTAAAGATATCATTGACACAATTTAATATTGGGCTTCTCTTAGCTCTTGTAATCTCCAGCTTTTCGAGGAGATCTAGTTTTTTACCTTTTCGACACTCATGTAATATAGTTACATCATCCGACACCGAAAAGTTATGACCAGTCGATAAAAGATGATTTGCAAAGGCTGACTTTGTTTCTTTAATATTGGTGTCCTTACAATTGTTGAAAAGACTTATATGTTCTTTCACCCTAGTGGAAATTCTTCTACCAGACTTATTGCAGAGCTGCAAACCAGATTCATCCATGTTGTATATGTGCCCAGGTTTAGTCATGATATCGTTTTCCTGTAAAATGGAAACCAATAGTTCAAAGTACTCCGTTACACGTGGTCTTGACATTCCCACTGCCCGAGCAACAGACACGCCTTCAGATTTTCGTACCTATAATGTACTATTTCGCCTCAGAAACGAACTCCAACTCACTCTTTGGTCCAACGAGCCCTTTCTGGGCATTTGCGCTTGTATTCGGTACGCATTCTGCAAAAAGGCATACAATGTTTAAAACATACTCTTTAAAAATTTCAATGGGGCATCTATCCCAAATGCATGGGAGAGATGCCCCACCCCATAGTTTGCGACTAAGGTATATTCAGTAAACCTAAATAAGTTTAAATAGTCTCTTTGACATGCTATTATACAAATACCTTCTAAAATTTTGAAAACGCCTACAAAAAATAAATATTCACAAAATATTATACACTACAAAATAAATATTAACATACCTTAAAAAAATAAACGTAAACAATTTCGGCGATGTTATTACCGGCACTGACTTTCGACATCAACTACACGTGGTCATTGAAAACCCAATCGTTACACACTAAAACAACGCACCTCTAGCGGAATATATGCGAACCACGAGTCGTGGCCATCTTTCCCGATGGGGCGTCTCTCCCGGACTTACCCTACTCTTTCTAGCTATACTCTTATTTAGCTCACACTTGTTCTAATTGCAAAACAGCCAGATGCCAATTTAGTGCAAAGCTTCTCAATGTGTTTATCAAACTTTAGTTTATCATCAATAAACAACCCTAAAAATGTATTACAATTTGTGACATTAACATGCTGTGGACCCAAATGTACATCATCTAAACTACACTTGAAATTTAAGATATTTGTCTTTGAGACATTAAAAGACAAATGGTTAACATCACACCATGTTTTAACATTTGCCAAATCCTGGTTTATCACAATGCTGAGGGCATGTGAATCTGTGCTACTCCAAAGAAGTGTAGTGTCATCAGCAAATGATGTGCACCGTCCATGTTGTAGTACCAATGGTAGATAGGTCTTTAATACATTTTTCTAAAATTTTTGCAAAATTATTAATAAAGCTAATTGGGTGATAATTCTCAATCTTATTAGTTAAACCTTTTTTATGTATTGGAGCTATCACAGATTGTTTAAAGTAAGCTGGTATTTGGCCACTTGTGAAAATTAAGATTTATTCTCATGTAAATAATAAACATTTAAAATCCAATTTTCATGTTGACCTCCACTTTGTTATGTTTGTATATTGAATTGTAAAACACAATTCTTCATCTTATCTTACAGGATACTTAACTGCAAGGGACATTTTACATCATCTTAACTATAGAAATGTGACTAATTTTGATATTCTTCATGACTTTTATCACACAACAAAATTTGAAAACTGCTTTGCCTACAATGCAGTGGAATTTCTCTATGTAAATTATTTGCTGGTGGCTGGCCCTGGTCATTATTCTTTCAAAAATCAATACGCCAAGGTTTTATAACAGATGATAACTTAATTTTTTTTGCAAGTTTTAACTGACAGACCTTAGATGCTTCAGTATTCACATGGGCATTAAAATTCAATTTTTCATCAAAAAAGATATCAAGGCCTTTTACTACTTCAGTGTACCTAAGATTAACATTATCAATAGTATAGGAGGAAATTACCCTGAAACTAATGTTAATGCATTTACTCACATTCAAAGCCGAACCATTACCAACACACCATTCACACATCTATTCAGATCATCTTGCAAGAGAAAAAACTGACTTTGAATAGGAAAAGCATACACTTATGGAATAAAATAATATATCATATTATAGTTTTGTTTGCTAATAAATTGGTTTTTTTTATAATAGGGTTGTCAAGGAGGAAATAATAGAAGATTCTGCCCATCTACCATGTTTTAATGGCAGAGTTGTGAGCTGGGTATGTCTTCTAAGACTAAAATTTGAAGTTTTTATTTATTTGAATATTTTATTCTAGTTGGTATCTGCTGATGGTTCAAACCAATCAGATGGTGGTTCTCAATGCACTGATAGTGTGTCACACCAAGCAGAGCCAAGGTTACCTCCACAGGCTCCAGAATCTGTCTGCACTGACACCGAATCTATTATAAGCTCAAGACAGGGTAGAAGACATCACAAATATTCATCAAGAATCAATGGGCATCTTCCAAGGTACCTATTTTCTTGATTGCTTATATGAAATATAACTTCACTGATGAAAAAACATATTACTTTGTTTTTAGAGTTTATGAGACAGCTTCCATTGTAAGTTCTGACATTGAAACTACAAGTTTTCAATCTGAGACTACTGGCAGACATACTGCGCTTTCAGAATGTTCAAGTGTAAGCCGGCTGCATGTAGCCGGCAGGAAAAGGCCGCAGAGGCGGAGAAAACAGAGACTTCAAGTATTATTTCCACAAAAATTTACATTGTTTCCCTGATTTTATTTTATTTTACTTTTTAGGCAATATCCCGCACAAGTTCTTATTCCAGCATAACAGATTCCACAATGTCTTTAAACATAATAACTGTTACCTTAAATATGGACACTGTTAATTTTCTTGGCATATCAATAGTTGGGCAAAGTAACAAGGGTGGGGATGGTGGGATCTATGTTGGTTCTATAATGAAAGGGTAAAGACTTACAACAGTTTTTTTAGGTTTAGTTTATTTATTGTGTATGTATTTAGGGGCGCAGTGGCTCTAGATGGGAGAATAGAGCCAGGCGACATGATCTTGCAGGTTAATGATGTCAATTTCGAAAATATGTCAAATGATGAGGCTGTTAAAGTTTTAAGGGAAGTGGTTCAAAAGCCGGGGTATGGAACTGAGTTAGTGTCAATACGGTTTACTTATTTAAATTGATTAAATTTTTAGACCAATAAAATTGGTTGTTGCCAAATGCTGGGATCCTAATCCAAAAGGTTACTTTACCATTCCCAGAACAGAACCTGTAAGACCCATAGATCCTGGTAAGTAATATGTTTATTTTTCTTTCGCAAGTTTTGTAATATTTTGGATAATTTATAATTTTGATGCTTCAATGTTTTTTTTTAGGTGCATGGGTAGCTCATACAGCGGCTGTACGAGGGGATCCAGTAGCCAGACCTCCCAGTAGTTCAACTGTCTCAAGTACTTCCATCACTAGTACTATACCAGCCAATGAACGTGAGTGTCTTCTAGGTTCGGGTAGGTATTTGCACTGCGCTGCTTTGGTTTAGCACTCTTCATTTACGTTTTAGATAAGTTTATGAACTCGAGCATTGCTTCGCTATTTTTCGTTAATATTCTTATTTGAACCAGCTTTATGTAGAATCTCATATTTACAGCATATATAGCATTTACAGGTATTATAGTACAGATAACATAAATCACAAAAAATAATTTATAATTAAAGCACAAAAATTCATACATCGCAATTAATCTATAAAATATTTTTTTACAGCAATCACAAAATATGCTTTAAATCTTTCTTAATTTTATCACTTCAACTTTAGAATTTAATTTAACATTAATTAAAATAATTATTTGTTTATAAGGATTAGCCTTACGAAATTAATTAAGAATCAAGGCTTAATAATGCCATAATTAGTCTTATTTCTTTCTAAAGGGGATTCTCTAAAGACTTACATTCTAATTCACTTACATTCCTCTATCCTGATAACCAGACCTAAACTCCATGACTCTTAAAAATATTTTAAAAGGAAACACTTTTTGCATGACTAAAAACATTTGATTCATTCTCTGAAACATGCATGCACGCATTAGAGGAACTGCGAATTGACAGAGGAATGTCATTAAACAGTTTTATCGAATTAAAAAACGATCTTTGGAATAGATTTATTCTGTGTTTAGGTATTCAATAGACACATAGAACATCTGATCCCTTAATCATCTCAGAATACAAAAATAATGGCTCCTGTTCAGTGACAATTTTAGAAGTTTTAGTTCTTATGCTTACTTGAAATTTCTCTGCTAACCTCAACCAGACACTCTCGGTATACCCCTGACAATGGGGTATATTCAAACTTCTATGCCTGAAAGCAAAATGCAAACAAAGAAATTCTATTTTTTTTTGTAAGGTTTGTTTATCTTTATAATTGCCGGTCAATATACACTCCTGGACAAAATTATCGCACCACTTGATTTTCAAAGATTTTTTTTTAAGAAAGATAAAAAAAAATAATTAAACATTCTTAACTATGCATTATTTATTACCAAAAAAAATTATATTCTATTTAACAAAACGAGATTTAAGTAACTAAATTCAATACAAGGAAAAAACATCGATTTTCACTAACTTCAATTTTGATACAAAAATAAAAAAATAGACCCAAGAAAAACAATAATGAATTCTCAATATCGCCGTGTATTGCCACCTCTAGCTGCAATGACCGCTTGAAGTCTTCGCGGCATTCCTCATATCAAATTTTGAAAACTTTCCTGCGGGAATGTTTTCCCACTCCTCACGAGCAGCATGTTCCAATTCAGCTAATGTTCGGGGAGGAGGATTTCTTTGCCAAATGCGCCGTTTTAACATGTCCCAGGCATGTTCTATAGGATTCAAGTCGGGGCTACGGGGCGGCCAGTCTAAAGTGGTAATTCCCACATCACCGTGAGGGCGACCATTATCATGCATAAGTAAGAAATCCGCTCCTATGAATGGCGCAAATGGAACTACATGTTCTTCAAGGACCTCCAACACATACCTACGTGCATTAAGAGCTGGTCTAGGTATGGGCACTAACTCCGTACAGGCATCGTAGAACGGCCGTCTGGTGATCGCAATGCAATTCTCGTCTCGTCTGTAAACAAAACGCGCCTCCAGTCATTTATATTCCATACCGAGTATTGTCTTGCAAATCTTAAACGACTAACACGGTGTTGTCTGGTGAGGAGTGGTCCAGTTGCGGGTCATCTGTTATTTAGATTCGCTTCATGGAGGCGTCTTCTAACTGTACGATCTGAAATATTGACATGGCGTACTTCCCTAATCAAATCATTTAAGCTACGGCTGGTTGATGTTCTGTTTTTTTTTTTAATGGTAAACACAAGCACAAAAGGAAAGTCCTATGTCACTCTTGGAGTGGTGCTTGCGCGAAGATATTTGTGGGCATTTATCTTGAATCGCTGCAGGTTGTATGCGTCGGGAAATATGTGAGGTGGAAGCCCGTTCCACAAAGAAGATGTTCTCCAGATGAATGAGTCCCGATACAGCGACGTTCTTGGGGTAGGCAGGTGGATGTTGATGAGCCGCAACTGCTAGACGCGTCCTTCTTGCCGGAACAGCCCTGGGTGGAATCAGGCCTGCCAGCTCAGAGGAGCACTTACCGTGATAATAACGGTAGAATAAACAGAGATCGGCCACCTTTCTTCTGTGTTCCAGACTATCCAGACTCTTTGTCAGTTCTGGTTTGTCGATAAGACGAATAGCTCTCTTCTGTATAGAATCTAGCAGCTTTAAACTATGCTTGGGTGCAGAGCTCCAGACATGAGAGCAATACTCGAGGGAAGGGCGTATTTGAGCCTTATAAAGAGTCAGTAGCTGTTCTGGTGTAAACAGTTTTTTCGTTTTGAAAAGCACTCCGAGTTTTTTGAAAGCTGCCCTGGCGATCTCGGCAACGTGGTCATGCCAGGACACACTGTTGGTGACTTCGACTCCTAGAAGATGTAAAGATGATTTCATTGGCAATGTTTTCCCTGCCATAACCAGCTCCGGGCCATCAACGTTAGTCTTCATCGTAAATACTGCAGCCTGCGTTTTTTGAGTTAAAATTGACCAGATTGTTACCGCCCCACTCCAAGATTGCTCTAATATCGTTGTTGGTTGAAGCTACTTATTGCTGCCTAAGATTCTGAGAAGTTGCGGCTGTCGTTGGTTTGGTGGACTTAAATGTGGAAATAACTGTGCTATCGTCCGCAAAGCTGTAGATTGGATTGACAGTGGTTCCTAGCAAATCGTTAATATATACCAAGAAAAGGGTGGGGGATAGAATGCATCCTTAAGGGACTCCAGCGTTAATGTTAAATGACGAGAGATGAAAAGAGAGGTGTCCATCGACGGCTACTTGGATTGTTCGTTGTTCAAGAAAACTTTTAATCCAATTCAATAATGAGCTTTATATGCCGATTGAGGAGAGCTTGGTTAGTAGTCCCTCATGCCACACTGTCAAATGCCTTGGAAATGTCAAGAGCGACTGAGCGGGACTCGCCGTGCTTCTCCATGGCCTCCGTCCACAAGTGTGTGACGTAAGCCAGAACATTGCCGGTGGATCTAAGCTTTCGGAAGCCGTATTGGTGATCGCTGATTAGTCCAGATGATTCCAGATATCTTAACAGTTGTTGGTTGACTGCTTTCTCCATAATCTTCGATATTACTGGAACTAGTGCAATCGGGCGGTAATTGGACGGCAACGTCTTCTTACCCTTTTTGGGTACAGCTTGAGCAGTTTTCCAGCTTGTTGGAAATGAGCCCTGTTTGTACGATGCCGTGAACAGTCTACATAAGGGAGGAGTCAATTCGTCTGCACAACGTTTTAGTACTAGGGCTGGAATTCCATCGGGTCCAGAAGCTTTGTTTGCGTCTACGCTTTTAAGAATTTTATTTATAATTCGTTGGGGAAACGAAATTTCTCCCATTGATGAATTCACCCTTGGCAAATATGGCGGTGTTTTGCCTTGCGAGTGCAGAGTAGAATTGGACGCGAAGAGTTTACCCAGTAAGTTTGCTTTTTCCCTTGGTGTTACCACGATAGAACCATCATCTACTGTTAGGGGTGGCAAGGCCGACTTAGCAAATCCTTGACTAACGGCTTTCGATACCGACCAGAAAGATCTTGTTCCATTTGGGCCGTTTAGCAATTTGTTTTTGATCCTGTTGTTGTGACTCTCTTTGCATTCATCAATAATTCGCTTGCAGCTATTTCTGGAGGTTAAAAAGTTCCTCCAATTTTCGGTGGAAGGATGTTGACGCCATTTGCGATATGCTGCGTTTTTTGTGTTTACTGCCTTTTTGCAATTCAGGTTGAACCATTGCTTGTTGTTTGATCCGCATTTAGTAGAAAAAGGGATATAAGCTTCCATTCCTGCCAAGATCGTCTCTGTAATTTGTTTGCACATTCTGAGATGTTATTGGTTCTAAAGCAGACTTCTTTCCAAGGGAATGAGCGATAAAATTCCCGAAGATGGTTCCACTCTGCTGATTTATAGTGCCATACCTTCCGCGGCATCGGAGAATCCTGCGTTTTAACATCCAACTGGCAAGAGACTGTTATCAATTTGTGGTCCGATGTTCCTAGGGGGGCCTGTACTGATACAGTGTACGAGTCAGGGTCTGAAGCCAAGACCAGATCTAGGAGACTCGCGAACTCGCCGTCTCGATCGGGGATTCTGGTAGGTTCCTCCACAAGCTGCGTAAGCCCGCCTATGGTGGCAAATAGCTCAGCTTCTCGTCCTTCATCGTCGTTCTTGTTGCAGAAGCGCAGCCAGTTGATATTGTGAACGTTAAAATCACCCATGACGATGATTTCTGCGGTTGGGTAGTCAATTTGGAGTTGGTTAATGCAATCAACCAGGTTCAAAAAGAGCGGCCTATATTGGATGTCGCTTGGTGGTCTGTAGATCCAGCAGATAAATTTCGTGGCTCCACTGGCTATTATTTTGAACCACATAACGTCAAAGTCCGCAGGTTCAAGCGTTTCCTCCCGCTGGCAACTCAAATCGCTCTTGACAAATACTGCCAATCCAAAGTTTAGTCGAAATCGGGTGTGTAGATCGTATCCAGGATAAACGAGGTGAACATTTGTTGTTGAAGGTTTCACCTTTGTTTCTGCCAATGCCAGAAAGTGAGGCTTATTTGATTGCAGGTGTTGGTGTACTGCATTAATATTGGTGTTTAGGCCTCTGATGTTGCAGAAATTGATTGTTAGGCTTTTAAATCCGCCTGATGAACCCCCCCGACCAGCCTCCGCCCGGAGATCCGAATGGGAGGCTAGTTTACCTCCGGAACGTTTTGGTCGTGAGGGCGCCATCATGCATTAATTTTATTACTCCATTTCTCCTTTGGAAACCGGACACATCGACATGAACTCTTAGAACATTGAGGCGCAAGAAATTGTCATCTCTTTGAGAAGTAACTCTATGTCGTCCTTGTCCTGGTCTTCTTGTGTGGGTTCCAGTCTCCCGAAACCGCTGCACAGCTCGTATAACTGTTGTGTGATGCACGCCTAAAATGCCAGCCACATAACGGTACCTTCGACCTTCTCCAACTAAAGTTACTGCTTGGACCGCTTCATTTTCAATTAGATGACGTGCCGCTCTCTCCATACTCAATAAAAAGGACGGTTTATGTTTCACAACAGTTGTTTTAAATTATCACCTTAAAACGTACGAAGTACTACTGAAACTGTTCGCTTTAGGTACATATGTAACGAAAAATGCAAAATAAGGAATTTAAATGTTCAGATAAATTTGACCTTGCATACCAAAATAGAGCATAAACATAGTTCTTGTCCAGTTCTGCTTTTTGTATGAGAAAAGATATATATATATATATATATAACTATTTTAACTGTTTAGAACTGTTTAGATATATAACTGTTTTAACTGATCCAGGAGTTTATAACATCACAATATGAAATAGTGGAGAGAATAAGTCTATCACACTTAGTTTTATGATAGTACTAAAGAAAATCTTTGCTTGAATATAGATTTTTCAGTTTGCAGTAGGAAATTTGGACCAACTTATTTATATGGGAAGCAAATCTTAGGTCGGAGTCAATTATGAGACTTTTTTTTTCAGCAAATTCACTAAATGTAAGCTTTACATTATTTAAGAAAATTTGGGAATTGGCGCTTTACAAGATATAATTCCCTATTAGGCTAAATATCACTTCAGTTTTTATCTCATTTAAAACTAACTTATGTACAACATATATACACGTTCGGCGGTTGGAAAATTTCGAATATGATTTTTGCGTAATGTGTAAGAAGGAGACGGAGTAGAGCGAGAACAAACTTGGCTCCACCCTGGGCGGCTATCGCGTCGTCGTTGCGCTTATCAGTCCGGTTAAAGTTCGGTTGCAATTCCTCGCATACTTATGTACGTGTTAGCCGATCATGTTTACAATTTATTTCAACCTTTGGTACGAAGACGGATACAATAATAAAATAAAAATGGTTTTCGTGGTTGATCAAAAGATTAATATCATTAAATTGTATTGTCATGCGGATAGTGCAGAAGAAGTTGTCGGCCGTTTTATATTTGCATATCCTGATCAGCAAGTCCCTACTGCTAAAACAATTTATAATATCTGGCATAAGTTTGAGCAGTCGGGATGTGTAAATCGGTGTGCAAAATGTTCTAGTGGCGATCAGGAACCTCGTCGAACACCTGACGCTAGCATTGAAAAGGAGGTTAAGGTGTGTGCTTTTGTGGAAGTAAGTGATCCTTGTTCTAGCTCCCAAATTTCTGAAGAACTTGATATTCCAAGTCGTACAGTGCGTGATATTTTGAAAAGAAATAATTACAAAGCCTATAAAATTAAAAACACTCAAGAAATTTTTCCAGAAGATCAAATAAAATGCTTGGAGTTTTGTGAAAACTAAAGAGAAAAAATTGATCAAAATGACGACTTCACAAGTAATATTTTATTTACAGACGAGTCATCTTTTTCTCTTGTAGGTCGACATAATTCTTCAGTCGTGAGATATTGGTCTCGGGAAAATCTACATTTGAGTGTACCATTACGAACTCAATACCCGCAAAAGGTAAATGTTTGGGCTGGTATTTTAGCCAATCACATTGTAGGGTCTTTTTTTATTGATGGTACCTTAAACTCTAAGAGATATTTACTTTTATCGCAACAAAATATTATACCCGCTGTACGAAACTTGGATGTTATCTTTAAGGAAATTTGGTTTCAACAAGACGGATGTCCCGCTCACAACGCTAGACAAGTGCAGGACTATTTAACAAACACTTTTCCTTAACGGCTTATTTCCACAAGACGTACCATACCATGGCCTCCGCGATCTCCTGATCTGACGCCTTGCGACTACTTCTTATGGGGCTATTTGACGGAAATTCTTTACCAACACCGACATGAAAGAGCCGTTAATTTGGACGAATTGCGACTTAGAATTATTAATATTTCTAAGTCCATTACACCTGAAATGTTAGCCAATGTACGTAGAGAATTTTACGACAGGTTGGGATACTGTGAAGCCCAACAAGGAGGTGTATTTGAACAGCTTATTAAATAATCCATTTAATTAGAATTATTATTTTGTTTTAAGAGTTATTTTTCATTTTATTTTAGAATATTGTATTTAGTTTTCACCAAAGGTTTTTAAGATTTGAGCATATTAAATTTGTTTTTTTGACTTGCGATTATGAGCACGTTAAAAAACAACATAAATTTTTATCTTTCGTGTGCGCGTAAAATTCCAATACTTGATTCGAAGCTAACCTACCCATCTCCAAGCGCTTGCTAAATAAACTTTTGTGGGTTATCTTGGTTGCTATAGGAAAGTGTTTGCATTGAAAAATGCAGCAAGAGGTGCAAAAAGAATGCAGCCAGAGGTAGGCATTATTCTAAATAAAATTAAGATTGTAAAATGTAAGTTAAAAATAAAATTGTTAATTTACCCACCTAATTTAAATACCGAATTTTTATTCTTTTTAAAACTCAAAGCGAGTATCAAAATAGTTTGGTAGTTTAAAATTTTAAATGCGTAATCTTACTATAAACTACAATAATAACTGCAGTAAAATATTATTTCGAATCAACGCAAAATATGTGCCCCAGTGCGGAATTTTTGCCATCGCGATGCGGTCGTCGCCTCGCATGATTTCGGCTTCTGTTGTGAGGTATCGATGGAAGCGGGGATAAGTGTCCAGGCTAGAACTATTGATCGGCTACGGTCTAATACATTAAAACTCAATCCGTAAGATTCAACTCGCCAAACGTGTATAAGAGCAATTTCATTAAAATTTCGATCCGTTTTAAATTTCAAATAACCATTTATCATTACAGACCTGGTAGAACCCCTTACAGTCAACTCACCAATGTCTGAAATAGTACAAGCGATGCAGAGGCCGGACAGCGGGCTCGAGATTCGCGATCGAATGTGGCTGAAAATCACTATACCGAACGCTTTTATTGGTACAGACCTCATTGATTGGCTGTTGACGCATGTAGAAGGATTTCAGGAGAGAAGAGATGCGAAAAAATACGCTTCAAATCTCCTTAAAGCTGGATTTATTCGACATACAGTGAATAAGATTACTTTTTCCGAACAGGTAAGGATAACATTGATTTAAATAGTTTTATCATTTATTTCGTGATTTGATGATAATTATTTGATTTATATGAAGATGTTAAGGATGATACGATTGGTTCATGCTTTCAAAATGTTCACCTAAGATTCTGAAAATCTGTTGTCTTATTGACCCGAGGAATAATAACTAATGAATTGTTATTAGAGTCATACAAAGAGTAGCAATAATGTATTTATTAATAAAGGGTGATTCAAATTGAGCTTCCACATTAAAAATATTAAAAAAAAAAGAAGACATTGAAAATTATAGAAAAATATTTATTTTCCCCTTGAAGGTAGTTAATGACAATTATGTATGAAAGATGACATCATGTAAATGACCGCCGCGGCTCATGTGGCATGACGTAATCCGTTTGGAGAAATTTTCGACTACTCTGTGGCACAAATCAGGACCTATGTTGGTAATTTCCCGTCTAATCTCTTGTTTCAGCTCCGCAATGGTGTTCGGGTTATTCTTGTAGACTTTGCTCTTAAGATACCCCCATAGAAAATAATCTAAGGGAGTTAAATCACAGGATCGCGGCGGCCAATTGATATCACCGTTACGTGAAATAACGCGACCTGGAAACTTGCCGCGCAGTACTTGGATCGTTTCTCCTGATGTGTGACAAGTGGCACCGTCCTGTTGAAACCAGAGATCTTCGATGTCCATATCTTCCAACTGTTCCCAGAAAAATTCTGTTATGATGTTCCGATAGCGAACGCCATTAACCGTAACAGCGTTCTCCGCATGATCCTCGAAGAAAAATGGACCAATTACGCCTCCGGACCAAAAGGCACACCAAACAGTCACCTTTTGAGGATGCATTTTCACTTCAACAATCTGTCTTGGATTTTCTAATCCCCAAATACGGCAATTGTGAGTATTTACGAAGCCCCCAAGGTGAAAATGTGCCTCATCGCTAAAGATTATTTTCATTGGAAAATTTGCCCCTTGTTCTCTTATCCATTCGGCAAATACACGGCGCTGTTGATGGTCCCTAGGCTTCAATTCCTGCGTTATTTGGACTCTGTATGGGTGTAACTGCAAATCTTTTGTTAAAATCCGCTGTGTAGTGGAATATGTAAGGTCCAGTTGCTGCGATCGATGACGAATCGATGTTCTTGGATTTTCGTTCACACTTTCGGCAACAATAGCAATATTGTGTTCCGACCGACCTCTACGAGCATGCCTAGGAGTTTTGATGTTAGCGACGGATCCAGTTTGCTCGAATTTTTGTACCAAATTCCAAATTGTCTTCTCACAAGGCCGATTTTGTGCGCCAAAAAATTCACGTAAAGCACGAAATGTATTTTTCCTTGATCGGCCGTTTTCATAATAGGCTTGGATAATTTTAACACGTTGTTCGGTCGTATATTGCTCCATGACTGTTTTGTTTATATTTTGACGTTAGAAATGTCACGTTGCCGTTGACAAATTCAGTAGCGTTTCAAAAAAAAAAAATTGTAATGTGGAAACTCAATTTGAATCACCCTTTATTATAACAGCAATTATTATAGCTGGCCGATTTTTTGTGTTTTTTCTCAATTTTGTAAATTTTTAAGTTACTGAATGTGTCTGAAAACCAAAACCTTGTACAATGATAAATTATTTTAGTTTTAGTACCTGTGGGTTCTCATCATTCCAGTAATGACAGTTTTGCTTTTAAATAAATAGTATACTCATCACTGAAGCAAATATTTTTAACTAGTCAAGTTTCTGTCGTAATTCTATTAGTCATTATTTCACAAAACTGGATTCTTCCATCCGGGTCGTCAAGATGGCCATTTCCAGTTTTTAAATTCTCACTTTTTTCAATACAGGGTTATCCAAATTAAGTGTCCACCATTGGTAACTTTGTTATTAGTGAAAATACTACGTTGTTTAAATTAGCAAACTAGTAGCACTTTTAACGCTGATAAAAATGAAAAGAAAAAAAAAACAATTGAGAATTGTATCTTTGAGTTTTTCAGTACATATTTTTAAACGGAAACGCCTGTATATATTTTTTTTTGTTAAAACATCAAATTTTAAACAAAAAAGTTCATAATGACTTTTCGGATAGAGTAAAAATTAAAGTCAAAATAACGATAAATATTTTTAATTAACTTTTAAAATTTATTTTTGAATATGAAAACAACATGTGCTTCGCGATTTGATAACATTAAGATAAACGACGACAAATGGCTAAACAGGATATCCTCGCAACTAGAAGGCTTTGGAAAACAATGATTAACTCAAATAATGTGAAACATTAGTGTGCTTATCAAATACTCATTTATAAGCTTTATTGTGTCAGTTAGCAATTTTAAGAAAAATGATTTTCTTTTATGAAGAAAAGTGCGATATGTTAAAATTTAGTGTGCAAAAAAAACCTCTTTGAGAGCAATAGAATACGACACTGAATTATATCCCGCATGCATTCAACCGTATGAACGATATTTTCCCAGGCTCTATGGAAAATTTAGAGGCAACGAAAATGTTTTTGCTAAAACAAGGGCAAAAAAAGAATTCATAATAAGCGAGGCCACGGAACTTGCAGTTATTGGATTTTAATATATTTCGAAGCTTATCGTGAGAATTCAATACCAGCTATTCTCAAGGACTGTAATTTTAGTTATGATACTGTTTAAGGGATTTTAAAAAAGTACAAATTTATTCCGTATAAGTATCAACCAGTTAAAACGCTTTTGGCTTAACTTCTGTCGCCAAAATGTAAATAACTTTCATTACATTTTATGGACAGATGAATCAAATTTTGAAATGTTTAATAGACAACACCACCATTATTGGTCAAGAGAAAATTTTTTGTTAGTACATACAAGAGGTCCACAAGTCCTTTTTAGTGTCAACGTTTGGTGCGGTATAATTGGTTCAATAATTGTTGATATGTTGAATTTATGACGGAAATTATTAGACGAATTAGATCTTATAAGTAGAGGTTGGTACCCCTGTATGTGCACTGAAATATTACTTATATACTATTTCCTAAAAATGTAAATGTATCATATTATTCATCATTCATTTTCCTATTTATTTACAAGTGTGGAATTAAATCCTATTTTTCTACCCTATGACATAAGTTTAGAAAAAGTTTCATAATTATTTACAATAAAGTCCTTACACCTCTCATTAAAAATCTTAATCCTACTTATAGTTTTAATTTTATTTCGTATTAAGTTGTAAAATTTTGGCGGTAAATAATTTGCAAGTTTTAAATTTATAGTTTTTTTTATTTGGTGGTATAATTAAGTGTCTATTAACATTTGCCCTTGTTTGATGATGATGGTTTTCGAATTTTTTTAGTATTTCTTTTTTATTTATATAAGTATAGTCTTTTTAATCTCACTTGAATGACGATAAAAACGATGAAAGCGTGCCGACGAAAAGACCGATAGACCGAGGCCAGTTTTAAACCTACTGCTTTTCCCAGAATTATCTTAAGATGGCGGTACACTGGCAGCATACTATGCCACGGCGGATTTGCAAAGACACCGCCCGATGCAGGTCTGCGTCGGCATCGGTCCTCAATAGCAGATAAATGCCCATGCCGCAGCAAAAAAATTGCATTTATTTTAATTGGATTATTTTAAAACATTGGCGTAGTATTAAGTTATATCGTAAATTAAATAAACTTAATAATATAATATATTTAGATGAAACATGGTTTTACCCATGACGTAATTAAATACCGTTGGGTTGATAATTCCACGTATTGTGTTTTGAATACACCATGCTCAATAGGTAAATGAGTCATTATACTTCATGCGGAAAGTACAGAAGGATTTGTTAAAAATGCGTTACTTCTCTCTGCTTAAAATATTTTTCAATCTTCAGCTGATTCCCTTAAAGATATGACTGCGGCATTATTTGAAAAATGGTTTTCAAATCAGCAACATTTATCAAAATTCAGTAATTGTTATGGATAATGCATCTAACCATTCAAGAATGCTAAATAAAATACCAAATACTAGTTTCAAAAAACAATAAGCATATAACTTTTATGAAAATTAAGGACATTCCTGTTGACGACAAATTCCTATTCAAAAAGGGATTAAGGTCTTTCATTAAGATACAAAAAAAAACTAGATTCATGTAACTGGAGAACCGCAGCATATTTTTGCACTGATCTGTGTGTATATTGGACAACTGCATCGCTAACACGGTCAATATTTTGATTAGTGCGCACATTTCGTACGATTCCAGACGGATGAATAATTTCAATCCCTTTCTTTAAATTTATTTATCCAAGAATTGATGAGATGAGTTGGTACTAGGTGCTTTACTGACATTGTGAAGAGCATAACGAGCACCCAACCGACGTAAAACTGCGATGTAGGAATGATTTAATTTATAAAAGCTATGGACATAAAACGCACGTTGTTGGGTATCAAATCGATTCATTATTGCATCTGTCAATTCCGACAATAAACTTCGCACGCCTCTGAGGGCGGCAGAGTTCAATATATTTTTTTTGCGGTCGCTTAATATTTGGCTTCTTCAAGTAAGAATAAAAGGACCATACAAATATAATGTATGTATAAACCGTCTAAGTTACAGATGTCGCTGTTATACAATGAATTAATTGGATATCGCCGATCTTTCCTAAAAATTATCTTTAATATGGAGTTTTGTATTAGCCATAATGGTTGTTAATTTTTTTGGTATGTACCCCCTCCCCCTCTCCCCCATACTACAAGGCCGTACCGCAGCAATGATTCAACCAGAGATTTGTATAATAATTTGATCAGTCTAATGCAGAGAAATTCTCTAAGAACATAAAACTTATGAATTAAGATGCGCACTTTTTTTCTGTCTATTTTAAATGCTGATCAATAACTATTCCTAAATATTTAGTTTTCTTTACCTCTGGGGCCGTATTTTTGAAACCATGCGAGAATCTTCGAATGCGAACAAAGTCGAGCGGCAAAATTCGCACACGAATTAAAAGTCAAAATTTTTTGTCGAGTGAGCAAAAGAAAGAACTAATTTCATTTATGGCAGAGCACCCGGAAATAAAGTCGGGCAAATTCACCCAAGATTTTTCAGCTAAAATTGCACAAGCCTTGTGGATAAAAGTAGCAGACAGATTACAGTCTCCCTGAAGCACATAAAGAGCAAATTAATTCCATCGTAATAGGCTTGCTTAATCTATATAATTTAATAAATTGAGCATCTGAATACATTTCAAATGGGTCAAGAAATGAAGAGTACATCCTATTCCTTCTATCTGCCAGAGTTTCAATCCCTTCCAGTGCATCGACGACGTTTCTTTGCACAAGATTGTTTAATCTTACCATTTGATTATAGTTGTTTTTTTTCAATAAACAATAAAAAAACACTACGAAAATACTTAACGAACTCACACAAATTTAAAAAAATACAAAGCTAGTTTAAAAGCAAAATAAGACAATTGGCAGAATCAAATTGAAAATCGCTTACGAACTTTGAAATTCGAATGGTATATACCCATTCGAGACACCGCATGCGAATAATTTTCCGTGCGGAATCCTCTAATTTCGTATACGAATCAAATTCGAATCGTTTTAAAAATAGGGCCCCTGATATAAAGTGGTTTTCTTCACTTGTCTGAATTTCAGTCAAATTTGGTCTACTTGTGCTCGTTAGCAAAAATGCAATATAATTTGTTTTGGTTAAATTTAGGGATAATTTAAAGGAGTCTAACCATTGTTTGACAACACCAAAACCGCGCAACACTCTTTGTTTTCTTCCCATGTCTTACCAGTAAAAACAAGTACCATATCGTCAGCATATGATATAATTTTACCATTTATGTTTAAATTTAGTAAGCCATTAATATATACTACAGAGGTTTATCATTTTTTAAGTACTACTTCTAATGATCAGTGGATAGGAACATGTGGCCACATTCAGTGGCCTCCCAGATCGCCAGGTCTATCGCCACTTGATTACTTTTTGTGGGGTTACTTAAAGAACCAAATTTACAAGCGAAGCTACATAAAGTTTCTGACGATCATAATCTGGGAATGTTCGAAATGTTGATGATAAAGAAAATAGTACCAAAAACAGTTTTTTTGCTCTAGAGCCCAAACAACTAATTTGCGGACATATGTTTATTGGACAAAAAATATTTGTTTTAATGTCCCCTACCACCTTCTGAAGTTTGTCGTTTTTTGAGACAACTGGTATATATGTAGGTAGTTTCACACAAGTAAAATATTCCATTTACTGACAAATAGTCCTTTACCTGCTGTGCTGTAGGTATTGTTGCCAAGTTATTGTTTGCCTTGTCAAAAATAATCTTTTTTGTTTGATTGTCAGACACAAATCTAAAATATATTAAAAAAGTTGGAAATTTAACTGTCTTAATTTTTCAGGTTTTAGGTTTAAATAAAAATCATACACCAGCTTTAATTGTAGTATAATAAAATAAATGAAAAACACTCCAAACTACTCATTATACATCTCGAAAGTTATAGTCGCCGCCAGACATAATTTATTTTAGACACCTGTCAAAGCTCCCGCTTTTTCCTTATCACAACTATGTTGCCATCTGCTATTTACATTATTTGTCACATTCTTTAATAGGTGAACAAAATAAATTATGTGTGGTGGCAACTACAGTGTGACCAATTTGTTTTCGGGTCACCCTGATAAAAAGTTTATTTTTGGTGGGATTTTGCTCGCGTTTTTTTTAAATGTTAGGCCCAGAAAAACTGTATCATTATAATAAAAAAAAATTCTGGCATGCAAATTCCAAGGCCTACTAATGTAAGTTTTTAAGGGCCAAATTTTAAGAAACCATGCTAGGCATTTTTTTAGCAAAAAATTGTGCACACCACTGGATTCAGCATCCCCCAAAACGGCCTTATACCAAATTTCACCAAAAAATATTAAATAATAACAATTTTATGATAAAAAAAAAAGAAATGCGCTTTACTTCTAAATTGTCTCTAAAAATTATTGAAATATTGAACTATTGTGTCTAAAAATTATTGAAATATTGAATTGTCACATTTGACATCTAACCGTCAAAAGTGGTAATAGAACGTGTTTAGATAGTATTAGTAATCATGGAAAATTTAAATTTAAGAGAAAAAATTGAAATTGTTCGTCTTGTTGGTGGTAACACGCGTTCGATGAGAGAAGCTACCAGAGAATTTAATATTAGGCATCCTGATAGACCAGTAGTAAGTCTAAGTACTGTGCAACGTGTTAATAAAATTTTCAATGAAACAGGATCTGTTTCGAAAAATCTACTTAAAAATAGACATAATGGACGGCGTGGGCTCAGAAGAAATGAAAATTACATTTTGGAATATTTTAACGGCAATCCTCGAAGTAGTGTCAGAACGGCTAGTTTGGTCCTTAACATCCCCAGAGAAAGTATAAGAAGATGTTTGCAAAAAAAAAACATAAAAGCATTTAAGCCAACATTTTTGCACACCTTAGAGGATGGTGACCAGGCAAGAAGATTAGACTTTTGCTATTGGCTTCAGGGAGAATATTTAAACAACAAAAACTTTCTAGATGAAATCCTTTTTAGCGATGAAGCCACTTTTACCACAAATGGCGTAGTCTCCAGTCAAAATTGCCGCCACTGGTCCGTGCAGAATCCAGAATTTATAATAAATGCAAGGAGACAGTATTCGCAAAAAATTAACGTTTGGTGTGGAATACTAAGCGACAAAATTATTGGCCCTTTTTCTTAAATGGTAATTTGAATACAATTGAATTTTTGAATTTTCTTGAGAATGAATTTTCGAACGCATTAGAAGATTTACCCTTAAGATATCACCTTAATTTGAAGTTTCGATTAGATGGTTGTCCTGTCCATAATGCTCGTTTAGTAAGAGAGTGGTTAAATCAACATTTTGAAAACTGTTGGATAGGACGAAATAGTCCTTTCGTTGAGTGGCCACCAAGATCCCCTGACTTAACGCCACTCGATTTTTTTCTCTGGGGCTTACTTAAAGAAAAAGTGTACAAATCAAGACCTCAAAATTTAGAAGATCTACAAGTCAGAATAATCCAGGTTTGTTCAAAAATTACTCCAGAGCAAGTCCGTAAAGTTATTTTAAATGTAGGCAAAAGGAATGTAAAATGCATAGAAAACAATGGTGGATAAGTAGAAATTTCAAATATTTAGTAGCGGTTAATTTTTAATTTTTTTGTTTGTTTTTATTTTATTTGTATTTATTTTTGTTAATTTATTGTTTGTTTTTATTTGTATTTAGTTTGAAATTGTTATTTGCTTGTATTATCTTTGTTCAATTTGTTTTTTTTTCATGGCTATCTACACATTTTTAAATGTAAATAAATGCATAATTTCCCTTTTTGTTTTTTGTTATAAAATTGTTATTACTTAATATTTTTTGGTGAAATTTGGTATAAGGCCGTTTTGGGGGATGCCGAATCCAGTGGTGTGCACAATTTTTTGCTAAAAAATGCCTAGCATGGTTTCTTAAAATTTGGCCCTTAAAAACTGACATTAGTAGGCCTTGGAATTTGCATGGCAGAATTTTTGTTTGTTTAGTTATCTTTAATTCAAGTATTTTCAAAGAGTTTTGTCTTCTTGTGTTTAATTTTGTTCATTGTTTTGTCAATTTTTGAAATTGTATTTTTGTTTTGTTTTTTTAGCTTGCTACAAGCATCCTTTGTACACAAGATTATTCTTACGTAATATAGCACATTTTCTTTCTTTCTTTCTTATAATGATGCAGTTTTTCTGGACCTAACATTTAAAAAAAATCCGAGCAAAATCGCACCAAAAATAAACTTTTTATCAGGGTGACCCGAAAGCAAATGGGTCACACTGTATATTTCTATTTTTCACATTTTATTGCTACCTTCATATTGTAGCTATTTTATGTACTTAAGCGAGGTAAGCGGCTGTAGCTCAAAAATGATGGAAAATATTTTTTTGAGTTTACTGGTCGGTCGCTAGAGGGCGTTACAACTACTTAAAAATTTAAAATTAATTTTTTTTCAAAAACCTTGCAATAACAGGCATGTAAAAATATTATTGTAATAATCTCCAAACATTTCCACACAAAAAAGTTTAAACAAAAATGTCTGTCACTTGTCAAACAAAGCGGTGGGGGGAGTTTTTAGCTTGAGTGAGAAAAACAGCTGAAAGTAGGCTCTAGGTGAGCCGATTTTTTAAAAATAAGTTTTGATTAAGTCTCTTTACTGCTTTATTTTTATATCAAAAAAATAGGGGTTGTTGTCTTGGGATTTACTCTATTTCGACAAGTTATTTTAAAAAACTGTAATGTCTTCTTAGAGTTCCTCAGAAACACAGTGCCAATTTTATTGGGAGATGTACATCTGGAACTTGGGCGCAATATGTTTTTGCAACATGATGGTTGTCCAGGGCATTATTGCAAGTTTTTTAGAAAAAATTGAATTTTAAATTTTGAAGTAGCTGTAACACCATCTAGCGGCCGACCAATAAACTTAAAAATATTTTATACATCCGCTTACCTCGCTTAAGTGGCCACCCGGTACACATTTTTAAAAACTGCATAGTAAAAATACATAGAATTTGTAAAGAAAAACATGAAGTAGTTTTTAGTCTTACAACAGATTTATGAGGGTTAATTATTCTAGTGCTACTACATTTTCGGCGATCTATGCTCTGCGATGAGTAACTTAAAGCTTCAAGGAGACACGGATAGTGTTGGTCCACTTCCGAACGTTCCCAACTATATGCCATACAGTGGAACTTACAATCCCTTGGAATATATGCCAATGCCCTTCTACAGCGAAAACACCGTTTACGGATACAATAAAGAAGAAAGCGTGCTTAGCGGAAGCGGTAAGTTTGATGTTCGATGTCTTTAGAATTAGTTCATTTTTGTTAAATGTCATAGAGTAGATGCTTAAGTGGTCGATGTTTTTTTTTGAGCTTTTTTTGAATATTTAAGTAAACAAGTCATGTTGCTTCGTGATAAAGCCTTTGGATGATAATTGTATTGGTCCTTATAAATAAATTCTTGATTTAAATATTGGGTAAAAACCATCTTGGGTTAAGACTTAACACATTCGTCACATTCATTTAATGTATGTAAATATTAAAGAACAAGATGGACTTTTCAGTTCAATATATAATAAGGCTCTCTAGGCTGTTTGCATATAACATGTGATACTTGGTAATATAATAGAATTTGTTAGTCTGTTTACACTCATTTTAATCGCATTTCTTCAAAACCGGATCGTTCGCTATTAGATGATATTTTACAAAATCGTGAGAAAATTCAGGTTTTTTACGACTTACCAGTCTACCCAAATTTGATAGAATTGATTAACTATTTTTAAATATAATATTTTGGTGTATATTACAGAAACACTACTAGAAATCTTATTTGGGGATTTATGCAATTAGATAAATTTCTTATTGGATCAATTTATCCCAACAAAAATTCAAACAAAAGTGCTTTAAAGTGGTTCATATGATGTATGAAACCAACTATTGTATGAACCAAAGGGTAACTAAAATTGTTTCTGTCATCCTCCACTAAATTTATTTAAAAATCATCTACATGTTTCGGACATATAAGATGTCCATCTTCAGGGATCTATAAAGAACCGAGGAAACTTATAAGCTAAGGATAAAAAGTGTTGAAATAAAAGGTATTAAAATTAACTTACATACAATGAGGGTTTTCGTCACAACATATAACCAGCTATCATGCTACTGGCAAGATCAAAAGTTAAAATCTCAACAATAAATAAAAGGGCATCTACAATAATGATAAAAAGCCTTAATTAATTAACAAATAAACAATTGAACGTTAAAGACAAAAAACTCACATTAAGATGCATAAGAAGGGACTAAGCAGGGTCTATACAAACATTAAAATCACATAATTACAAAACTAGGATAATTGTTATGTCAACAAGAACTAAGAACAAAAGAAATATATAACTTTTCAAAAGATAGGCGCCCTATTTAAAATATGGTACCTGTAATTTGTAAAATTAGACTTTGTTAAGTTGGCTACAGATGGCGGTACTAGAAATGATACTTATAAATAAAAAGTTTTGACTCTAATATGAGAGAAAGAAAAGGCGTTATAAATTATCATTAAAATTTAATGAATTAAAAAATGTGTAGATGAATGATTAATTTGATCATTGACACATGTAGTATTATTATTTTGTATAGCTCTATTTATTTCTAAAATTTCAAGTAAATCCAGTTTATTACCTTTATGGCAGAAATGTAAATATTTAGTGTCTAAAAGAGGATCGAAGTTATGGTTATTGAGATGTATGTGTCTAGCAAAATTGGATTTGATATTTGAAGGGCAAATATTGCGTTTTCTAGCCTTTTTGATCTCTTTACAATGTTCAGTAACGCGAGTGGAGAATTTTCTACCGGTTTGACCGATATAAAAAACGCCAGTTATCACTAGAGCAGTTTAATTGATAAACACCTGATTTTTGGTCGAGGGGTTCTATATCCTTTGGGTTAACTAAGAAGGATTTAAGAGTGTGTACGGTTTTAAAGCTAAGTATTAATAAGGTAAGAGCTAAAGATGTTTTTTAATTTATGTGATATCGGACCCCAAAACGGCAGTGAAAAATATTTAGTTTCTTTAGGTTCTTTATACACTAAATTTCTGTTAAGTGATTTATTTAAATGTTTGTAATAAATTTTATTTATTACAAACATTTAAATTTAATTTAAATTAAAGACCAACAACTCTTCAACTTCAGCCGCTAAAGCTATAAATTTAGCTACGAAAGTATGGTTAAAGGAAGAAATTAAGAAACATTATTTTAGACTTAACATTATTGATCTTAAACTGAAATTCTTGTATTTTAGATTAAGTTCGTTGTTGCATGCTGCCGAATGGGACACCTTAATTTCACAATTTTTAGACTTTATTTATGATCAAAAATATATTAAATTCCAACGATTAAAAAATAAAATTCACATTTTAAAATCTAGAAAAGAAAAATCGACTTCTTTTAACCAAAATCAGACCCCAGTCTATGTTGACTATCACTCGACTAAGAAGAAATGTTTTAATGCAACTTTTTGCGAGGGTGGTGATAAATCCCTAAATGGTGATAAACACCTCAAAACATGATACCCCACGTTTCAATTTTCGCCCTAGATCGCTTAATTTACGCAACACCGTCTTTACAGATAAAGAAACACAACTATTAAACTCTGGAATTAAATGCAATTTTCATATAAGTCCAAAAAAACAAGATTTGGAACTGTTGGCGGTCGACTGTGAAAATATATTCTCTGTTTTAAATAATTTACCCTTAAAGGATACTTTTAGGTCCCAGACAGCTTCTTGTTTGACTAATTATTACAATAATTTAAACAATTTACCATCTAGATTTGATTCAAACCTTAAAACTTTAAAAGACTTAAAGAGTAAAATAAAGAGCGATGATCTTATTCTGACCAAAGCAGACAAAGGCAATTGTCTAGTAATTTTGAATAGGACTCAGTACGTCGATAAAGTAGATCTATTTTTGTCTTCTGACAATTTTTCGCATATTACTTGTAACCCCTTAGAGAAATTTTTCATCAAGTTTAAAAATACACTGAAACAGGTATCAAACACTTTAGAATTTTTTGGGACTAATAAGTTTAAGCTCACGCCTTCCAACCCTTCCACCCCCCCATTATATGGCCTCCCCAAAATCCATAAGCAAGACATTCCTATTCGTCCAGTGGTGTCCTACTGTTCTTCTCCTTGTGATAAAATCAGCTCCTGGCTGAATCACATTTTGCTTTCAGTTACCAACTTTAAGAGTCCCTTTTCCATTAAAAATTCTTCACAACTAGCGGATGAATTAAAGGATCTGAGTTTACCACCCGCAACATTTCTAGTCTCTTTTGACGTCTGTAATCTATTCCCAAGTATCCCCCCCAGTGATTGTGTTTTGTTGGTGAGAGATCTGCTTAAGGACTGTTCCAGTTTTTCCCAAATTCATATTGATAATTTATCCCTTTTAGTTGAGTTAGTTCGACAACAAAATTTTTTCCAGTTTAATGGATGTTTTTACCAGCAAAACACAGGAGTTGCTATTGGTTCAAGCTTATCTCCTCTGGTAGCAGAGATTTTCATGTCTAATTTAGAACACAAAATTAAGAACAGTTCTCTTTTTCACCACATCTTCTTTATCAAAAGATACGTGGATGTTTTTGTCATTTTTCAAGGGAATAAAGAAGAGTTAAACACTTTTGTAACTTTTCTAAATGCCTTACACCCTTCAATATCGTTCACTTTTGAAATAGAAGAAAATGAATCATTGCCTTTTCTGGATCTTAATCTAAAACGCTTCAACAATAAAATTAAATTTTCGATATATCGTAAACTCACGAGTACTGACCGCACCAACCCCTATAGTTCCAACCATCCCCATAGCCATAAACTTGCTTCGTTTCATTCATATTTCTCTAGACTTTTCTCTATCCCCGTAGGAAGAAAGGACAGACTTCCTCTCGGAGTTGAAGATCATTAAACAAATTGCAAATAACAATAATTTTCCACCGAATCTTATAAATAAAATTTATTACAAACATTTAAATAAATCACTTAACAGAAATTTAGTGTATAAAGAACCTAAAGAAACTAAATATTTTTCACTGCCTTTTTGGGGTCCGATATCACATAAATTAAAAAACATCTTTAGCTCTCACCTTATTAATACAAGCTTTAAAACCGTACACACTCTTAAATCCTTCTTAATTAACCCAAAGGATATAGAACCCCTCGACCAAAAATCAGGTGTTTATCAATTAAACTGCTCCAGTGATATCTGTGGCGTTTTTTATATCGGTCAAACCGGTAGAAAATTCTCCACTCGCGTTACTGAACATTGTAAAGAGATCGAAAAGGCTAGAAAACGCAATCTTTGCCCTTCAAATATCAAATCCAATTTTGCTAGACACATACATCTCAATAACCATAACTTCGATCCTCTTTTAGACACTAAATATTTACATTTCTGCCATAAAGGTAATAAACTGGATTTACTTGAAATTTTAGAAATAAATAGAGCTATACAAAATAATAATACTACATGTGTCAATGATCAAATTAATCATTCATCTACACATTAAATTTTAATGATAATTTATAACGCCTTTTCTTTCTCTCATATTAGAGTCAAAACTTTTTATTTATAAGTATCATTTCTAGTACCGCCATCTGTAGCCAACTTAACAAAGTCTAATTTTACAAATTACAGGTACCATATTTTAAATAGGGCGCGCCCTATCTTTTGAAAAGTTATATATTTCTTTTGTTCTTAGTTCTTGTTGACATAACAATTATCCTAGTTTTGTAATTATGTGATTTTAATGTTTGTATAGACCCTGCTTAGTCCCTTCTTATGCATCTTAATGTAAGTTTTTTGTCTTTAACGTTCAATTATTTATTTGTTAATTAATTAAGGCTTTTTATCATTATTGTAGATGCCCTTTTATTTATTGTTGAGATTTTAACTTTTGACCTTGCCAGTAGCACGATAGCTGGTTATATGTTGTGACGAAAACCCTCATTGTATGTAAGTTAATTTTAATACCTTTTATTTCAACACTTTTTATCCTTAGCTTACAAGTTTCCTCGGTTCTTTATAGATTTCTGAAGATGGACATCTTATATGTCCGAAACATGTAGGATAGATGATTTTTAAATAAATTTAGTGGAGGATGACAGAAACAATTTTAGTTACCCTTTGACTTATTAACTCCACTGCAAGTATGGACTACTTTTTCAACTTTAAAATATTGTATGAACATTTAACTTTAACCCACATTTACCAAATGCCATTTGGATTTCCCTTCGAATATTTTATTTAAAATATAAGAAAACCTAAAAGAGTTTTAGAACCGGTTCTTTTAAAGTTTTAACTTTTTGAGTGTAACCCCACACAGCTTTCTAACAAAGTAGCGCAAACCGACTTAAGGCGCTTTAATAATTCTATTGGTAAAAAAAGGGCTTATTAATTAAACGAACTGTTCGCAAAGTGTGGTAAAGTAAAAAAGTACCAGTTTCGACAGACGACACTTAAAACGAGTAGTAGAACGTTAGGTATGTAGCTCCAGTACAAACAAAATATCAGAATACGTAACTCTGTTTGTTTCAGATGTTCTTCTGATACAATCCTCTTAAATTGAGCGAAAAATACTAACTGGAGAAAGTTGATCCCAGGAACTCAAACGATAATTGTTGTACCTTTGACAGTGATGACTATAGTTTTAGGCCTTTTACTAATTAAAATATATAGTTTTAGTAGACTGGTGCTTAGTTCCTATTTTATTTTATATTAAATTTTATCCAATGCGTTAATTCTTCTACAAAAATTTTAGTTGTTCTGGTGTATCTTTTCCCATGCATGACAGATTTTCAGAGAATACATATAAATGAAATTAATAGATTTTTTATTAAGTAAGTTGAACACAAAAATTAATGAATTTTTCTATAAGTCGTCCTTTTGTAGTTACACTTTGGTAAGACAGTAAAAAAAAGTAAGAACAAGGTTAATAAGTTTTCCAAAGTTTACTGTCAAGCTTGGGCAGGATACACTGGTATTACAATAATTCTATACAGGGTATGTATTTTAAGTGGGTCTATAATTGATAAATTGGATTCAATAGGAGTTTTAAAGCGTCGAATTAAAGTTACAAATAAGGAAGATATGTCATAATAAGGTTTATTTAAGGGTAATCCTATCTTGTTTTTTATGTGCTCTTGTTCACTAAGCAAGAATAAAACTTTCCAAGGAAGAAAAAAATTCGTAAATAGTGAAAAAATTAAATTTTCTGAGTGAAGTACCTCCCTCGTTTTACGTATCCTCTTGCGCCCTTTATAAATGTTAAATCAATTATCATCTCCTTTCATTGTTTCATTTCCTATTATGTCTATCTAAATTTTAATGCCTCTCCTGTTGAATTTCTATGTTGGGTTGATCTGTGGTGCAGGCATTGCAGATTAGAGGTAGGCGAAAAACTACTTTTCGATTTCAGGATATAAAACTCTTCAACTGAGTTTTTCTCCAAATCATATTTTTAAAGTTGGCCATAATGCTAGCACCTACAATTCTCAACTGATCGGTTGCAAATTACAACTGTAGGTTTACAAACGTATTGTCTACAATTTTTTTAGGATTTTTGCGATATACAAAAATGTATGCATTCAGTCATATCATTACCAAAATCAATATCATTTCTTAAAAAAACCAAACTTTGACAGTTTATAAACAGTAAGGTGTCAAAAGGTGTTTACACCCTTTCTATTGAAATTTATTTTTTAAGTGCTCAAAATGTGCTCCGTTATTCGCGAGACGATAATAAAGTCTGTTTTAAAATTCCTCACGAGCATTCTTTAAATCATTAATATGGGGTTTTGTAAACTTTGCTTTCTAAATACCCCTAAAGGAAAAATCTAGTGGTGTTAAGTCTGACGACCGTGCGGGCCATTCCATTGCACCAAAGGAAACTGTTCATAACTGTCAAAGCGTAGTGCATTGAGCTCCATCTTGTTGGAGATACAAATTATTTTCGTTTAGTATCCCAACAACAGTTTCATCCACACAAAATTATTTGGACTCAATGAACTGTTTATTACCATACATTTTTACTCGCGGTAAATTGGTAAATCGCTTCAACTTGTATCAATTTTTTTGGCGAAGCAATATGGAAAATTATTCGCCATTTAAAATAACACTATGGGGCAACCATTTGACCTACCAAAGTTTAAGTTGATAAAATGTCTGTTATTTCCACACATTTTTGCTTACTATTCGCTTATACGTCAACCGATTTTGGTTTTTTCGGTTTGGTTAGATAGGATGTTGTATGCCCCATTAAAATGATGTATCACATTTCGGGTAACCGTTTGAAATACAAATGTTTGAGGTCGATGAAATATCCATTATTCCCAGACATTGTTGGTCACTATTTGCTGCATATTTAATTTTTTTGCACTGTTGAATCGACATTTTGAAACACGATGGGGGTTCCTATTTGACATATCAAAATGAGGTTAGCTCGAGGTGAGAAGGTGATTGACAGAACTTACAATAGAAAATTAAATGTCCTTCTGTATATCTAAATTGACGTGTTTTTTTAAAGAAGTTATTAAGGGTAGCTCGTTTTGAAATGAAAGCACTGGATACAGTATTGGCCATAATGGTTGGAACTTTTAAGAATTTTAATATTTCTGATTGGTTAATTGTAAAATCTTATTAACTAAACTCTGTGTACTGCAGATCAAAGATAAGTAATGGTAATATATGCATAAATCAAATAGCAACTGAGCTTTGGAATCAAAAATAAGCTGGACAAAATACTTGGAACAAAATCTTTTAATTATTAAATAATATACAAAACTTAAATTTCTTATCTTAAATATTATACGAATTAATATGTAGTGTGATAACCTCTTATATTAACCCCTGCTTGCATTCTTCCAGAGTCAAGAATTTTACGATCCAGAAGTTTCCATAAATTCTCAATCGGATTTAAATCCGGACTTTGGGCTGGCCACTTTAATAATGTAATTTTTTCTTGCTCCAAACATGCCTTTACCAAACTTTGAAGGGTGCTTAGCATTGTTGCCCTGTTTAAACACAAAATGATCTGGCATTGATTTAAATGTGTAGGGCTCCATTACATCCCACAGAATATCTCGATACATGAACCAGCCCATTTTTCCTACCACCCGATGAAGAGGCCCCGTACCATACCAAGAAAAGCAGCCCCACACCATCAAGTTACCACCTCAATGCTTAATTGTTAGTCGAATATACTTCTTACCCAATCTTTGGCCCCTTAATCGCGGAACATGTACTATTTCATCACTAGAAAATAGATTATATTTGGATTCGTTGCTGAACAGTACCTTCTTCCAATCCTACACTGTCCAGTTAAAGTGATCTAGTGCAAATTGTAAGCGTAGCTTTACGTTCTTCTTCCACAGTAAAAGTTTATTTGCAGTTCTGTAACCCTTAATGCCACTAGAACATAGTCTTCTTGGTACTGTCCTTGCCGAGATATTGGAAGGTTCACTTTCATTTAGTGTTAGCCAAATTTTGGGTGAAGAAAAATGGGTAATTATGAGCAATATTTAAAATTCGCTTATCCACCCGGGCAGTAGAGAAAACATCACAGCTTTAGGCCTTCCAAAGCTTTTTCCTGGAATCGTTTGACGAAATATTCTGTATCTTTTAATGATTCGTGAGACGGTGTTCTTTGGAACTTTTAATCTTGTAGAAATATTACACTGCTTAATACCCTGTTTGTAGAAGTCTATAATTCTTTGACGAATATCGCTAGAATATGATTTTCCTTGTGCCATCTTAACACAAATATATCAAATATATCGCTAATCGTTATAAATTTAACTGACCTGAACACTGGCTATTCAGGAACTACTTAAAAAATGCATATTTATGAGTTTAAATAGACAGTTCTAATCATTTTGACCAGACATAAGTTGAAAATATTTCTTATTGTCCAAACCAAGATAAGCCAAAAATATATTCTGTGGTATTTTGTTATTTAGTGATGTACAATGTTTTAGGATGCATAGTAATGGAAAATAAATTTACAATTCTAGTAATATTTACAAAATTGAAAAGTTCCAACCATTATGGCTAATACTGTATATCCGTCTCGTCTAATTTAAAACAACCTATTGATTATGACTTCGCTATTTTGTATTTAAAAAACATAAATTAAAACAAAAATAAAGCACGATTTCGTGTTCACAAAGTAGGATTATCCCTTAAACTAGGCTTTGAATAGAAGTTTTCTAGAAATGGAAACTTTCTGACTTTGTTTCCATGATTTGTTTAAGATAAGATATTTCCATTGCCAAATAGTTAAAATAATTAAAGAAAAAGACTTTTTGAGTTTAAAGAATGGAAAGAAAAGGAAAGCGTGAAATAACCTTTATTTCAACTTAAAACCAAATACATTACCCATTTATGAATAGAAAATAAGTAAATCAATCGTGCTTCTCTACAAGAATTTATTTTTGTATTAGCATGCCCAGCTTCTATGCTTTTTTGTTCAAGTGAATGCCTCTGTGTTGTACTCATTTATTATAGTTGCACCAGTTTACATATTCATTAACTTTATTTTGTTTTTATGTTTAAACATATCAATTTATTTTTATATATTTTTTTTGGAATGCTTTTTGGCTTCCATTGATAAATAGTCTAAGTTGGTTCATCTTTAGATATTTACGATTGCTGTTCCTTACATCTATTATGCAATTTAATACACAAATGATTTCTAAACATAAATCAACTTGGAATATTATAAGACTTACTTTTGTGCCATTTCATTTTTATTTAATTTTAGCAGCTATATACCTTTGATTTTGCAGTGGAAATTACACTTCGTCATTTTTTATTTGATAATACTGCAATATAAATGTTTTGTAGCAATCCACTGGAAAATTAAGAGGGCCTATTAAAGTTACTGTCATAGTTAGTTCCAAATGTATTTGCATGCATTTATATTAAGTTTAAAAAGGCTGTAAATAAAATATAATTTAAATATTTAGCTTTTTTGTGTGTATAGCTATTATTGTGTTATAGTTGAATAGATAGATCTCGGAGTGTAATTTTTTTTATTTTGCTCTTCTAAATTTTCAAATTTCCCGCTAAATTTGAAACGTTTTTTGCATCTTAAACTTTTTTGAAAACGTATTACAATTAATTTTATTTCTTATTTATTTATTTATTTGCACTTTACAGATTACACTATTACACTAGGTAGCTAATCCTATTACAAAGTAAAATCCTAAATCTAAATTATTTCACCGAACTATAAACAAATTACAGTGCTCGTAAAATTCTTTTCAGTTGAGGTGTTAAATGAGTCTATTTTATCGCGTATTTTATTATAGAGGTTACACATATTGAACAGAGGAGAATTTAGATGTCTATTGTTATATTGGCTACATATGGGAGATAAAACTAAGAGAATTTCTGGTATGGTATGCTGGCACATTAAAAGAAAGTTTACACAAGAATAGAGGATCATTAATAAGGTCATTTAGCAATTTAAAAAGATACACTATGGTAAAATTGGAAAATGGAATAAGAGGAATTATTATTGTAATATTTGTTTTCTGTAAAGAACATGTAACGCGCCAGAGATCCTCCGATTTATTTCCTCTTAATTTCTTTTTGCGGGGACATCTGAAATCAAAAACCAAAATACTTAAAAAATTTCGCTTCGATTCGCTTCGATATGACCTCGATTTGTCTCAATACATTTTAAAATTATTTTACCCAAACATCGTCGAATCTTAAAAAATAATTTTTCGCTTGGGTTTATTGTATTTTCGTAAACAACTGATTTCATGTATGCAAAAATCGAATGGGTTAAAGCCTGGACTTCCTGCGGGCCATTATATTTGTTTGGATTGGAAGGGAACTCGTATGGCCCAAAAAATTTTAAATTCGTGTTGAAAGTGTCTTTCTATAATGAGGTTCAGATTGTAAAAATTCAGCTTGTTTCTAAAATTAATAATTTCCCGTCGGGTAAAAGTCGCTTAATCCATAAACTTAATTTTATTTATGAATAAGGGATCTTAATTTTGTTGAGCCTAGATATAAATAAATAGTCATATATTTCGAACAGGTAAATCACCTAATTACAGGCAGGAAATACAAAAATAAATAAATCTTGATAAAGTTTATAAAATAAATAACAAAAAAAAAACCAAAGAGGAAAAAAACAAAAAAGAATTTAAAAAGGTTACTTAATACATCATAACCCTAACCTAAACTATAAAATAAGTAAACAATAGAAGACAGTAATAGATCAATTAACCTTGCTAATTATTGCTTTCAAAGAATCATAGAAAATATCACAATGTGTACAATAAGTATTAAACAAATAACATATATAATTTATTGGTGCTATAGTTAATATATTAGTTCTATGATGTTGACAATAAAAAGTTAAAGGAATATCTTGCGTTTAACCTGGGAATTATGTTAATTTGATTTAGTAACTCGGTATAATCAATTTTACCGATTGATGAGATAGAGCGGGCCAAATCTAGTCTTGCTGGAAGATCTGTATCCAAAAGATTTTGTACAGGCGTGAACTGCTATGGATAAAAATAAATAACAATTACTAACAGAACAGACAATAAGAAGGCAATAAATGGTAATAGAGAACATTAATGCATACTAAAAGTGTGAGTTTGAATTTTTAAAGATATTAAAGACAAATATTGCCATGAGTTTGTGGAATTTTCCTGCAGTACTCCAGGTAGAAGTTGTCACCATTGAACATCAAGGTTGCCATATATTTCGACAGGCACAAGCAGCCCTAAAGGTAATCGCTTCTCATAATATCAAGTCTAAGCTAGTAAAAGATTGCTTGAGTGCCTCTGAAAGTTGAAATATGAGAGACAATGTACCAAATGACAGACAATATTACCAATAAACTAACTATAGCATGTGTACCAGACCATCAAAGTTACCATGGAAAGTAAGAAGCAGAGAAGCTATCCAGGAAAAGATCAAAGAATAGAAATTATTAAGCCCCGAGCCACTCTGAGGCATTGCGGCAGCACTCTTTAAAACTAATATCAAATACTGGGTTATGAAATAATCCCACAGCTGGTGGTTTCAAACACCAGGACAAACGCAAACTAAAGGATCATAAGAATCTAACTTTCGTAGAAGGCCCAAATTTACCACAGACTTTTTGAACCACAACAAAAAGGTAGTAAGGATATAAAAGGTCAACCAAAAAAACCATAGAAAGGTGACAGCGAGTCTCAACAGCACCACGGTAAAAGCCAAGGCGTGCAGGAGAACATCACAGAAGGGAGTACTCTCACAGCTGCTGTTGATCCTTGTATCACACAGCCAGCTGTCACGACTTCAGCTTATCTTCGCTGTGGGATACGCCGACATCGTTCTACTAGCATGAGCATACTACTACTAGCAATATCTAGAGGTGACCCTAGATAAAAAACTCAACTACAAGAAGCATGTAATAAATAACACAAACAAGGCCACGAAAATTCCTATGTATGATTATGGGGAGTTTCACCAACAAATTTTATACTGGGTGTATAGATCCAACATTACATACGCAGCATCACTATGGTGGCATCCGGCAGAAAGAAAGGCTGATACTCAGATACTCAACAAAACACAAAGAACGGCGTGTCTGGAGCAGTGTCAACTCGCTTGCAGTCGGCGTCTGCTGTCCTAGAAAACCTGACGGAGCTACTACATCTAGTAGTACGGGCTGAAGCAATATCAGGAGCAAAAAGCCTACTGTCGAATGGCGCAACGATCCTAACGAAAGTTAGACATAATGCGCTATTCAACAAAATACAGGACCTTGGGTCCTTGGGTGTATGGCACTAAGAACGGACAAAGGTCACATAAACCCTTTATAATTAAGGAGGGAAAGGGAGTGGACCACTGGGCACAGAAGTTTCATGGCTTAGGCACGGCAGCTACTCAATATGGTACACTGCAATAAACCAACTGGGTAATAGTAGGCGTACTAGAAATAGACAACAGGGCAGGCAACTCATGGCGAACCTGGGACTGCAAGCAACAGACTTAGAGGCAAACAGATTAGGTATCCAGACTAGGTTAAAGAATGTACAAAACTGCTGGGAGGATCTCGCGGACCCAGCCAAAGAGCAAAACAGGCCAGAGATAATCCTATCACAGCATATAGACAACCATGGCGCTGCAAGAAGGATATCAAATACTGGTCGGAACTTGAGCATAAAAACTACTAGGAACAACTGCCAAAGCTGGAACTCCCCAAAAAACTTTTGGGTAGCCCGCCCCAACCCCTTCAGGTAGCGTAAGAACAATACTGTGCCACTCCAGGTAACAACTGCGAAAGGTAGCAGGGGCAAGCTAACAGGTCATGCACCCTGCAGGAAACACCTACATAAATTCGGGAAAGTAGATTCTATGCTTTTGCGAAGCCTTCAACCAGACCATGCCGACAGTCATGGGCGAAGCCAAACCTTCACCAGATAGGATAAGAACTATACCACTGGCAAAATACTGGACTTCCTAGAAGCAAAAGAACAGAATATGTGGCAGTAAATCTGTGGCGTATATCCAACCAGGTACTACTCAACGGCAAATTGTGATAGAATTTCGTCGGCGAGAAAAAAATGATATAATAGTCGGTCTGTTTATAGGCAACTACAAGCTAAACAAATACCTGACGACCTTAAGAATCACAGATAATAATCTTTGTAGGAAGAGAATCTTTGTAGGGTTTGTGGAGCCACAAAACAGAACCAGGTACAAGCAGCTACAGGCAGGAACCAGGGTTACATCTTTAAAGTTAAATCAAAAAGTCAGGCATAGATAAAGAGCTCAGCACAGTTCGAAGGCCCTACAATAAATGTTATTGCTCTTATCTAATCTACTTAAACTCTGCCTAATAACATAATCATATAAGGTCTTTAAACATCATTTTTTCACACTGAACATTTGAACTAGAATTAGAACGAGAACTACGAGAAGTTGTTGTTGAAGTTGAAGCAAAAAGGTGGTATGAAGAAAGATTTTCTAATTGCACTATTTCGAATCAAAAGACATTTCAACGAATTGACCAAAGTTTAAGAGAAACTGGTAGGCGATTCCACTTATTAAGGTGATATTATTGAGTTTCTTTATTGATTTTTACGGAGTTTTGGGAAAAAAAGGACTAATGCTGGTCAGAGAAGAACAGAACGTACGGTAAAATTGAAGGAAAATATTTTGGATGCTGTAGCTGATATTCTTTTAACGAGCACTCGAAAATTAGCCGCTTAGCATAATACACCAAAAACAATATAACATAAAGTACTTCAAGAACAGCTGTTATACCCATATTATCTACAAAAAGTGCATGAACTGGTTATTAGATCAGCAGTGAACTAATCCAAACTTCATTAGCATTATTCTTTTTACTGATGAAGCAGGGTTTTCCAAAAAAATGGCTGATGAAAATCCTCATGCCGCTGTTGTTTATCATTATCAACATCAGTTCCAATCAATTGATATCTGGGGAGGAATCATTGGCAATTTTTTGATTGGGCCATTCGTATTACCGCCACGATTGGATGGATAATTTTATTTGTAGTTCCTGCAGAACAATCTTCTGGATTTAATAGTCATTTGCCACTTGCGATCCGCCGAAACATGTACAGTCGTGATCATATAAATAGCACACCCTTAATTTTGCAAAAAAAAATTCTCTATTAATTATTATAAAGAACTAATACCGCATTTTGAAACTTCAATCCAATTCTCAGTTGACGTGTTTCGGCGATTTTTTAAAAAAGTTTTTATAATGCCTTTTTGTCACCATTAAAAAATGCTATAAAAATGTAACTTTTTTCTGTGTAATTTTAGATCAAATTTACTGATCCCATTCGAAAGAGCAGGAAAAATTATATACCCCCTATAAATTTCATGACAATTGAACCTTAAATAGTCTATAAGATAGAAAGATTAAATAGTCTTATAGATATAAAATTTAAAAAATGACAAAAATCGCCTATTTTTGCAGAAATCGTGAAAAAAGCGCTATTTTTGCCATTTTTTAAATCTAGACTATTTATTGGTCAATTGTCATGAAATATTCAAGGGGTATATAATTTTTCCTGCTCTTTCGAATGGGACCAGTAAATTTGATCTAAATCTACACAGAAAAAAGTTACATTTTTATACCTTTTTTTAATGGTGACAAAAAGGCATTATAAAAACTTTTTAAAAAAATCGCCGAGACACGTCAACTGAGAATTGGATTGAAGTTTCAAAATGGGGTTTTAGTTCTTTATAATAATTGATACAACATTTTTTAATTACAAAATTTAGGGTGTGCTATTTATGTGACCGCCACTGTATTTTATGCATGATGAAGCCTCCCTCATTTCAGCGTTGCTGTAAGAAATCACCTGAATTACGTTCGTCCAAATTGTTGGATACGTAGAGGAGGATACATTGCCTGGCCTCCTCGGTCTCCCGATCTAGCGCCATTGGATTTTTACCTATGGGTTCACCTCAAAACTTTGGTGTATTCATGGTGTACTCGGGAGGAACTTTTACAGAGATTCAGGATTCATTGTGATGTGATGATCCCAAGTTGAACCTACTTATGAAGTTTTTAATTAATTGTTTCGAATTATTAGCTTCTTTATTTGTTACATTTTTTTCAGATTGTTGTGCCTTCCTAAAAACCACACTGCATTTATACAAACAAAAACTTTTTCAGATTAAACAACTTAAAATGGTACTTTTCTGTTGTTTAAATAAGTATCGCATCGCTGAGAAAAAGAACATATAATGGTTCTTTTCAATTAAAATAAAACAGTGATTCCTTAATTATTTTCTTTCTCCAAAACGGACAACAAGATGATTTTTCTTTAGTTAAAGGTTTATATTTATTATTTCAGACTCTTTTATCATGCAGGGTGCTAAAAATGTAAGCATTAGAATATACAACTTAGTCCGCCCCTGGTAAAATAAACAAGGTAAATGTGTTTTAAGGAATCCATTTTAAGAGGTCCTTAGTAATGTTTATCACGTAACTTTTTTAATAAAGTATGTGCTTGTGAAAGTGCTTCAAAAGGTATTTCCAGCGGCATCTTTAAGGAGCCGCATCTTCGTAGGAACGTCCTATAGAAACATTTTTTATAGGAAAGTTCCATTTTATGCTTTTATTTTCTACCTGAATCCGAGAGATTTTCAACATTTTCTGTTACATTTATTATACATGAGTTTAGTCCGAATTAAGACTAAAAAATTAATTGTGATGTTAGGTCTGTAAGTATTATGCCAGCCTTTATGTCTATATATAATATGATACGGACCTAGGAGACTACCATAACACTGATTAAATATTTGCAGGGATTTAAATTATACCTATAGTTTTTATTTCATCTTTAAGTCATAACGACTATAAGATATTATAGATCAATAGTTAGACTATAGATCTTTGGTTACCTTTAATATTGTTTCTATTATCAGTGTATAATTTTCTTAGGCGTTACTTTTTGCAAATTAAAAATGTTTTGTCCATGGGAAGATATCAATACTCAAAGTAGATCTGCGAATTTCGAGCCTTTAGACGATAAAAACAGTTAAAGCGTGATGTTTCATCGGTTGACACAAAAAAGTAATTTTTGATGTTTATACTACTCTTCTAGAACGTGGTTTTTCAAAATATAATGCAGTAAAGGAAGCAGCAGATTTGACAAAAAGACCAATGAGCCCAGTGTGGAAAATCATTAGCCAAGCGGGAGTTTCAAGACGGAAGAGGAAATATTCCTTCACTTTTAAGAAACTCGACTCGAACGATGTCGATATTATAAGAAGAATAATGTATGATATGTACGGCGAACAAATGATTTCCATATTGGATACCTTGTTGCAAAGACTAAAAAAAGACAACACAGGAATAGAATGTCGTGAGACCCTCAGGAAATGTATCCTTAAAAATAGTTTCATATTTAAAAAAAAATGATAAACGGAGAGTCATGAAATCGATCCGACTGAAAACATGAAGAATGGAATACCTGACAACAGCCATAAATATAGGCAGGATGGAAGGCACATTGTTTATTTAGAGGAAACGTCGTATAACACTGATAAATTTTCAGATAAAGGCTGGGTAGATTCATCGGGCAAGTGCACAAACAAAGCTCCATCAAATAAAGGTAAGCGAATTTATGCCGGGACAAACAACGGATTTATACCAAATATTTTAGCATTGTCGGACAAAAACATAAAAACTTGTCGATTATCACGAGGATACTACGGCCGAATTATTTGAAAATTTGTTAAAAAATTAATTATTACCCAATATACCTTTAAATAGTAATGGATAACGTGAGTTTTCAGTCAAACCCTTAGTAAAACGCCGTGTACCAATGACACCAAACTACCATTCAGAATTATACAGTGCGGCTCTTAATTGTTCCCTCCCCTCTTATCTTTTAAATGCGTTTATATAAAAAAAATGAAATTTCGCACACATCATTAGCAATCTAAATTCAATTTTTTGGTCCCTAGCTCATTTTGGAAGTTAACGGTGAACAAGTTAACGGTAAACGTCTTTTGTAGTACATTTCAGAAATAAAAATGCGAAAAATGCTAAATAGTGTGCCAAATTTCAAATTTTTATATAAAGGCATTTAATAGATAAGAGGGAGGGGGGAGGCAATTAAGAGCCGCACTGTATATTTATTTTCTTTATGTTAACATATGTAAATACTTTTGTATATTAATTATGCTATGTTATACAATTTTATTTTATTAAAATTTTACTTCATTTGTACAGAGAGGTACATATACGGGATGTTACAAAATTTTGTGCAAATATTTTAAGAGCGTATTGTTGGAGTCGAAATAAGACTTTTTTTCATATAAATGTATTTGCTAAAATGCTTCCCTTCAGAACTGCAGCCCGCGCAAATTGCGCTGAAGAAAATCGATTATTTGGAACACTGACTACAGTTATACAGAAAAATCTTTTGAATATTTAAGTCATTTTTTTTAGTATTTTTGAGTGCTTTTCACATTTTCTGTCCCAAAAATGTTGTAAACCAAGATTCAGGGGGGCTTACCCTTATGATGACCCATATCTTTCGTTTCCGATAAGAATTTTGAAAATCGAGAACACCATCTAGTTAGCAATGAAAAAATCTAAAATTTTTCTAAAACGTTTCTTGCATTTTTTCGTCTCAATTAATTTCATTTGACAAAAATTATCACTTCGTTTTTTCTAATTTGAGAGTTTAATCGGGTTTAATAATGCTCCTTATTCGTTTATCTGCGATTTTTCCAAAAATGGTTAAATGTATCGAAAAAATGCAAGAAATCAAAATTTAAGATTTTTGCCTGGCTAACTAGATGGTGTTTCTAGATTTTTAATTTTCCTATCGAAAAAAAAGGTAGGGGTCAGCAGAAGAGTAAATGCTTGTGAATCCTCTCCCAAAATTGAACTTACATCATTTTTGGGGCGAAAAATTAAAAAAAAACAAAAAAACGGAGACTTGCAAATTTTTAGGAGATTTGACTCATAACTGTTGTCACGATTCCAAATAATCGATTTTCATCAATCAATTTGCACGGAGTGTACCTCTGAGGAAAAAAAACTCTTATGTTGACTCCAATAATAAATACACTTTGATAATATGTGTCCCGAATTTTGTAACACCCTGTATAATTTTTACAATATAAAATATAGTAGTACCACATTTATTTTATTAATTCTATTACCAACTGTCCAAAGCGTTTTTATTTTTTCGCTTCTAATACAAATTAAATATTATGGTCATTTTACTTTATTATTTGTGTCTTAGGCCGGTCCTGTCGTTTTTGAGTTTATGAGTTTCGCAACAGTTTTTTAACCTTTGTCGGCAGGGCCCTAGTTGCATTTTTTTCAAAATACTGTGATATGTGTCTTCTATCCATTAATCAATCTTCCGATTTGCGTGATTAGCGCTATCGCTGGTGACGTTCGAGTGACAATATTTTCTGGTACCGAGTAATTAGGTCGTACTCATGAACACTAGAAATCTCTAAAGATTTTTTAGAGTTTATGGTCGTACTTCACCTTCCTCGTCCTCTTTCACTTCCTTGTCCTCTTTCACTGGGTCTGAGAGAAAGCAAATTTTGTTAATTTGAATTTCAATAGGCTTCATGAGAATTTATTAATATTTCCAGCTAAAAATATGACTAACAGCGTTTTTAACTTCTTTCTTACTTTCTTCCGATTACCCCAAAACGCGTTATGTGCATCGTTTACTTTTTTGTAGTTTGTGCTTTGCCCTCTTGGACGAGGTAAGTCTTCCTGCCTTTCTTCTCTTTTAATTCGTTTTTTTGACATATAGTCGTTATATAAAGGAAAGCTGGTCTGTGAAAGCTGGAATGCTGATGAATTCCTGAAACTTAACTAACTGTCCTTCAAATTACGAGGCAGATGCTAACATGGCTAGCGAGAGAAAAAATAAAAAACTCCAAGTCTCAGTCTCAAAACACCTTTTTATGTGTCTTTTAAACATTTGCTAAGTACTAAGCAGGTCATCTAGCTATAAGGTCTGATGATGCTTTATTAGCGAAACATGTAACCTGATTGACACATAAAAAGATGTTTTGAGACTGAGACTCGGAGTTTTTTATTTTTTCTCTAGTTACGTAGGTCTCTTTGAGATAATGGACGAGTTTTTTCAATGGCTAGCGAAACACGTATCGAAAATAAATTAGTTTTGGTTAATGATAAAACTGTCTCGTAATTTGGGTCTCACACCAAAGTTCCAACAATAGATAGAACTACCTGTCCTTGACATCGTAACATATCCGCTCGTTGTCTTTAGTGATCACCGACCACATGGTGACATCAAGGAAGGAAATAATGCCAATTCATTCTATTTTATTATATTATCATCATATTTCATAATTGCTATTTTTTTTTTAATTCATATATTTAATTTTTTAACCTTGAAACGTTTTTAACAGTGATTATTAACTTTTTTTGTACGATATTTCTGATTATAACCTATTCCCTCTTTCCATACTTAAAATGTATTAGGAAAATTGTACGTAATTTAACTGTGTAGTTCATCTGTGGCCAAAGAGCGGTATAATTTTTTGTTTACATCATTTCGGGTTTGAAAATATGAAAAGAATCACCGCTTAAATGCAAAGCCCTTTAATTTTAAAATTAGAATGGTTATTTGGTATTCAATCTAAACTACTATTTTATACATTTTCAGGTGAAACAGTTTAAGAGTGGTACTGACAAACTTTAATGGATGTAAATAATTTGAACATTTTTATATTAAATTGATTGAAGCCTGACCCAAGTGAGTCTCATTTCATGTGTTAAAAATTTAAAAAAAAAAGTTATTCTTTCTTTTGATAACTAAAATCTTTTAATAAAATTGAGCCTAATCTATTTATTTATTTACGGGATGTCCCCATTCTAAAAAAATTACAAAATAAACTATATCCTAGCCCTAAATGTATATAATTATTCTGCCATTAACAAATATATTAATAAGATAAATAATGAGCTTAATCTAAGTATTAAATATCCAAATTTTCTATACATCAACAATGAACCTATTTAAATTTATATTAATATGTAGCAGCCCAAGATATACAAATAAGATAAACCTTTCAGAAAAATTTAAGCACAAACTAACCTTGGCCAAAAAAAAATGAATACAACAATATATAGTTTTCCCCAATTGAGTAAAAAAATATAAAACAACTAAAAACATACCCTTAAGAAAAATAGTTAAAATAAGAAAAGTAAAAGCAATCAAATTTATTTGATACTTAACACATAGTACTTAATGAATAAACTCACTCAGACACCTTTTAAGATTTGAAGGCTTTAAATCCACTAGGTCAAAAACCTAATTAAATCTATTTCCCAACATGTGGAGTCGATTAATTAGAGAAAATTAACCATAATTTATATGGTGACATTTAACCAGAAAAAGGGACATCTCTCTAAGGACTCTGGTATTGCACCTAAAGTTTATCCGCGATAACAATTCAGGGCAATCAATAGCGTTATTAATCAACTTGTGAAAAAATATCATATCACACCTAGTTCGATAGTCCTTAAGAGAAGTCATATTTAGCCTTGACTTAAGTTCTAATAAAGACGCATCTCGTACATTTAATCGCCAGGCACAAGTTCTGACAAATTTATTTTGGATCTTATCAAGACTGTAAGGTTGGTAAGAGAGAAGTGTGGAATCTTATGTTTTCCATTTTAATATTTAAATGCATAAATTAGGCTTGCATAAATTAGAATCTAAAGTTAAGTTATCTAATAGGTTACTTATGTTATCTAAATTATTTTGATCGAAAATATTTTGACTTCTTATATTAGGAATGTTAAAATTTTCGTTTTCAACTACTAATCCTAAAGATGCCCTATTTCGTATTCATATGTTTTTTTAATTTTTGCGACGGATATGGACTAGACATTAAATAATGGCAATTCAAACAAAAACTCACAGTATAATCAAGGGATTATGGTTAGCATAATAAGGGGACCAGACTATGAAAGAATAAGACATGACACTACGAATAAGTCTGAGATATAAAACTCTGAAGGCAGCTACTGAAAAGTCTTGAGTATTTCTGGTTATAAAACCAAGAGTAAGAAGGGCTTTACTAGACAAACTATCTATATGGGGTATGAAAGTCAGGGAACTCTCAAACAACACCCCAAATCTTTAATTAGCGATACTCTTGAAAGTATATTACCATTTATGAGGTAGTCAAATTTTCTAGATTTAGTAAAAGAAATGATAAAACACTTATCCTTATTAAGATGTAAGCCATTAGAAACAGACCAATTATACAGGGTGATTGATGGTTGATGGTACCTTAGACGTTTACGGAGAACGAAAAATGGATTTTTTTTGAAAATTTGTCATCATAGATTTTATAGGCGGATTACCAAACAGATGGAGTAAATGATGTGCGCGAAATATAGGCCCGCCCATCGATGCAACCTTGGCAGATTTAGACAAGGAGAATTATGCCTACTTATTTTAAATTATTTTACCGTACAGCTTTGCTTTGTAAGCAGCTTTTTTTTAAATACAATACGGTCGCCTGTAAAATGGGTCCAAACTGTTTTTGAGGTTGTGCCAGGTAATGATATGCCAAACGGTCAAATTTTAACCACAACATTTTTTGTCATTTTCACGTATAAATTCGCTCATCCTGGGACACACTGTATATTAAAAATATTTATTTTTTTATATACAGTATATTTTTTATTTATCTTTATTTTTTTTTTTTATTTGGACTTTTTGCACTTTGTTGTATGCTAGTTATCACATGTTTTATATATGTTCATAATCACTTCCTTTTCAGCAATGGTCAAATGTTTTCGAACTCTTTTCTTGGGGGGTGACAATGGGGGTGTACGTTGCGCGTCAGCCATTATTTGTTAACAAACAAATTAACAAAAAAATAAACACATCTCAACTTTTCAATATTGCGAAAATTCAAATATTCGAATAGCAGAAAATTCAACCAAAACGATCTAAAGCCGCTCGACTAATAAAATTAAATAAAACCCTATCGAGGCTCTAGGCCACACCTCCGGCGCAGAACGATCACGTGACCACTCCATCTGTTCGGTAACCCAAGTATAGCTAGCTGGTGATCTAACGAAAATATTTTTAGCGATACAGCGTTGCCGCTTATACCAAAAAGTAGTAGCAAATTTGTTATTTTAAACGGTATACCCTGTATATTATTTTATTTTCTGGTCCGCTATCGCTTTATGATTGGTTTTGTTTAAGGTGTTCCTATACCTATCTTTAGTGGTTTTCGAGAAATTAATTATTTTCTTTATTTAGCATAGCTCCAAATAAAGTTGTATTACTACGGCACTGGAACGCGAAAATTGAAATTGAAAATTGAAATTATAAACGTAATTTACGGAAGTATTGTACATTAGTTTCCACTATAAAAATTTACTCTACGTTATACAAGGTTGCTCAAAATTAGTGATTTTACCGCTAGATACAAAAATTGTCATATGTGCATTTTTTAAAATGGAACACTCTGTATATTATAACATATTCTAAAAAGAAATTGAGATCCCTTTCTAACGAGATATCATGTTCCTATATCTAAGTAGTTCGGTTTCTGAAATAAAAGCAATTTTCTGTAAAAATCGTAATATTTTGACATATTTGCTTTAGGTGGCCATGAAAGGTCATGACGCATTAATACTATGCTATTGATGTTTGACAGTTACATTTAGTTGATTAATAGTAAATACGTTTGGGTGTTTTTTTTTAAATAGTGACCTAAAAATTCATTAAAATGGAAAGAAATAACTATTCAAATGAAGTTTTGATGAATCTATTTATTATTCAGGGGCAATGTGACAAAATTGTAGCAAGAACATGCAGAAAGTTCAACGAAATGTACCCCAACTTACAAAAAATGGATAAAAGAAAATTTGTGCGAATACAACATAACTTTATACAATTTAATTCACAACTTAAAAATGATACAAGTTTACTCCAAGCCCGTAACGTCTGATGAGGACAACATCGTGAATGTTTTAGCCTACTTTCACGCATATCCACAAGCTTTCATTCGAAGTGCAGCAGATGATTTAGGCCTAACTTATTATTCTGTGCAAAAAATTCTGGGCTACAATAATATGCATCTCTTTAAATTTTCAAAAGTACATCAGCTGAAACTGGATGATTACCAACGCCGCGTTCGATATTGTGAGACACTTGACAGGTACTCAAGAAGATCCAAACTTTCTAAAAAAATAATATGGACAGATGCAGCAAATTTTTCTAGAGAAGGTATTTTTAATAGAAGAAATCAACACTTTTGGGCTAATCAAAATCCACATGCGGTTAAGGAAATGGGATTTCACGAAAAATTAAGTTTTAATGTTTTTTGTTTACCAACAGACAATCAAATAGTTTTTGTCATTTACGACGGGTCATTAAACTCCCATAAATACCTTTAGATTTTGCACTCGGTAGTAGAAGATTTTCTGGAAAATTGAACGCTTGAAGATTATAGCACTTGCTGGTTCCAATTGGATGGGGCACCCGCTTATTGCACTGAGGAGGTGACATGTGGGGCTCGGGCTCTGGCTCCACCCAAAGATAACTGGCAACCTTTCCTCGAAGCCTATTACTCTTTCCTATCCTGAAATAAGTTAAAAATTCTTTAATCCAACCTCAGCACCTAGATGCTACAGAGAAAAGTAGTATAGGAGATCAAAGTACCATAGCACGCAGTTGCAACTGAGAAGACCGGCAAGAGCAATAACAGCTAGTCCGGAAGAAACCAGTGTAACAAAGGAGGAGGTGACACGTGAGTTATTTGAGAAATTCGATGACCGCTGTTTTAGGCGTTTGGGATCATGGGATTGGCCTGCGAGATCACCTGATCTTACACCACTTAATTTTTACTTTTGTGGTAATTTGAGGTAAATGGTATACAAGACACTGGTAAACAGTAAACAGGAACTACGTCAACGACTTACCAACTGCATTAGTGAACAAGATCCTTCTGAAATACAAGCAGCGACAACACATGCTGTACAACGCAGGATTTTGAAGTGCTTAGAAGTCAATGGCAATCATTTTGAAAATGTAATGTAAATTATTTTTAATCTTAGAATAACTAATTAAATGATTCTTAATTTATGAAATAAATTGTATAAAGTTATTTTGTATTCGCACAAATTTTCTTTTATCCATTTTTTGTAAATTGGGGTACATTGCGTTGAATTTTCTGCATGTTCTTGCTACAGTTTTGTCACATTGCTCCTGAATAATTAATAGATTCCTCAAAACTTCATTTGAATAACTATTTCTTTTATTTTAATGAATTTTTAGGTAACTATTTAAAAAAAACACCCAAAAGTATTTACTATTAATCAACTTAATGTAACTGTTAAACATCAATAGCATAGCAATAATGCGTCAGGACCTTTCATTGCTACCTAAACTTAGAACATTGAAAGGCTAGAAGTAGCATACCGTGGAACTATGGGCAGGTTTGTTTGCTTGCAACATCTCTGATGCAATGATGCCAAATGCTCATAGAGAAATGGAAAAAATCACTTTATAATATCATAAAAATTTTCAGTTGTTTCCGAACAATACTACTCAAAACAATACTACTGCTCCCCTTTAATAAAATATCAAGCATTTTTTTAAGGAAATTTAATAAGATACTCTATATCGAAGTCAATATACGTTAAATAAATGAAAATAAAGTACGAAGCAACGAGAAAACGGTAATGGCATCGCAACGCCGCTCGATTGCATTGTTGATGCCACCGATACAAGTACTCTCTACCAGTGACGTCGTCACCAAATATTTACCTGATAAATTTTTATTAATTATTATAGAGTTTGACTATAAGTAATATTACCATTTACGAGCTATTTATGTGTTTTTTAACGGACTTCGTTACAGGAAGGTCCTAATAAAAGGCAGCATTTTTGTCAAAGCATTTTTATGAAAATTAAATATTTTAATAATATAATATTATAGATTTCTTAATAAATCATGTTTTAGGACACAAATTTTTATTATTTTGCATAATTTTATTGTTATATTGGATAAAACTCAGTTTTACATCACTTACTTTATATCACATTATATATACTTCTATGGTGCTGACTTTTTCAAAGGGACAGTATTGCTTCAGCGGAAAGAGTTAAAACTACAAGGATGTTCAAATTGTGAGGAGGAGTTGCATGTTATAAGATTTTTATTATGAGTATTTAGCCTGTACAATGGTTTTCAGACATTTAACAGTAACCTATATAATACCTAATACCAATTATTATATGATATTAACTTATACTAAAAAACAAAGCTTACCTGAGAATAAAGACTATGTACAATAGATTAGATTAGATAGTTTATTAGTAGAAATATACAAACAAGTACTTTTACAAGTCAAATAAAATATGTAGTATGTTGGGCTTTTTCGAAAATCATGTTATTATTTCTTAAGTATTTTAATAAAGACTTGAGAAACCTAATTCAATTTCTTTGGCGCAAATTTGTTTGTTGCAATCTTCGAATTTTAATTTTTTGTTCTTTATTTTTTTTTTCCATAATTTGGTGACAAGTGATTTAGCTTTTGAAACGGTGGAATCATCAGTGCTTAGGTCCTCAGGATATCATTTTGATTTTACCCTAGAATAATATACACAAAAATACAGTATTAATTAAAAAGAAAAAGAAAAAATTTAAAAAATATATTATGATAAACCAATTGATCAATAAAATGCATGTTATTATAAAGAAACTTTGTAATATCATACATTTGATTCATTGCATTTAACTAAACAAATATAACACAATAAAATACTATATCACTTTTAAATAAGATATATAGAATAGGATGATACATGGCATAAAACTAGTAGTCTATTTTGAGTGTATTTTTACCTTTTCCTTGGCAGAGTCAGGGAATGTATAGCAGTTAAACAAAAACGGCTTGGATGAGAAATAGTACTTGTTAAACTAGACCCCACGGTAACTATTAATCTCAGATGCAGTTATTGTTGATGATGAATGATCAGATCTGTAATTATACAAAATTTGATGTATCAAGAATATTAATCTATTTTAATTATCCATACTTGTCTATATTAGCTTCACTGTTTGTACTATATACCATTTTGGAAGCTAAAGAAGTTTTTGCACTCTTCAGGAAAACTACCCCTGCAGCTTTGAAGGGTAAATCACTTGGTAAATTAACTGAATTATCGGCTGGTGTGTTTTTAACCAGTGCATCAGAAATCCTAGTAAAAAAATAGTTTTACACACATACCTAATTTAATAAGTATTAGGTATAAATAAAGCTTATATGAGTAACACTAATACTTTTTGTGACGATTTTTTTATACTAGAAAAATATATTTAAAAAAAAATTACCTTTGAGGTAGAGCTGATTTTTTTAATAAAGTCTGGCTACTGATAATATTATCTTCCTTATATAAGAAATCACTTCTGTGATCTGAATAAACAAATATGTTCTTTTTAATTGTGTTGATTTCCATTAATAAAATCCATTGTTCCCTATGGGCATATATTAGGCAATCTATAATAAGTATTTGATATTTAATCAAAAAGCAAAAAAAATTACAGTAATAAATTAATATGTGGTGCCAATTACTATATGTATTATTGTAAGTTGCAATATGGTAAAACAAACAATAAATTATCGATTAAATTTTAGGGAAAGACAAAATTAACTTTATACATAGATATCAATATCTAAATAAATTTCAAAATTCTTTAAAGGCAATAAAAAATTAGTAATTTCATCTATCTACCTAATATCTATATTAAAAAAACATAACTATATAGGTACATTTAAAAATATAAATATTTTGGTATTTTACGCACACTTTCACATTCAAGTTTTTATTAGGTTAATATCTATAAGATCCCCTATTCTACGTTTATGATGATGGTAACCCTATGATGTGATGTTATGAAAGTATCGGTACTTACTTGTGAAAAGATCGGCTGGAATCACCTTTTTATCATGATGCGGCACAAACGACACAAGTTTTTGCCATACTAGCAATTTAAAAAAACACTAAAATGTGGCCTTTTTCCTTTTTAAATCAAAAATTAATGAAAATACACGAATCCCGAAAAGAAACAAAGAGGCCGTTTGACAGATGACATTACGCGTATGGCTCAGGCGCTTAAGCTCCGGTGTTGTCGCTTCAAATTTTTTAGAAGCAGTTTTAGGGATAAGAATGTTAATAATTTTGTTTTTTTTTGCTTAAGGATATTATATTTATTCTTTAAATAGGTTAATTGTAGTATTTATTCTTTTTATTTTAAATTTTCCTATAAAATACAACACAAATAAGTTAAATTAACGTTATAATGGTTGTTAAATTATAGCTAAAAATTTCCTCCGTTGGAAATTTGCGTCGACTTGACAACAGAGAATCGGCAAATATGTTTGTAAACAAAACACCCCTCTTGCCCCTGTGCACATGTTGGACTCAAACAAAGTTGTTGTTTACTAATTCTAGCCTTTCAATGTTCTAAGTACCTAAAGCAAATATGTCAAAATATTCCGATTTTTACAGAAAATTGCTTTTATTTCAGAAACCGAACTACTTAGATATAGGAACATGATATCTCGTTAGAAAGGGATTTTAAGTTCCTTTTAGAATATGTTATAATATGCAGTGTGTTCTATTTAAAAAAATGCACATATGACAATTTTTGTATCTAGCGGTAAAATCACTAATTTTGAGCAACCCTGTATAACGTAGAACAAATTTTTATAGTGAAAACTAATGTACAGTGCTTCGGTAAATTCCGTTTATAATTTCAATTTTTTGCGCGTTCCAGGCCGTAGTAATATAAATTTATTTGGAGCTATGTTTTGGTCAAAAAAATAAAGAAAATAATTAATTTCTCGAAAATTACTAAAGATAAGTATATACACGTTATACAAAAACAATCATAAAGCAATAGCGGACCAGAAATAACAAAGTTGCTACTCCTTTTTGGTATAAGCGGCAACGCTATATCGCTAAAAATATTTTTAATCGTTAGATCACCAGCTAAAATCAATGATGAAAATTTTCAAAAAAATTCCATTTTCCGTTCTCCGTAAACGTCTAAGGTACCATCAATCACCCTGTATAGAGAATCTATGTCTGATTATATCATCAGGCAATCAGACAAGTTTAAAATATGTAAAAATAGCTTCAGGTCGTCTGCAAATAATAAGAATTGGCAAAATATCGTTAATAAATAAATTAAAGAGCACATCTAGCCGAATGAGCTAATCAAGCATTCATTCGGCAATACATCCACGACCGTTCTGCCTAGTGATGAAGAGCTGCCGTGAGCTGTGGTGTTTATCAAATAATTAATATAACATCCCTTATATAAATATTGCTACATAACGACAAGACGAGTCTGTCCCGACCACCATTTCGGCCAAGCCTGGTCTTATCAGTACTAATTAATGACTTTCTTAGATGTATCGTTATATTATACATATTTTTCGTTGACAGGGGGAAGCTCAAACGGTTCGGATCCTTTAAAAGACAACGTGGTGGGACACAGCAGCGCGAGCGACTCTGATCTGACGTCGCTGGGTCCGAGGTCCGCCATGCCCCACGCAGGCGCAAGTGGTAACGGCAACGGCAGCAGCAATGGGTCGGAGCGCAGCAGTGGTACGCAGGTGGCAGCTAGCGGCAAAGACATAGCCGGTAGTAGACAATCTTTTAAGATCGCTATGGGCAACCCGTGTGAAATGTTTGTTGATGTGATGTAGTAGTAGAATAGTGATGTTGGTATTTGTACGTTTATGTGATATTGTTCCTTCTGTCTAGATATAAAGTTATTTTCTGTATAAATAAATCATAAAAAAGTTTTGAGATAAAGGCGATGTTTTTGACGGAAGGGATAAGATCACTAGCACTTTTTATTGCATTGGCAGCTGTTTTTTTTATTTGTCTAATGGGTCACGTTTACTAAAAGATTATTTTTCTGTCTACAACATAGGTAAGTCAGTAAAGAAATTACAAAAACCGAATTGTTATGCATATGCAAACATAACTTTCTAGCATATTAATGCGTTTTTAATGACATCATATATTTATCTTATCTAAGGAAAATTATATAATTTGAATTATTCAATATTTTATTAATAACTTAACTGCTGCATCAATACATCGAAAATATCTACTTTTATGTTTTTTAACTTAGTCTTTCTATTATATTTTTCCGAGAAAAACTCTTAATTCCCCTAAAGGACCCAGGCCAATGGCGTTTTAATATTAATTTCCTTAACTCATGCTTTTAGAGTGAAAATAATAGAAAGCGGAAACAACGATAATTCATTAATTTAACCTCTTTCACTCTAATTTCCAGCCACTCCAACCTAATATTTTTAAAATGTCAAAACCATACCAATTACTTACTGTTGAGGAACAACTTTTAAGACCATCATTTTAAAAATTTATTATTTGTTCGTGCATGTGGTGCTTTTTATTTACGTATTAGCAACTGTAAAAAAACCGTGATACAAGGACCTCCATCTATAACTCAATTTTCAAGATAATTTGCCTATAGGGTATCAAACTACAGTTATTTTTAATGTCCTTTAAATAATGTCATTTTTTAAATAAAGTGTTAATTTTAAACACTTTATTTAATATGACATTTTATTACCTTTACATCTAATATAAATCTTTTTGGGTAAGTTCGCGATATAAATTATACTAAATACTTATTATCAAGTAAGTAAAACTTTTTTTTATTGAATAAATGCATTTTTATTATTTATAGTACATAAATATTAATTTATCGGCACAAATCATGAAAGCAATGTCAAAATTTAATAATAATAACATCTAATTGCTTAGTGCGAACCTGAAATTTTGTAGCCAATATAATAACTAAATACCCTAATATACCATTCAAAAGATCCTTCAGATATTTATGATACTCTCGAACATGAGAAAATAATATACAGTGGCACCTCGATATACGAGTTTACCTCGTTCCGTCCGTGTCCGTATCTAAAAGCAATTTTCCCCAATTAAATTTATTGAAATGCTATTAATCAGTTCTAGCGCCCAAAACACCACTTCAGATGTTTTTGTTGAGTATTTTTTGAATAAGATGATAGCCTTTCGGGGAAAATCTCCATAACTCTATGCAACATATTAACGGGAATATTAGCAATTTCTTTGATAATTTTCGTTTTAAGCTCCTGAATGGTTCTTAGGTAGCCCCACAAAGAGTAATCGCAAGCCGTTAGATCTTGCCACTTTGCAGGCCCATCAATATATCGTCGTATAGAAATAACGTGTGTCGGAAACAATCTTTGCAAAGGGTTTAAGCTGTGTGTGATGTGTGAAGTAGCACCATCTTGATGAAACTAGGATTGGTTGTTTTGTGCAAATCTGTTCAATTGCTGACTCAAAACATGATTATTCATATTAGTATAACACTCGAAATCGACTGTAACAGTGATACCATTCTCATCTTCAAAGATGTAGGGACCGATAATTCCCATGGATGATATCGCACAAGTTACCTTCGGGTTGTATATGCGCCTCGTTATGTCTGTTGGTTTTAGTGCTTAACCTATTTGAATTTTTGCATATGTGAAAATTGAAATTTTTGTCCAATATTCGAAGTAAAGTAGTCTTACATATGTTTAATGCCTGAGTTCGCTTTCGAGTTGAACGTTTTCGAATATGCTCGACAGATTCTCTAACGCGATTTCTAGCATTCGTTCAGCGACATTCTCTAGCATTCTTACACTTTTTCTTGGTTTATTATATTTGACACTGACAGCTGATTCTGTGTTTTCAAATTTACGTACCTATTCCTTTATAGCAGGAGCCGAAGGAACTCTGCCGTACTGACCAATATGGAAATAAATTCGGAAATGCCGCTAGGAGGCGAATTATTTTTGTAGTACGATTTAATCACAAAAGCACGTTGCTTATCAAGCCACTACTCCATAATTACTAAATGGCATACGGTAACACATAAATTAACAGAACAACCCACAGCAACTGCTTATAATTGAGAAATACAATGCCCTAGAACTGGACGCCATTGCGTTGCATTTACTGAAAGATAGTAAAAAAACACATTTTATATCTATTAACTTATACCTTATGGCCACTAGTACCTATTCTTGTGAAATAGATAAATACCTTGCAAAAAATAACAACGAAATAGATACTTTCAAACCAATAAGCAGTTATTAACTTGTCGCGTATTTACTACTGATGGGTCCTCAGGATCCAGTAAACACTACCTTCGAACCTCGCCGACACGAACGAATACTGAAGTATGAATCTATGCCGGCGAAATCACGCGTATGGGATTGCGGAGGAGTACCGAGACAGCGAGTATCCAATGTTGCCAAACTTAAAAAATATACCCTATTTAAAAATAGGATGGGTCCTCAGGCTACTAGAGGCTACCCGTAGCTACTACCCATCAGTAGTAGCTACGGGTTAAGAAGAACAATGCCCAAAGTTTTTAAAATACCTACAGTTTCATACCCTGTGTGCAAATTTATCTTAAAAATGTACCGATTTATAGACCTGACGAGTTTTAGATGGAGGAACCACGTATATTATGATTATTAAGTTGAAGTGGCTTAGGATGAGTTAGAAAAGTTTAACATCTCATTTTAATTCCCTAAAAAAAAAATTCACACGTTCCTCGTAATTTTTGCCTTATAATTGCGAGGAATATATTCGTTAAAATTATCCATACATATTTATGTTTATATAATGTTTTTACATTTGCTGCAAAATAAAGTATATGAAGTTTAAATTATAAGAGACATTTAGTATGATTTTAAAACAATTCTAGAACAATGGTTTTTGTCACTGATTAAAAATGCACTTTTTACATATTTGTATCTGTTTTGCTTGGTAGCATGATTTACGGTAGATTTATTTTATGTTTAAATTTTTGGATAACTTTTTAATGAAAAAGTGTTGACCTAAATATTGTTATTTGTTTTTTTTTTAAATAGGCAACGAATATTTCTGAAACGAGCTTTATTATATATTTTGACAAATTTTATATTATGCTAGGTGTGATAAAATAACAATAATTGTAAATTACTAAAAGCAATAAATATTATTTCATGTAGAAATTTTGTAAATAACTTTTACAAACTTAATAGTTAGGTGAAATATTTAATTTTTACATATCGAGTAGCAATAATGCATATATATTTTTATATTTTATTGAAATAATCATATAATTGATTAGGAAGTTCAAAAACTATGTAAATATTAACCTAAATTTTATTATATGTTACGCGATTTTCATGTGAAATGAAAATCGTTAAATAAATGCATGAGCATGCCTTGTTTTATCAATAAATATAATTTGTTTATCCTTGAGCTTTTAAGTTTTATTTGCCTTTGTTTGGGGGTTATTTTGTGTTTTTCTTTATGTGGGAGGAGCCTACAAGTGGTTTTATAAATTGCTAAAAGCATACATTTTTGCCATTTTTTATTTAAAGAAAAAAGTTTGTCAACGTGGAGCTGCTTGGTTTTTGAGTTTGTTTTTCATTTAACCATTGGTTCTCTTGATTTTTTTCACTAATTTGTTATTTTATTGCAGTTTTAAGTTACCTCTAAGCGCAATTTTCACCATTCACTATATTTTGCAATGAACTTGCAAAACTTGTTTTTAGTGAAGGTAAGTGTAGCATTTAGTTTTAGTTCAGAATGGATCTTTTTTTAACTGAATGAAATTGAGCATGACTTTAATTAACACTCTAAGCTTAATTTTTTAGTGTTGATATCTGAAACATTTTATTCAAGTTTTTTTAAATTTAATCCATGCACACAAACCATTAAAATATATTTTTGTGATTATAGTATTTTTTAGATCAGATGGGAGTCGTGAGCTACCAGTTTACTCAAACATAAGGAAGAACTGATCATAAAGACGTACGAACAAATCAACTGAAGTATACCAAAAAAAAAACACAATTTTTTAACAAATATTTTATAATGGCTTAAATGTACTATATTTTAATGTTAAATGTACAGGTATTTCTCGGTAGTAGAAAGTAGACACCTTATTTAGATTCGTATTCCATGGAAGAAGGTTAATTTAGGTTAGGTGTATTGGTTATTAGTTTGATATACGTACGTAACCATTTTGTTTTGTTGTACAGCAGATTCTTAAATCAAACTGCTACAGATAATGTTCTACTTCATAAGATTCTTCTACTTTACTAACGAAAGTTATTCTGAAACCGGACCCTGCAACCCAATTTAAAGATAATTAATTCTTCTCTTATTTAAGCCGTATTTTAGCGATCTATCGTCTCGCCTGCTTAAGCATCACGCGATCATTTCTTTAAACGAATTACATCATGTCGTTTGTCAGTTTGTTTTGATTTGTGCTTATGTTGTTATTTATTAACATTTTGAAAAGTGAGTGAAAGATATGCGAACATCATGCTAATTTAATTCCTATGGCAATCCGTTTAAATTAATTCATTATTCTCTTTAATATGGTTCGTATTATACTGGGTGACACAGGAAAAAGGAAACACTTAATGATTTTTTTACTTTTCAAGATAAACAAATGAAATTTGGTATAGAATGGTTATAATAATAATCATGACATATGAAGACGTTTATTACCGTTATCACCAATAGGAAAGTATATCAGCTGTTACATTATTCAAAAATTCATCCAATGCGTAGGGAAGGCCGTGGTTAGTTGAAACAATTTTCAGAAATAATTTTTTTGTAAAAAACTGAAAATGGAGCAAAAATAATCAAAATGCATAAAGAATTGTAAAACCCTCTTTAATAGAACACGCCTCTCGTTTATAAAAAATAATTTTGTTTTCTACAAAATAACGAAAAAACTAAACACGCTGTTACAACTTGCCCGAAGTCGGGGTCAGTTGAAACTGGACTGGGGTTATTTGCAACAGTAGGTTTTATTAACCTATATTATTTTCTATAGATATTAAAAACTAAAAAAGGAACTGATAGGAATATATAATACTTAAAAACATACAAAAGGACAAGACTAAATACGTTTCGCAGTTAGTCTGCAATCTACATGTCATCATCGGAGTCGCAATTCTGACATACGAAAAATGGCGTTTTGTTAGTATACTCCTCATGGCCCCAATAATGGCACTGAGTGCACTGCACCCATTTTTCTTTTGGGCGAGAATTAATAAAAGACTCGCCACAATTTAGGCAAAATGTTTCCTCTTCCTCCTCCTCTGAGCTGCAGGGTGCCTTCGATTTTCGAGAAAGGCGGAATTCTGTTGTAGTCTCTGATTTCGATATGTTTCTCTTTACCTTTTTTTTATTCTTTTTGAATCTTTTGCTCATGTATAAGTTCAAGCTCTTGCTTATTTGGTGTGTCGGTCCAAATGGCGGATTTGCCGCGTTTTCTACCTTTTCTTATACCAGTGCGTCCTGCAGCCTGTGGAGTGGGTCGTAAATCTTCTGGAGTAAACCGATGCTTCCGAATACTAGTAGATGGACCAGGTTGTTCTATAACTTGCGGTTGTACAACTTCTAACTCATCGTTGTTTGGAGTCTTCGCAGGAGTCTTTTCAAGGGTAACAAGAAGTGATGATTTTCGTCAAATTTTGAATGCATGTTACTAGTGTCCCTTTGTATTCACGCTATTAATTTGACGCTAAAACATTACTGTACATTAACTGTAACTTTAATAATTAGAAATTCGTATTTTCAAAATTAACACAGCAAACCTTGAAAACATTAAGGGTAATTTGTTAAATAAAATAACTATTTACGGTAACACGCCTAATTTCATTTTAAAGTAATACTTTCATAAAAACTTTTCGAAATGTTGTCCTTCCATTTCAATACATAAATTAATTCTTCTTTGGAAGTTCCAACGAATCCTAGAAAATATGACTTCTGTTTAATTATTTCACACTTATCAATAACTGGTTGTCTTAGTTCTTCACGGTTATTTACAGGAACCTTGTAAACGAGAGATTTTATAGGTAACCCCAAAAGAAAAAATCCATAGCGTTTAGATCTGGCGATATATACAATAATAACTTATCTTACTGCACTACTGTTGACATGTCGTCCACTCAATGCCAAAACCACGAATGTGCAATTTTTCAATTTTTCGCCTAGGGTAAACTACCCAATTGTTGGCACCTTAAGGAGATAGCTACAAGTTTTTTTTCATAAGAAAAAAAATATATGAAATAGAGACACTTTACACAATTTTTGACAAATAAAAATCTCTAAAGAGTTAAACAATAACAAAAAAAACTCGAAATATTTATCAAAAATTAGTTGAAACTGCAAAAATTATCAAATTTAGCAAATTTCCAATAGTTGGCACTAAAAAAATTCCAATTGTTGGCACCCTATTTCACCTGAAATAATAAAAGCGAAACAAATTTTAAAAGAAACATTTATTGAGAAATGTACCTATTTATGCCTTGTGTACCCTTATACTGTACTATTTATACCCTATGTGTTAAAAATTTAGACTAACTAAATTAACAGTCATCCAGTTTATAAATTTAGCACAGAACAAAATAAAAAAAAAATAAATAAAAAATGATTTTAAACTAAAATAGGGCAATAACATGCAGTTAACTTATGAAGTTTTATTTTTAAAATCACAACTTTTACATACAAAGTTGTCATGATATATCTCGTGTTTCATTAAACATTTATAATGATAATTTCTGGTGCAAGTTGAACATTTTACACCAAAATTAATGATACTAATATTGTACGTACATATAAAGCATAATCCATTTTTTGTTATGGTATTTTGACTCAAAATGGACTCGTTCAATTTTACAGTGCCTTCTTGTTCTTTACTTTCACTCTCAAATAAATTTCTGACATGGGTTTCTTTCTTTTTTGCAACCTGTATATTATTTATTTGAGAGCTTGGACCCGCTTCTGAAAAAATGTTTGAGTAATTAGACATATTTAATTTTTTTACACCTTTGTCCTTTTCTTTTGTTATATTATTTTTTGCTTGTAGTTTTTTCACTCTTTTTTGCTTGTTTTCCTCATTTTTTAAATCATTTTCTTTCTTTTTTTTCCTTTTCCAATGCATTTTCTTCTCTTTTTAATTTATTTTCTTCTTTTTTCTTTTCCTTTTCAATTTTTATTTCTTCCTTTTCTTGAAGACTTTTTTTATAGTCAGAGGAAATTAAAACAAATGATGTTCTTGTAGATGTCCTCTTTCCGCTTCTTTCAGGTGTTTTAGGCTTTTCTAAGTAGTGTGCTATATTTAATTCGTGCGGCACAGGATCCACATTATCATCACTTTTATGTATTTCAAGCACGGAGTCATTTGCACTTTTTATAGAGATTGAGATATAATCAATTTTGGTTTCTTCTTTTCAGGTGTGTAAACATCTTCGTTCGAGATTTTAGATTCTGTTTTTTTAGGACTTTTAATTTTAATATTTTCCAAATTTGTCGATTGTCCATCTTCATCATGATCATCATATTTGTCTTCTAATATTTCATCACTTTCAGGAAATTCATCATTATTATCCATCCGAGCAATTTCAAAAACTACAGGCATGCTAAGTATTTCTTCTTCAAGATATTGAACATTTTCTTCAATTTCTGCAACCCCTATTTCATATTCATTTATTTCCTGCTCAACCTCTATAAGACTATTTTCTACTATAGAGATATTTAAAGCGCTGGATGGTTTAAGCTTGGAGTAAATGTTTCTTAAAATGTCAAAATATTTACAATTTTTATGATTTTCGACAGCTTTTCCGGTTTCAAGCTCTTGAAGAAGATCAGTATTTAGCATTTTGCAAAATAAATCATAGTCGATTTTTTTGTCGGTTTTAATTTCCTCTAGATGTTCAATTTCCCTTTGTTTCTTACCGAGACATTTAGAATAATCAATACTCTCTGGATTCCACGGAAACAAACCAGAACTTTTAAAACCGTTGACTATAGCCTCGCCCTTTAAATTTTTTAGTGCTTTATCCAATATGGGAGCAAAGTGATGTTTTCCTAATTGGCAATATGGATTTTCTCTTCCCCAGCTTAGTACTCCGTACTTCCAGAATGTTTTTAGCGGCTTAAAACAAGAAACGTCTACCGGTTGCATAATTCTTGTTGAGTTGGGATATAAAGCCACTAAAATTATTTGCAACTGACTGCACACTTTACTAAGCTCATAGGTAAGATGTGTTGCATGTCCATCAACAAATAAAATAACTGGAAATAAAATTTGCTGTTTCACAAGGTTTTTATGAAATATTTCTTTGATATAATCAATAAAAACTTCGGACTTCATCCAGCCATTTTCAGTGGAGGCAATACCCCAGTGATCTGGAACACTGTCTGATAAAGTTTTTGATATTCTCTTATTGGGAAATATTATTAGAGGCGGAGTCACATCCCCTGCAGCCGAAAAACTAAACATTACTGTTAGATTTTGCTTTGCCTGGCCCCTGTCAACTTCATAAACATTTTTCTCAGACTTTGCTGCTAGAACTTTTCCAAGTTTTGGGCAAAACAAAAAACATGTCTCATCACCATTATACACTCGTCGCGGATCTTCCAAAATGGAAAAGTATCCTTTACTTTTTAGGTACGTTTCTATATCCCCAAACCATTTTTTAATATCGTTTTCAGAAACGTTAGATGATGCACTTGTTACTGCTTCTGGTGTGCGATGAGTTAAAATAGGATGTCGATTTAAGAATGACCTATACCAGTGGTCACCTAAAAATAATATGCAGGTTATTATAAATTATAAAATCAACTAAAATAAATGTCTAAAGGAATAAGAAAAAGGATACCTGGCATGTTATTTTTAAATGGATTTGGACGTTTATCATCATCTAAAAACTGTTTCACTGATATCTGTAAATCAATTTTCCGTCTTGGAAAGCCTTTTTTCTGACTTCTGACGAGAATCCAAGCTACGAGCAGCTTTTCCTCATTTTCAGTCAGGTAAGTATTTGGACCAGGTCTAGCTTTGGAAAATTTAGCTCCCAATCGGAATTGGAGAGTAGATCTAGGGATTTGGTACTTCTTGGCTACAGACTTTTTTGTTGTTGCGCCGTTTTTAATTTCGCTCAAAGCTTTCTGAATTAATTCTTCACTATATTTTTTAATAGCATTTTTTTATTTTTCTTTGTAATTTTTCCCATCTAGAAATAATACAAATTTAGGTAGATTAATTTCACTTAAGGGATTTTATAAGGAGGAAAAAATTTGAAAAGTTTACAGAAAAAATGCAAAGTCGGAGTTACAGTAGATATAAAAAAGGTAGGAGTGTAATATTAAAGGTTAGACATAATTTGCCCGTTGATTTATATTCTGGTGATGCATTAGAAAGAACGAAACACGTGTTATTATTAATATTGTACACCCTTATATTAATATTAATTTTCCTTTCTTACAAACATTAATACAATTTTTTTAGCCACCTCAAATAACATTTTAAAATTATAAAAGCAAGTAAATTACTAAATCAAAATAGTGTGATAAAAAGGAGGTGCCAATCATTAGAGTGCTAATTAAAATGCTAAATCCAATAGTTGGCATGGGTGCCAAAGAATTGGAAAATCATCAATTATCATGCCCAATAATTGGCACCCTTAAAAAAGAGAAAAAATTTTAGGTTAGAATCGGTTAAACCATTTTTAGCTTTAATTTACGCTTTATCCAACAAATCAAATATCTACTACAGGCAATTCTTCTGTCCAAAGTACCAAAATATTACATAATTGTCAAACAGATTCTTACCTTGACGCTAATTTTTGATAGAATTCACATCACCTCACTACACTTTTACCGGCTAAAGCCATAAACAATATTACACAACGTGAACAATGAAGTCTGGTTATTGGGCAGGGTTGCCGCTATTTGTCTATTTTCTTAGAATTTAAATTAATTTGAATTCGACTTTTTTATTCAAAGAAAACTACTAAGGGTGCCAATATTTGGTCGAGTGCCAACAATTGGGTGTTTTACCCTATATGCCAAAACAACGAATGTGCTCTTAACACGTTCACTGCCACCACGGTCTATAAGACCGAGAAAAAAGTGTTCCAACTAAAAAAAATTGGTCTTATAGACCGAGATAGAATGTTACGCACAGGCCAGCTCGGTCTATAAGACCGGCTCTCAAGCGCCGCCGGTCTTTTCTCTTATGGCAGTAGGCATGAAAATAGACCGAGCCGGCCTGTGGGAAAGGTTCGCACATACCAGTTTTGAATTTCCGTTTTTTTTTTGTCTAATAAATAATAATTTAATATTAACTTATGTTTTCTTTTATATACAATTTATTTTATTGGCATATTTCGTAAAAAATGGCATAATGAAATCACTTAAATAAATGTCAACAACAATATATTTTGGATAAAGAAGGAACAAGTTAAAAAGATCAAAATGGAAAAACATCGAAACTGAAAAAAATCATATTCTCTAGAAATTCGAAAGCGTTAAAGACAAATTGTACAACAGATTAAAGACTGACTAAATCCTGTGAACTACGCTAAAACAAACATACATTTGGTTCATTAGGACAAGATTGTCAATAAGTTCTCACTTTTTTAGGTTTCTTGCGAGCTTCCATCCACTTTCTGACTTTACCTTTTCGTAACATTTGGTACATGGTCGCCTCTTGTTATACGGAAGAGTTCCAATTTCATGTCGTTTTCGGATTCTTTGTGTGTCAGGTTCAACATTATTATCAGGAAAGGATTCACATAACTTGTAGGTTGTCCGTTTGCGAAAGTCGTAAAACAATTGGCATATTTTCTTTCGTCACCTGTTTCTATATTATCCAAGAGTTTACTAAAGCAGTATTCAAAATTATTTCAAACGCTAATTTGCGTTACCACTTCAACGATTTCCTTAGTGGCGATTGATATGCTGTCATTTGATCAGACAAGTCTTGTGGACAAATCGCGCTTGTCACGCCATTTTAGAACAGATATGCCTGGTGCATTTTCTCTAATGACGTGTTCACCAATCTTCAGTTTTTTTCAATGACTTCCTTAGGTAAACCCTTACGGTTTTTTCTGAGTGTACCTAGAAGGTGTGTTTGCTTCTCTAATAGTTTAGAAGCCAGCTCCACATTAGTGTACCAGTTGTCGGTGACAACAGTTCGGCCGCAGTTTAAAATTGGTTAACATAGGTTCATTACCACATTTGTAGGTGTAGTTTTGGTTAGTTCCAAATTTTTCCCTGCATATATTTGCATGCTGTATGTAAAACCGCCATTGCTACATAACTTGAACAACTTGATTCCGTATCAGTGGCACTTGTTTTTTATATACTGCTTCATTACAAGTCTTCCTCTAAATGGAATTAAAGATTCATCTATACAAACAGTTTCTGAAGGGTTGTATAAACTCTGAATATTTTTCTGTACCTTGTTCAATACTGGTTGTACTTTATGTAACCGATCGTTATTACTGTTATCTTCATTGTTTGAAAAATGAACCATACGGAGAAGAAGTTCAAAACGATTACGGCTCATGCATTATGTGGGCATTGCAATTTTGAACATTTTTTCTTTGCTCCAGTAACATGAAATACTTGGCATTTTCACAATACCCATGTAGGAAACAAGACCAAAGAATCGTTTTATTTCAAACTTATCCGTTGGCGTCCAGTCATGTAATCGTGATTGCCTGGATGTATCATTTCTTGTACATATTGTTTGGGTCGCATACAAATTTGTTTCATCCGCTACATATGCGAAAAAATCGTCATCGATCAGTAAGAAATAAAAGTCTTCTGGATTTGATTGATGCATCAAGGCAGCAAATTCAGGAATTACACCTTCATTCTCAGCAAACCGGATAAGATTGGGCTGGTTCCCCATTGGCAATGTCCATATATCATCACCAATCTTATCTGGCATGGATACGTCGTGTTGTGTTAGGGATTCGGCATCCGATTGGTATCCCCCTCCATCAATTTCTAATTAAGCGGAAGATGTTGATTGTAACGCTCCAGTCGTGTGTGTCGTGGATTGAAAACTTGATGCCTGAGCCCCAGTCTCTAGTTCTGAAAATATGAAAAAAAAAACAATTTTACCTGAATCAAAATCCGATTCTTCAGCAGACAAGTCAATATTTGTAGCTATAGCCTCTAACCCAGCATTAGTTAGTGATCTCTGTCTTTTATAAGACGTTATTCTTCCGAATAAAACAAAACACAATATAAACGAGTAAATATTACACAAAAACATGCACAGTGAACGGAGCGGGCATTGGGCAAACAAACTAATCCACGAACAATAAAAAATACAAACAAGTCAGCGCAAGTCAAGACGGACCGTGGTATCGGACCGAGCGTTCCAAATCGAAGTCGAGATTCGTTTTCGCCGACTCGGTCTATTATAGGACCGTGAGGGAAAACAACAACTTTTGAAGGCTGTATGGGATATTTTTCAACATTTTCGCTAGAATTTCTTTAGCTATGCAGTACTATATTTAATGGCAACATTGGCCTGTAGGACAAAATTTCAAAAAATCCATATCCGTTGGCCTGGGCAAATCACCTCCTCACCTCCAGCTAACCTCACTTTAATATGTCAAATGGGAACCCCCATCGTGTGATACATCATAGTAAGGAGCGTAAAATTCTCTATTCAACGGTACCAAAAAAAATGAAATCGGTAAATGTGTAAGCAAATAGTTAGCGAAAATGTCTAGAAATAATGAATATTTTTTTTACGCCAAACTTTGGTATGTCAAATGGCTACCCCATGGTGTGATACATTATTTTAAAGGGCATTCATTATGCTATCAATGGTTGTAAAAAAAAATAAAATTGATTGACCAAGAAGCAATTAAAGTGTAAATCGGTAGGGTAGAAAAACAAATTTTATTAGTTTAACAAATTTATTTTATTAAATGTTCAAAATGCGGGCCATTATTAGCAAGATAATAAAAAAGCCTATTTTCAAACTCCTTACGAACATTGGGAAGGGTCTGCCCGCTAATATCTCTGCATTCTTGAAATATTCTATTTTTTAAATTTTCAATACTCTCAGGTGGGGTTTTATAAACTTTGCTTTTTACGTAGCCCCAACGAAAAAAGTCTATTGGGGTTAGGTCCGGAGACCGCGCAGGCCATTCGATTGCACCACGTCTGCCAATCCACTTTTCTCGAAAATTTTCATAAGACTGTTATTTCATAACAGTCTATACTTTTTTTTATTGTTATTTTTATAAGACTGCAAAGATTTTTGCAAAAAATTTGAAGACACTCTTTTTTCTCGCAAATAACGGTACACATTCTTTACTTAAAAAAATAAATAATTTGCTTAAACTAAATGTACTGTTTGTTACCACACATTTTAACTTCTAAATTGCTTGTATTTTTTTTTTTTGATGATCTATTATAAAAAATGTAAGAATTTTAAAATGATGCAGGTACCACACTAAAAGTATTCATTTAAAATACCAAAGTGTGGCGTAAATAAAATATTCATTATTTCTAGACGTTTTCGCTAACTATTTGCTTACACATTTACCGATTTCATTTTTTTTGGTACTGTTGAATAGAGAATTTTACGCTGCTTACTATAATGTATCACACGATGGGGGTTCCCATTTGACATATTAAAGTGAGGTTAGCTGGAGGTGAGGAGGTGATTGACAGAACTTCGGTAAATGCATAATTAAACGTCCCCCTGTATATCTAATTTGATGTGTTTTTTTTTTTTTTTTAAGAAAGTTATTACGGGTGGATCGTTTTGAAATGAAAGCACTGTATATCAGCACTCTAAAAAAAGGGTGTATTTTAGTGCTCATCCCAATATTAAATAGGCTTTTCTCAATTTGCACATTCGCGGTTTTGGCATTGGACGATGTGTTAGTGGCCTCTGGAGGGTGCTATTGAATGCTTAAATTGTGACCTCATAATTTGATCGCCAGAATCAAATGTCTCAAAGGCGCTTAAAAAAAATGTTTTACAGCATCTTACTCGCTAAAATACGGCCTTATTTTCCGGTTTCCGTCAACTTAATTTTTTTTACTTTTTCGTCAAATACCACTGCCAATATACTTAGGTGCTTTTTAAATTATCGAGATTTTATATATATTTTTTTGCTTCTTTATGTTATAGAGGTGGGCAACGATACCGCGATGAAACGACACGCGTAAATGAAAAAAAAATCAATTGTTGAGGTTGCCATGGTAAAAAGTTGGAACAGTTTTTTTTTACTGGGTAACATGTGGGATCTTTATAAGTATTAAATGCACAACAAAGCAAATACTCAAAATTCACATTATCACAAAAAGTCTTAATTAAAATTACGGATTCATGTTTCTCTCAGGGGATTTTTTTTACAAGAGCACCTACACAAATACAAGTTCTTTGTTAAAGGAAGAACTATTAGTATATTTTATGCGTCACTTTATTTGAGGTAGAAGTTTTTTAATAGTTGGGTTGTGTGTGTCGAAAAAATATTTCCGAGCGAAACATGTGATTTTAATTAAAGGTTTTGGATGTAGAGCATTTTTTTAGTGCTTGTGATTTGTTTTAAAAAGTATGTTTCTCAGTCGAATTTTTTTTTTAAATGACCATGGTTTATCTTGACAAATATAATTTATTTTTCATTATTGGCTTAGCCACTATGCCGTCCCGATATCTTTCCCTCGTCCTGTATATTCGCTGTTAGTTCGTTAATGATTATTTTGTGATATAATTATTTGCAATGTTTAATATTATTATTACTAATAATACTTGTATTTAAATGTAATCTGGTGAGGTGTTACATTTGATAGGTATTTAACTGGACTGAAAGCAGTTATAAAAGTGGATTAGTCTTAAGAAAGTTCTGCACCTTGAATGTAACACGTCATATTAAATGTATTATTTAAAAGCATTTATTAGAATATTTATTGACTATAATAGAGAGTTAAAATAATGCTAAGAACAGGGTATTTTTGTTTTTGCAACGTGTCAAGACAACTTTTAAAATAAACCAAAAATGCAATATTGTTAAGGCCTTGTTATATTTTTATTTAGTGCTTAAACTTTTAATAACAGAGTGATTTAGCATGTAGTTTTAAAATTTTAGATACTTTTTCTTTTAAATATTCCAAAATATATAATATGCTGTTTGGTGGCTTTTTTTTCAATGGTTATTCATTATCTTGATGAATGTATTTGGGTGAATCGTCATTTTATTAAGTCTATTCTATCAATTTTTTCAATATTATATTTGTGTAATACAAGATATATTATATAATATGATTAGCCGTCTCACTTAATTATAATAATTTTTGCAAAAGGCGGAAGGATAATTTGGATTTAAATAAAGTCTTGTATTTAGTTTACTTTGAATTTCAAGCAGTTTATTAAATTTTGTAGAGCCATCAATAAATGTGCTATTTTTGTGGAAAATACAGGGATTCATTATTATGTAACCAAAAATATTGTGTGACTGAGATATCTTCATCTCATGTTGAAAACAGAAAGTACTCATAATAAAACATTAAATGTACTGTTGTTTGTATTTTGAGAAACCTTATTTATTTATGAATGTTGCTTTGGAAGATTGTTTGCAGAATCGCTTATCGGCGGCCAAGCAAAAAGGGTAAAACAAGGGAGATCACATATTAATGCCAGAATGTGTATCATTGATGTTGCTGTAATCACTACAGTCACATCCTCTATTTAGGTCAATTAGGCAAAAGGTACAAGCATTAACTATCGACCAATTAAGAGCAGAGTTGAAGTTTCCACTTTATGCTCAAAAAATGACAGTATGGTGTGCGGTTTCCGCAAATGGAATCATTGGTTCATATATTTTTTTGAGGATGAGGCTGAAAATACCGTGCTCACAGCCCTCTTGTACCACATTTTTTCAACAGGACGGGGTAATAAGTCACACTGCAAGAATTTAAATGAATGCTTTAAATGCCTTCATTCTTTCCAGGGTATCGTTTCTCGAAACATGGAAGTCTAAAGTTACTGAAGAGGTACATAAGACTGGCATAGGAATCTCCTGTCGCTAGAAAGCGAAGTGTGATGGCCAGTCTAATTTCGGCAGAGACGCACTCTCGATAGTTCGTGTCAATTTTAGATATTTCTGGAGAAATTCTTGAGAGCATAAAATTAAAATCTCTTGGCGAAACTCGAGTAAAGTTTTTGAATAAGCTACTCCTGTCAGTTTTGATATCAGAAATCAGCTGCATAGAAACTATAGTTTTTAAAAAATGAGACACCCAAAATCTGTTTCCTTCTTTTCTTTTTCTATTAGTGCACAAAATACTAATGCAGCACAGGCGGCAAGTTTCTTTCTACTTAACGGGGCCATTTTTACAATTTTTTTATTCTCGGTTTTCCTCAAAATAAAAAAAGACCTGGATACGCGACAAAACTGCTTTGTGAACAATTTCAAACAACATGTGCTGATCGGTGGGTACTTCGTTTTGCAAGCGTTTATCAATATTCGCAAACGTTTACAAATGTTAATGCCAGTGGATACGCGGCTTTACAGGTAACAGGCAGGTGTCAAACGTAAATTATGTCTGGCGACGACTATAATAATCATCGTACACTGTAAATATGTAATGTCCGGTTTATCGGCCTAAATGTGACCTAGTTATTCGCCACGGTTAAAAAATTATTAGGAGACCATTTATATGTAAGTATACAAATTATTAAAGGAGGTTATTACCCATAAATAAGGTATTTAAAGCTTCTTCTAGTCCGTATAGAAATACAGGTTTGTCATCTTTTTCTGTGTACTTTTACACACAATAGTATGGTCAAATGTTCACGATTTCAGATTCTCCTGGAAAGCTCTCTGGAAACTATTGGTGGAATTAGTAGTAATCATATTTTTTCACTTACATTAGCTCTTTACGAAACCAAAATATTTTGGGGTACTGTAATGGTAATTTCAGGGTGCTCTCTTAAAAAAGTTCTATATACCAATACTTACTTACTACAACAATAGCCAATACTTAAGCCAATACTTACTACAACAGGCGACCATTTGGCAAGAAAGATAACCACCAACTGTGTCCTAAAAATAAATGTCGTAAAAAAAAATTAAAATCCATGTCGCTAAGTGCTCCTCTACGTCAAAATAATGGATCATTTTTCTTTCTATAGATGTTTTTCTATTTGGCCCGTCAATAGTGATTTTGGAATCCTATGTTTTGCTGGCACTTCGGATCGATATCCTCCACAATTAGTTTCTATAGCAAAATAATAGGTTTACCTGGGTACTCCGTAAGATAAGAAGCAGAACAAGTATCTATATATTTAAACGAAAATAGAAATAAAATCATTACGCTGGCGAAAGATAAGAAAAATATTTATAGTATACAGCAACCAAGCGTTATTAGATTTTCTGCTGGAGAAGAAAAATTTTAATTGGAAGAAAGACTACACAAAATGGTAAGTTAAAAGTTCGTTTTCTATTACTTATGCTATTCTTAAATAAATAATAAATAAAATTTGTAGTATGACCAACGACTAGGTGTTTATAGTTAATCATAAAAAACCTAACATCGATCATACGCATTATTGGTCACTTTTTGTCTCTGGTATAGTAAAATATGTAAGGAACTTATTAGACCCAATAAGGTATGCCCATATCGGGGTAGCGGAAAATTTGTGACTTTTAGGAAAAAATGGGTAAATCTATATTTAAATGATGTGGCTCAGATATTTTTACAGATTGGGGGATTGAAGATTACCCACTGTCTCATTGTGACGGGTTGACTGTACGCTGCACTGTTTAATTTTAAAGCACTTATATTGTTTTCTTAACTTACTACTGCTGTTAATACTCCTTCCGAAAGAGCTCAATTTATTAAATAGTTTAATTCGACAGTAATGTCTCGCGCTGGCTTCCCTTACAGGGTGACATTGTTGTTCTTGTAACGGATTAGAGAGTTCCACCTGCTGGCTCACCATACAGGGTGGTTCTTTTGATCCAGCATTTCCTCTAACATCCTACCATACAGGGTGGCTCTTCTAATCAAACCTTTCCATCTGGACCTTTTTTTTTATCCTCTCCAAATGCTATTTCCATTAGGCCTGGGTTCTTCCGTACCTATCAAAAAGTTATACCGTATCTGTGCGCAAGCGCTTGAGGTTTGGTGTCCGATTGGAGCTTTTTACCTTGATACCCGAATTTACCGATCGGTTCCGATAAATGTTGGACTGGACTCGACAATCCGTATTATACGTCCGATTACCGATGTATCTACCTCAGGGCTCAGACACCGCTGTCTCCCCGTCCCCAGTAGTGCATTGCTACTTCGTTGACACACCTTTCGATAGTCCGCTTGTTTGTTAGACAGCTAGACTGTAAAGAAGAATTTTGTAATGAAGAGATAGGCCAATAGAGAAGCCGTATTATTAATCTAACTGCATGAGTTTTATTTCGATGCGCATTGACTCTTGGAATTACTTTCTCCACTGGCTCAAAGCTACCTGTGTGCACGTAGGCCCCTAACCACATAAATCCTGAGGATGGCGCTGGCGCAAGACAAACCGTTTCGAAAATAAAACCGAGTGGCTTATTACTCGAGGAAAAACCGGCACCTAAAGATAGAAGCTCTTAGGGAACATCAGTTACACTATTGTATACGGGCATTTTAATGATACATGTGTATGTATTTTTAGTTATTATTAATTTCATCTATATTTCAAAAAAATTATATGTAACCGCCCTTCACCTCACCGATCGCTCTGTATCGGCCCCTGATCGAAAAGGTCCAGAATGTGCACCATAAAACTGTTACCAGTATTTGGGAAATATATCGGTACGAATTTTTCAAGTATTCCAAAAATCTGGATATATTTACCGAAGACCAGTGGCGAAGAAAATAAGCGTTCTTTTGCGTTGTTTCTCTACAAAATATTCCATTTTTAGATGAATCTTGTTTGCCATTACATAGAAAACATAATGCTTCCGTTGTTCGATATTGGTATCGGGAAAATGAGCACAGAAGTTTTGAATTCCGTACTCAGTATCCCCAAAAATGGTACGTTTGGGCTGGTATTTTCGGCAACCATATTATAGGGCCATTTTTTATTGATGGTACTTTAAACGCCTAAAAACGCCCTTAACTTGCTCAAAAACCAAGTTCTTCCTGCTATTCAAATCCTCCCTGATTTAGACCTGAGATCAGTTTATTTTTAACAAGACGGCTGTAGCAGGCAAATATTAAAGCGCACGAAATGCATGCATGCGCAATGTCAGATTTCGTTTTTAAGTATCGCTCTATGCGTAATATTCGATTCCCCAACCTGTATAATTCTAATTATGTCGAATATTAGTAATTTTATTAGTTTTACGTAATATAGCACATTTTTCTCTCTATTTAGTCGTTCACAAAGAAAAGACCATTTTTTGAAGACCATTGTTTGTTTAGCCTAATAGTCTTTGGTGTGATGCTTAAATTACGAGACAGTTTTACCACTAACCAAAACTCTATTTTTACTCTTGACCCGTGTTTCGTTAACGATGTTTGCATCTTTGGGAGAAGATTAACAATTTTTAAGTTTTTTCTTCTTAAAAGTTTTAATCTTCTCCCGAAGATGCTAATGTTAGCGAGACACGTGTCGAGAGTAAAAATAAAGAGTTTTGGTTAGTGGTAAAACTGTCTCGTAATTTAATTCATTGTTTAGCCTGTCGAAAAAACCTCAAACCTCGTACAAAATATCGGATAGTTTTCTAAATACCACAAGTATTTGCTTTTAATTTTAAAGGTTTTTTTTTCAATAATTATCCTTTTCACTATAGCTCTGAAATGAATGCAGAAATCGAATTGAACCTTTCACATTTTGCTGTTGCAAATTCATTTTACATTTTGATTATCTTTGTTATTCCAATTCAATGTACGGAGAGTAAATGAGTATTTTCGTATACATATAAATTTCTGGGTGCAGATGCAGGTATTTTTTTTATTATATAATATAGATATTTTTCAAATCGCGCGCTCTACCGAAGATTATCGAAATCTTTCACTCTTTCACGGTCTTTTGTAAAAAAAATATTTATTGTTTTACCAAACAAATTAATTATGATATTTACATTACTTAGCATGGTATTTGTTTGGCTGAACAATGGGGAAAATGTTAGAAGAACGATCTTTTAAAAAATCTTTACGATGATTGGGTACTGCCAGAGTATCTCTTTGTCGTAGATTTAAGCTATGGATATTTCTTCTAAATCGCAATTTGTTATAAAGATAACAAAACATTTTATATTTTAAAATTTTAAAAGTTAAACACTTCAAAAGTTTGTGCCGATTATTCAAATTTAGCTAATCAGATCTTTGAGGGTGTTATGCTAGTTCTTCTATTTAGGTCATAATAATATGATACATGCATTTTTAATCTTTTGTACTTTGTATTGATCAAGATTATTAAGGCATGAGTAGTAAACACTAACTATTAAAAGGGTTGACATGGCTTAGTACTATAGATTGAAGCAAAATTTTGCGAGTACAGAGTGGTTGAAAGTATTTGTAACCGTAATAAAGTTTAAGATTAGGGTAGGCCAATCAGTTATTTAACTTTCATCTATGGTTTTAAGGATATTATCTGTTATGTGCGTTAAAGCCATTTTACACCTATAGCCAGCTCTAAACCTGATTGATGTTTCGGTAAAATATTATACTGTTGTAAAAATGATCTATTTGTTTTTCCATCATTTCTTTAACTTCTTTTAAAAGTGTAGGTGTGCTTACAGATGACAGAGCTCAGAAGGATTTTTAATTTTGGACAGAGGGATAACTTGTGCCTGATTCCACGCAACTGGAAAATTGGTATTTAACATGCATTAATTTTTAATATGTGTAATTAAAGAAAGCATAAATGGACAGCAACAGCAAAGCAGGATTATATGTATATTAAGGAAGTCTGCACCAGTAGCTTTTGATTTTATTTGTCTAATTACTCTAATTAAATAGTTTTCGCTAAAATAAGTACGGATTGGCTTTTATCAGCGCACTCTTATACACCAGATTTTGACCCACTGAATTACCCAACTGAATGAACAAACAGAAATCATCATGTTGATTACTATTCACTAATGTAAGCTGTCATTGTCACTGTCAGCTGTGTGGTCCTGTCATCTGTCCCCTCACATACGGGGCCCTTTTATTTTGTTAAAAAATACTTTTTAAAAATAAATTAAGGAATACTATTAAAATTAAATTTTTATTCGAAATGCAAGCAGCGCTTAGAAACACTTTTTGTGTACCTTCTAAGTGGTTATTTAAAAACCCAACCGCTTTATTTCACGCAACAAGGTAAGAAATGTTAGTGGTTTTTATTTGTTATGTAATTAAAGGGATGTTTGCTACTTTTATTTATGTTTAACTTAGTTGCTGCCTTTTTTATGCAGTAATTCTACTTATTTTAATACAAACAATATTTTTCTGCGGCAGAACATTTAGACCACAAAAAATAAAACATAACCTAGCTTTATTGGAGAGGTTAATTTATATATATTTTCTTTTGTTGCTGTTTAATTTTACTACTTTAAGCTAGTCACTACAGAGATACTAAAGCTAATTTAAGATCTTTGGATTTGGACCAAAGAAGTTAATTTAATTTATAAGTCTATTTAAAACTCCAATTTAATTTAAAATCAGGTTCCTTTATGTCATTAGATCTACAAAAGGATTTTTTTCACAACAAAATAAAGTCTCCAATGATGATTTATTGAAGATTTATTTTAGAAAATTTATACAATACATACAAAATCAAATCATATACCGTCAATGCAGGTGACTTGATAACAATTTTGGCATGTTCATCCCTCTACGAGACACAGAATAAAAAATTATTTTGCAAAAAAATATGGAAAACTTGCACATAAGTTTTGGGAATATATACCTACATCGGAAAAAAACTTCCAAATTTGTTTTAGTTTTAATAAAAATAATAATAAACAGAAAATTTCAAGTCACCCGCAATACGGGTGTCTTGAAAAATGGGATTTAAAGTAATTTAAAATGAAAGTCACCCAAGTTTTAAAAAATAAATTTTAGTGCTCCTCTCCTTAACTCTTCAGGAAGCTTAAACTTCCTGATCACCTGCTCCATAGTAATGTCACTAATATCTGGCTTAAGGGGAAAAACAAAGGCATCTTTGATTTTAAGAAATGAGCAATGTATAAATCTTTGGTCTACTTTCATTATTTTTGCCAGATATCTCTGTTGCTTTTTCTTCAGTGTAGTAAACTCTACCAAGATGAAGTCCCTTTCTACCAAGTTTAGCCCAATATTAAATTGTGTCAATGATATCCTTAATTTCGAACCTAATCTCATTTTCAATAATCTCCAATAAAATTTTAATCTTGTCTCATATAATGTAATTATTCGCATACTACATCATTACCCCAGTTTGGCGACAAGGTATATGCTTCGGACTTTGGATCCAACAATGGTCTCTGGTTCGATCCCTATTAAATCAAAACATTTTTTGAAAAAATCTTTTTTTATATTTTTTTGTCCTTTCATAATTGTATTTGTTTTCATTCCTTTTAAGATAATATGTACTGGATGTGATATTTGCCGTTTTAAATTCCATATTTTAGTCAATAATGATACACAATGGTGTAAACTTATTTTATTTTATGTTTTTTTATTTATGTTAGTGTGAGTCAGTGTGTGGTTTTTGTATTTCGATAGGTATGTCTTTTCTGTTAAATAGCGTTCTGTTCCGTATCATTTAATTTTGATAATTTTATTTAGGTCTGATGATGCCCTAATGCGGCGAAACGCGTAACCTTTAATAATTTCTCCCTCCTTTGGTCTTCTACCAAGTTGTCTAGAGCGATTTGCGCTTTCTCGACCTTTTGTAAGTTTTCCAAGTTAATATTTTTTTTTTCTTGCACTGGGTTTACAAAGCAGGGCAGCTCAATATCTTCAAGTTCCTCTGATCCTTTATTTGACAATATATCTTCTTCTGGCTCGATTATAGTTTCTTTTTCCGATTCCGAAGAGCTTGAAATCTTTTGACCTGTAACGCTTTCTTCGGGCGCCACTACCAATTTCTTACGGTTGATTTGTTTGGCTCGCGGTTCTTTAAATCTGGATTCCTTAAAAAGAGATGTAACTGACTCTGCAACTAATGATGTAACACTATTATTGGCGTCAGTCTCATTGTGGTCTGGCACTTTAACAAGGACCTTTTCTCGGTTAAGCGGATATAAACCTGTAGCCTCAAATCCAGATTTGATATTTTTAACTGTGAGAGCAATCGATTTGATTGTCCTGTTCAGAACTCGGGGAAAATGATCTTTCTGTAGCACACCTGGATTTGACATTTTCCATTTTCTTAGCTGCTGTCGCCAGGCAATCTTGATTGGTCTGAAGCAGGACACATCAAGGGGTTGTGTCAAATGGGTACTGTTTGCTGGTAAGAAAATGAATCTAATATTTTCTTCCTTGCATTTTTTTATTACAGCCTCTGACAAATGACTTGCTAGATTGTCCCCAATGATAGCTTTTGGGCCATCTAGACGTCTATAATAAGGAACAATGATCTTGAAGAACCAATCCTCAAACAAACTTTGATCGAACCACCCAGACTTGCTGCGGTTGTAAATACAACCTTCAGGGCCACTTTGAGTCCAAGTGGACCCCAAATTTTCAGATTTGTAGAAAACATATTGAGGTAACAAAAGTCCAGCCGCTGTTACAGAGAACATGACTGAGTGGGCAGACTTGGTGGAATCACAAACTTTCTCTGCGTGCTTAATAGTTCTTCATATAACAGCTTTAGGCCTTTCGGGATCATCAACAAAATTTGTTTCGTCATAGTTTATTAAATTCTCTGGTGGTACGTCTTTGAGAGAAACTTCCAATTTATCAAAATATTCATATAAAACTTTTCTTGATACACCTGCCTTAGATCTTTTTATATTTTCAGCCAAATGAACCTTTAATACATCTTTATGCCTTGTAAGAAAGTCCATGCACCAATCTTTTCCAGGCATGTTGTTAGGAAACTTGATCACCTGTTTGCTGGCTCGATCCAAGTAGTTTTGAACTAATAATGTTATATCCTCCTCATATGGATAGCCCCATTCTGTCGCCGTAACAACAGCTGCTACAATGGCATTTTCTTCTCTTTTTACTTAAAACAGGTTGTCCCCCAAACTTTTTCGGGTGTTTATTCTTAGAGCACTTTCTAGGTTGTCAATTGTCATTTGTATAATTCACATATATCGGTCAGTATCGGTAGTGCCTATGGAGCGTGCTCCCGTGCATTTTGGTGATAACTTAAATATCCATCCGACCGCGTAAATTTTTTCACTTCACCCTCTGATTTCAAGTCACCCACTTTGACGGTACCTATTTTACAAAGTGCACAACTGGGAAAATTTATCTTAATGGCCATTAATTTATTGAAACCTTGTAAGCTATTAATAATATCAAAGGAAAGAAAACATCAATAATCCATGATACTGTGAAAATGTAGGATCAGATCTTACTAACAAGAACTGAAAAACTAGTAATGAATGGATGCAAATAGTTACAAACAAAACAAGTAGTTAATAAAAAAATGCTAAAAACTGAAAAAAAATGTAAATTTTAGCAATAATTGTTTGTAAGTAAGTATAGGTCAAAAACCTAACTCTGTTGTTTTTTAGTCCCATTCAAGCAAATGGCATCATCAAGCATATAGGTTCTCTAAAAAATAACTATTTTTTGGGGATGGATACGATAACAACTAAAGTGATTAAAATTCTACACATTCATGTACTTAAACCTCTCTGGCAGATAAATAGAATTTTTAAAACTGGGATTGTTCCCTTTAAAATATCTATAGTAACACCTATATACAGGGTGTTAAAAATCAATGATAAGCCAAAAATGGGCAATAGACCAGGTGCTCAGGGATTGAAAAAAAATATTTAAAAAAAACTCTCTTGAGTACTTTTTATAGAAACCAAAAAAAATGTACACCTCCTGTTGATCTTTTTAGTACTGTGGTTACAAATTTTTGAGTTTCTTAACAATTTTTTTAATGTAGGGCTGAATAACCTTTTGATAAATTACAAACTAAATTCAAACACAACTGTTCACTTTTCTAAGAAATTATCAGATTTTTGCTCAACTTGTGTAGAAAATTGTGTCTTTTCACCATCATTTCCCAACTTTAACTAACTATTCTGGAAAAGAAAATTACTCCACTGTTTATCAAGTGATTTCAAAAGTTGGTATATCTAACCTAGATTTCATAATGGTACGATACTTGCTAGATTATTGGTTCAATAGGAGTGTATTTCTTTTTAGTACATAGTCAAATGTTCACCGCTACTCTTAAGCTAAGTTAATAATTGAACAGTCAATGCTTAAATGGTATGGTGTACAGGGAAATATATTGAGGATCTTTGACAGCTTCCCTACTGGGAGAAGCCAATACATCAAAATTAGCAATACTTTAAGTGACCCACATAAAATTGTACCAGGAATCCCACAGGGCACAGTATTGGGTCTCTTATTATTCAATATATAAACACTCTTTGTAAATAAATAGTAAAATATTAGCATATGCAAATGATACTCTGATGATCTTTGTAGGTAATATGTGGAACGAAGGCAAATCTGAATTAAAAACACAGATGAATAAGGTCAAACTATTTATGGATTGCTTTAAACTAACTTTATATGAAAACAAAACTAACTATATACCATTTTTAGTCGGATCAATAAATAGACCCAATTTTAATGAAATAAATATGGATTCTTGGAATGTACTTATCATAGAAGTCAGTCAGACAAAGTATCTTGGAATATATTTATTGACCAAAACCTGAAATGGGAGCAACACAGAATTTCTAAGCCACAAACCACTTCTTTCTTTCTACAAAATCCTCGTAGAACCATTACTCTCCTATGGAATACTATTTTTTTACTTACTTGTATATACCGCCTGTCCTCTGGGGATATCAGTGTGTTTCTTGGCAGGTTAGATTGTCTTCTGTCCCAGCTCCCTATGCACTCGCGTGTCATCTTGGCTGGAGATTTTAATATTAATTATTCAGAGATTTCCTTCCTCAAAGCATTTCTCTTGATGGAATCTTCAAATCATTTGCACTCACCATGCATGTTAATGCACCCACTCGTATTTCGTCCTCTTCATCGACCACTATTGATTATTTCTGCAGTAATTTGGACGGTGTTACCTGTTCAGTGCACTCAGTGGGTATATTGGATCACGAAGGGGTGTATGTCCAATTCCCTGGTGACTTTAAAAACAAATCTGGCCGCCGCATTAGGAGAGTGTTTAGTGGGAACAATTTGAATTTATTTTCTCAATCCATTTCATCTGTTAACTGGAATACAATTCGGGCTGCTCCACAACCATTTTCTTCCTTTTATTATACATTACATGATAAAATAAATATCTGCTTTCCCTTGGTTAGACTTAAATCCAAGAGACGAAAACCATGGATCACCGCGGGACTAAAAACATCTGCCCAAAATTTGCGATGCTTAGCAAGACTTCGCAAATCTATTGACAATCAATTCATCAGGTTTTATTTTCAGGATTATCGGAAAATTTATAGGGGTCTGATAAAAGTCAGAAAGGAACTGTATTACAATGAGCGCTTAGACTCGTCCGGTAACAGACAGAAGGAAAGTTGGTTAATCATTAACGAATGTAGGCAGTCTTCTCGTCGGCGGTTGGTTGAATCGGACTTGGGGCCCGATGATTTCAATGACTATTTTTCTAATATTGCTGAGAAGTTACTGGAAGCAGTTGCCAGTGACGGCGATCCATTGCAATATCTTAATCGGAATGCTGTCAACCAATCAGTCATTTTCCACCCTGTAGATGCCACCGAGGTCCTTGAAACAATTCAGTGCTTGAAGAATCATATCTAGGTCTTCGGGTTCCGATGGTATCTCTTCACGTCTGCTGTCACTTCTGCCTGCGAGCGCTTTAGGTGCTCTGGTTTGGGCAATAAATCAGGCATTTTTTCGGGGCGAGTTCCCATCCTGTTTAAAGGAAGTTTAAAGGAAGCATTATCCCTCTTCATAAAGGTGGTAGCTTGGACCGACCCTCTAACTTCCGTCCCATATCAATTTTGTCTATCCTCTCCAAGGTTCTTGAGCGGCTTGCAAAAAAGAGAATTGTCTCTTTTTTGACCAAATACAATGTGCTGTCCCCTAATCAGTATGGATTTCAGTCATCTAAGGGCACGCAGGATGCCATTTTCAGAATCTTGGAGAGTGTGTATCTATCTATGAACTCCAAGGAGGCTGCAGCAGCGGTGTTCTGTGATCTGTCCAAGGCCTTCGATTGTGTGGATCATGGAATACTGCTGTCAAAGCTTGATTTTTATGAATTTAGGGGAGTGGCTTTGGGGTGGTTGAAGTCATACCTGTCTGGCTGCACCCAGAGGATGGTTGCATCTGGATTTTCGTCAGGGATAGCACACCTTAAATGTGGTGTACCTCAAGCGTCAGTGTTAGGTCCTATTTTATTTTTATTATACGTTAATAACTTAAGCTCTCTATCACTGCATGGACTAGTGGTTTAGTTTGCTGATGATACTAAAATTCTGTGGCATAACAAAGATCAAAAAGTAGTCAGATCTCTCATAGTAGAGGACCTTCACAAAATTAAAGAGTGTTAAAAAATTTAGGAGAGAACTAAAGAAATTAATCTTACCAAAAGCTTACTACAGCATTGAAGAGTATTTTAACGACTCATTTTAATATTTAAAATTAATTATATATCTGTTGATCAGATTTATTTTATTATTTTTTTTATTATTCTTGTTTTATGTTGGTTCTCACCTTTTCTTTTCTTCTTTTTTGGTTTTTTTCTTTGATTATATAAAATATGCTTCTATGTACAATCAAAATCGATTCTGTATTCTGTTACTGTCCTGTATAACCAAATAAATACTAGTATTATAAATTCTAGGATTAGGAAGCTTTTAGCACAAGTTTGTAAACTTAGCAAATTTACATAGTAAAAGTTATTCTATAAAAACCTAGATTATACTTGCTCATATTCATAGATTTTATAATACTCTAATAACTAATATTAGAACTGTATATATTTACACAGTTTATAACTATCTTTATGAAAACTTCAACACAATATCACTGATAAACAACATGATATCACAGATGCAGTACAATAAGTGTCACAAGTCAACTCTTAAGTATGCCAATGAACAACAAAAACATTAGTCAGATTTGTAGATTACTTTGCTTCAAAAATCTATAACTTGCTTCCAAAAAACATAAAAGATATTATAAAATCCAAGCAATTTATTTTAAAATACTTTAAGAAACAACAATATACTATAACAAATTTCTCTTTAATACTTTATCTTATTTACTATTAACTAGGTTTATTAATTGTCACTTTAATTTTAAGATAATACAGAAAACTACCTAAATGAAAAAACTGTGATTAATGTGTGCATGATTTCTAAAATTATTATAATAGTAAAGACAGGAATACTTAATATAGGCACACACAGATGCCTGAGCACCTAGCTGCATAACAATTACATTAAGTTAGCTAATAATTTACAATTTTGAAATATCTACAAATTATAAATGCAAATAAAATAAATAAATAATAAACTTATATAACTTTACACAGTTGTGAGTAAAACTTTATTGAAACAATGAAATGCTATATTGAGACATTGTTAAACAGATTTCTATCTCTTTTAACTTTTTTTTTTAAGTTACAACTTCAAATATTATCTCTAAAAATAAACTTTTCAAATAAATAAATTAAACAAACATTAGAGATTATATTTATAACTATTGTCACATACCTACTAAGATCGACCAAACTTTCAATAATGCATAGTGCACTATAAAATAGTATTATATCTTGTCACAATTAAAGATTCACATAGTTTTGTCCTGGTCTTACAGCTTATGACTTATTTTCTTAAAAACATTTGAAAACATAATACTTAAAGGTTAAGCCTATATGTATAAATCCTAATTTACAAACATAACAACCCCCTCCAATCCTAATAGAGAAGCTACTCACCAAAAAGCAATACTCTGTAAGAGAGCTTATATCTGAAACTATATACAATATCCTGCTTAGAGTTTTGAGTATTGAAGCTAAATAAAAATTGTTTATTGATATATTAAAAATATATCAGCAGAATAAATGAACTGTCTTAGCTGTGAGTTCTGGTACCGCAGATATGACACATTGAAATAGTTAAGAAACTTTGATATTCAATCTGACAACCTGAGAGCAGCTCATTAACACGTTAACTGCCGTGGGACATAAATGCGGTCTCATGTTACTTTCAATAATAGCCGCGTGACACATGTAGTGTCATGTGTATGTACACACATATGTATGTAGCTGTAGTGTCTCAGAGGTAATTGATGTCTATTATAGCCGTGTGAGCCTTGATCGGCGTCTCAGTCCTATATAAGTTACATGGAACTGAAAGAACGCGGCTGTAACTGCCTGGCACTATTTTTGGTTTTTGAATTTGAGACTCGAAAGTGGATCTTCATGGTTTCAAAAATAAATCATTCATAAAATTAAAATGTATTGAAAATGAACATTTTTATTGATTAAAATACAGCATAAAAGCAAGAAAGCTAAAAAATAAACGAAATACATCCAAATTCAAACATTTAAAAATTATTTGGTTGTATACAGTTATGTACCTGAAAAAAGCGTCCATATTCTCTTTGAAGCTTTGATAACAAATAACGCATCAACGTCTGTTACCAACATTTTTCAAGGAATGTTGACGCCTTAGAAAGTTGAAAGGCTTTGAACGTTCTAAGATTGACGCTCTTCCAAAGCAACATTTTGCCTGGGTTGCTTAATATATCAAGACCTAAGAGACTGTTTATGATCTCCTGCTTGAACTTTGTGATGGACAGTTTTTCATTAGCTACTTCTTGATGCAAAATATGTGCATTTACCAAGCACTGCCAATAAGAAGCTCAATAGCAAGCTTATGATACCACTTCACCCCTCTGCGTAATGAAGTGGTGTAAGACTTTATTTGATCCTCAGTTTCTCCTTTCCTGAGCTTTTTGCTAACAATTTGCTTAGAATTCATTTTTTGATTTGACTGAAGAGTGCCAACTAAGTGAGTGTTCCTGTCAAGTAAAGCATGTGCCAAAACCATACTTGTATAATAATTATCTGCAAAAATAATACGTCCTTTGTCAAGTAAGTCATTTGCAAGAGTGAGTACTACTTTTTGTGATAAAGATTGGCCCTCTACCCGATCTTGCCCACAATAAATCAACATACTGTAAATATATTCCTTTTCGATGCACAGCTTATAAAGTTTTTTTTCTGAGCTTGTGCATTCCGAGGAAAAAGGATACCTAATACGAATGCTACGTACGACTCTGCTTCACGAAATGACAGGCTCAGGCAGGTGGAAGTGAGACGCAACATTTGTTGCACACGGCCATTGATTTAAGTTTTATGTATTGAGGTCGGGTGAACAAGAGTGTCATATAAAAATTACCAAAAAGTTTCTAATTACATTTTTTTGGTAAAACAAAATATTCATAAGTGTTCTAGAACACCGCAATTAACTTTTGAAAGGAAAAAAAAGTTGGCTGGAGAGACTGTTTTTTTTTCAGCATTACGGCAGTCAACGTGTTAAACAACTTACAAAAAAAGCAAGACACCTCATCAAACCCATAAAAAGATTTTTTGCAGTTTTACTATAATTTTTTTAAAAACCTGACAGGTGCACAGAGAAGAGACTGGTTGAATTGAAGAAGAAGAACTGTTTACATTTAAATACTCAGTTATACATGCCCAGTATATCCTTTTCTATTTTTTTTTAAATCAGAGCAAAGAGGCTGACTGGTCTTAAATCTGTTATTACTACAATACAGACAATCCAGTCCAGAAGTACACATAATTCTGACTATTAGACCTGCAAGATTCCAACCTATGTAGCTCACTGGTGTCAACATTTTAACAATGATTTAAATCTGTATGACATATTTCACTTATGCCATTCATGCAAGCAAATACACCTTCAAATTCCTTCAGAGCCCTTAGAAATACAATCTTTCATTATCACAAGTTCTTGTATAATTAGATCCACCGATTTGTTTTTATTTTATTAAGGTCTGCAAATTTTTAATTAATTGTATTATTTGTTCACTGAATTTTTTGATGCACACATCAATGAAATATTTCGGACTTGACTTTTTACCTTTTCTTTTTGTATTTTTATGTGTATTATAAATTGTACCACAGACAGCTTTTCAATAAACTTGACTTTATCCATTCAATTTTTAATATATGTATGTATCCAATAGTGTATTATTCAAATTCAATTTTTATTTTTATATAGGCATCAGTATGCATAGAAATTGTCATCAGTTTATAAATCACTTTAATCATTCTAAAATTATGTGGAAAATATACATAGGTTTAGTGTTTAATTCTACTTATTTATTTATTTAATTATAGTGTTCAAAATGGTGCAAGATGGTTTCCAGATGAAGAATATTTTAACTCATTCAAAGGACCCGTGATGTATCCTGATGATACCACAAAACACTGGGCTTTACAACCATGGCGTCAAAGTGAATCGCCCATTGAGAAGGAAGTGAAGAATGTTACAATCAATTTTGGGCCACAACATCCAGCTGCTCACGGTGTATTACGTTTGGTCCTTGAGTTGGATGGAGAAGTAAGTTTTCTTTAGTTCTCTAGAGCCCCAATTCTATTGTGTAATACTAAAAAGGCTAACAATTTAAAATTACCCATTAAACAAATATTTGTTTTATTTCCGTTTAAGCAATAAAAAAATAAATAAAAAATATGCTAATATACAATATATCAGCTGTTATATATACATGGGCTAGTTCCCTGAGACCTCTATCAATCAATTATGTGAAACTAGAAAACTTTGTAAATGTTGGTATTTTTGTTATACTTACTAGAAAAAGATATCAACTTAACTAAAATGCATTGGTTAATTTAAATGCAACATTATTTATATTAATATATTTTTAAAATAAATTTTAGATTAAAGCTTCAAATAAAGAAACATTTAATTGTTTCTATAATTTTGTTCGACTGTTTTTAGAGTTGCAGTATTTTCTTTTTTTATAATTACTAAATTAAGATTTATCATTTAATATTGTAGGACAAATATGTACAATATCCTTAAACAACAGCTGTTTAGATGTTCCTTATGTTGTTAAAGTTCCTTGATTATTTTAAAGCATGATTCAGTTATTTTCTATATTATTTTTTTTTTCTGGGATTATGTGAAGGGTTAGGGGAAAAAGCAGGTAAGTCAATTTTTTTGATATATTGAGATATTGGAAGCATTCAATTCAGAATTAGCGTAAGTATCTTTAGAAAAACTTAAACTGGATAAAAAGCATGCTAGTCAGCCGATATACGGCTTCAAAGTTTTCCTATAAAGGAAAAAAAGCAAGTAAGTCAAGCGAAAAGAGGAGTCAGTAATTATTACGAAACGCCGCCGCCGCCATTGCCACCTGGCACGGTTCCTGCTACCGCATTATTAGTTTGTCAACAGCGTTTAAAGTTAGATTGTTTTTCGTTTACTATTGTTTCGTTAGTTTTGTATCATCTGTTTAGCTTTGTGTTTGCGACTATACCGTAATGTCAAGCTCGGACGAAAGTGATAAACTTCATAGTGAGCCAAAAAAAAAGAAACTGGTCGGATGTCTGATGTAAATAAAAAATTAAGACAGTGCAGAAAAGTTTACAATCAATGGGTTGTGCACCTAAGGATAGAAGGGGTAAGCATTCTAAGGAACACAGACAGCAAAATAGGGTCACTGCAGCTTTGGTTGAGAACCATATCAAAAGTTTTAAAAGTCGCCAGAGTCATTATAGCCTTAAATATTCAGGTAAATCTTATTTGCCAGAAAGTCTAAATATAAAGAAAATGTATAAACTATTCAAAGAATTACACCCTGCAGCAGTGATATCTTAAGATACTTACCGGATGATTTTCAACACGAAATTTAATATTTCTTTTGGGTATCCCCGCACGGACACTTGTGCAACTTGTGATGAATATACAGCAAAAATTAAAGCTTTATCTGCGGAAACTGATAAACATCAAATTCAACAGCTAACAACAAACAATATTCTTCATAAGAAGCGGGCGGAATGTTTTTACAACCATAAGAAGAAAGCCAAAATCCAGGCAAGAAAAAATAAAAAGAAAGAAGCTATTTGCATAGATTTCGCTAAAAATGTCTTCCTGCCGCAGATAGCTACCAACGATGTATATTATAAACGTCAACTTTCTATGTACTCCTTCAATGTCCACGTTCTTGCACCTGGTGAGTCAATTTTTTACGTGTACGATGAAAGTGTTGCCAAAAAAGTACCGAACGAATTGGCCTCATTCCTTTTTCATTTTATTATGAACTATTTGGATGACGAAGTTCAGGAATTGGACATTTTCTGTGATTCTGCAGGAGGGCAGAACAAAAACTACACGATATTTAGATTCATTCATTACTTTACGAACAATCGCATCCATGGCCTCACAGACATTAAAATTACATTTCCTATACGTGGACACTCATACTTGGAGTGCGATAAAAATGTTGGTCTATGGAACATAAAAGCACCAATGGAAATACCAAAAGATTTCGAAGAAATGGTGAAATTATCACGATCGAAACCATCCCCTTTTACTGTGATCAGTGTTACTAAAAGAATTGTATTGGATTGGAAGATAATGTTGCTATCACAGTATGCCGCTAAATGCCCTTTTAAAACGCAGCCTATCAAAGTCATACAAGCTTTTTCTAGCCATAGCCGTTTGTTACAATATCGCACCACGTACTTTGGAGAAATGCTGACAAGCATTATTAGAGCACCGCGGCATAGTCAATCATTGCCAAAGAGGTTGTTTGAGCTTACCTCTCCAGCTTACAATGGTATGTTCTATTAAATATTATATTTTTTTACAAGCATCTTGTGGAAAAATATTACTTTTCAAACTAGCTAGATAAATAAATATTACTTAGTTTTAACAAAATCTTATTTTTTTAGGCCTCCTGCCAATTTCCAGAGCCAAATTCAACGATTTGCAAAGTTTAATGAAGTTTTGTAGCCCTCTGCTGTCAAGTTCTTTCTCAATATACCCCATGACTAATTTAATGCAAGTTAAAATATAATTTATTACAATCACCTTACATTGATGTGGCTTTTTTTTCAGGTCTGGATCAATCTGGATACAACCAACATCATGCTGGCTTTTTACTTTCTTTGAACATAATACTGTAGTTATTTTTATAAACAGTCTTTTGATAAGCTCTCATACTGATTTTGTACCGTTTTTAACATTAAATTGTGTTTTTCTCAGTTTCGTGAACAATTGACTACCTGCTTTTTTCCCCTGACCCTTCATGTGTCAACCAATAACAAGTGGGATATCATCGTCTTTAGAGAAATAATACGCGTTTACATAACACACTAAATCACATTTGTTTTGCCACAAATTAGTCTAACCCAGTTGTGAAAGTCCCCTGAAAACGCAAATCAATTTCTGTGACCTAGAATTACCCATGCTTTGTTTAAGAATATAGAAATAACTAAACACCTCTCTTAAAATTAATTAAAAGAATTACTATAATATGATAAAATGAAGGACAAATATTTGATGAACATAAGAGAAATCATCATAATGAAAGTCTAATCGCAATTTAAAATAAAATTTTATACTACAAAAATATAATTTTTTTGTGATACAACATTTTTTACTAACTATGCATGCAATCAATCGATAGCACATGTATAAATCCAAAAAAAGAATTTGGTTAAATATGAGATACCGTGGTACCTAATAGCAGAAGCGAGTCGAAGGAGAATGAATATTGTGTAGAAACTTTCGCTTCTAGGTAATTTGTAGTTTCACTTAAATCGTTTGGAATATTGTTAATAGTGTTAGTTATATTCTAAACAATGATCTAAATTGCTAAGTGTTCTGCATAAAGGGACATTGGAAATCAGTGGATGAGTTTTAGCATTAGGTAACTTCATCTTAGGTGCATGTGTCTGTTGTGAAATGGGAACAGCCAATAACACCTCTACAAAAGGACAAAGCGCTCCAAAAAATTTTGCTCGTGACGTCACGCGTTTGGGCCATGCACTTCGGGTTGATTTTCAGGTGAATTCGGCTGTTGACGCTGCCGTTGTTCGTCCGCGGAAGGCTGCCTGCAACGCTGCCAGACTTTGCAGATTGCCGTGAACATTAGGATGCTGTATTACTATCTTAAAATAATTAAATCTATATCTTTAACTGCTCTTACTTTACAATTTAGTTAAAAAAAAAGAGTGCATCCTTATTTCTCTTTTCATAATTTAAACTTCCATTTTTTCAAATTTTATCATTTATCTAATACCTTGTTACTTGCCAATAGGAGTTCTTTCTATATAAATCTGACAGCGGCGCATCTACTAGTTGTGCCACCTGATGAAACGAGAGGTTAGGTTGTTTATATTTATGTTCTGTTGTTGCCGGTATTTCTGACGAGATCCGCAGTAAACATTAGCTCATTTTTGTGTTTTTTTTCTAAAATCAGTTTATTTCCGCGAAACGTGTATGTTATATTTATGTAAACTCTTCGCGTACTTTTAAATCGCAAAATCGTACTTTCGGACTAGAAAAATCCTCTGAAAAACCGGGTCTCCGGCGCGCCGCGGTTTTATTTGTTTATATCAGACTTTAATAGTTCAGTTCGTGTTTAATTTAATGTTTTTCTCCTAGTTCGGCTTGTAGTTTATACCAGGGTGTAAATATGCCTTAAATGTGTTGTGTTCCGGGTTGTAACGGAAACTATAAAAACGGACCTAAAGTGCATGTCTTCGGTTTTCCTAAGGATATACCTAAATCTAAGGGGAAAATGGGTAAAAGCCATACACAGAGATGACTTTGAGCCCACAAACAACACCAAAGTATGTGAAGCTCATTTTCCTGAAGGTAGTATAATAAAGAGTACTTTATTATACGTTTTATTATACATATTAAGTTCAAGATTCCAACACAGGTAAAATTTTTACAATAGAATTACTAAAACCATGGCTGAAACTTTTGAAACTTTTCTATATAGCGAGCCAGTTTGTGTTTTAACATCAAAATTTAAAACTCCATATACTTCCCATAGTTTATATGATTTATATGCAATACTTGAAGCAATAGACCTTACTATTATTACCCTGTCTTTGGAGGAAAATGTTACCAATAATGACAACCCCGACTGTGACTTAAATCTGCCACCTACAAATACTGCTATCGAGACTGCTACCAATACCCTTGGCAATACTATTCTCGATCATGCCAAACCATCAAATGACATAAATAAAATGAAATGTGTGTTCCATTTTGTGTCAAACATACTAAAAAGTTTTAAAAACATTGAAGACAACAAAATAGTGCATTCTTTAGATTTTATTTGTGAACAATTAGCTTTGTTTACAACTGCAAAGAAAAGGTACAGATATTCAAGTAGTACAATAATTTTGACTTCTATAATCTATACTATTAGTCCTCATGCATACAAGTATTTAAGAGATTATGGATCCCTAATTTTACCACATCCTCAAACTATAATGGGTATTTGTAAACACATGACCGATCCCCACATAGATGAAAAAAAAATGTTTTTAACTTATGCCTGAAATGTGTTTAGTTTACTAAAGGATCATGAGAGATTTGTGACACTCTTTTTTGATGAAATTCATATTGACCCTTACATGGACTATAAAGGCGGTAATATCACTGGAACATCAGTCAATAATAAGTCTCTAGCTTCAACGGCATTTACTTTTATGATTACAAGTGTGTGTTCCAGCTTTAAGGAAGTAGTTCACATAGCTCCCATCTCCAAAAGTACATCAGACATACTTTATAATTTTATTAAGACAATTATTGAAAATTTAGAGGAGATTGGGTACATAGTTTTTTAATAGTGTGATAATAATGCCATTAGTCATTTTTCAACTGCAGACCAACTTAGCATTGTTTATCCTCATCCCATAGATAATCAGAGACCATTATTTTACCTATTTGACACAGTTCACTTACTTAAATGTGTATTTAATAATTGGCTTAACTCTAAACCAGACCAAAAATTTTATTTTCCTGATTTTGACACCTCGAAGAAAAAATGTGCTTCTTTTTCTGCAATTAAAAAATTACATGAACTGGAGTATACCTAAGCTTTTTAAGCTTTTAAAGTCAATATATGTATTTATGTGTATATAATAACATTTTTTTATACTTAATGGTATAAAAAAATACCTAAATACGTATGTTGAATTTTGGCGCAGATGTAGGGGAGTTGGGAGTCTGCATTTAATATTACACCATAATATTTAACCTGACATTCAACCAGAACTAAAACATACCTTTAAATGTTTCCTGAACTCTATTCTATTCCTAGCATTTTTTAAAATAAGCCAAATATTGAGATATTAGCATATGAAATCCCTTGGTTTTTAAAAATCGGTGGCCCACATCGATGACGTCACGCGCCAAGCACTAAGGCCTTGTCTTTGAGTAGGTGTTGGAACAGTGTTTATGTACATAAAAAGCATAGACTATAAACCTAGGAATAAGGTAAATAAATTATCAGTGGTAAATATTATTGAATATGGTACACTGTAGAATGTAAGGTAAATGACACTGTTTTAATAATTTTTGCTATATATGTATACCAACAGAAAACATGGACATAAAAAGTCCTAAAAATATCTTAGATAACATTATTGATGAATGCAAAAAAATATTTATAAGTGGTCATTTTAATATTGAATTTTCAAAATGTAATTTGGACAAGGACAACGTATTGTCACTTTTAACTTCGTTTAATTTAGAACAGACTTTTTTACAAAGACTAGAATCACTTCCATCTGTGGAAGCTGTCTTTTTTTTTTTCAACAAATTTTTTGTAAATCTTTAATTTGTAAATAGTTTAGTTTTAGAGGGGTTTATTTCCGACCATGCTGCCCAGAAAATAACTGTAGATTGTAAGCAAACGACTGAGAATAAATTTACTTTACATATTATATGTATCTATAAAAGACATTTTTTAAAACTCTAAAAGAACAAGATTGGTCGAGGATGTATGAGACTAATAATGTGTTTTAAGGATTATTTAATCATTGGTAAAATAACTAACAACTCGACATACGAAGATAATAAGCAAATAAAGGAATGCAAAAACAGATTGGATATTTTATTAACAACAGTCGTCATAATATTTACAAAACCCAATACAAAAATGTAAAGAAAGAATATGGCGCTTTGTTACGAGCAGCACGATCGAAGATATACAGGGTGTCCAAGATAAGGATGAACTGCATGATGGGGATCCCGGAAACGGTAGGAGATACGAGGTCGGTTAAATTAGAGAAAAGTTGCGCAATTCGATCCTCAATTAAATACATCTTAAAATTCCGAATATTTCCGGAGATATCCGAAAAAAAAAACGAAATTTGGCAAAATGGTTTTTATTTTTTACCAGCTCAGATACAAAAAAAAACGAAATCACTTTTTCATTGTTAATTTTTGTGCTTTACAATTTGATGTATAAATTTTTTAAATCCGACGTTTCGTCTCTGAGTTATCATCATCGATATGGATCGAAAAAAGAAAGTATCCTGAGAGAAACCAGCCTGGTCGTTCTATATTTAGGAGACTGCTTCAAAATCTCAAGGAATACGGTGCTTTCAAAAACCTGTATCCACCAGAAATAAGGCAGTAAATGAAGAAAAATAAATAACAATACTCCAGTCAGTTGTTGAAGATCTTACATCAACAAGGAAAACAACAAAAAATACAGGAGTGCCAACAACGGCTCCTGTTGTTTTAAAAAAGAACGAATACCAGCCTTATAAGTATCGAGTTTGTCAAGGTCTCAGACCCGGGGAGGATACTCGACAGCTGACATTTTGTGAATTGTACACCAGAAAAAGTCAAGAAGACGTTAATTTTCCCTTCAAGTTAATATGCTCAGTCAAAGTATGGTTACAAATAATGGATTTTTTAATTGTTTTAATTCCCATTATTGGTCAAAAGAAAACCCACGAGAAAAAAAAAGAATCCAGGCACCAATATCAATTTGGTTTTAATATTTGGCTAGGCATTTTGGGTACAAACATATTAGGGCCATTTATCAAGGTTCGCTGATATCTAATCGTTACCTAAATTTGCTTCAAAATGATTTAGAAGAGCGACTACACAGCCTTCCACTTGGAATAATTAGGGATTGTTGGTTTCAACAAGATGAGACGCCTCCTCATAATTCTAGCGCTGTACGAGAGTATTTAAATTAATAATTTCATGGTAGGTGCATTGCGACGTATCCACGATCGCCAGATTTAACGCCTTTGGGCTTTTTTATGTGGGGATATCTAAAAAATTATGTCTATAGGCGAAATAACGCTTCAAAAAAACTTTTGAATGAAGTAAAAGCTGAGAGCAAAAGTCAAAATGCTTTAGTTAGTTAGTTAATCCTTGCTCTTTTTTAATATGGGTAAGCTCTAAATGTTGTGTCGAGGTTCACTTTATCTTCTTTGAAGGACCACCCATGAGGGAACTAAACTCTCCTTACTTTTTTATGTATTTATTTGAAATTAAAAGTACAAATTGTATGCTTTTATGCTTCCTACAGCCTAAAGTTATAAATCGAGTCGTGAACGTGAACGTAACGTGAGAGAAGCGAGAAGAGTCTATCTTTTTGACAGGGCCGCTGCAACATCAAACCAGCGCGCTTCAGTTATTCACGCTGTTGTCGCGTTTTTCACTAATTCTTATTTACTGAGACGGAACATGCCGCCCCCGTTGAAAAGTCCTACTTTTCAAAACAAGTATACTATAGTACTATACAATAGTACTAAAGATAGCTAGAATCTATGATAACATAACATGAAATAAACGAAACATGGATTCTTAATTTTACATAATTTAAGCACTTCAACGTTTATAAGTTTTCCACTGGTAGAACACAAATCTTCGATAAGGATCTTCTTGACGTTGTCCCATTAGCCAGGCGAACTGAAACAACCCTCACGACGTTGTCCGCTCCTGGGTGCAACTCCACAATCCGCGCCATAGGCCAGCGCAAGGGTGGCATATTGTCCTCCACCAAAACCACAAGCGTGCCCACCTTCACCGTGTTCTCGAAGTTTTTCTTCCACTTCGTGCGTGTCTGGAAATTGGCCAGGTATTCTTTCGACCATCGGGTCCAAAACTGTTGATACAGCTGCTGCAACCTCTGATACCTGGATAATCTGGATACGGGAATGTCTCGTACATCGGCTTCAGGAGAACTGGCTAAAGAATCGCCTATGAGGAAGTGGGACGGTGTCAAAGGAATGTAGTCATTTATATCATTGGAAATCGGTACGAGAGGACGCGAATTTAAACATGCCTCGATTTGCACTAGTAATGTGTACATTTCATCAAAACGCAGCGACGAATTGCCCAAAACTCTTTTTAAGTGAAACTTTGTTGATTTCACTGATGCCTCCCACAAGCCGCCTACATGGGCTGATCGCGCCGGTATGAAATGCCATTTTATTTCGTCTCGTGCCAAAAATGAGGTAATCGTCTCATTGTGCGCTTTGCTATTTAATAGTGTATAAAGTTCCATAAAATAATTGTTCGCTCCAATGAAATTGGAACCGTTGTCCGAATATATGTCGCTAGGTTTGCCGCGTCGAGAGCAAAATCGTTTTAACGCGTTAAGAAAGCTATCTGTCGTCATATCCGTTACTAACTCCACGTGGACTGCTCGCGTCGCGAAACAAATAAAAATACATATGTATGTTTTAATTAACTTACTTCTGCGTAATGTACCCTCTTTGACATATATCGGTCCCGCGTAATCTACCCCACAATTCGTGAACGGTCTACTTGGTGTGACTCGTGAACGCGGTAGAGACCCCATTAAAAACTTACTTGGTTTTGGAGCTACGCGGTAACATCGTACGCACTTGTGAATTATTCGTTTAACTGCATTCTTGCCGTTAATTGGCCAAAATTTTAGTCGAATAACTGATAACAGGTTTTGAACACCCGCGTGTAGGTTTTTTAAATGTTGCTCTAAAATAATAAGGTCAGTTAACTTATGTTTGTAAGGCAAGATTATTGGATGTTTCTGATAATAGTCTATATCAGAGTTTGTCAATCTACCTCCTACCCTGAGAATGCCATCGCTATCTAAAAAGGGGTGTAGACTGAGAATCTTACTATTACTGCAAACATTTTCCAATTTTTTAAGATTCGCGATTTCTTGCGTAAAACATTCACCTTGTGCCTTTCGAATTAAAAGTAAATCAGACTCATGTAGCTCTTCGACGGTTAATACATCGGAAGAAGCTTTTATTTTCTTTAACGTGCGATTTTTAAATCTACTAATATAAGCTACCACTCTACGTAATTTCTTCATAGTCGAGAACTTGTCAAAAATATTTATATCATTTTCTAACGCTTTATTCGCAACATTTAACGATATTGTTTTTGTTTTTAACTCAGGTAAATTATCCATCATATCTAAATTTTCATCGAGCACACAATTTTGAAAACCGTGTCTTAGAAATTCGGGTCCGTAAAACCATATTTGGTTTTCGATTAGTTCTTTCGGGTCTAACCCACGTGAGATAATATCTGCAGCGTTTTCTTCACTTTTGACGTGCCTCCAATTTCCTATACTAGAAATTTCTGTAATCTTTGCAACTCGGTTAGCTACAAAGGTCTTGAGGTTACATGGTTCAATTTTAAGCCACGATAACACTATAGTCGAGTCCGTGAAATAAATAGTTTTACAAATGTCAATATCGAAAATTTTCCTAATTTTGTATACTAACTCCGCGAGTAAGTGCGCTGCGATTAACTCTAATCGAGGTAAAGTCTGTTTTTTAATAGGTGCTACTTTAGATTTTGCCGTTAGAAGTTGTATTTGTTTTTCGCCGGTTTCGTTTACAGAGCACAAATACACACATGCGCCGTACGCCTTTTCAGAACTATCGCAAAACCCATATAGTTCGATTGTCGCTGGATTAGAAACCAAAACTTGACGATTTATTTCGATTTTATTTAGAAGAGGAATTTGTGAAAGAAATCGTAACCAATATTCTTTTAAATTGTTGGGTAATTCCTCATCCCAATCTAATTTAAGTTGCCATAATGTTTGAATAAGCAACTTTGCGTTTATTATGGCTGGGCCTATAAGTCCGAGGGGATCGAATATTTGCGATATAACAGAGAGTACTGACCGTTTTGTAACTTTATTATTACTAATTTTAACGTTTACAGAATATTTTAATATATCCCGACTTGCATCCCAAAATATCCCTAATGTTTTAAGTTCTTTCTTGTCGTGAAATATAACTAAGTTTTCTTCTGGTTTTTCGGTTGTCTGTAAAATATAGTTTAAAATTGACCTTTCGTTAGATGACCATTTTCTTAAGTTTAAGTTGGCCTGAGATAAAACATCCGTGATTTCGTGATAAATTTCTATTGCTTCACTAATCGAATTTACGCTTAAATATAGATCATCCATGTAAAGCGAGTCTTCAATAATTTTTGAAATCCTGGGATATTTTTCTTTATTTTTTATAGCAAGCTCTTTTACGCACCGGGTCGCTTGAAATGGTGCACTTGCCGTCCCATACGTCACCGTAATTAGTTTATAAACTTTAATCGGTTCATCGGGATTCGTTCGCCATAAAATCTGTTGAAACTCGCGTTCGCTAGGATCGATTAAAATGCATCGATACATCATTTTTATGTCCGCGCAAATAACATATTAACAAGTCTTGATCGCAAAAGAATCGAGAATAGATCTGATTGTATCGTCGGTCCGGCTAAAATCATATCATTAAATGAAACAGCGGTTTCACTTTTCGCGCTCGCGTCGAAAACTACTCTGCATTTTGTCGTTACCGAGTCTCTTAAAACTGCAGAATGTGGCATAAAAAATGATTGATTTGCGATCGATTGGTCCGAGTCTAAATAACATTTAAAGGTCATGTGCCCCAAAGTTTCATATTCGTTCATAAAAGCCGTGTATTGATCCTTTAAGTTTTTATTTTTATTTAATCGCGTTTCTAAGTGTCTGAATCGTTTGAAAGCCACTGATTTAGATTCGCCTAGTTCGCCTTCAACATTTTGATTGAACGGGTATTTTACGATAAACGTTCCGTCGCTACTGCGCGTCGTCGTTTCTTTAAAATAGTTTTCGCAATATTGTTCATTTTTTGACAATATTTTTTCATTCGAAATTTCTTCGAGTTGCCAAAATTTCTTTAAAGATTCGTCTAAGTCCCGATTCGTAATTTTCGCAAAATTACAAACTGTGTTTTCGTATTGTTCGTTAAAACTTAAATTCCCGCTAAAAATCCATCCTAAACAGGTTTTTTGTAGGATTGGCATGTTATTTCCTAGTTTTATTTTTCCGCTTTCGAGCAATTCAAAAAATATGGCAGCACCGAGTAACGCTTCTATTTCCTTTGGCACATTAAACTGTTCGTCTGCTAAGTTAATGTTTTTAGGGTAATTTAATAAGGACTTATCAAATTTAAAAAGTGGCAATTTTTCTGTTATAACGGGTAAAACTAAAAATGATAAACCTATCTGAAAAGTATTAAATCGCGATTTTATATTTGTGTAAGCACGATGCGAGATATTCGTCACGATTTGGTTAACTCCAGATAAAGGTAAATTTATTTCTTCACATGATAAATTTAATTTTTTACATAGGGATTGGCTAATTAAATTTGACTGGCTTCCCGAATCGAGTAAAACATTGCATTTATGCCAACACCCGATATTGTCGGCAATAAATATCGTTGCAGTCGATAATAGGACGTGATTTTTATTAAATGTCGAGAAAGAAATAGATTCATCAGACATTCTTGGTTCATTTATTTCATTATTATCGTTCTTATTTCCATCCTTACAATTAAAACCATCCATACTGCAGAAACTATGAACGTCCGGCCTGATTTGATCCCTCATGACATCAGCTCGTCCATCCGAGTCGCGTGAATCATCGAAGTTTCTTATTTCTCCATCCCTTTGATTTACTTCGCCGTGTCTTGACGGCTGCTGCGCTTGCTGCTGCTGCTGATTTTCCCGCTGCGACGTCATCGGCGTGGCTTCGGTTTCTCTCCGTCCGAAGTGGCGCTGGTGAAAGGAAGTGTTGCCGTTGTGAGGCGGAGGTTTTCTCGTTGCGGGTCGATACTGATCGTTATGCAGAGATGTGTTGTGTTTTAATTCACATTTCTTACACCCCCTGGATTTACAATCAAATTTTGAATGCCCCGGTCTCAAGCAATTCGTGCATAACCTGTGCTTTTTTACTTCGTTATATTTTTCGGATAACGATAGATTTATAAAGCGAGGACAGTAATAGATGAAATGAGTTGTTTCGTGGCAAATATAACATTTGTTTTCAAAGGCATTCGGGTTAGGGGTGGAATAAAAACACTTTGGGTTATTTATATATATTTTCTTTTGAGGTTGAGGATGTGTATTTTCGCGATTTGCTGATTTTGTACTGTCAAAATTAATGTTAATTGCCTCAAGCGTGAAGCATTTTTTAGTTAAAAATTCGGTTAATTCTTGCAAAGTTGGTAAACTGTTGTTCGATTGTTTATTTTCCCATTCTCTTTTACTTCTGTCATCAAGCTTTTGTAAAACGATGGGAATTAGAAGCGTGTCCCAATATCGCACGGGTAATTCTAACTTTTCAAGGGCCGTTTTATGTTGGTGTAAAGTGTCGAGTAGCTTTCGTAGCTGGGCGGATGATTCTTTTACTACGTTTGGGAGATTAAACAAAATATTATTTACATGGTGATTTATGATTGCCCTTTTATTTTCATAGCGGTTTCTCAATAAATCTAACGCGATCATGTAATTCACCGAGGTTACGTCTAAAGAATCAATTAGTTTTAGCGCGTCATCTTTACAACAAATCTTTAAGTATAAAAACTTATCGATTTCACTGAGGTCGTGTCTATCATTTACCACCGAATTAAAAACATCTATAAACCCATACCAAGTCTCGTACTTTCCATGAAAATTTGGCAACCCCAGGTCTGGTAGTTTGGCTACAGCGCCCGTGCCCAATGCCAACGTTTGCTGAGGTTGAGGCATTGCCAAACCGGAAGAATTTATTTTCGCGCGTTGATTAAATTCGTATTCGGATAAAAGTTTCTTCGCGTACGAGATAACCCTATAAAATTCAGATTCTGTGTCTAAACGGTAGTCTTTTTCTTCTGGCAATAAGAACTCTAACCGTGTCTGAATCCGATCAAATTCCGAGAAGTCCTCTTCAACACTCTTTAAACGCGTTTCGATTTGAAATATTTCGTCTTTATATTCGCGCAAAAAATTAGAAACCCGATCTAATCTTTCACATATTACTTCACGTGCGTGCTTATATTCCTGAATTTCATCATCGGCAATGGTTATATTTTTCTTACCCATTTTTGGCTCGATTCTTGTCAAAAATGGCTCTTAAACTCGATAATACTTTCGTGTCAATATGCCAAATGCTTAGGCAAACGAGATATACCGTGTAAAATCAACGACCGTTTAAAAAATTCGTGTAAATTAACAATATACGATAAATAAAAATATATACGTGAAAAATCGAGTGATTTGGCAACGTCGCTTGACGCTCCGATTACGTGTACACACAACGAGAACAAGGAACTTTTGCAAAATGGCCGAGTCAATAAAATTATGAAATATGCGAATACCAATTTCTAATTACATAATATACTACGGAAACGAGAATAACTAACGAGAAAATACGTGAAAGAAGGATTAACGTGAAGGATAGGCTGGATAGGAAGCATAGAACGATCTAACCTTATTCGTGTGTCGAGATGCAGGCTTCAGATTTTTCCATTCGCCGCCATTGTTTACCACCATAGGCCGTGTTGCTTGGATCTTGAATCCGCTCGAT